>NC_135903.1:32961070-33561070 GCF_964194155.1 Cetorhinus maximus | reverse complement strand
TGGGGCATTTTTAAAGTACAGTTTTTCATTGGGCTAGACATCCATCACATGCAGTGTTAACTTCAAGTGTTATGGGACTTTCTACCTGATGCAATCCATCATTGCTTGCTTGGTCCTCAGATTACCACCCTAACCCTGAGCTGCACTGCCGCTTTCACATTGATGGGACCCTGAACCATTTCACAATAGAACACAAGTAGCAGTATAACTGTGCCTACAACGGGGTTCTCAAATCAATCAAACAAAACTCCTGAGATTTCAATTCCAATAGATTTCATATCTGTGAAATTTTGTTCCTAATGTCAAAGAAACATACTTGCAGAAATGTCTCCCAACAGATGTAGAGTTTCAGGATTTTCTTTTCAGGTCTGCTAAGAACAGTGCAAATCTCAAACAATTTACAAGGTATTATGGTATAGATTGTAAACAACCATCATTTATTGTCATTCACTGTTAGTCATTCATATCCCTCCTGGGAATTTTCTTTCCTTTTGGCAAGTTGTGCAATAATCTTTCCATCTTAATTTATGTTGTGAAAAGCTTAGTATTTTACCTCTTTCTTTCTGTCTTTGTAATGTATAAAGATATCATTGCGGGCCCAGCTGTAAATTAACCTTTTGGCTGTCGTAATCCCTCCTGCCCTTTGAGGCCTAGCCAGATTTGTATCTGGTCGTCTCATGTGAATATCTGTCCTGTATAAATAACTTGAGTTGGTCAGTGCCAACTGGTCTTGCATCTACAACTGTACAGAAAATTAAGGACTGACTTAGTGTTCAAGTCGAGGAGCGAAAACCTGATTACTTAATTGTAGGACGTGTCATCAGTACTATATTATTCAACAAGAAATGTATTCTCAAATATATGAGGAGCTTTTCCTGTAAATATTTTTCATGTACGTTCAAGGTGCAAATTGCAGGCTCTTTGAGCAATTTAAAACATAGAGAAGACTCCCGTCTGCAGTTTCAATTTAGGGCTTTCAGGGCAGTGAGTCACACTATAACATGTCAAAGCAAATCTTGGGACAGGTTATGCTATCACCAAACATACTGGTACCAGAATTTATTAAGTAGTAGATAAGGGCACTGAACTTTCTAATTGTGTATTAATATCAGGACTCCGAAAGATTCAACATGTTCTTATGTAATGTTATAGGATCTACACAGCCTGAAAACAATTTTAATCGGATGCTCATTGAGCTGCATAACCAGCCCTAATTCAAAATTATATTTTCGATGGGTGGTATAACTATGAATCTGGATTTAGGTTTCAACCGCTTCTCCCGAGGGGGAGGGAGTCTCACAATTTAGTTCTGGGGTCGTGTCGGGCTGTGCCTCTGAATTTATGCCACACTACTTAACATGAGAGCAAAGTGAAAACATACAATAGATCTATTGTATAAATCTACTTCAAGTTCTGTACTTTTCAAATAGAAGTACTGGGGAATTGACCTGCTCACACATACGGTGAAAGAGAGAAATATATACATGGTTCAATAACTCAATGTTTAAATTAAAAAAATAAATACAAGATGTTATATGGAATTGCATGACAAAACAGATATAGAATTAATGAACTCTGATCTCATAAGAAGGGTGAAGTTCAAGTAGCTGGTCAACATGAGCAGTATACAGAGATTGAGTTACAGCACTGATCTCACTGTAGGCTAGCTGTTAATATTATGTTAAACCCATACTCTTTCTCTGAACTTTTTTTCCTACTTTTCCAATACATGGTACAATTAGGTGGTATGATGTTGATTAAAGGGTAATGGAAGTGATTGTTGCTTTGTCTTACGGGTATTGTGACTAGTTGTATTACCAGCTGGAGATCCATGCCCACCATTTTGTATATATCTAAAGGATATAACACTAAACACAAAGGGCGACATAGTGAAGTAGTACTCATTCATGAGTGCTGTACCCAAAGGCAGGTCCCTGGCTCATTGTCTGATGACGTTTTCTCCTGAGCTGCTTTTCCAGTGGTGGTTTTATCATTGCCTTCTATTTTCAGGGGTGGGGAAGGGCTGCAAGAAGGCAGATCCTGAGTTTGCCTCAGCTAGAGCAGGAATCAAACCAGCATTGTTGACAACATTCTGAATCACGCATTAGCCAGTTAGCCAACTGAGCTAACTGGCTATCTCTTCTGCAGCACTCTGCAGTCTCTCTCCATTTAAATAATATTCTGCTTTTCTGATCTTTTTTCCAAAGTGGACAACATTGCATTTTCCCACATTATACTCCATCTGCCAAATGTTTTCCCACTCACTTAACCTGTCTATATCCCTTTGCAGATTCTTTGTGTCCTCCTCACAACTTGCTTTCCTACCTATCTTTGTTTCATTAGCAAATTAGGCTACAAAACAGTCTGTCCCTTCATCAAAGTCATTAATATAGTTCATAAATCTGGAATAAAAAGCTAGTCTTGGCAATGGTAAAGATGAAAATACTGGATTATCGTAAAAATCTATCTGGTTCACTAATGTCTTTTAGGGAAGGAAATCTGCTGTCCTTACCCACTTAGGCTTATAAGTGATTCCAGACCTACGTTAATGTGGTTGATTCTTACTGCCCCCTGAAATGGTCTAGCAAGCGACTCAGTTTATTAAACATCTACACAGTACTAAAAATAAAACAGGTCAGGCTACCTGGCATCAATATATGCACTAAATATGACAAATGCACACCCAGCACAACCTTGCAAAGTCCTCCTTACTAACATTTGGGGTATTGCACAAAAATTGGGTCAGCTGTCTCACAGGCTAGGCAAGCAACAGCCTGATTCTCAGAATCATGCCGTTCAGCCAACTTCCCAGATTCCTCCATCACCATCCCTGGTGCATGGCACAGTCTGGAGGGAGTGATCCTGGGCATCCTCAACATTATTCTGGACCTTTTAAATCTCATGGCATCGTGTCAAACATGGGCAGGAAAACCTTCTGCTGATTACCACCTCTCGCCCTCCCTCAGCTGATAAATCAGTACTCCTCCATGTTGAACACAACTTGGAAGAAGCACTTGAGGGTTGCAGGGGCACAGAATGCACTTTGAGTAGAATTTACAATGTCCATCACCAAGAGTGGCTTCATAGCATCACCAATCACTGAGCTGGCCAATACCTGCCAGACTCAGCCTGTAGCAGGTGGTAAAAGAACCAAAACTAGGGAAAAAGATACTTGACCTCATTATCACCGATCTACCTTTTGGAGATGGGAAACAAATGCTGGCCTTGCCAGTGTTGCCCATATCCCATGAAAGAATAAAACAAAAAAATGCATCAATCTATGATATATGAGTAGCAGTGACCACTGCACAGTTCTTGTGGAGGCATGACCTTGTCTTCACATCATTGTTTTGGGTGACGCTATCACTGCACTAAATGGTATAGATTCAAAATAGATTTGGTAGTGCAAATGTAAGCATCTGTGAGGTGTTGTGGGTCATCAGCAGTAACAGAATTATATTCCATTACAATATGTAAACTTAAAGCTTGACATATGCCTGACCCTACCATTACCCTAAAACCAGGAGATCAATCGTAGCTCAATGAAGAGTGTAGCAGCACTAAACATACCTAAAATGAGATGCCAACCTGGTGAAGCTACAACACAGGACTGCTTGTGTACAGCGGAAGCGGTATGTTAGAGTTAAGCAATCCCAAAACCACTGCATCAGACCAAGGTTCTGCGGTCCTGCCACATCCAGTTGTGAATGGTGGTGGACAGTTAATCAATTAAAGGAAGGAGGAGATTCCATGAGCATCCTCATCTTCAAGGATGGTGGAATCCAGATGTGAGTGCAAAAGACAAGGCTGAAGCTTTACAACCATCTTCAGCTAATGGTGCCCGGTGGGTGATCATTCCTTCATAGTTACCAGGTCATAATCCTACTGTGGGAGTAGCTAATACACCACATGGGCAGCAGCAATTGAAGAAAGTGGCTCATAGCCACTTCCTCAAGGAAAATTAGAGGTGATTAATGCTGGCCTTGCCTGTTAGGCCCACATCCCTTCATTGAATAAAACAAATTATTGCTGGAGAATATGATAATGCAATGGAATTGAAGTGCTGAAATGCTATGCCACTGAATGGTAGATTATGAACTTACACCTGCACATTTCCCATAAAAGATCATTCCACTGAAATACCTACCTGTTCAGATGAACATAAGATCCCTTGGCACCAATAAAAGAAAAACTGTTGTTTTGGCTAGCATTCCTCACTCAGCAATCACCAATAACAGGTCATCAACAATAGCAGATTTTTGGGGAGGGGGGAAATAAGGAAAATGTTAAATATCCTTATCACAAGTGGTCTGTATCAATGTTCAATTATGTTCAGCTATGTACTAATCATCACACCCTATGCATTGCTTTTACGCGCTTAGATCAATGGTTCCGCTTGATCCTTTCTCTAACATAACAATAGAGCACTTATCATATGCTTTAGCTAAATCTTGGCAATATATATAGTAAAAGGGAATAACTTTATAAAGATTTAACTTTGATTTGTATAACTTGTTTCTAATTTATATTAATGACCTGGATAATGAAGCCAAGTGTAAATTTATCAAACTTGCTGACAAGAACAACAGTAATGTTTTATGTGCCTTTAACACAGTAAAAACAAAGGGCTTCACAAGAGCATAATTAGGCAAAAATTGGCACCAAGACAAAGAATGAAATATTAGGACAAATGTCTAAAAGCTTGGTCAAAAATGAAGGCTTTAAGGAGGATCTTAAAAGGATCAGGGAGGCAGAGAGCTTCAGGGAGGAAATTCTAGAGCTTGGAACTCAGATGACATAGCCGCCAAATGGTGAGATAAAGCTAGTACAATGCACAAAAAGCCAGAATTGGGAGAACGTCATTTTCTCACATGGTGATACCGTTGAAGGAGGCTACAGATATAGGGAAGGGCAAAGTCTCAGAGGCATACACCAGGGTGAGAATTTTAAAATTGAGGTACTAAAATAGGTGGGGCAGTAGAGACAGAGAATAAAGCAAAACGCTTGCACACAATACATTGGTCACACAAGTGGTGAATTCAATGTAATATTTAAAGGTAAACACGTTGATCAATCAGTGAGTATAAAGCAAATAAGATTGAATTGGCAGAGAGGAAAGAACAAGGAGTGATAGTTGACTCATTACTTACAAAGTTTAGACAATATAGTAATGCAATTGCAACTGCCTAATGTATAGCTGGCCAAAACAGTGAAGTACAAGCCTCCAGAGCTTTTATGTAACTTTGCCCTATTCCTTTGAGTGCTATGTCCAAACCTGACCACCAATGCGAATGAAAATATCAGCGTTCACTGGAGAGGCAGAGAAGAGCAACAAGGCAAGGCGCATACTAAGTGCAAGGCTGTGGTGGATATTTGGGGAGAGTCTACTCTCTGGAATGAAGATGATTAAAGTGGAAAGGGGAGAAATATAACAATTTAAATGGAAAAGTTAAACTGACCCAGAATATTACTATAAAGTAAGTTAAATCAGTAGACCAGAACACTTAAGTTCGTGAAAAGTGAATGTAAGTGATTTCTTTTACCACAAGAGTGATAAATGTTGAGATTAATCTAGCATTCAGGGTAGTAGAAACATGTACATCAGGGACATTCAAAATGCAGCTAGATGCCAGAAGAATGAGGTTGGATGGACTGAACTGTTTTTTTGTCTTAAATCCTTAATTTTTCTTGCATTCTCCATCTGAATCCATGGAACATTTTGAAAGGCTGTCTGCCATTATGTACAGACAACAAAATAGGTAGTGGATCCTCTAGGGAGTAGCAAGAAACAGCAGCATCACCTTGGATGGAAAAGTATGAGACCACTGGGGAGGGGAATCTGTCACAATACACTCAGTGAGAGAATAACGGGATGGGGCAAAGGAATCAAATACATTTAACTTCCAGTACTATGGGGAGTTTTTATTATTCATTCATGGAATTGGGTGCTGCTGACGAGGCCAGCATTTATTGTCCATCCCTAATTCCCCTGGAGAAAGTGATAGTAAACCACCACCTAAAAATGCTGCAGTCCTTGCAATGAAGGTACTCCCTGCAACATTGCTGTTAGATAGGGTGTTCCAGGATTTTGATCCAGCGATGATGACGGAATGACAATATATTTCCAAGTCAGGATGGCATGTCACTTGGAAGGGAACTGTCAGGTAAAGGTAGGTAAAGGTGTTCTCATCCATCTGCTGACCTTATCCTTTTAGATAGTAGAGGTTGCAGATTTGGGAGATGCTGTTGAAGAAACTTGTTGTAATGCATCTTGTAAATGCGACACACTGAAGCCATGGTGGTGGGAGGAGTAAATGTTTAGCATGGTGAATGGGGTCCCAATCAAGTGGGCTACTTAATACTGGATGGTGTTCAGCTTGAGTTGTTGCAGCTGCACTCATCCTGGCAAATGGAGAGTATTCCATTGCACAACAAAAACAGAATTACCTGGAAAAACTCAGCAGGTCTGGCAGCATCGGCAGAGAAGAAAAGAGTTGACGTTTCGAGTCCTCATGACCCTTCAGCAGAACTGAGTAAAGTTAGGAGAGGGATGAAATATAAGCTGGTTTAAGGTGGCAGGGGCGTTGGGGGGGGGGGGGGTGGTGCGGGGGAGAGTGGGGGCGGTGGTTGTAGGGACAAGCAAGCAGTGATAGGAGCAGATAATCAAAAGATGTCACAGACAAAAGGACAAAGAGGTGTTGAAGGTGGTGATCTTATCTAAGAAAATGTGCTAATTAAGAATGGATGGCAGGACACTCAAGGTACAGCTCTAGTGGGGGTGGGGTGGAAAGACTGACAGGGTATTACAGTTATAGATTTAAAAATAATGGAAATAGGTGGGAAAAGAAAAATCTATATAAATTATTGGAAAAAACAAAAGGGAGGGGGAAGAAACGGAAAGAGGGTAGGGATGGGGGAGGGAGTTTAAGATCTAAAGTTGTTGAATTCAATATTCAGTCCAGAAGGCTGTAAAGTGCCTAGTTGGAAGATGAGGTGCTGTTCCTCCAGTTTGCGTTGGGCTTCACTGGAACAATGCAGCAAGTCAAGGACAGACATGTGGGCAAGAGAGCAGGGTAGAGTGTTAAAATGGCAAGCGACAGGGAGGTTTGGGTCTTTATTGCGGACAGACCGCAGGTGTTCTGCAAAGCGGTTCACCTCACCCCTCTCCTAACTTTACTCAGTTCTGTTGAAGGGTCGTGAGGACTCGAAACGTCAACTCTTTTCTTCTCCGCCGATGCTGCCAGACCTGCTGAGTTTTTCCAGGTAATTCTGTTTTTGTTTTGGATTTCCAGCATCCGCAGTAGTTTTTTGTTTTTATCTCAGTATTCCATTGCACTCCTGCTTTGTGCCTTGTAGATGGTGGACAGGCTTTGAGGCTTCATGAGGCAAGTCACTTGCTGCAGAATTCCCAGTCTCTGAATGGCTCTTGTAGCCACAATATTTATATAGCTGGTTCAGTTATGTTTCTGGTGTGGCAAATCTTAGTTGATGGTTGGAGAGACCAATCCTTGAGAGACAGGTTCTGCCACAAGCACCACACATAAAGCTACCAGTATCGTGAGTTGTTGTTTTTGGTGTTGGTGTCTGTTGCTAAGCCGCTGTAGTCACTCATTGGTCATCACTGGTGGTGCACGGCAGCCCACAGGAGGTTCGCCATTTTCCTCTGTCATCAGCTAGTGACTCCCAGGTACAATAAACGATGTCCAGGATCTCCATGGCATACTTGCAAGTGTCCTTGAAGTGAAGCTTTCAGCATCCTACTGGTCGTTTGGCTCCGACTACTTCACCATATAGAAAATCCTTGGGCATGCGACCGTCTTCCATCCTATGGATGTGCCCGAGCCAATGAAGGCCACTTCTGTTTGATAAATGCTAACAAATTGGGACCTGTGTCTTTGAGAGGACTGACACATTCATGATTTTGTGCTGCCAGGATATACCCACAATACGTTGCTGACACAGCGAAGATAGGAATTGTTGAGTTCTTTTTTGATAGCTGTAAGTCACACAGCAAGGTGCTGAGAACACAGACCTTATAAACTATCAGCTTGGTCCTAAGGGTCAGCTTGGTATTATTCCATGTGTGTTTTGTGAGTTGGTCAAAGGTGATAGCTGCTTTCCCAATGTGTGTATCAAGTTCTGTAACAAGGGACAGATCGTTGGTCACCATGGATTCGAGGTAGCAGAATTTGTTTTTTACTTCCAACAAGGTGTTATGTAGTGTTATTTATTTATTATTTGACCACATGGACTGCAATGGTTCAAAAAGTTGTCTCACCACCACCTTCTCAAGGGCAATTAGGGATGGGTAATAAAAATGCTGGCCGGGAGCAGAGATGCAGCACCTTGTCCCACAACCATGGTTTTCTTGATGGTTATAGTCAGGGAGAGCAAGTTATAGGCATGGGAGAGACAGTGCGTGAGTATTTGTAGCTGAGTTTCCATGTGGGTGACAGTGCAGCATCATCAGTTTACAGGGGTTCTCTGAGTAACACATGCTGTATTTTTGTCTTCGCTTTTAGTTTTGATAGATTGTAAAGCTTGCCATCTGACCTAGAATGCAAGTAGACTCCTTCCACGCCTGCAGGGAAGGCAAAGGTCAGGAACATGAAGAGGAAGATGTCAAACAGAGCAAGTGCTTGGACACTGCTCTGTTTCACTCCATCTTTCACTCTGAAACTGTCAGAAGTGGAGCCATCAAACTGTACAGTCAGTGCAAGTTGCAATGGAAGAAGCAGATGAGACTGAGGAGCTTTGGTGAATAGCCAACTTTCCTCAAAATCAAAGTCCTGTTTTGTTGATGGTGTTGAATGCCTTAGTGAGATCTATGAAAGTAAGGTAAGGGGGTACGCCCTGTTCATTATATTTCTCTTGTAGCTGGTGTATGGAAAAGATCATGTCCACAGTAGCTCTGCTGGCACAGAAACCACACGGTGCTTCTGGGTGCACTCACTCTGCAAGTAAAGGGAGTCTTTAAGTATGAACCTAGCAAAGGCCTTCCCAGTGATGCTAAGGATTGAGATCCTCCTGTAGTTGTTGGTCTTCTTTGTCGCCTTTGTGTTTGTATAGTATGATGATTTTTGCATCACCCATCTCCTATGGAAGGAGGAGAAGGTCATGTAGGTGTGGAAATTTATAGGACTTTCCGTGTTTGAGCAGATCAGCTAAGATTTCATCCTTGCCAGGTTTTGTTTGCTAAGCAGTCATTGGCCTTCTTGAGCTCAAGTGATGAGGGATCTTCATCTAGCCTATCCATGACAGGAGGCTGTGGGAGGGCATCAAGCATGGACTGGCAGATGTCCATCACACAAGAGTACAGCTCACAGTAATGTTCAGCCCAGCGGGACATCTGTTTACTTCTCTTGGTGACTACTTCACCATCTGCTGATTTCAGGGGGGGCAAACTTGGTGATGGTAGGTCTAAGTGCTTTCTTCTCCTTCTCGTGATTACCAGATCTAGTTGGTGTCCAGACCTTGGGTGACGCCATGATACATTGTGGCAATGTCTGACCTGAAAGAAGGTGCTGGTGACATGGAGTTCATTCAGGGGACAAAGCTCAAGAAAGCATTGTCCCTTATCGTTGATCTTGCCCACCCCATGATGACCCAGGCACATTGGTCATGAACCACTATCTGCCCCAAGACATGCACTGAAATCAAAACAAAAATAGAATTACCTGGAAAAACTCAGCAGGTCTGGCAGCATCAGCGGAGAAGAAAAGAGTTGACGTTTTGAGTCCTCATGACCCTCTGCTGAAGGGTCATGATGACTCGAAATGTCAACTCTTTTCTTCTCCGCCGATGCTGCCAGACCTGCTGAGTTTTTCCAGGTAATTCTGTTTTTGTTTTGGATTTCCAGCATCCGCAGTAGTTTTTTGTTTTTATGCACTGAAATCACCCTGGATGACTTGCACTCCCCATTGGAATGTTCCTCAGAATGTCACCTAGGGAGTCTTAAAAATGCTTTTTGTCTGAGGTGCTGACATATGGAGTAGGTGCATATGATGTTGACTGCACCTCTGTCAATGACAGCCACACGGAGATGAGGCGCTCCGAGGTTGCTGCTGACCACTCAATTGACTGTGTCAGCTGGTTGCTCACTGCAGAGCCTACACCAAGCTCACTGTCGTCTTTAGCACTCTTTCATTCCAGTAGAAGGTGTAATTAGCGTCACAAATAAAGCCTGTGTCACTAGTCACTAGTAGAGTGGCAATGTCAACACCAAGTTTGTGTAGCCCCTGTCAATCACTTGCTGTGGAATGTGGGTCTTTGTTCATGCCAGTGCACATAGACCTCACAAAGGGTTATGTTTCTTTGTTTGCTTCATAACCTAGGCATGGTCTTAAGAGGTGAAGACTTGCTTACTCGTGACACTAATTACACCTACTGGAATGAAAGAGTGCTGAAGACCACCATGAGCTTGGTGTAGGCTCTGCAGTGAGCAACCAGCTGACATAGTCAATTGAGTGGTCAGCAGCAGCCTGGGAGCGCCTCATCTCCGTGTGGCTGTCATTGATGGATGTGCAGTCAACATCATGTGCACCTACGCAGCAACTCCATATGTCAGCACCTCAGACAAAGAGCGTTTTTATGACTCCCTAGGTGATGTTCTGAGGAACATTCCAATGGCAAGACTAATTCTTCAGTGCATGTCTTGGGGCAGATAGTGGTTCATGACCAATGCACTCAGGTCATCATGGGGTGGACAAGGTCAACGATAACGGACAATGTGCCTCCCTCTTGATCTCATAGGCTGGTATCCAGAGGAAAGATGAAAGCCTTTATGTCTAGGGCCTAGTTGGCTGCAGGAGTTACCAGAAGGTGCTAACTTGAGGGAAACCCCAACCGCCTAATGGAACTCCACTCCAGATTTTGTTGGCTTTAATCCCTTAGCTATTAACACTTGATGTTGTTGTTGTTAATGTTGAAAGGCACAACAGGAAGGGCCCAGATTGCCACATATGTAGATGTGATTTTGTCCTCCAGGTGTGCCATTCCCTGGCACCTCTCATGGCAGCCAGCTGGCACAAAAGTTACTTGCCACTTATAAGCCTAAGCTTGAATGTTATCCAGATTCTGCTACATGCATGGACTGTTTCTTCATCTGAGCAGATTTGAATGGAACTGAACACTGTGCAGTCATCAGTAAACAGCCCCATCGCTGTTCCTTTCTTTCTGTTGGAGGGAAGGTCATTGATGAAGAGACTGAAGATGGCTGGGCCCAGGCACTGTCCTGAAGAACTCTTGCAGTGATGCCCTGGGATGGAGATGATTGGGTTTCAATAAAAGTGGAAACCATACATTAAAATCCCCTTTATAGGGAAGCAAATGTGAAACATAACAGTGTCACCAGTCCATTAGCATTTGCTGCAGTATTGTGACTAAATATGTATCTGTTAATTACTCAAACTGCTCAGAACAGTCAGTATTAGATCCTTACTGAACAATGAAGACAAAACAATAAAATGAAAATTCAAACAACCAACATGCTAAATATGACTCCAATCAGTGGAGACTTTTCCCCAGTTCAGAATGAGTTAAATTTTACTCGGGCTCCTTGATGCCACACTTGGTCAAATGCTGCCCTTGTGTCAAGGGTAGTCGCTCTCACCTCACCTCTGGCATTCGGCTCCTTTGTCCATGTTTGGACCAAGGCTGTAATAAGGTCTTGAACTGTGATCCTGGTGAACCCAAACCGAGCATTTGTAAGTAGGCTGTGGTTAAATAAGTGTCATTTGTTTGCACTATCAACAACACCTTCCGTCACTTTGTTGATGATTGAGAGCATGCTGATAGGCCAGAATTTGGCTGATTGAATTTGTCCATCTTTTTGCCGACAGGCATTTTTCACTTAATCAGGTAGATGCCAGTGTCGTAGCTGTACTGGAATAGCTTGGCTAGGGATGCGGCAAGGGCTGGAGCATGTCTTCAGCACCACAGTCAGGATGGAGTCAGGGCCCACAGCCTTTGCTGTATCCAGTGTCCTCAGCTGTTTCTTGATAACACGGTAACATGTGGAGTGAATCAAATTAGCCAAAGACAAGCTTCTGCGATGGTAGGGGCCACAGGAGGAGGCCAGGATGGATCATCCACTGGGCACTTCTGACTAAGGTGATGGCAAACTCTTTGGCATAGTGCTTTACACAGCTGAAGTCCTATATGATATGAGTTTGTTTGGCTCATTCTAATGCCATCAGGGAACATGATCAGCCCACAATGAAACCAAGCAACATGAATATCATGGGAAAAACTATTAGTTCTGTATTTTTGGTGGATGAAGATCTTTGTTGAAAAACTAAGATTGGAAAATAGTTTGGTAATGTTTGAAGGTTCACTTTCTTGCTTGGGCTTCATTGCTCACTTAACACATATTAGCAGTTGTCCTAAGCACTTTCAGTAATTTACAGATGCATAATAGTTACTGCAGCAAACATTAAATCATTAATAAGACTGGGGACACAGTTAAATTTCATGATTACTTGTGCATAAAGGTAGGGTTGATATTATATTGTGCTATTATCCTTACTGTGCCGATTATCGTACTATGCCTCATGAATGAAATTCAGATGGTTAAACAGTTTTACCAATATTACAAAGGTAACTTTTCTGGAGAGGAAAATGGAACTGTCTCCGAGAGCTCTGTGAGGGCTTGAGAGAGAGAGCAGAGCATGGGTTTGAAATCTGTGACACCGATGGGGGTGGTCAGAGGAGGAGTTGTGTGCATGTGAGGGAGATGGAGAGGCCGATGCCGAAATCAAGAGAATCCAAGTACACGTACTGATTTGTGCCTCTTATCCATCCCCTACTCCCTTCATCACATGATTGACGGTCAGTACCTTCACTGAGTCTAGGATCTAAGCTCTGGAATTCCTGCCCTAAACCTCATCGGCTCCCAATCTCGATTCCTTTAACATTTTAACCAAGCCCTTTCCTAATATCTCCTCCTTTGGCTCAGTGTTGGTCTTTATCTGATTTTGTTCCTGTGAAGTACCTTGGACCATTTTATGACATTATAAGCACTGTATAAATCCAATTTGTTAACAATATAAGAAATAGGAGCAGAAGTAGACCATTGGGTCCCTCGAGCCTGCTCCATTTTTCAGTACATTCATAGCCAACTTCAACATCACTTCCTTACCCACTTCCCATAACCCCTGCTTCCCTTCGAGTGCAAAAATCTGTCTATCTCAGTCCTTAGTATACTCAATGATGGAGAATCCACAGCCCTCTGGGATAGGCAATTCCAAAGATTCACAACCCTATGAGTGAAGAAATGTCCCCTTATCTCAGTCCTAAATGATTGGTCTCTCAATTTGAAGCTCTGCCCTTGTGTTCTAGCTGTGTGACAGTCATAGATGGAGTGAGGTGTCTATGTGAGATCTAGAGAATTGTTATCCAGAGACAAATGGTGCTGTCTGGTTGGTATAGACTTCTGAATGAAAGCTCTCTGATGAAGGATTGAGAAATGTAAGTATTGGGCTGGAGGAATAGAGATGGAGATATTTTGAGTGCTTCTCCTGAGAATAAAGGTCTGTATCTGAGTATCACATATACAGAGAGATAGGTATATCACCTGAGACCTTTTTATTGAGGAATCTAGCCAAGGTCTGAGACCCTTAGTGCAGGACATCAACAAGTCTAAGAAACATAGAAAAGTTCAGAAATCAGTCATTACATGACCGAAAGGAAGCGAGGAGGGACATCGAGGTGTCTGTGTGCGTGTTTGTAATTAGGAGGATGTAAAGATCTTGTTCTTTAGCCTGTGGGAATGACAGGAGAGGGGGAAGGTAATAGAGAGAGATAGAGTCAGAGCTTGTCTCTCTCTCTCTCTCTCTATGCTGCCCACATATACAGGGGTAGAAGGAGCTGTCTGTGCTCCCAGCTCCGGCTGTAGTCCTGCACCTGTCGCTGCGGAATCTCACCTGATCCGAGCCAAGCTCTCGGGGGCCGGTCTATATTTAGCTGCTGCCGCTTTCACTCTCACTTAGGACAGCTCTCTGACGGCCCAACTCTTCTCAGCCACCCTGCCTCCCACAGAGAGAGAGAGAAATAAAAACAAAACCAAAACACCCACTTAGTCAAGAAAGTATTGGTATGTACAGAGAGAGAATTGTAAAGTTCAACACACTCCCTCCCTTGAGAAATAAGGGACCTGCTTGTGTGTGACTTTCCAAGGCGATTCAGGACAGTGTGAACTGAATCAGAAAGGTTTTCGGGCTCCAGGGTACTTGTTGCATACACATCCTAGCCCGGCCTAAAGAGTCTGTCCTTGCCTTGAGACTGCTCAGATTACCCGTCCCTGGGGGTGGAGACTGAAATACATCAATCAGGGACTCGCTGCAGCAACGGGGCAAATCCCAGATAAACTGGAACGAATCCCTGGTCTCGCTGGTGACCCTCCTCCCTCCCTCCCTCGTCCCGGTCTTGTTGCCCTGCTCTCCCAGCCCTCTCCCCTCTGGGAAGCTGTGCCTGGGAGCCGTGGCTGCTGTGGGCTGTTTAGCTGGGGTAACGGGTTGCAACAGCAACCAGGAATGAGCGGAGTCATCGCGCTCCTGAAATCCGAAGCCGCCCTTGATGCACTCGAGCAGCTGATTCGGGCTTTTTTTTGTCGCCTCGATATGGACATTTCAACCTCCTCCGAAATACTAGCCTGCAGGGCAGGGGGGCCCCACCTCCTTGCATATACACAAACAGATACACGTGTACGCCTATGCACACAGCTATATACACACACACACACACACATGTTCCCGCTCGTAAAAGGGTCAAGAAGGAGCGGGCACAGATTGAAAGTGATTTGCAAAAGAAGCAAATGGGACTTGAGAACAAAGTCCGGAATGCACTGCCTGCAAGTGTGGTTAACTAGCATCATTAACTCGCAAAACGTTGTGAATTATGCTTTCAGATGCCGTTTACAGTTTGCATCCGTCGCCTGCACATCCAAAGTTATTAAAGTTTACATGTGCGCATAAACCCTCTGTGCACATACACAAACACCAATGTACATACACAAATATACTGCCAAATGGCAGGCCTACATTCACACAATATTATACCAGATTCTTTGTTTTTAGTTTTTTTTTAATCCGATTTTTTATTTATTTAAAGAATTCAATAAAAGCCAAAAATAAATCTTAGGCCATCAAAACTAGAACGCCAACATGGTGAGACATATAAAGAAATCCTGAAAGTTGACAGCAGCTGGCAATAGAAGAAGTGCAGTTTCAACAATATCAAAATGTGGCACAGTCTATAGTCTTAAAGGATAATTCACTTTACTTGTATCAAGAGCGCATGGAATGGTTACAGCACAGAAGAAGCCCATTCGGCCCATTGTGTCCATGCAAGAGCAACTCGCCTAGTCCCACCCCCACCACCCCCGCTTTTTCCCTGTAGCTCTGTGAATCTTTGCTCTTCAGATAATACCAAATTCACCTCTGAAGGAATGATTGAACCTGCCTCCCAGGCCAGTGCGCTCCAGATCCTAACAACTCGCTGCACAAATAATTTTTTTTCCTCACATCACTGTTGCTTCTTATGCCAACCACCTTAAAAATAAAGGAAAGAGTACCCATGTAGGCTGGGCTGGAGCAAGATATATTTGCATGCTTCTGGGACCAGAGGGCAAAATAGGTCAGGCTAGGGTAAATGCTCAAGGGCACAAGCTGAGTGTATTTTACTGATGTTTGCCTCAGAATTAACCAAATTATCAACTTGCCAGAAGTCTCAGGAATTTTGTCAGACGCAAATCTTTGTTTCTACAAGGCCAGTTCAGCTACATATGGAGTCAGGCTTGGTTTGGTATTTGTTTACTTTTTCGTAAGCCTTAAAAAATAGAATTAAATCAAATCCAAGGTGAAGGGAAAGAGTTTAAAACTGCTATCCAGTTGTTAAAGGAGGCAAAGGGAATGTGTACAAAAGTTTTTACTTTTTTGGTAACATTGAATTTTCCTCCCCGGTGAATTTAGATTAACAATTAAGAAACCAAAAAGTTCCTGGGAAAG
Source organism: Cetorhinus maximus (assembly GCF_964194155.1). Classification (NCBI taxonomy): domain Eukaryota; kingdom Metazoa; phylum Chordata; class Chondrichthyes; order Lamniformes; family Cetorhinidae; genus Cetorhinus; species Cetorhinus maximus. The sequence continues at coordinate 33,545,066 of NC_135903.1, read as the reverse complement.
TAATCCGTTTGTTGTCAGTGGGTGCAGGAGAAGTTGTAGCCAAATAAATGTCTACATGGATGTGGCTGTGTGTGTTTGATGTGATTAGAACTGTTCCCGATATGCAAGAAAAGGTGGCTGACAGACAAGTAAACTGGTCAGTGGCCCAAGAGTGAATAAGACTGTCAAGAGGAGTAAACTTGTTCGATGTGCATAAAGGTTTAAAAATTCAAAAATTGTAATCTTTATCTTTTTCTCATTACACCCTTTCTTTCTCTTGCACATTTCCTTTTTCTTTTTCTCTCATATAGCTAAGATTGTCAAGCAACATGTCACGCACACACATGCACACACACAATCCTTGTTGAAAGAGTGCCGTATGGCATGCTGGTAAATGCTCCTGTATAGGAGTCCAGAGCCTGCACCACAATTAGGTGCAGGCCTCTATGTATATAGAATATGGAGCTTAATGCCTGTTTCGGGTCCCCTTTACATTATTCATTAGTAACTGACTGCAACATGTGCCATGTATGTTGCAATCAGTATTTTCAGGCACTTGGCAGCCACCAATGCTCTATAAAGGATCCACTTTTGCTTTCCAAAAACTAAGCTTTCATTTTTTTACTTACCCATTGAGCTTGGAGGAGCAGGGGGACTCCTTCAAGGTGTGCATTAAAGTTACAGCTGCACCCCACCGACACCTCAACTTTACTGATCGCCTCAGCTGATGTATGAGTTGACCAATATTCGTTCTTCTTGAGGCTGGCAAACTGGTGCTCAAAATTCACTGGTGATAAAAAATAGTGCCAGCAAACCAGTCTTGTGTGACCCTGCCATCAGCTTCATTTGCAATCCAATTTCCAAGCCAAGTTCTTTTCACATGCACATACCCACACACCCTCTCTTACTCACAATCTGAAGGCTGCAAGTGATATCCAGTGCTTGCTGTTACCAAACTGCTCTTTCAAGACTTGATCTGATCATTTTCACCCTTTTTCCAGCCCTAAACCCATACTGCTCTACCTCCCGCTGATACAGAATTGAATCAGTTCCCCTTTCTGAATGCAATTCCCAAAGCTTGTTCAAAGAGGTAAGTTTTAAGGAGACTGTGAAAGGAGCAGTGAAAATTGTGGATGCACAGGAGACCAGAGTTGAGAGGGCACAGAGATCTCAGCAGGGTGTAGGCTGTCACGGAGATGGGGAGGGCGAGGCCATGGAGGGGCTTGAGAAAAAGACGAGAGTTTTAATATTGAGACATTGTGGGCTGGGAGCCAATGTAGGTGAGTGAATAAACACAGAGTAATATTTACAGGTATACTCTGACATACAAGGACAGAAGTACATTTTCACAAACACACAGTTGCATAAATGCTGTCATTGCCATCAGTGTGTTCACAGTTACTATAACCATGCACTCACTAGCACGGAGATTTTCTCTCCTTTGCTCTGACAGACACATTGGAACATGCATGTTTATGAACTAAAGTCTTGTGATACCCCATCATCTTTTTCTTCAACACGGATATCACTCTGGGGAACAGAATTGTTGACTGCAGCGTGGGGGGCTGAAAAAAGTAACAGAATAATTGCTGCTGTTGCTGAGTTGCATAGCTGTCTCTGTCCTTCATCTGCAGGAATCCAGTCAACAGGAATGAGATGAAATTCTTATCAGGCTTCTGAACTGTACAATTCTGACAATGTTGGATCCTATTTAACTATCTTATCTGAATGGAAATTAATAGGAACAAGTCAACATGGTGATATAAATGGAAGGGAATTAAAATCTATAGGTCGCCAAAACACAGATACTCTGCTGTTAGGTTGATGCTTTATTTTATTACATTCTAGAGCCTGTGATCTTTTTGCACCGAGGTTCAAAAAGTCATAGAATTTGCTATAGATTATATATATTACAAGGGTACTCAATGACAGTGTGAATCATAGATTGTAGACAAAACTACATCCATTGTACCCCCCGCCACACCAGCCCCTGCTGCAGCTGAAGTTAAATCTAAAATTCTCAGAAATTGTAGTGAATAGAAACTTCTATGCTGCTTCATATTGGCGGGAGTCCATTTCATGAATGTGCCGTGTTTGACTTCATGTGATATCTTGGTCTATTCACTTTCGTGTGGTTCCACTTGTCTCATTGCCTCCAGGACGTTATCAGCCTCTGACTGTAACATAAAAACTGCACCAAAAACTCACAAAAGTCCAAACACAGCCCTGAGATGCCACAAAGATTTATGTATTAATAAGTTAAGTGTAATTATACATTGTATAAGGAAAATGAGTGGGTTCAGGTTTTGTGTCCATGCACTATTTATAATATTAGATAAAGCAGACCAAATGAGATTTTATTTCAAAACCCATTAAATGAAACATGCATTGTTTGGAAGGTAGGAAACATGGGCCAGAATTTTACCTTTACCGAGCGGGCACGCGGCAGGCCCGATGCTTCAGGAAGTGGGGTGTGATGATGCTGGGAGGGCTTCCCAATCTCATCATGCCGCCTCATGATATTTCAGTCGGCGGGCGCACGCAGAAATCGGAAGTGCACCCGCTGACAATTAAAGGGCCAATTAAAGCCATTAAAGTCCCAATCCTCTGCAATTTTAAGTGGATCGTGCACTTTTAGGCTTGGTGCATGGGTCAGTCAGCCAGGCAGCCTTCACGTTTTTCATTTATTCTATATCCAGGGTGGGATAAAAGACCCAGAAGATGTTCGCAAGGTGAGGAGTTAGAAGTTTTGAATTGAGCTGGTAGTTGGTGGATTATAGATCGTTTTTTGGTATATTTTGGTTGATTTGGATAATTCTAGGAGGGTTAAACATTTGCAGAGGCTTTTTGCAGAAAGGCCCCTTCGGTGCTGAAATATGGGCAACCATCAGGTCAGACATGGGGATTGTGCACTCATCTCTTTGAAATTAACAACTCTGGTTTATCTAAAAATGCGCATGTTCTTTACACCTCACATTCTAAAACTTCAGCCATGTTTACATATTTAGCATTTCAAACCTAGCTTTTTTGATAACTCAAAAAACTCCAGACTAGCTGTCTGCAATTCAAATAAATCTCCCCCACACACAACCTCACACAGAGAAACTAATCCAAAGCCTACCATTAACCTACCTTTACAATAAATCACAATAACATTATGAAAATTATTATATTTTCATGACATTAGTCAGGCATGAAATTCCCTTAACAACACAATGCTGACTGTCTTTGATTAATCTATGTCTTGCTAAATGGCAGTTGGTACTGTTCCTCAGAATTTTTTTGTAATAATTTATCCTCCACGGAGGTTAGCTTGACCGGCCCGTAACTACTCACCTATCCCTTTCAGCCATTTTTCAAAGTGGTAACATCAGCAATCCTCCAGCCCTGCAACCATGCCTGTAGCTAGAGAGGACCGGAAAATAATGATCAGAGCCTCTACTATTTCTGCGCTCGCTTCTCCTAACAGCTGGGATACATTTCATTGGGGCCTGGTGATTTATCAGCTTTTATCCTGTGTGACTGTGACAAAGATAATCTTTCTCTCCTTATTTTTCTCAACCCGTCTGCTGCCTTTGAAACAGTTAACTATATCGTCCTCCTCCAAGGCCTCTCCATTGCTGTCCAGCTGGGTGGGCCTGCTCTCATGTCGTTCCGTTCTTATATGTCTAATCAGAGCCAGAGAATCACTTGGAATGGCTTTTCTTCCTGCTCCTGCACAGTTACCTCTAGTGTCCCCCAAAGATCTATCCTTGGCCCCCCTCCTATTTCTCATTTACATGCTGTCCTTTGGTGACATCAGTTAAAGGAACAGCTCCTCTTTTTGAGGAGGCAAGAAGGAGGGTTAATGAAGCTAACATGTTTGATGTAGTTCACATGTATTTGAGTAAAGCGTATGACCAAGTTCCACATGGCAGATCAGTCAGAAAAGTAAAAGTCAATGGGATCTAAGGGAAAGTGACAAATTGGATCCAAAATTGGCTCAGTGGCAGATAGCAAAGGGAAATAATGCTCGATGAGTGTTTCTGTGACTGGAAGGCATTTTTCAATTGGAATTTCATAGGGTTCAGTACTAGGTTGCTTGCTTTTCATGATATATATATATGTACGTTCTCATATGTACACTGATGACATTGAGCTCTACCTCATGCTGAACTCTCTCGACTCTTTCACTGTTGCTAAATTATCAGACTGCTTATTTGATATCCTGGCCTGCATGAGCAGCAATTTCCTCCAATTAAGTATAACGAAGGCTGAAGCCATTGTTTTCGGCCCCCACTCCAAACTCCACTCCCTAACTACCAACTCCATCCTTGGAACAGTCTGAGGTTAAGTCAGTCTATTTGCAATCTTGGTATCACATTTGATCCTGAGATGAGCTTCCGACCTCATAGTCCTACCGTCACTAAGACCTCCTATTTCTACGTCCATAACATTGCTCAATTTCACTCTTGTCTCAACTCGTGTGCTGCTTAAACCCTCATCCATATCTTTGTTACCTCTAGGCTTGACTATTTCAATGCACTGCTGGCTGGTCTCTCATATCATCAAAACCCTGCTACCCATGCCTTAACTCACAGCAAATCCCGTTAACCTATCACCCATGTGCTTGCTGACCTACATTGGCTCTTGGTCAAGCAGTATCTTGATTTTAAAATGCTCATCCTTGTTTTCAAAATGTGCTATGCCCACACCCCTCTATATCCCTATAATCTCCTCCAATCCCACAACCCTCCAAGTTATCTACACTCATCTAATTCTGGCGATGTGTGCATTCCCAATTAAAATTACTTCATTGGTGGTGGTGCCTTCAGCTGCCTTGGTCCCAAGCTCTGGAATTCCCTCCCTACATCCCTCCATCTCTCTACCTCACTTTCCTCCTTTACAACATTTCTTTGATTTTCCTTGATTCTACTTGCCAACATTCTTTTCATGCCATCTCTTTGTTTTCCTAATATCCTTTTTAATCTCATCGCTGCTCTTCCTATACTCTTGTGGGTTTTCTGCAGTACTGACCCCTGATGTTATGCTTCCTGTTTGTGACTTAACATTCCATGTAAGCTCCTTGACATCCAGGAAGCTCTAGGTTTTGGAGTCCCAACCTTTTTCTTTTTGTGAGTGTATTTTCTCTGAACTCAGGATATCTTCTTGATTGTGTCCCACTGCTGACACTGATTTACTTTCAGTAATTGTTTTCAGTCCACTTTTGCTAAATCACATCTCAGCTTAGTAAAATTGGCCTTTCCCCAATTGAGAATTTTTACCCCTGGTCCATCCTTGTCCTCTTGCATAACTATGCTGCTACTGAATTGTGATCACTATCATCAAAACTCCACTCATGCCCCTTCTACTAGCCCGGCTTCATTCCTTAAAACTAAGTCCAGAAATGCCCCTTCTCTCATTCGGCTTCTTATGTACTGACAATAAAGTTCTCCTGAATGCTACTCATTAATTCTTTTAGGCTGATTCAATCCCAGTAAATATTAGGGCACTTGAAATCCCCAACTATATTCTTTTTGTACTTCCCAGAAATTTGTCTATATCTTTGGTCTTCTATCTCCCTTTTACTATACTCCTGCGGTACATTCCCAGCAGTGTGGTTGTCCTATTTTTGTTCTTCAGTACAATACATATGGACTCATTTGATGGTCCTTCTAGTAAATTATTCGTCCTCACAGCTGTAACAGTTTCTTGAACCAATTATGTAAACCCCCCTCCTTTTTAATCCGCCTCTTTAACTTGTCTGAAAATCATGTAACCTGGAATGTTGAGTTGGCATTCCCGTCCTTCTTTAAGCCGTGTTTCAGTAATAGCTATGATATCATACTTCTACTTTTCTATCTGCGCCCTCAACTCCTCTGCCTTATTCACTTGATGCTTTGCATTGAAATATATACCATTAAGCACTGCCAATTTCCTTTGTCTATTTTCTAATCTTTGTTCTCTCTGCTTTCCGCATTTGTTTACAAATTTTCTGCTCTCTATTTTCAGCTTTGCTTTGCTGTATTCTGAAATTATGAGCAGAATCTTGTGAAGGCGATGGAGTACTCAGACACTGGCTGGAGAGCTGACAAGGGCCCCATGTCCCCTTTTTCGGGAAGGCCCACTGCATCTTGTCCCACTCATGCACTTGACAGGCCATCGGTGGTCCTCCCTCTGGGATGAAGGACCCTGGGGTGGAAGTCCTGCCCACTGAGAGCTGTCAGCCAATCATAGACTGGCAGATCTATTGAACAGCAGCACCACTGGCACTCATTCTGAAGCCAACAAAGTAGGTCTCATGAAAAGGCTGTTTCTCCACTCAGCCACTTGAATAGTATGTGGTAAAGAGATTGGGAGAAAGAGCTTTCTGAGTGTTGATCACTCGTTGTGTCAGAATAGGTTTCCCAGCTATTTCTGCTAAATCTTCCTCACACCAGCTGACAATGAAGAGGTGAGGAGAAAAGGGACAAGTGCTCCTTATATAAAAGCAAAATTATGTGGATGTTAGAGATCTGTAATGCGAACATAAAGTGCTGGAAAAACTCAGCTAGCCTGGCAACATCTGTGGAGCGAGAAACAGAGTTAGTGTTTGGAGTCCAATATGACTCTTCTTCGGAACTCACAAAGTTTTGAAGAAGAGTCACATTGGACTGGAGATGGGTCTAAAGGTAGTTTCTCAGACTGTCAGAAGGTGGGAAGGGTGCTCTGTAACATTGCGGGTGCTGAAACTGTTTTAATAAATGATTTGGGCCCAGGAATTGCAGGAACAAGACCAAATTTGTGGATGATGCCAAATTGGGGGTCAAGTTAATATTGAGGAAGACAACAGCACATTATAGGAAGACATTAATGGTGTTACAGAATACGTGTATAAATGGCTAATGAATTTGAATACAGATATGTGTGGGGTGGTTCATTTTGATAGAAAGTATAAGGAGACTAACTACTCCTTGGATGGGATCGAGATGCAAAGAGATCCAGGGGTAAGATTCACAGATCATTAAAAGTAGCAATACAGGTTAATAAAGCCATAAAATATACAAACAAAACGCTGGAGTTAATTTCTAGGAGAATAGAGTTCAAATCAGAGAAATTATGTTCAATTTATATAGAACCTTGGTTAGACTTTGGAGGACTGTACTTAGCTCTGGTTTCCAAGTCACAAAAAGGATGTAGAAGCACTGGGAAAAGTGCAAATTATGATTTACAGGGTTGATACCAGAATGGAGAGGGTACAACCATCAATAAAGACTGAACAGGTTGAAACACTTTTCTCCTGAAATGGGATAACTGAGAGGTGATCAGACAGAAGCCTTTAAGATTATGAAAGCGTTCAACAGAAGGTTTACCCATTTGTGGGGAGGGTGGTGGTAGGTGGTGGTGAGTGGTGGGGGGATGGGGGGTGGCATTGTCTAAAACTAGGGGCCATAACTATTGCATTGCCTCGAATAAATTTAATGAGGGATTGAAGAGAAACTTCTTTATTCACAGAATGGCGAGAATGTGGAAATTACTACCACATGGAGCGATTGAGGCAAATAGCCTAGATGCATTTAAGGGGAAGTTAGATTAGTACATGAGGGAGAAAGGAATGGAAGGATATTTGATGACAAGATGGTAGGTGTAAGATGGTAGGTGTAACATAAACAACAGATCTGTTAAACCGAATGGCCTGATTCTATGCTGTAAATTATCTGTAAGTAGTTAAGAGATAAATCCCACAAAAGCCAAATGGTTCATGTCTTTTCAAGAACTGGTAAAATGGTTGACCATAGTTTCCACATCTTTTTCAGGGGACATAAGAAGATAAATATGCATGGAATCCCTTTAACCTGTTCCACCATTCATTTAGATCATGGCTGATCTGTATCTCAACTCTCTTTACCCATCTTCACTCCCTATCCTTCGATACCACTACTGAACAAAAATCTATCAATCTCAATCTTGAATTTTTCTATTGACCCAGCATCCACAGCCTTTTGGGGAGAGAGTTCTAGAATTCTACTTCCCTTCGTGTGAGAAAAATGCTGCGTGAATTCACTCTTAGCTCTAGTTTTAAGATTATTGTTCTGGATTCCCCACTAATGGAAATGGTTTTTCTGCCTCAATCATATTAAATCCCTTTATCATTCTAAACAACTAGATTAAATCACCTCTCAACTTCCTGAACTCAAGGCAATGCAAGTCAAGTTCATGGAACATGTCTCATAATTTAACCTTCCAGCCACAGCATTATCTGGTGAATTCCCACTGTATCCTTCCAATATATCTGTCCTGAAGTTCTGCGTCCAAAACAGAGCAGAGCCAGGGAACTAACTTGACAGGGGATTGGCAAAACTGAACATAGGGAGAATCTTGTATCCTCCCTTGTGGTAAGTTTGGTGATGGGGATATTTAATCAGGTGGGAGGTGATGGGTAGTGACCCCGTCACCTTCCCCTCTCCATCCCAATTAAGTCCGTGGCCTGTGGCCCTTCAGAACAGAACAAAGGTGGGATGGAAAAAAAACACACATTCCCCCTACCAACTTTTATATCAGACCACTTGCAGACAAAAGAGAATTTCATCCCATTCTTTGGGCTGGACTTGTACCTGAATCTCAGAAGTAAAAGAATTGTGATCTAACTGAATGTTTCACTCACTCTGTTCATACTGTGCTTTATTTAACATTTCACACCATCAGTGAATGATGTAATCAGACTGACTGCTGTGATGTGTGGTCAGAAACTCATCTCTGATTCAAATATAACACAAGGCTCGAACCTTGTGGTTCAGCCTCAGACAGTTGCCGGGGAGAGTGTTACAGTCATTGCTGAGAGAATGATGTTTGTAACATGGACCTATCAACCCAAAATGTTAACTCTGTTTCTCTCTCCACAGATGCTGCTGGCCCTACTGAATATTCCTAGCGCTAACTGTTTTTATTAAAAATCATGCTTATGTTTGCACTTCCAGTCTACTAAATCAGACTTCCTGTTAATTGTCAGGCACTTAGCTTACTGTTGTAAAAATATCCCCATTATATTCATATTTATAATGGACGCTAACTATCAAAACATGTTATGCTGTAATTACACCCTACTGACAATGCAATTCCCAAGTTCCATGTCTGTGTGCTCAAGCCTTCATAAAGAATCTACACTCAGAAAAAAATCAGCTTCAAAATTGCCATAGGTTTTGCTATTTAACTATAGATTCATAATATATTAAAAACCTTAAGCCTGTGCATACTCTTGACTACAACATGCAACTCCCTGTTGACAAAAAAAAAATTGACCTAAACATTTCCTCTTAAGTGCAAATTTATAGTGGAAACTGCCTGTGAAATCTGGTCATGCTCTCATTACACACTATGGCCAGTGGTGGTGCTGTAGCACCTCAGTTACACATTTTCCAACTCAGCCTGTACTGCCCAGAAAATTTAAGGCTGTAAAATTTGGATGTGTGGCGCTCATTTTTTTTAACAGATGTTGCTTTGTCTACAAAATGTTGGCTGTGACATGCGTGCACACCTCTGCCACTGGTTGAGCCAGATGGTATTTTAGTGAAGGCGCAGATTTGATGCCAGCAGTGTTTGGAGCTCAGCGCTTCAGCTAATGCACTGTCATAGCTTTGTCGGACTGAACGTGTGTTCAGCAGCAGCAGGAAGAGCCAATCCCGCCACACCCTGCCTCCCCCCCATCAGCACTATTTAAAGATATTATAAAGTGCTTTCAGATTAGTTGCTGATTGCTTTATACTGACTGTTGCTGTAATTATAGGAACGTAGGACTTAGGAGCCGGAGTAGACCATTCAGCCCTTCAAACCTGCACCGTCTTTCAATAAGGTCATGGCCGATCTGTTGTGGTCTCAAACTCCACTTTCCTGTCTGCCCCCCATAAACCTTGACTCCCTTGTCTTTCAAAAATCGATCTACCTTAACCTTGAATAAATTCAATGACCCAGCCTCCACTGCATTCTGGGGAAGAGAATTATATAATGACCTTCTGAGAGAAAAAAATTCTCCTTATCTCTGTCTTAAAAGGGAGAAGTATTTGGTGGTTTCCAGAGCTGTTTAAGTTTACAGGGAGCTGTGTGCCACGTGGTGAAGGACTTGATGTTAACTTCAAGATTTCTGTACAATCCGTTCGACCCGGTATCTGGGGCCTGTAGTTTCCATCTCCCCTACCGACAGCTTGATTGGGAGAACAAGCAGAGCTGACAGAGAGCAGGACAAGCTGCTAGTGGGTTGGGGCTTGTGGGGGGGTGGTGAGCTTGGAGAGAAAGACTCTCAGGAGGATGCCATATCCACCCAGACTGTTCAGGGAGCAATTCATCTACCTTATTGTCAGCGGAGAACAGTGGGCCTGATTTTCAATCCAGGATCGGGAAATCCGACGCCTGGGTCATTTTCTGGTTCCTATCCCACGCAGTGCCTGCGTTGCTGACATGATGCTTTTTTAAGGTTCGCATCTCCTAATTGGGCCAGGGGCGAGCTCAGTGTCCAATTGGTGGCACTGGGCACCGCCAGGAGGTGGGAACTAACTCCGGAAGTGGAATATTTGAAGGCAGACGTTCAGCACTTTGGGTGTACCTACACCACATGGACTGCAGTGGTTCAAGAAGGCGGCTCATCACCACCTTCTTAACGGTTACTAGGGTTGGGCTGCAAAGCTAGCCTCGCCAGCGCCACGTCCTGTGAAAGAATTTAGAAAATTGACAGCAGCTATGACTGGTTTTGCCTTGCAGAATAGAGCAGGCAGTAACTGAGAGGCCCTGCAGCCTCACAGTGCCTATTCGAGGCCAGACAGTCACTGAGAAGGTGCTGGACCTGCTCTATGTTGATAACCTTTTATTTCTCCAACAATTTTACTTCAGCAGAATCATAACTTAATGTCTCCCCATTGCACCAGACAGCTGTGGCTCAGTGTACATCAGACCGTTCAGGTTTGCCAATCTTTCTGGTCCTCTTCAACCCGTTAACAGGAACTTCAAGGAGCGTCACAGTGAGTAAATCGAAGCGAAGGGTTTGCCAGCTGCCCCCCCCACCCTCACGGCCCTCACTTTGAAAATAGCCGTGTGTCCTGGAGGCGTCAGAAAACTGACATGCTATCTGGAAGCTCTATTTTCAACCCCCACCTGCACCTGACCTCCCCCCACTGGATGAGTGAAAATCAAGCCCAGTGTGCCAGAGGTCTCTGTTTCATTAAGGGCATGCTCACTGAAATCTGCCACGTTCTGCAGCCACAACTGCAGTCTCAGAGCAGGGCAGGGACTGCCAGTTATTGCGAAGGTGCCTCTGTGGCCATCAATCTTTATACATTGGGCTCCTTCCAGGCTGGAGCTTTTTGGCATTTGCAATATCTCCCAGTTCACAATCCAATGTTGCATAAGGGTAGGCACTGAAGCTCTGTATGCCAATGCATTTCACTCTCTCTTGCCCAAAGCACATGGCGTTGCCAGGATTGTAGGCTTCCCCATGGTGCAGGGAGCCATTGACTTCATGCACATCGCTTTGCGGGAGCCACGTGCCAACTGTGCAATCGTCAGCAACTGGAAGGGATTCCACATCCTCGTCATCCAGCTGCTGCGTGACCATATGCAATGCGACATGCAGGTCAATGCCTGGTTTCCTGACAGCAATCGTGATGCCTTCTTTCTGCCTCAGGCTGCTGTACCATCTCTATTTGAGCCTTCGCCACGAAACAGACAGCAGCTCCTTGGGAGTAGGACAATCTGCTAACCACATGGCTCATGGCCCCTGTGCGCAACCAACGCACATGGACTGCCTGTAACGAAAGCCATGCTACCACATGAAATATGATTGAGCAGACCACACTTGTGCTGTATGGCCCCCTCTAGAGGAGCCTGCAGCCTATGGCAGATCTCATATTCGGATTCCTCCTGTTTTGCTGCATAACCTCACCGTCATGAGGGGACAGTCCTTGCAACTAGCTCCAGGGTGATCACTGAGTGGGAGGAGGAGGAGGAAGAGGTACAGAAGGAGGACGAGGAGGATGGGGGAAGGATGGGAGGAGGCAACCAACATGGCCACTTTCTGGGTGGGCCGCCTGTGACAACTCACCGACTCTGGTGCCAATGAATGCAACCCCAATCCCCATTCACCAACAGTCCCACACTTTACCTTCCCTCTGTTACAGACACTTGTAGAGACTGTTGGCCAGAATGTTAAAATAAAAGCCATTACAAAACAAGCATTCCAAACTAAATTTATAAATAAGCAATATTGTGCATTCCCTGAATGCCAATTTTCCATGTACCATTGCCTGCCCCAGTGCTCCTACACGGTGCTATCCAATTGGCTGCAGCATGGCTGGTGGAAAGCTGCAGACTTTCAGTGGGGGAGACTGCAGATGGCCTCACAGGGTAACCTCAAACAGCTTTAGCACTGGAAGGCATGCTTTTGCATCACATCACCCCAGCTTGTATGGCAGAAGTCTGAGCTGGCTGGCTGGTGGGAAACATCAAGGACACCAGCAGAGTAGTGGTGGTAAAAGCATAAGTGCTGTCATCCTGTGTGAGGACAGCGGGTTCGTGCTTCTCGGAACCAGCCATTCTCTCAGAGCGACACCTCAGCAATTGGAATAATACTTTGGAGGACATGTTTCTGAACTGCTCTGAGACCCTGCAAGTCCCTTTGAACACTGGTATTCCCAGCTATAATAGCAGCAAGCTGACCTTCCTCTGCAGCACTCATACATTACCTGGCTTCTGCCTGCGTTGCAATGGATCCTAAGACATTGGCCGACAGACGCTGCATCATGGATGAGTCTGCAAGTGTTTTCATGGAGATGGCCATCGCTTCCACACTGGAGATATGGGCTCTGAGCTCTGTGCTAAGCTCAATGCCATGTTGGAGCTGGACTCACCAATGCTCCTTGACAATAACAGCAAGCTTTCTGGCAGACCTGCCAATGCACCAAGGATTTCAGTTTGCATTCACCTATCAGCCTTCTTCTGTGTGACACACATCTAAGTCCTCATCTGAGTCCTCTCTAGTCTAACTTATGTGTGACCTTGTCCACCAGTGAGCAGGTACCTGCACCATCCATGTTCTCTGCTCTGGCTGCGGGACATCGTATTTGATATCTCACCACATACAGATTCCGCCTCTAGTCTATCCTTTAAAATATGCGCTGTGAGCTGTTAGTTGTGAGCGTGGGATTGAGTGATGTTGTTTTTTTCGTTATCAGTTCTTCCCGCTCTTCCACCTCTTTTGTTTCCACCACTGATTGACCAGGTTGCAGTTCTTAGGCATCTGAAGGAAGAAAGGCACTAGAGTAGGGTTGCAATGTGGGAACAGGGGAAAGCAGGAGTTACCCTGCTTTAGCCATTTGCAGCTTGTAAATCAGAAGAGATTGTGGGGATGAGGAGAAGTGGGATGTGAAAAGGAAGAGTAGGTATGAGGATATCTTCGTCTTTGATAGTTTCAGCTCTGTCGCTGACGACAGCCTCAGTACTGACTGCTTCAGTGATGGCAATCACTATCTCCTGCATTATCCACCAGTTAGGTCCTGCTATCTCCAGTTATGCACCATTTTGACCTGCAGGAGAGAGGAAAGTGTGTCAGTGAGTGTGGTGCAAAGTCTTTGGTTAAGGTAGGTGTCATTGTTGAATAGCTGCCTGTGTGTGCAAACTATGAGGTTTTTTATTCTTTCATGGGATGTGGGTGTCACTGGCTAGGCCAGTTTTTGTTGTCCATCCCTAATTACCCTTGAGAAGGTGGTGGTGAGCTGCCTTCTTGAACTCCTGCAGTACATGATGGTGTAGGTATACCCACAGTGCTGTTAGGGAGGGAGTTCAACGCTTTTGTTCCAGTGACAGTGAAGGAGCAATGATATAGTTCCAAGTCAGGGTGGTGCATGACTTGGAGGGGAAATTGCAGGTGATAGTGTGTTCCCAGACGTCTGCTGCCTGTGTCCTTCTAGGTGGTAGAAGTAGCAGGCTTGGAAGGAGCTGTCAAAGGAGTCTTGGTGAGTTGCTGCAGTGCATCTGTCGATTGTACACATTGCTGCCACTGTGTCTCTGTAGTGGAGGGAGTGAATGTTTAAGGTAGTGGATGGTATGCAAATCAAGTGGGCTGCTTGAAGGTGTCAAGTTTCTTAATTGTTGTTGGAGGTGCACTCATCCAGGCTAGTGGAGAGCATTTTATCACGCTCCCGACTTTGCCTTGTATATGGTGGACAGACTATGGGGAGTCAGGAGGTGAGTTACTCACTGCAGAATTCCCAGTCTCTGACCTGCTCTTGTAGACACAGTATATATGTGGCTGGTTCAGTTAAGTATTCAGCCAATATTAACCCCTAGGGTATTGATGATGGTTGTGAGGCATGTATCATATCTAAGTGTGTGAGGGTACCTTGAAGCTGTGAATGTTAGGCCTGTGTTGTAATTGGTAGAGATTTTTGGTAACTAAGTGATGGGGTGTGGTGCATTGGGCAATGTGTGAGGCTGGTGGTGCAGTTGGTGGGATGTGGCATTTGAAGATTCATTCACTGACCTTGACGTCATTGAACTTCTTGCAGCATTGCATCTGGGGCCTCAGGATTCGACTCCTGGCATTGGATGTGACAGCTATCTGGTTTCATTGCTTTTCAAAAATTTGCTCGGAGGGCCCCCTGATCCCCTGTGGATAGATGACGTCTCTCCTGTTCCGCATCTTCTCAACAAGATCTCCTGTGCGGCGTCAGAGAATTTTGGAAGCTACCCTTTGCCATGTTATGGCCAAATTTACTACTACGATAATTTCACAGACCAAACTTGCCACTATGATGATTTCAGTACCTGCTCCAGCCAAAATGCAAGTCCCTTTTAAGAGGTGCAGGCTTGGTTTAAATAGTGTGGGCTAGCTTGAACTCATGCATGCCTCACTCAATTTTGTGACTCTTCTCAGGTTTGCAGTCACTCAACAGTATGCTTGGCACTTTTTTTTAAGCATATCTTCATGCACACTGTTTTATCACTTTGGGGATGTGGTGGAGGAATCCCCAGTCCTTTGAACTGCAACATGAACACTCCTTCTGTGGCCAACAAGTCTTGGTGTGGTACTTGAACTTAGAGCTTCTGTCCCAGAGGTAGGAACACTACCACTGCACCACACAATCTTTAATCATATAAAATTATTTTATGGAAAACTTTAGAATGCCTGATTCTTGAAAGGGGACTGTATTATATCGACATACCCTGGTGCAATTATCCTGTTTTATCTGAAGACTAATGATGCCTCGAGCATATACAGCTGCCACATTCCAATTCACGTTCTTACAGAAACAATGTCATTTGACATGGTAAATTGACTAGTATCATAAAAACACAGAGATCTGCTCCAGACATCATACTCTGTTGTAGATACAACAGTGCCTCGGAGACAAATGCATTGTCTGAATTCCTTGGCCGAGCAGCAATTAAAATCTTAAGTGTCGTCATGCTCTGTTACCTTATAATAATCAGACTTTTTGACCATATTGCAACAGGTTTGGACCAACAACCCCATCCTCCCAGAACAATACATTATACATGACATAACCTAATACCCCTGTCATTATAAAACAGCATCATCACCTTATTTACCATAAGCGGGAGCATAAGAGATCCACAACTATGTTTTAAAAGCGGTACACCTAGAACATGCAAACATCACATTCCAGAGTTACAGTTTCTTACAGATACAAAAATGATCTGAAAATGCTGTGTGCTCCTCAGGCAAAACTGACAAAGTGTGCCCAACTGCAACTGTCCCTGACCAAACAGGAATTAAATTCTGACTGGAGTTTCTATCACTAATAAAATTTAGACTTTGTCACCCTAATAGGACACAGTTTGCCTTACCAGAATAAAGCATCCCACATGATAGCACCGCTATCTTTATAGCGTATAGTGTATCAAACAAATTACTATAAGCAATGCAAATTGAGACCCTTCAATAAAATATTAAATGGGATAGATCGGGTGGAAACAAAATATTAATTTTAATAACAAGCTCAGAGGAGACAAATTAGTGAAAAATAAATTTAAAACGGACACCAGGAAAAACCTTGTTACAGAAAGAGTGATAAATGTTTTGTCAAGCAGAGGCAAAAATGTTCGTGAGGTTCAGAATTTAGCTGAATGCTATAATGTAAGAATTAGGTTACTTGGGGGATCCACTTCAATATGGTGAATCACCCTGCTGATTTTTTGCTTGTTTTTTCCACTCAAACTAAATAATCATCTTTAATCTAAACTAGATTATTTAATGGTTGGTAATCCAACAGCACTGAAAGCAAAACATCCTCTTCTGAACTAGTTTTGCAGGAAAGCAAAATAATCCCAAGATGAGGAATATACATAGTGGGTTTTAAAGTCCTGGGGGAGAAAAATGAGTTTGAATCAGAGATTATGAGTCTGGATTTCAACACAATGAAAATGCAGGAGGAAGAATGTGCCTGCAATGTTCAAGAGGAACGAAAGTGGAAAGTTCAGAGGAACATTATTTTATTAAATATATGCAGTAAAATAGAGAAAGGCAAAGATTGTGATGTAACAAGAGAGACTGAAGACTGAAGAGAGAGGAAATAATTTACAACAGTTCCACCTATCTGGGAAATCACAACTTGGAATAACACATGAGAAAAATATTTACCAGAAGAACACAAATGCCCTAGATTTTTAGTTACAACAGTTTATATAAACTAGATCAGTAAACTAATGATGGTTGACTTCAAAAGATAGTGTGAAAGTGATCCGATGATTTGATATACCTCTGGCATGATGACTGATATGTGACTAAGAGCATACTCAGCTGCAGAAGATGCCACAAAATTATCTCATAATAATGCTTACTATGATAATGTTTATCCCACCAACAAAAACAGATTACCTAGTCATTATAACATCGCTGTTTCCGGGAGCTTGCTGTGCTCAATTTGGCTGCTGCATTTTCTACATCACAACTGTGGCTACTTTTCAAAAGTAATTCACTGGCTCTAAAGTGCTTTAGGATGTTCTGAGGCCATGGAAAGAGACGCAGAGATGCAAGTCTTTCTTTTCTCTTACTGGTTGTTGAATGGTTGATTTTCCACTTTCTGCTCCTTGCCCTCCACTTACCCTGCCCCCTCCCCACACCTCAATCCAGGTGCCACACTTACACCGTGAGACTGAAGGGCACCGTGCCACTGAAAGGCATAGATTCCCAAAATTTCCTCTCCCTAACACGGGGGCATCGTTAATCGTCAGATAAAACAGGATAATTGCACCCGGGTATGCAGATATAATACAGTCCCCTTTCAAGAGTCAGACATTCTAAAGTTTTCCATAAAATTATTTGATTTTATATTATTAAAGGTCCTGTGGTGCAGTGGTAGTTTCCCTACCTATGGGACAGAAGCTCTAAGTTCAAGTCCCATGCCAAGGCTTGTTGGCTCCTATCCCTGTCAGGACCTCACACTGAGAACAAATGGGGTAAACAGCAGGTTAGCTGCAAGCATCCCCTGCCTCACGCGGTAATCCTGCCTACCGTATTCAGAACCTTCTGCTTACTGCTAGAAACTACATGTCATTAGAACCAGAGGGCCAATGGTTATGCCTGAGGAGGAAAAACAAAACTAAGGACAGCCCCAGTGCACATCTGGCTGCCAGCCAATTGGGCTTGGACATCTATTTCAGGTGCAGGCCTACCCACAACCTATTGGGATAGCACAGGAAATCCTGAGACATTGTAGCCAGGCTGGAAACTTGAGATAATAGTCCTCCAGCCCCTTTCCTGCAGCTTCATCTGAGACCTCAGTATTCCCAGGTGGAGCAAAGAGCAAAATTGATTTTAGAATTTCAATTAGATCCCATTATTTATCAATTAATCTGCAGCGTTGACTCCACAAGATATTAATATCCTTTTGTGAACATCAATCTATTGCAATATATGGACCTATTGCAAACTGCAGCCAACACATGCACTGAAATCTGCTGTCAGCTCAAAATTGACTACAAGGAATGTAGTGGTATTAGGGGACAGTATTGTCGGAGGGATTGACACTGTTCTCTGCAGCAAAGAGCGTGAGTCCAGACGGCTGTATTGCTTGTCCGGTGCCAGTGTTCGGGGCATCTGCTCAAGGATAGAGAGGAACTTGCAGTGGGAGGGGGAGGACCCAGTCGTCATGGTCCATGTTGGTACCAACGACATAGACAGGACAAAGAAGGAGGTTCTGCATAGTCAGTATGAGGAGCTTGGCACCAAATTAAGAAACAGAACCTCAAAGATCATCATCTTTGGATTATTACCTGAGCCATGTGCAAATTGGCATAGGGCAAATCAGATTAGAGAGATGAATGTACGGCTTAAAGACTGGTGTGGGAGAACTGGTTTCCAGTTCGTGGGGCACTGGCACCAATACTGGGGAAAGTGGGATCTGTACCATTGAAACGGTCTACACCTGAACCATGCTGGGGTCGGTGTTGTGAACTGCATAACTAGGGAAGTAGAGAGGGTTTTAAACTAAGTAGTGGGGGCAAGGGATCAAATTTGGGAAGATGCGGTAAACCAAAGAGTAGAGTCAAAGCAAAAGAGAAATGTATTAGTATGGGAAATGAAAAACAGACTATTACAGGAAGGGATAGAGAGTACAAATCTAACAGTAAATCAACAGATGAGGCTAGCGGTTATAAAAGGATAAAACTAAAGGCTCTGTATGTGAATGCATGAAGCACCTGAAACAAAACAGATGAACTGAGAGCGCACATAGAAATAAATAAGTAGGATTTGATAGCCATTACAGAGACATGGCTGCAGGAGAACATGGATTGGGACCTGAATATTAAAGCATATAGGACACTTAGGAAGGACAGGAAGTGAGGAAAAGGCAGAGGGGTGGCTCTGTGAGTTAATGATGGCATTAGCACAATAGAGAGGGATGACCTAAGTTCAGGAAGCCAGGATGTGGAAACGGTTTGGGTAGAGATGAGAAATGGTAAAGGCAAGAAGTCACTTGTGGGAGTCATGTACAGGCCCCTAACAGTAACCACATGGTTGAATGGAGCATAAAAGAAGAAATAAAGGGAGCTTGTCAGAAAGGCATGGCGATCATCATGGGGGATTTTAATCTACATATAGACTGGAGACTATAGATGGGCAGAGGTAGCTGAGATGAAGAGTTCATAGAATGTTTCCAGAATAGTTTCTTAGAACAGCATTTTCTGGAGCCAACCAGACAGCAGGCCATACTAGACCTGGTATTGTACAATGAGATAGGGTTAATTAATGATCTCATAGTGAAGGCGCCTCTAGGTAGCAGCTACCATAATATGGCTTGAAATTCACATTCAGTTTGAGGGAGAGAGGTTTGGATCGAGACTATATTTTAAAACTTAAATAAGGGCAATTATGAGGGCATGAAAGCAGTGCTGGCTAAAGTGAATTGGCAAATTAGGTTAAGGGATAGGTCAATAGAGATGCAGTGACGAACATTTAAGGAGATATTTCAGAATATATAGAATAGGTACACTCCAGCAAATAAGAAAACGTCCAAGGGATGGACACACAATCCGTGGTTAGCTAAAAAGGTTAAAGATAGTATCAAACTTAAAGAAAATGTATATAATTGTGCACAGATAGGTGGAAGGCCAGAAGATTGGACAGACTATAAGGAACAGCAAAGGACGACTAAAAGGTTAATAAGGAGGGAAAAATTAGAGTATGAGAGAAAGCTAGCCAGAAATATAAAAACAGATAATAAGAGTTTCTATAAATATTTTAAAAAGAAATGAGTTAACAAAGTGAGCATTGGTCCTATAGAAAGTGAGTCTGGAGAACTGATAATGGAAAACAAGGAATGGGCAGATGAATTGAACAGGTATTTTGCATCAATCTTCACGATAAGATACAAGTAACATCCCAGAAGCAGCTATAAATCAGGAAATGGAAGGGAGGGAGGAACTCAGGAAAATTACAATCACCAGAGAAGTGGCACGGAGTAAATTGTTGGAGCTGCGGGCTGACAAATCCCTGGGTCCTGATGGACTTCATCCTAGGGTCTTAAAAGAAGTGGCTTGTGAAATAGTTGATGCATTGGTTTTAATATTCTGAAACTCCCGCGATTCGGGAAAGATTCCATTAGATTGGAAAATAGCAAATGTAACTCCATTATTCAAAAAGGTAGGGAGACAGAAAGCAGGAAACTGCAGGCTAGTTAGCTTAACATCTGTCATAGGAAATATGTTCGAAGCTATTATTAAAGAAGTTATAGCAGGGCACTTGGATAAGTTCAAGGTCATCAGGCAGAGTCAACATGGTTTTGTGAAAGGGAAATCATGTTTAACCAACTTATTGGAGTTCTTTGAGGAAGTAACATGTGCTGTGGATAAAGGGGAACTGGTGATGTACTGTATTTAGATTTCCAGAAGGCATTTGATAAAGTGCCACATCAAAGATTATTGCAGGAAATAAAAGCTCATGATAGGGTGTAACATATTGGCATGGATAGAAGATTGTCTGGCTAACAGGAAGCAAAGAGTAGGCATAAATGGGTCTTTTTCATGTTGGCAAGATGTAACAAGTGGTGTGTCACAGGGATCAATGCTGAGATCTCAACTGTTTGCAATTTATATGAAAGACTTGGCTGAAGGGATGGATGGGATGGTTGCCAAATTTGCTGATGACACAAAGACAGGTAGGAAAGTAATTTGTGAAGAGGACATAAAGAGGCTACAAAAAATTATAGATAGGCTAAGTGAGTGGGCAAAGGTCTGGCAAATGGAGTATAATGTGGGAAAATGTGAAATTGTCTATTTTGGCAGGAAGAATAAAAGAGAGGCATGTTATCTAAATGGTGAGAGTTTGCAGAGCTCTGAGATGCAAAGTGATTTGGATGTCTTAATGCACAAATTGCAAAAGGCTAGTTTGCAGGTACAGCAAGTAATTAGGTAAGCAAATAGAATGTTATCGTTTATTGCGAGGGGAATTGAATACAAAAGTAGGGAGGTTTTGCTTCAGTTATACAGAGCACTAGTGAGACCACATCTGGAGTATTGTGTACCATATTAGTCATCTTATTTAAGGAAGGATGTAAATGCATTGGAATAAGTTCAGAGAAGGTTTGCCAGGCTAATACCTGGAATGGGCGGGTTGTCTTATGAGGAAAGGTTGGACAGGCTAGGCTTATATCCACTGGAGTATAGAATAGTAAGAGGCGACTTTCTTCGCACATATAAAATCCTGAGGGGATTTGACGGGATGGATGTGGAGAGGATGTTTTCTTTTGTGGGACAATCTAGAACTAGGGTCACTGTTGAAAAATAGGAGGTTGTCCATTTAAAACAGAGATGAGGTGAAATTTTTTCTCTCAGAGGGTTGTGAGTCTTTGGAACTCTCTTCTTCAAGAGGTGATGGAAGCAGAGCTTTGGAATATTTTTAAGGCAGAGGTGGATAGATTCCTGGTAAGCAAGGGGATGATAGGTTATCAGGGGTAGGCTGGATGCAGATTTCAGATTACTATCAGATCAACTATGATCTTATTAAACGGCAGAGCAGGCTCGAGAGGCCAAATGGCCTACTCCTGTTCCTTGCTCATATGTTTGACTAAAAATGGAATAAGAATCCTCCATTAAAGCAGTTTATGTTATCAAATCTCACAGATACTAGGAAATGAGTTCTAGCATGTAACATAACCTTGGTGTTCAGTTGGCTGTTTTAAATTATTTGAACTCTGTGTTCTAACTATATGAACTATAAGTTCATGTTATCTGAATCCTTTGCTCAGGTTACAAGTTTGTAACTCCACCCTCAGTATCAATTATTCTATATTTAAAATGCTATGCTGAATTTATGTGACTCAATGCAACTTAAAAATGTAGGATGGACAGAATGGGAATTACTGCAGACAGTAGCCAAATAAAATGACATTGTACAAAGAAAATCTAAAATTGAAACAAAGGAAGAATATTTCATTTAGATAAGTGCTTGATAAGATCTGCTAGGCAAATTAGTAAAAGACAATATATTTATATACATGATCTAAATATATATTGAACATTTTGTATACATAAGTACATCAGTCATTTTGTGCACAGCAAGATCCCAAAGTCAGCAAATGTAATGAATAGTCAACTGATTTTTTTTTTAAGTGATGTCAGTTAAGGAAGGAATGTTGACCAGGATAGTGGGAGAACTCTGATCATCATCCCATGGGATATTTTGCTTTCACTTGAATGAGCTGGTGTCTCAACTCCAGTAATGCAGCTTAAGTTATGCGATTAATTCACTAATACTGTGCTCCCGGTGATGTCAGCGAATTAGGACCATCCCAATGACCATGAATTCCCACAGTAGCCACAAGGTTGTTGAGTTTACTCTAAAATTCTAATCAAAGAGGTTGGCTTGAACCTAAAATCTTCTGACTTAAAGACAAGAGTGTCAGCAACTGAGCCAAGTTGGCGGTAATGAAGGAATGTGCTTTAGTGAATGAAATGACCTTCTCATGCCACTAATTTCACTGGTGCTGTCATGTATAAAACCTTGGGATTCCCAATTGCCAAGGCCTTATCTTCCTTACATTAAGGTAATGAAAGAATATTAAGCAAAGAAAAGACAAACATCATCAATTTCAGCAGGATTTTTCTGGGTTCCCCGGCATAACTTTGACCAAAGATCAGCAGAAACCCGGGACAAGCAGGGCAAATGGCTGTTCTGCCAAAATTACCATGGATGTTTGGGAGAACCTCGGTGGAAATTCTACTCTTAAAAATTTCCATCTTTCCAATTTTGATAGAACTAGTAGCATGTGGAAAAATAATCAAAAGTTTGGTTATCCTGCTGTCCTGAATATTTCTAGTCTACACATTTAGAAGACCTCCCAGCCTAGTTAAGTGTTGGATTTGATCAATTAGACCAAGAGCATGGAATGAAGTTAAAATTTTTGGTTTAAAGTCAAACAATTATAAACATTTTGCATTATATAAACTGGATTTATGGTTCTGTTAAACATTGATGCTTACCTTCTCAGTACTATGGCAGCTACTTGCAGTTCAGCTGTGAAATAAAGCTGCCTGGCCTCAGATTTAACTATGTTGGTAGCATTCTCATCTCTGAGTCAGAAGGTTGTAGGTTTTAGTCCTGCTCCAGAGACCTGAGCACAAACATCTGGACTGAAACTTCAGTGCAGTGCTGAGGGAGTGCTATACTCTCAGAGGTGGCGTCTTTCAGATGAAAAGTTAAATGGAGATTCTGCCTGCCCTCTCAGGTGGACATGAAAGATCCTATGGCATTATTTTGAAGAGTAGGAGCATTCTCCCTAGTGTTCTGGCCGATATTTACCCCTCAGCCAGCTTCACAAAAAACACGTTATCTGGTCCATTATCACATCACTGTTGGTGGGATCTTGCTATGCACAAAATATCTGCTGCATTTCTTACATCGCAACTGTGAGTACACTTCAAAAAACTGTAAATTTAGGTGTCCTGAGGTTGTGAAAAGTGCTAAATAGGTGCAAATGGTTCTTTCTGATCTGTGGTGCAGTAATTCTAATTTCTGGGAACAATCATTTTTGTTGTTGCAAATACTTCTAAACTTGTCCAGCCTTTCGGAGCAGCGGTTCAGATCAACTTGTTGCGACAAAATGAATGAGCTGCTTTAACTGCATGAAAGCTGTCAACAAAAATATCCATTCCTCATTCACAAAACTGGAAGCATCTCCATCATGTAAGCCCTCTCATATTCTAAACGCCCAAGCCTCACATGCACAAAGAATCTGTATCTCATTTGATCTGGCCCAGCTATTCTTTACTCTGTGCCCATACCCACTTACTCGCTCATCAGGCTAATATATAACAAGCAACTGGGCCACACAGACCACATAGGTCCCAGCTTTAATCTCCTTCCTGAGTTAGCTGATCCCAGTCTAGATTACGGTAAGGGTGATCAAGTTGCCCTATGCCTTATGGAGATGAAATTCAATCAAGGCTCCCGTTCCTGATTCCTGTCCAGCAATTCCTACTTAAAGTACTTTTGTTTCTGGTGTTAAGACCACGTGCAGAGTGGTGAAATGGCTCCCCTATTCTCCCACGCTAGTTCTAACAGGGTTTTTTTGTGAATTTAGAGAGGATGTGTTTTGCCAATGCTGCAGGAATCCCACTATTTATACTTTCAGATTGTGAAGAATTAGGCAGAGAGGTTTTCTTAGGTTAAATAAAGAACGAGATAAGTTTACTGAAACTGTTTCCTGAACTTAAAAATAACTAGGTAAATTGCACGCACTTTACATACGTCACACACATTCGCCTGGGCCAAGAAACACACTAGTAAAGATGGCAGAATAAGAGGATAGCTTAAGATTTTTTTACTGTTCGTGAAGAAAATAAAACGAAGGAGTATACGGTTAACTGTTCTTTGACTGGTCTCGATGTGGTGATTCCACATTGCAGCCATTTTGTTCAGTTGTCTTCCTGTGCGTAGCTGTACAAAGCAGGTTTCCACATTCTATTCCCAAAAGATCTCGGTTTGCAGTGGGTTTCCCTTCTCTGGATGGTTCCTTTGCAAATCTGGGCACAATACCTCTGCGAGAGGGAGAAAGAGAGAGCAAACATCTTCAGCCACCTGTTTCAGTACAACGTTGTTTTAATCTCTCTCCCGCTTGATAAACAGTCTCTTAAAATACCCCGCTGGCTGTATATTCCAGGGAAATCCTATTAATCCATGTTTGCTGCAGTCATTGTTTTAGATCAGGCGCTTGCATTTTGATGGCTTATCGCAGAAACATTTGCAAAGCTTCAGGATGGTGTAAAACCACCAGGATATGGGGTATTTCATGCTCCCCAGGGGGATGAGAGTCTTTTTTCCCCCATCCCACTTGGTGGAGTGCAACTTGTATATTGTAGCTGTGTGGGCAGCCTCCATTGTCTTTAGAGGATCTGGGATTTTTTTAAGTATAAATCCAGGCAGAAAAACACAAATTAGAAATTGCATCTTTAAAAAAAAAAGCACATCCTCAAAGCAGTGGAGACATCAGGCAAAGAAAAAATCAAACTTATTTGTGATGCTTCTGGTGTTAAGTAACTGGGTCAGAAATCTCCTACAGTTAAGCAAAAATAAAATGCTATAAAAGTTTTTTAAAAACCTTGAAATCGTACATCACAAATTGTATGGATTAAAGCTACATACCGTGAAACACTGGAAGGTATGGCATATTCCAATTAGGAAATCCTTTATAACTGCCTTGTGATGTCAAGTTGAGATCTTCAAGTTGATAACCCATTGACATTCGTTATCAAGGCCCATGTATCATGAGCACTTGAGTGACGCATCAAGGTACCGACAGGGATGGTGGGCCTGCAGTCCAATATGAGTCAGCACCTTGGGAAGAGGAGGAGAGAAAGTTGGAGAGCATAAAGTAACCATACGCAGCCAAAGACAGATTTTTGCATTTTTATTATTCTCAAGTACATATTTTAGTTCTTGGAGCAAGACGGGGAAAACAAAATCTGTTGATAAGAAGTTCCGGTATTTAATCAAGAAGTGATTGTTCAAAACACTCCTCATTAAGCTCTTTTCCTAGTATGAGATTAATGCTATCACTACAGTTCCCAACACATGACTTGTGTGCAGTTGATTAGGACACAAAGGTGAATCCATCAGGTTCACTAAACCTGGTAACCAGGGTGAACCAATAAAAACACAGGCATTTGTGATTATTTAGCTCTAAAATCCAAAAGCAATATGACTACAATAAGAGATTGGTGCCATTGAATGTCTGAATACAAGTCCTTTGTATCAACAGATCCACGTGTAACTTGTTTAGGTTGAATTGCCTACTCCTATTCCTATGTTCCTGCAGCCGGAATTATTATTCTCTTTAATATTGGAAAACAGCCTGGCTTTGAAGCTAAATACTGCCTGAGTAGGGATCTCTGAACATTAATAAATGTAAAGAATGGTCAGACTACAATAAAAGGTTTACATTAAATTAATGACCTGTTTGCTTATTCTGGTGGATGTTAAAGATCATATGACACTATGTGAAGAAGAGCAGGGTGTTTTCCCACTGGGAAAATTCCTCCCCCAAACCACATCACTGAAAACAGAGTAACTGGTCATCCACCTCATTCACTGTTTTGGGGATCTGCTTGTGTACAAATTGGATATCCCATTTGCCTACAAAATAAGTCACTGAACTTCAAAAGTAATTGATCGATTGTGGTCTGGGATGTGAATGGCACTATGTAAATGAAGGTGGTTCCTTTCTTGCTGCTTACAATGTATATTTCAACAGGTGAAAGTTCTGATTGTGAGGTTCAAAATGTAATTTAATTCATACGCATGCAATGAATGCAATGAATACAATGGTACAGTGGGTTGATGCTTCCAGCATACTGTAATCTGAAACAGCAGAATGCAGACTGCTCCCTTGATTAAAGTCATTATACAAAGATGCTGATTGATGGTGAAGCACCTATTGATGGACAGAGGAGGAATAATTGGAGGTAGGGCCTCCCCTGGGACTCTTTTGTATTCATCTGAGTGTCTAGCTCAAGAGGAGCAGTGACAGAGGCCTGCAACCAGTTCACCGACTGCTCCCCCCCCATCCCTTACGTTAGGCACAAGAGGGGCAAGACCCAAGGAAAACACAAAAGGAAAAAGGGAGAGGGTGGGAATTTGGATATCTGATTTTTTTAAAAATCTAAATATTGAACATTGTCACCAGCCATTTTCAGTTGAAGATTTCTTTCACAAAAGAGGCTTGGGGTCTAAGCTTGCTGGGGTCCCACGCTGCTGATGGAACTGTGGATGGGAATAGCTATTTCTGACTGTGACAGTAGATTGACTTATATCCAAACGCGAGGGTGGGGGTCACTGCAATAGTGAGAGGTGGAGGCTCATAGCTGTAGAGGTGCCCACTCCCAAGTCACTGGCAGAAAATCAGGAGGTCACTCAAGACTGGGGGAAGCCAAAGGCACTTATCAGGCTGAAGACAATACAATAAAATTTTTGATGAAACAAGTGTGCAATGGATGTTAATCAATCTCCTCTAGGATTGCCTAGAGCCTGCTGAGCTCTGCAACTCCTTAGGGGCCTTCATATCAATATATGATCAGCCATGATCATATTGAATGGCAGAGCAGGCCAAACGGGCCATATAGTCTACTCCTCCTATTTCTTGTGTTTTTGTGTTCATGAGGTATTGTATGAAACCCATATCAGCCCTCAACACTCTGGGAATTCCCTCAGACATTGTCCTCAAACTGCTGTCAGTTTGTTAAGGGAAAGGCTTTGCCTGTACCTCCAACAGAGTTTCAGATGGAGGACAAGTGGAGCAGAATTCTCCTGGACTCATTCCCCCCGGCACGGATGATCGGCCCAATTTGAACCCTCCCCACGCCAGGAATTTTCCCTCTTTGAGTCTTCCATCTGACTGTTTGAGTTAGGGTAGGTCCTACAATGATCACATCAGCACAATCAAATTACAATGGGAACAGAGCATGAAACACTTATGCTCATCGAGGATTTTCCCAATGAGTGTTTCTGCTCTTTAGCTCTTTTGTAAGATAAATCAAGTGCAACTACACATTGAGGGGGACAGAACAGACTGTGAACTCCCCCCTAAACAGGGTGGAAATTTAGTGGAACCTGCTGGAGTGGGCAGGATGGCAGGGGGGTGGGGGTGGGGGGCAGGGGGGTGGTGGGGGAGGTGCGGGGGGGTGGGGGGGAGCGGGAGGGTGGGTGGGGGTGGATTAGGGTGCGGCCAGGAGAATCAAACTGTAATTCCCATGTCCGATTCCCAGCGGTGGAAAAACTGTCTCGCATTCAGTGGAGGGGGCGTGCCAAGGGCGCAATGTTGGGGTCCAGCCTGCTGGTGGCAGGCTGTCAATTAGGCTCATTAATGAGCCGCACAAGAGCAATTAGCCCTGAGCCCACTGGGATTTAATGGTGGCTCAGAGCTTTAATGGGGCTCGCACAGGTCTCCTGTGCCTCCTAAAAGCTGCCCAGCAAAACCACATGGTGCTTTCCAGTGGCCTAGAAGCTGGTCCCTCGTTCACAGGCGCTCAGGGACTGCTTGGGGGACCCAGCATCAGGAAGTGGGGGTCAGTTTTCAGCAGCTCTTGTATTCGACACCCACCCCCCCTCCTCCCCCTGGCTAGTAACGGATGATTAGCCCAACTTGAACCCTCCCCAGACCAGGAATTTTCTCCGGAGATGGACGTGGGACCCTGTAAGTGTGGGTGGGATGGGGGTTTAGCCCCCATCCCACCCACACTTACGGGGTCCGGCGTCAATCCCCGGTGAAGGTTTCAGTGCATTACTGGCAGCAGCTGTGATGCTGGAGAACTGCCAGTCTCTGATTGGCCGGCTGCTCACGGGGGTGGGATTTCCGTCTGACTGGGGGCCTTGATCGAGTGGGCCACCCAAAATTGTCCAGATAAGCACCTGATTGTACTTAAATAGCATCGGACCTCCAGGACAAAAGCAACCCCGGGTTCTCACCGGTTCTCCAACTGGTGGGCGGGAGCCCCGTTTACCAACACTAAATCCTGCCCTGAGTGCCAGTCGGTCATCCTCGCACCTTTTAGTTAAAAGGTTATAGATTCAAGCCCTAATACAAAGTGAGCACATATAACCTAAGCTTATACTTCACTGCAATGCTGAGTGTTGTATTGCAAGAATTAGCATCTTACAGAGGAGCTGTTAAACTGAGGTCCTGTCTACCTGTTGAAGTGCACAAAAATTATCCTGTGACATTTTTTGAGGAAGAACAGGGTATTTCTCCCGGTGTCCCGGCCGACATTCCTCCCTCAGCTAGCGCAAGTGAAAATAGATTACCTACTGACATCTATCTGCTGTCTGTGGACGTTGTTGTGTATTAGTCCTTTAGTCAAGCTCGAAAGTCCACCCCCTCGTCCTTGCCGCAGAACTTGGGCAATGAGTAAGAAAGGGTCAGTCAAAACTGGGTGAAGTCTGGGGAGGTTCCTTATGTCCTGGGCCTCTTCGGTTACCATGAAGGTCTGTTAGGAACCCTAGAAATGCTCAACAGGTGGGGTTCTGGCAAGCAAGTCCTCAACAGCAGAACTGGTGGAGGAAGATGTGCCATCTGGAATATCTCAATGGCTGTTTCGATGGATGAAGGCTGAGGAAGAAGGAAACCTCCAATTATCTTAGGTCCCATGCCATTGGATCAAGGTTTTGTTCTCTCAAGACACGTGTGGAATTTGGTGTACAACGGTTCCTCCACACTAAAATATGTTACCCACAGGCATCTTTCTTTCTGAGCACATCCCCCAAGCCCTTCAGCAACCCGCAAATGGTGACAGGAGCAGGACTGTGTTGTCTGGAAGCTTCTAGCAATGACTTGGTTGCTATGGAAGCGGTAGTTACAAGATGGCCTTTGAGCACTCGGATGAGGCAGGGGTGCAGCTGTAACTCTGACTGAGCAACCCGCTTCAGGATCCACTCTGCTCACCCCCTTACTGGGGAGGGGACTAGAAATGATGCCCTAAACATAGTCTGCCTAGCCTCTCCCAACTGGTCCAGGGGGATCACTTTCTGTGGTAGAAACACACAAAAGACAAGAGTACTAAAGTTTGAGACCTGGAACATCAGGATCCTCATGGGCACAGCCATGAGTGAACGGTCAGAACGTCGCTCTGCATTTATCACCCAAGAACTCCGATTATATGAAAGTGACATCACCGTTCTGAGTGAGACCCAATGAGCTGGAAAGGGGCAGCTCAGGGAACTCCGAGGCAGCTACACTTTCTTTTGGAAAGGGAAGAATAATGCAGAGTTCACGGAGTTGGATTTGACATCAACAATTACCTTGTGAACCAGTTTCATGAGTTCCATCTGAGAAGAAATGAACTCCTCCTGACACTTCGTCTCAGACTGGCAGGGAGCCAATTCGCCACCGGGATCAATGCATATGCCCCAACTCTGGACACTGACGACGAATCCAAGGAAGATTTCCGTGCCAATCTTGACCAAGTTCTTCATGGGCTTCCAAAGAAGAACAGACTTATTCAACGCCAGAGTTGGAAGAGATTCCAATCTCTAGAATGAAGCTATTGGCAGGGAAGGAATTAGAAATGTCAACTGCATTCTTCTCCTTACCACATGTGCCATCAATCCCCTATTCCACCAGAAAAACAAGTACAAAACGTCATGGCAACACCCACGGTCCAAGCACTGGCACCTGATTGATTACGTCATTGTCTGAGCCTGGAATTACAAAGATATCCATGCCACCGGAGCAATGACAGGGGCTGACGACTGCTGGGCCAATCACCGACTTACTCAATTACGTCCATCAAACTGGCTCCTGAACGATGGGTGCAACAGAAGGGATGCCCATGAAAGGTCAACGTCGAAACTCTGAAAGATCCAATCAAAAGAGACCAATTTCAACAATTCCTTAGGGTAAAACTTTCAAACTTCAATCAAGAACAGAAGAAGAGTGTCCACAGTGTTCGGGATGTCCCTAAGTCCAATATCATCAACAGCTGCAAAGAGACATGGATTTTCTGTCAGGAAACATCAGGATTGGTTTGATGAAGATGATCATAACACCAACGAACTAATTGATCATAAATGTAAGACTTTATGTTCATGGCGGAATGACCCAAATTCAAAGCAAAAGAAACTGGCTTTACCAACAAGCAAAGGCCAAGGTACTAAAATGCATCTGCAACATTTGGAACTTGTGGTAGGCAGACAAGGCAAAGGAAGTTCAACATCTCTTTGACATGAATGACATCTGTGGCTTCTTCACTGCCACAACGACCATTTATAGCCCAAATGTTCAAGGACAGGGGAGAGCTGATCAGAGAAAGGGAGGCTGTTAATGTCCTTTGGAGACCTTTTCAGTCAAGAATCAATTGCTGATGAGCGTTTTCAACTCCACCCATGACACCCATTTAGAGATAAGCTTGGAACCCTGCCAGCGCCTATGAAGGTGTTGAAAGCCATCACATGAATGAAGAACAACAATGCAGTAGGAGGTGATAAAATCCCCATTGAAATCTTTAAGCATGGAGGAGAGGGCCTAACATTACAGCTCCATGCCCTCATCCTCCAGATCTGGAATGAAGAAGAAGTCTGGAATGAGTTCAAGGTTGCCATGATTGTGAGAATCTTCAAGAAAGGGAACAAATCCAACTGTGGAAATTACAGAGGCTGCTTTCCATCGCAGGAAGATCATTACAAGAACCCTTCTGAATTGACTTATTACATTTGTTGAAAAGCTACTCCCTAAACTCTTCACGTTTCTCTCTTGTATCGGTGCGGACTCGATGGGCCGAAGGGCCTCTTCTGCACTGTGTGATTCTGTGATAAATCTCAGTGTGGGTTTAGACCATCAAGAGGCATGGCCGACATGATTTTTACAACTCACCAACTACAAGAAAAATGTTGCAAACAACATCAACCTCTCTACACAACGATCCTTGACTTGAGATAGGCCTTCGACTCTGTAAATAGTGAGGCACGCTGGATGATTCTGCTGAAGTATGGATGTCCTCCAAAATCTGTTAGCATCCTTCACCTGATTCATGATGATATGCGAGTAGGGATCCTAAACAATGGATCCTTTACAGCCCCTTTTCAGGTTAAGACAGGAGTTAAACAAGGTTGTGTCACCGCTCCAACTCTTTTTTTGATTTTTCTTGCTGCCATGCTCCATCTGACTAGAGACAAGCTCCCTGCTGGAGTGCAGCTCATTCATCGAATGGACGGTAAACTATTTAATCTCAGACAACTCCAATCCAAATCTAGGACCACCTGACCTCAGTCATTGAGCTCCAATACGCTGGGGATGCTGCAGTGGGAGCTGTGTCAGAAACGGATCTCCAGAGAATCATCAACATATTTACTGAGGCATACGAGAAGATAAGACTTACACTCAACATTCAGAAGACCAGCAAGCTCCAAATGCACACACCCCAGCCACTTTGATCAGGACTCACGATGAGTGCCTGGAAAATATGGAACGTGTCCAGTACCTTGGAAGTTACCTTTCACAGAAGGCTGACATTGACGAAGAAATCCAGCATTGCCTGAAATCTGCTGGTGCAGCCTTTGGCCGCTTGAGGAAGCGTGGGTTTGAAGATTGTGACCTCAAAACTGCAGTTGTGATCCCTTCCTTACTGTATGGGGCTGGAACATAGACAACGTACAGGAGGCACCTCAAGGCACTGGAGTCATACCATTAACGCTGCCTGCGGAAGATCTTACATATTAAGTGGGAGGACAGACACACCAACATCAGTGTCCACTCACAAGCAGGAACCACAAGCACCGAGGTTATGATCACCCGCCATCGTTGGGTTGGTCATATCGTTTGGATGTCAGATGCCAGGCTCCAAAAGCAGGTCATCATCTCCCAGTTCAATCAGGGCAGACG
Organism: Cetorhinus maximus; assembly: GCF_964194155.1. Taxonomy (NCBI): domain Eukaryota; kingdom Metazoa; phylum Chordata; class Chondrichthyes; order Lamniformes; family Cetorhinidae; genus Cetorhinus; species Cetorhinus maximus. The sequence goes on along the minus strand of NC_135903.1, from coordinate 33,512,757 downwards.
CACCAGAGAAAGACAGAAGAACCTCTTCAAGGATGTGCTGAAAGCCAATCTGAAGAAATGCAACATTGGCATCAACTCCTAGGAGACCATTGCCCTGCACCGAACCAGATGGCAGCAGGTTCTGTGGGAAGGATCCCAGCATTTTGAGGCGCAATGATGACAAAATGTAGAGGAAAGCGAAAGCGGCAAAAACAACATGACATGACCTGAACTGATAATACACGACCAGACATCCCACATGACAACAAATGCCCTACATGCCATAAAGTCTACAGATCCTGAATCGACTTGATCAGCCATGCTCAGACTCATGGAAGACAATCATCCTCGCTCGCGAGCAATAGCCAACATATAATATATAGTCCTTTAGTTATAAAGAGCTCTATGATGACCTTATGGTACAATTGGGCACTATACAAGTGCAAGCTCTTTGTCTATGATCCTACCAATGACTGTGTTTCTAATTATACGCATGGGTCAGGATTTTATGGCTCCCGCCGCCCAGCGCGATATTACGGTCCCGCCGAACTAAATGGAGATTTAAACGGCTTGCTGCATCTGCGGGGGAGACATGCCATGGCAGGGCCGTAAAATCCTGGCCATCAAGTTAAAATTAAGCCATGTGATATTAGCCACAAATACATGAATGCATTTGTATACATTCCCAGTCTGCTATTTCAACGAAGTAATTCAAACTTACTTTAAATGTGTTAATGTCTTCACTAAAATGGTGGATGAAGACATTTCCTGGAAATGGGCCAACATGCTCGTTGACTCAAATAACAAGGTGGGCTTCACTGATGCCATGGAGACAGCAGAACCTTCTGTGGCCATGATGGTCTGAAGAGATGCTGAATGTTCGGCAGGTGTCCATTTAAACACTGCTCCTGGTGACAGTGTTGTTATCAGTTCTGACTTCCAGTGGGCGAGGCAACATGGGCTGCCAGTGTAGCTTTGCACTTACTAGCCCATAGGCCCTCCTAAGCCATTTGAAAAGGTAGGGGAGCCAGAAAATTGTGCCAATCAATATTTGCCCTTCTGAAATAGATTATCTCATCATTGTCACATTGTTGCTTGTGGGTGCTGCCATGTGCAATTTAGCTGCCATGTTTCCTACATTACAAAAGTGACTAGACTCAAAAAGGTACTTAATTGGCTATAAAGCCCTTAGGAACATCCTGAGATGGTGAAAGGCTATGTATAATCTTCTAACACGGAGACATACATAAACTGACAAACCAAACCGTGCACACGCAGGTTTGCGTACAGCTTTTATGTTATGCTGCTGTATAAATGGAGCAAGTTCCATAGTCCTGTGGGTGGGTTTTCCCGTTCAGGGTGTAAATCATGAGTTGGCCATTTCCCAACGTCGTGGTCCCGCCTCACGACTGGCTGTGCCTGCCCACACTATCTTCATGGCATGGTGGCAGGGCTGTTGCCTCCTGAAGTGAGCCCAAGATGGGAAAGAAGGCAGGCAGTGCTGAGGCAGGCAGGTTCAGAAATGCACCTGTCTGGATGAAAATTTTAAACTCCAGGAAATACAAAATTGAGGCAGTAACATGGAAGTCCGTCTTGTGCGTATTGGGTCCCAATCCACCATGTTTCTTGTGTTCGTCAAAATGGTGGCTGGTGGGAATCAGGTGGCAATTTTGGAATTCCAGCACCCCCTCCCCCCCCCCCCCCCTCCGCCCCCCCCCACCAACACCCCAACACAGACCTGTCCCATGTCGGGATGGCAAAATCTGGCTCCTGGTGTCATTGAGCAATATCATTGAATTGTTTCTTAAATTACTTTTCCAAAACAAATAAACCATTAAATAGACCCCCAGGACAACTTGAGTAGTGTCAGCCTTGGCTCTAAGCCAGAAGGTTTTGGGTTCAAGCTGCTCTTGAGAGACTTGAGTATGCGATCTGGGCAGATCCTTCAGTATGTTACTGAAGGAATATTGTGGTACTTTTCGGACGAATGTTAGGCCAAAGACCCTGCCCTCCCAGGCAGATGCAAAAAATCCCATTGCACTACTCAAAAAAGTGCAGGAGAGGTGTCCTGATCAATATTTCATCTTCGGCCATCATCACCAAAATGGATCGTCTGTCGTGTTATCTTATTGCTGTTTTTGGGACCTTGCGTTATGCAAATTGGCTATTGCATTTTGTTATATTACAACAGTAACTGCATTTCGAGAAAAGTGCTTTGGACATCCTGAAGTTGTGACAGGTGTTATATAAATACATGTAGTTTCTTTTTCACCAGAGTTGAATGGCCTCCATTTTGAAAATTTCCAAAAGATAGATAAAGTCTTAAAGGTTTTGGCTCTGTGAAAAAGTGTTTGACAAATTTCTTTTCATTAGCTTGTAAATATGTAACACAATAACTTAAATCCTGTGGAACACATTGGTCATTACCTCACTTGCATATGATATTACCAAAAATAAGGTATAATCCTTCCAATTCTCTGCCCTTTTCAAGTGATTTCCAGAATTGTTTCCTTCATGCTTCATGAATGAGTCTTGGGATTAGTTTGAATATTTAGATCCTTGGCCAGCTGTTAAATTCACCACTAATTTTTGCATCAAAATGGTTACTGTTCTCATGTACTCAAATACAAATGTACTGCCATCAACATATGCTGGAGTAACTGCAGTAATGAGAAGTAGGCAATTTCTGGTCACAATATCATAAAAACCTATTAGAGAAGTAAGTGTAGTCACAACATCACAAGATAGAAACAAATATGGAAGTCCACTATATCTCAATTCATGTAGCAAGACCCTACAAATTCCCCCAGATCCCTGCTTCCTCACCATGATATCTAATTTTTCCACACTTTTGCTCTTCAAATCCCTAGTTGGAAATCTACTCCATGCACTGATATCTCTGTGTAAAGAAGAATGTCCCAATGTCACCTACGTCCCAATGACTGGTGGATTGTATCAAACAGCACGTCCCTTCAGCTGTTCACAACAGGCAAAGTACTGATCGTAACCAACCAGCTGTGCTTGCAAAACTTAAAACATACTGATTCAGAAATTGGACAACACTTGCTAAACAATTCTGATTGTGCTAAGACTTACAGTGAAAACCAATTTAAGATTATCAGTCAGGCTCACAGTGTGGCCCACTTATGCATGCTAGAAGTTACATATTGTTACACACAGAGTCCTTTCCTTTGTAGACAGAAGACGTATATCTGCACATTGCGCCTTTTTCAACTAAACAAAAGATTAGGGGAAAGCTATTCCCGTGTTCATTCCCCATGGCAATGCCTTGACCAATTCGAGTTGGCCTGCCTGGTTTGAATTTGAACAAAAGCTTGACAGTTAACTGTTCCCTGCTGCATTCTCCATGGCAGCACCTCTACCAATCAGAGTCCACTGGCCAACCAATCAGCTCTCTCTTCTCGTGCGGTATAAACTGTTGTTTGCTTTACAATTTGTATTCTTGCGATCTGTCCTGATGAGTGCCAAACAAAAAGCTTAGACAGCATGTATTTTCTTCAGCAATACTAAAGAAGAATTTGTTTGAGACTGTCCTTGCTGTCACGGATCAGTTTGATGTGATGGTCTAGACTTCTCTTTCCATACTGTTTACTGCTTTATGTATTAGGTCACTTCCTGAGGCACCACCTTTTCAGGGTTGAAGTATCAAATTTCTTCAGATTATCCAGTAGCTTAACATGCATTTGACCTGAGTTCCAACCTTACTGCCTTCTTATCAGATTGTAAAACCCACCCAAAGTGCAGTGGAACCTTAGTATTATATAACTTATAGAGAGCAGTATCATAGCTGCACCCCCAGCCTGTCAAATAATACTTACAAAATAGTTGTTTGCTGTAATATGGCTATAAAGCATCACTAGATAAATTTAAATCATAACTATAATTTTAAATGCATATCTAACTAAAAACAAAGTCCATCCAGCCAGCATTGAGAGGGCTAACTCAGTACCATGAAAGAAAGACAGAAAGAAGTTGCATTTATGTAAAACACTTTTCATGACATCAGGACATCATAAAGCTTTACAACAAATGAAGCACTTTAGAGGTCACTCATGTGGTCACTGTTGTAATGTAACAAATATCAGTTGCCAATTAGCAAACAACAAACTCGCACAATCAGCAATAAGATAATTACAAATAATCTGTTTTAGTGAATACCTTCTTCTTCACCTGAAGGTAGGTCCAACCCACAGCACTATGATCTCCACCATGGGTAGGGCAAGGAGGCAGATCTCAAATCCAGCCTAGCTGGAACAGGGATTGAACCTCATGCTGTTAACACCAATCTGATCCACACCAGCTATCCAGCAATTGAGCCAACCAGCACCCCCTAGGAGCCAGAGTTGCTGTGGCAACATACACTTTTGCATGTATGCTGTAGCCTGGAGCTATAGATAGTGATGCTAGAGGCTCCAATCTCTTTCCATCTCATGGCTGACCAGGAATCACTCCGACTCTTACCACCTACCATTGCCGTGGGTTGGAAGGATTTGCAAGTTAATACTCAACCTGTTTGGATGCATTATGAACACACCTTCTTTAACCATCAAGTCCTGGATTTGCACTTGATCCCAGAGCTTCTGGCTTAGAGGCAGGAACACTACCCATCACGCCACAACCACAAGACATGTAGTGAATATTGGTTGAGAGATAATTATAGGCCCAGACATCAGGGAGGACAGCCATGTTCTTCTTCCAATAGTGTCATAGGATGCTTTACATCCACCTAAGAGAGCAGGCAAGGTCTGGTGTTAACATCTCATTTCAAAGACAGCTCCTCTGACAGTGCAGTACTCTCTCCGTATTACACTGAAGTGCCAGCCTAGGTTATGTGCTCCAAGAGTGCTATCACTGAGCCATGATTGACGTAATGTAGTCATTTAGAATGTAGATATATCACTTTGTATGCATAGCACATTAAAGTTGACATTTCTCTGCTGATATTTTCTCAACATTTAAAAATTTTTAACCATTCTAAATGTAAACTTCCCACTTTTGGTCTAGAGAATTGGTCAGGCATTCCTCAGAAACAATACTGACATGAGAAATAAAACATTATTATAGTATGTCCCTAAATGCATCGCTTTGCTAATTTTCCTGTAAGACAAATATCATATCCAATGGGATCCAATGCAGATTCTCTAACAATTCAAATAAGTCTAAGATTGTTAATGACTGATCAGAGGATATTAATCAGCATTGAAGGCCTTCAAGTTGATCCCTTATTCTAACAAACAATGTAATGGTCATGACTAATCTATTGTACATTTTTTTGAGGTAAATATTTTATCCATTTAACAATTGTGATTACATTTCAAAAATAATGTATTAGTTGTGAAGTCCTCTGTGATAGTCTGAGAACATTATAAATGTATGTTCCTTCCTTATTTCTATGGACAGGTAAGTCGTTTTTAGAAGGTTTTATAACCTAAAGGAGAAACAATGCCTCAGGGCAACCCAATCCTTGGAAGGGACCTGAAACAGGCATTGGGCCCCTCATTACCATAATCAAGGAGTCTAACACCAGTTTTACCTGGCCACACTGAGTGCCTGAAAATAGCCCAAGGTCAGAAAGGCATCAGCCATTTCTTAGGCATCCTTGGGATGCAGGGACTAGCTCTGCAAAACTGCCTGTTGTTTTTTGCCACTTTTCCCCTGGAGGAATGAGATAACAGATTCCTATGCCTGAATGTCTCATACTTTTTGAACATAGGTACTAAATAAAACAGGTGAATAACAATGGCTATGTACTAGAAACCCCACAGATGAATATATTTTGTATTAGCTTTTGAAGTTTATTCCATTTGGATCTGATTTCTGTGGTCATGGATCTTATATAGTACACAAATGGCCAGTATTCTGTGTACAGCTGAGCTTAGATTAATGACTTTGCTGCAATTGTCACATTTTTATTGAGTTGATTGTTAGAATTGTTACAGTCATTATATATTATTATTGATTAATGGAAATTTTCCATATGTAAAATCTATGCTATCAAAATTTCTGATTTTCATTTCACTTATCATGTTGTTCGTTATGAAACGCAGCTGTTTTGCTGAGGAGATCGATAGACACAAATCGAAGGGCTACAGAATGAGAAGATGGCGTGTTTCCTCCAACATCCGGGGCCTGACAGTCTATGCCGATTTACCAGAGAATCTTTGGCTGAGATTGAGAAAAGAATTGCTAAGGAAAAAGCTGAAAAGACATCAAAACCTCTCATAGAAGAAGAAGATGATAAACCCAAACCCAAAAGTGACCTTGAGATTGGCAAACCCCTGCCATTTATTTATGGAGATCTTCCTTCAGAATTAATTGGAGTGCCTCTGGAGGAACTAGACCCCTTCTACAGCTCAAAGAGGGTAAGCCCCAGAAAGATTCATTATTTCTACAACGTTTGAAAGTAAAAAGGATATGGAGATGGTTTATTATGAAGAGTAATCAATTATAATATATATCCCGTGTGGAAATATCTGGCATTTCAGGAGTAACCAGATAACAAGGAGCAGCATTTTCTACTTTTAGAAATAAGATGTGAAAATCTTGGGGGTTTTTTTTGTTTCTTTGACAGAATCTGATGACAAAAAAGCACACCAAAAATAGTGAGGAACCAAGTGAGTGAATGAGGAACATAGGGCAATTAATATCAGTGGAGATAAGGTACCAGAGAAACTAATGGACTAAAAGCCAACAAATCCCTTGAACCTGATAGCCTACATCCTTGGGTCCTAAAAGAGGTGGCTGCAGAGACAGTGGATGTATTGTTATGATCTTTCAAAATTCCCTAGATTCTAAAATGGTCCCAGCAAATTAATAGATAACAAGTGTAATACCGCTATTCAAGATAGGAAGGAGAACAGGAAAGTAAGGCCAGTTAGCCTAATATCAGTTGTTGGGATAGTGCTGGAAGGAGGTACTAACAAGGCACTTGGAAAAAACACAGTACAATTAGACAGAGTCAACAGGGGATTTATGAAGAGGACATGTTTGACAGAATAATTGAAGATTTTCGGGCAAATAACTAGCACGGTAGATAAAGGGGAACTAGTAGATAAAGTATATCTGGATTTCCAAAAAAAATTTAGATTATTTCACAAAATAAAGACTCATTGGCTTAGAGCTAATATGTATGGATAGATAGAGGGTTGGTTAATGGACAGAAAGCGGAGAGGAAGAATAACTGGGGCACTTTCGAGTTGGCAGATTGTAACTATTGTAATAGCCTCAGCAAGGACAGAGCTGAGGCTATTTGCAATCTACATTAATGACTTAGATGAGGAAACTGAGAGTTTGCTGATGACACAAAGCTAGGTAGGACAGTAAGCAGTGAGGAGGACTACAAAAGAATATAGATAGGCTAAGTGAGTGAGCAATAACATGACAGATGGAGAATAACACAGAAAATGTAAGGTTCCTCAGTTTGCTAGGAAGAATAGAAAATCAAAATATTTTTTATTGGTGAGAAACATTGGAATGTTGAGGTTCAGAGGGACTTCGGTGTCCTCATACAAGAAATGCAAAAAGTTAGCATGCAGGTGCAGCAAGAAAGTAGGAAGGGAAATAACATGTTAACATTTATTTCAAGGGGGTTAGTGTACAAGAGTAAGGAAGTTGTGCTACAATTGCACTGAACTTTGGTGAGACAACACCTGGAGAAATGTGCATAGCTTTGGTCTGCTAAGGAAGGATGTACTTGTCTTGGAGGTGGCGCGGGGGAGGATGACTAGATTGATTCCTTGAATGAGAGGATTATCCTTTGATGTCTCATCAAAGTTGAGTAGAACAGGCTTGTGCACTCTTAAGTTTAGAAAAATGAGAGGTTATCTCATAAAGCCATTTAAGAGTCAGAGGGAGCTTGACAGGGTAGATACAGAGAGGTTGTTTCTCTTGGCTGGAGAGTCTAGAATAGGGAGCAGAGACTCAGGATGAGCAGTTAATCATTTAAGACTGAGATGAGCAGAAGATTTTTAAATTCTGTACCCCCAAGGGTTGTGGATGCTCAGTCAGTTCAAAGCTGAGACAGATAAATCTTTGGACCCAGGATCGGGCAAGAGACTACAGGTAAAGTCAAAGATCAACCAGGATCTTATTGAAAGCATGGACCAGACCTGCTTCTATTTCTTATGTCATATGTGAATCAAAATGTCAATTAGTTCTGCTGTCTGTCAGGTTAATTTGCTTGATTCAATCTTGTTAATACACACTGAAGCATACTTGAGGCAGACAAAATTTTTTATGTTAAATAATTCTAATTATGTATGTTTCCATCTCACAAGTTAAGATGTTAGAGCTTTTACTTTAGGTGCACATGGCAGTCTGGGTGCAAATTGTGCTAAAAATTGCTGTGGTTTTCTGAAGTGAAGTTATGGTTCAAGTTTTGACTGAAATTCATTTACATAATTACAAACATAAAACCTTTCACGACCCAGTGTGCAGGCATGGTTTTTACAGTAATTGCTTATTTTGTTTTCATTTCATTAAAAAATATGCCTTGATGTATTTAAGAGTGCAGTAATAGAGCTGAAAATAGAGTTTTCACAAAATATAAGCATTCTTAATCAGTGTTTAGTCCACTGCTTGTGAGTAACTGGTTTTAAATGACTAAAAGAAACTATACAGAAACAGTTACTAGTTTCGTTGGTCTACACTAGTCAGTTTCTTAGTAAATTAAGTATTTTTTAATATTTGAAAGCTTTCAAAATGTGCCTGTCACTGCCCTTGTGCCAAAAACAAAAAAAAGACTTTTCAAATAATTTTTAAATTCTGTACCCCCAGGGGTTGTGGGTGCTCAGTCAGTTCAAAGCTGAGACAGATAAACCCTTGAAAGGGCAATTAGCAGAAACTGGCCATGATGATTAATCTGATCTTGAGGTGGGGCTGGTTTGTGGGCAGGGCTTGTTTCTAGCAGAATGCTTTTTAAACCTGCGCAAAAGTTTGCAAAAATTCAGTTTACACTGGATTGTAATTTGTGCTGGAAATTCCTCAATCTTTTATGCTGGTTTGACTGCTATCAGGCAAGTTGTGAGCACAACTCTACCCTGTTCTCTTGACCCTATAATTTGTAGCTGCAGGTCTTAGCTCTCCACTCAAACAGGTAAAAACTCGGCCATGTAGCGTCCATTTTCGAAATAGCTAATTAAGCGTTGCAGTGGCCTGATCCTCAGCAGCACTTACTCTTCCTCCCCAGAACTTGCTTTCCTTGACAGAAATTAGGCCCAAAGCCCAATAGCAGGGGCACCTCAAACCTAACCATTCAGGCAGAGGGTCGTACCCTGTGCTGCTAAGTTATACACTTTTTATCGTTGATTGGGATATCAATGAGCAACAGATGATTTGCTTGTTTGCCAAGAGGATGTGGCCCCCTGATTCTTTTCTCCTTGTAGAGTTAACAGCAATGAATCATTTTAAATGTAGAATTTCTAAATTTTTGAAAGGGTAGTCATGCCATGCTCTTCACTCCACCCTCCAACCCCCTCCCCCTAAGAAAATGTGGACACCCGGTGAGAGGGAGGTGCTCGAATGTCTTAGGTGCTACCCTGTATTTTCTGCCTACGCCCTTGCTGTAATACAGGGCAGGCCAGAGGATTGACCATGTGAATTTGAGCTCTTGACATCGGATATTTGATATTCAGGAGATGGGTCATTCTGAGCTGTCAGTTTGGAGACCACAACAGATAGGAATGGTATAACCTTACTTGGCTCTCTGCTGCTGGAGTTTCCAATCATCTTTGGCGGACGGCAGGTTGATGGAACAGGTTTGCATACAGTGAAGTTCCAACATTCGCAACATCCTCTTTCGCGAATTCACTTATCTGTGCCTAAATCTTTGTACCTCAGATTGGGCCCAAATGTTCGCTTATCTGTAGTTTTAAATGTAAGAAAAAGAAGCTAACTTTAGAAAATGCCGAAAAAAGTTTAAAAAAATGCCTAAATGAAGTTAAAAAGTACTGATGGACCAGAATAGCCCCCCGCCCCCACCCCCCCGTCACCCCCTACCCCCCCTGCAGTGGGTTCTCCCAGGGCGGGGCCAGCGAGCCATTGAAATCTGCATTCACATCGGCAGGAGCGGAAGATCTCGCCGGTGTGAGGGGCTGGAAAATTCTGGCATGGTGTCCGCGACGCATTTCCCGAAATGGAAAGTACACACTGCATGTGCGTCACCTGCCATTGTTTGCACGTGGGTGTTGATTGTTCCTGACCACAGTCCACCACCACTCTCCAGTAAATAGTACTGTATGTGTGACAAATTTTACATTGTTCTTGTCTTATTAAACAATTCCTCCAGCCAATTTCAGTCTAAATTTATTAAAAACATAAGGCGTGATTTTCCGGTCCTGGAAATTCCTGCCCGAAGTCTACGGGCCTTTCGCTGATCCATCAAATTTTCCATCCCGCCCACAACAATTCCCACGGTAGGCGGGACCGGAAAATCCCGCCGATAGTTTTTATTGCCTTTGATCCTTTATGCATGTCAAATTTTAGGATGGCTTGGAAATTATCTAGTTGACTCTCATTGTAAAGTGCTTCATCATTTGCGATTTCGCTGTTTGCGAGGTTTCGAGGGAATGTAAACCCCGCAATCGGAAGGATTTTGCGGCATTTAAAAATCTCTGAAATATAATTTAAAGTCTTTCTAAATGGTCGACTGATTCCCAATTACAATATTGCAGTACTTAATGTCTGCGGCAGCGTGGGTTGGAATCCACAGGGACCTGATAAGTCCAATCAAATGCAGCCAGGCCTTTGGAGTTATTATTAATATTGCCATTGATGTTTTGTTAACTGTCAAACTTTAACAAAGTAAAGTTGAGGTGGCTTTCAATTTGATTGGAATCTTGCTTGTCTTAAATTTAAGCTTCTATGCTTTGTGCCCTTGTAATCTTGTTAGTTTTGAAATGGCGCTGTGTGAATGTTAGAAGGCCAACACATTAATGTGTTCATAATCAAATTTCTTTGTAGAAGTGCTAACACGTCTATTTTGGACAGGTTAACAACTGTATTAAAATAGCCAACAGAGCAGTTTCACATGATGTGCTGAGCATTTATATACCAATAGCCACAGTTGTAATTTTAAGGCCCTGATATCTTCTTTGATCTACGGGTGAAATTGAGGGAATGGACCGCTCGCGCTATGATGTTGTTATTTCGAAGCAACTGGTGGGCAGAAGGGAGCGGTAGGTGGAGGTGGGGAGGGTGGGTGGAGACGTTTTTAACTGCTCCTCATTTGAACGACAAGCAACCACCGAACCAAAATCTGGCGGGGATTTGAACAGCCATTTGCCAACTTGATATAACTTTCAGGCAGCTCTTTAAATTGGTGCCCAGCTCTCCTGCCACAAATGGGAGGCTGCTTAATGATGCAAATTGTTGTCCAATGCTGTTTGTGGGACCCTAATTGCCATTTTCTTGGAGAAAAATGGGGGAAAGAAGGTGAACCACTTGCCGGTCCCGCTTTCTCCAGGCATTGAGAAGCTCAACCAGAAGCTGTTATCGACTTTGCAGTCATTTTCCTTCGGGCCTGAAAGGAATCTCCCAGCTTGCTGCCAGCCCCTTCTGATGCCCCTACCGCCTAACCTCTACCCCGGAATTTGCTTTCCCTCAAACAGGCTCTACCCACCATCCTGCGCCATGCAGCCTATTTCTGTGGCACCAACGCAGCGAGTTGCAGTGGAACTTGGTCCCCGCGCTTGGTGCCTGCCACTCATTTGTAAAATGGTTCGGGCCTATCAGCTGGAGCCTCGGCCAGTCATCAGACTACACATCGCCATTGTAGAACCAAATATCTCCCACAATGTTTCTTTCCCTATCCAGGTAATTGCTACTCAGCAAAGGTAATAGTTCAACACCACCAACGTACAGCCCTACAGCAGAAAGGTAGAAGACAAGTTGGCTCAAACTGCTTTACAAGTCTCTCAAGCTCCGTTGTCACATTAACCTATGTTTTATCTTCTGTTTCAGACATTCATAGTCATAAACAAGGGGAATGCCATCTTTAGGTTCACCACAACGCCTGCCATGTACATGCTGAGTCCCTTTCACCCCCTCCGGAGAGCAGCCATCAAAATCCTAATTCATTCATATCCTTCTTGTTCAATTTTACTAAGATAATTAAACAGTGTCTTATGTTGAAAACCTGTAAATATCGCAGGCCTCGTATCTTTTTTAGTTGATTATGACACTAGAGTCGGGGCTATACTTAGAACATAAATCGTTATTGAGTCGTTTGAACTAGAGTAGGGACAGATTTGAATAAAATCTGATTACCTGCCCCAAATTCAAGCAAAACAAATAGGTAACTGCAGGCCTGCAATAGCTCTTGGGACAAAAGGAAAGAATGTAGAAGGCAATATTAGCAGTACAGATAGAATTCAGGGTGTAGCAGTGCTTTGAGTTACGGAAATTGTTGTATAATGTTTAATAGCTATGGAGGAGATGTTCTTTTCCTTAACATTATTTTTGTAAATTATTTAGCCTGTTCATCATGCTTACCATTTTAGCAAACTGCGTGTTCATGACAATGAGAGACCCAGCACCCTGGACGAAAAATGTGGAGTAAGTTTATGAATTAATTTCCTTTTTAAATCTCTATTGCAATTATTTTTATTGCTGTTGGTGAAAAGAGTTTGATCATTGTTGACTAAAATGCAGTAGAATGTACTGATGCTCTGTTAGGACAGATGAGAGAGTTTGCTGTTATTATTTGCTGTTATAGTACACCATTTATTCTATATTTTTTTTTAGAACGTGAGTATCTGCAATGGTGTTTCACTTCAGTATTGTACCTTTACCACAGTGAGCCAAGAAGGCCTACTATCAATGTCTCAAGGGCAACTGAGGATTGTCAATAAATGCTGGTCTTGCCATAGAAATCTATGTCTCAAGAATGAATAATTTTAATAAAGAGCTCCACCCATATTAGAGATAGATATGAGAAAAGAATATTCGCCAATAAAATACACTGCTTATGGCATATCAATCCTTTAAGCCTCTGTCCAAAAACTGCAGGATTATATTCCTTATTTTTCATTTAATCAGTTTTGAAATCACACACTCGTGATTTAAACATACGGTTTTCCCCCACCCATCCTCCTCCGATTTCCTCACCTTTTTGAAATATATTACTGAGGCATGGTTCTATTTCAACAGTCGCCCTCTAGTACCTCACTCAAGTGTCAGTCTTCTTGTGTGAGCCTGAACAAAGAGGGGCATCACAGCTGAGACAGACTTTGTCCCCACCTCTCAGTCACATTCACTGGATAAGAAACAGCTGCAGGAATTCTGTTTAATTTCTTGTCCCTCACTAGCCCATGGGTCCTTCGGCAACCTGTCACGTCCCTAAGGCCGGCTCGGCTGAGATGAGCTACTCAATGTCCCGACGCATGTTCTTCTAGTGCACTCAACCATCACAAGGGAGGGAAATAGGGTCGGGGAAAGCGAGCGCTGAGTATGAGTAGAGAGTGAAATGTAGTAACTGAAAGCACAGTCAAAGAGATAAGCTTTTGAAAAGGTTTTAGAAGTGGGGAAAGAAATTGCTGGGCAGAGAAGTTCAGGGTGTTCCAGAGAGTGAGCTCAAAATAGTCAAAGACTCTACTTTCAACGATGAAATGGAGAGAAGAGGTGATGCGAAGCCAGTCTGGAAGAGAAGCGTCCGCCAGTCGTAATTTAAGATTAGAGGAAGCTGCACAGACTCCTTGGCTGATGCTTTGGAGATAAATATAAATGAGGATTAGGATTTTGAAGTCAATGCTTTGAGGAGCAAAGCAAGTTTAGTGAGAACAGCCAAGTAGGTTTTAGCACAGAAAAGGATGTAGACAACTTTGGACAATTTGGAATTATCTAAGATGAAGCTTGTGGGGAGTGCAATATAGATGTCAAGCCTGGGCTGGTGAAGAGGGCATCGGCAGCATTGAGGTGAGTTTAGGGCAGAGGTGCAAGTATGCAGTCAGGTGATGCATTGGATGTAAGATTGGAGCCTCAGGGTCAAAACATTGTGGTAGCACGTAGGATTTAGCCTGGACAGGCAGCCAGAAAGGAGGGTGGGACTGGGACAGAAGAATGCAGAGTTTGTGATAGAAACCAAACAGCATTGTCAGTATTAAGTTAGCGAAAATTCTGGATCATCAATGACTTGATGTTGGACAAGCAGTCAACCCGTGGTGGTCTTAGAGTCAGTGGTGGTAGCAGAAGGTTCGAACTGTGTGTTATCAGTGTACTTGTTGAAGCTGAAGCCATACTATGGATTAAAAACAAAAAATGCTGGAAAAACCCTGCAGGTCTGGTAGCCTCTGTGGAGAGGTCTATACTATGGATAATGTTGTCAAAAGGCAGCATGTAGATAAGCAAGAAAGGAGGGCAGGAAATGGAGCCTTGGGGAACAGGTGCATGAGGAGAAGCCATTGCAAGTGATGGGATAGATAGATGAGTGAGGTCAGTGCCACAAAGGTGCTGCGGAGGGAGGCAGTGGAGAAGGTCACTGTGGTTGACTCAATGTGGACCAGGTTTCAGATCTGCGCTTGTTGTATTTTGACAAAAGCAGGAAGACAGTTTTCTTTGTAGATTGTTTTTGTAACCTTATACATCATTCTGCAGGCTGGGTAAATTTAATCTAGACAGCCTAGCTAAACTTGACACAAATGAATGTCTAAAAATTAATTTGGTTTATTTTTAATTTGCTTATTATTGCTGTTACATAAATAGCAAACACATTGGAGTCTGGAGCTTCATTGAGAATAACCTCATATGTATTGTAGCCAATGTAAAATTATCGTGCCTTTATATCCCTATCGGGCTACACATCATGCACAATTTAAAAAGTTGTCTAAGTCAAGTAGCGAGTGTGCTACAGCAACCCAGGGTTAAGGTTGTCCCTTTTCTCCCAACCCAAAATAAACGATTCGGGGCTGGATTGTCATCTTTGAGGAGGGAATCGTAAATCGAGCTATTCCTACAGCAGAGCCAGCGAGGTTGGGAGTGCAGCATGTGGGCTCACCCTCAGCTCACACCACTGAAAATTGCTGGTGACGGGAATGGGAGCAGGAATCCTGGAATCAGGTCCCACCTGCCATCTTTTTTGCCAGCCCAACTCCGTTCCAACACAAATGGAGGCATGGAAACCCAGCCCAGCTAGTCTGCGATTAAAGCGAGGTACCTCCCATAATTGGTTGCATAGGAACAGAAATCTCCTTAGCCAAATACTTTTTACTGGTCAGGACCGCACTTTGACTGTCCTCCTACTGTTGTTTTTTGAGGTAATTAGGTACCTGGGTTCGCTCATGGATGGAAAACCCCCTGTGATGAGCTGCATTCTGTATCCAAATTCCCAATATACTCCTGGCACGTAAAGCTCTGCACCTGGATTTAACTTTTGGCAATGGCGTGGGATTAATAGGGGAAAGAATTTGGGTGTAAGTCTCTCAGGTATCTGGGATGCCTGATGGCATCTGCTGGTGGCAGTAGGTCCATTGGCTTATGATTTTATCTTATAATAGCTGCACATTAGTCCTTTGGCTGAGATGATCTCTATATTAAATACCCTGCTTTTGATCCAATAGTCCATTCATACTTTGTAATAGTAGGTTATGCAATCCTGATAACAACCAACATATATTTGCCCTAAAAACAACGAAGCATTTTAAAACTCTTGTATAGTGTTTAACATATTCCTAATTGGATACTAAATTATTAAAATGGCACAATAGTTATTTCCATTTAATTTCTACCTGTCTCAACTGTTTAACTCTAGGTATGCATTCACTGGGATTTATACCTTTGAAGCGATGATAAAGGTATTTGCCCGCGGATTTGTTATTGATTACTTTACGTTCCTTCGCGATCCATGGAACTGGCTGGATTTTAGTGTCATCACAATGGCGTAAGTAACAATTATCTCCATTAGGATAAAATTCTTTCAGGTATTAATTACAAGTCTTTATTGCCAATATGGAACCATGTTCAATACAAATTTGAGGCACAGAATTTGAGCTGGTCACCCTACCTCCAGCTGACCCTCACATCTAGCGGCCCCCTCTTGCCAGTGGAACCTTGTCTCTGTCTTTTGGAACCATCACCGGTGTGCAACCATCATATCTGTCTATCAGTTATCTTCTCCCATATTGGTTAAGTCCCTAGGACTGAAGGTTCTTGGGGTAGAGTGGCATGCATTCCCAGGTGCACCCATGCGGGGTCTCTGTCCCACCAGCAACCATGAGATCAAAGTGGATGTTCTTTAATCTGCCCACCATTGGTGGGCACCTATGCCATGTGGTTCCTGCCCTCCAAGAGGACCACGTATGACAGCGCAACATTGGCTGTATAAGGGAGGTGTCCAAAAGTCTCTGTCCCTTACAAGGCCCAGCAGAAATCCCAAAGTTGGGCCAATACAAAGTGTATTTGGGTCTGGGCCTAAATTCTAGCACTCGGCAGGGTCTTGGAATTTCAACCCCTCTATATGTCCCTCCTTCGGGCTTTGTTATTTTGGTTGCTTTCTGCTTTTGTTCTTCACCGCCCTGTGGCAGGAAACCTTGCTCTTCTATTTCAGATTTCTCCCCAGTTACACTTGTCCAAAATAAAACTTACCATGACAGCCCCCACCCACTCCGCTATAAAATCCTGCAAATAAAAATTAGCTCATGAAAAGTAGATAATTTTGTTTTACCTCAGAAAATTTCCCATAAATTTGGTTCCATTCGCACTCACAAACAACACAACACACCAAGCTAGGCTACTCGAGTCTGGCTCCACTCTGCACCTCCCCATGCTCACTGGCCAGCCAATTACTCTCTGGAGCCCTGATACAAACAGACAAAATGAGTATGTATCTCTCTTCATTGTGGAAGATGCAAATTGCATCTCGGGCTTCAATGGAACATGTGTCTTCAGCAATGCTTCAATGTGCGTGAGTCTCCTCGCTGTTGACAGAAAGGCATGGGTAGGGGGTCCTGTGGATTCCTGGGCTGGATCTTACAGCCCCCACCATCAGGTGTGTTTTCAGTGGGTGGGCACATAAAATATGATGGGTGTTAGCACACCACCATTCCTCCCACCCCTGACCCATTCCCCATAAAATGGTAGGTGGGCGAGCGCCAAAATCGACAGTCCACCTGCCCGCCATTTTTAAAAATAGAATTCATGGGTTTGGCGCGGGCAGGCAGGCGGGAGTGAGAAGGCAATTTTTTAAACCCAAGTGGTTAAAAGGTGGGGAAGGAGGGGGGCGGATATATCCTTTTTGGGGGTTGCCTTCTGCAAATCGGGGGCAGCCCCCGCAAAGATGTTAACCTGACCCTTTGTCACTTCCTGCCGAGGCACCAAAACCCACCCCTCTACCCCTGCGGTCCCTTTGGCCTACTTGCAGTCCCAGCAGCACCCACCACTGAATTCTGGCACTTTAGGGACTGCTAGATAAGCTGGCACTGTGGGGCAGAAGTCCCACCTTCACCTCCACTTGGAGTGTGTCATGGCTGTGGGGTGGCCTTGTTTAATGTTGACCTGTTCAGGGCCAACATTTCTTATGAGGGAACAAGCAGTATGCTCCTCCTCCCCTGTAAAATTCAGCCCCTGATTTACATCTCCAGTGGGTGAAGCTCCTGATGGCCATCTTGCAACATTAAAACCGCTCAAAGTGATGCACTCAGTAGATTGCTTTTCCAAAACAATGAGTGTTTTATTTATGACAAGCTACGAAAAGACCAGTGTGGCACCTTTCATTTAAAATGTTTGTACCATGTCACTAAACTTCGGAAGCCAGGCAAACAATTTTATACTATTTTAGCTATTGGGAAACCTTCCAACATATTGGATTGTATTAACGGGGATGTTTAATAAGTGTGCGGAGTCAGTGTGTACATGGTGTGTTGTGTTCATCTCCAGCACTCCCAAGACAGAGATATTCACGTATCAGAAATGTGAGCGCTCTCAATTTGCCCTATCTTAAAATTAATGGACAGAAAATCACAGAGATGTAATCACAAACTCTTCAGTGACAATAGGATGTGTAAAAGCATACATAGTGAGGCTTGGCTGAGAGTCCAGAAATCTATTACATTACTGAAACACCCAAGCCCCAGAGAAAACAGTGCTTGAGAGAGCTCTCCTGATGGCCTGGTAAATATTTATCCCTCAACCAGCATCACTCAAAACAGCACATTGCCTGATTGTTATCTCAGTGCAGTTTGAGGGAACTTGGGCCTGGATTTTCATCTCTGAGGCATGTAGCGGGAGTCAGGAAAATGTCCAGGCTTGGCCTGCCCACCTCAGGAGAAAGTGCACACAAAAGCAGGATCTTCATTGCAAGGGGAGGTGTGGGGAGTATAGGGTGGGGGGCAGGTGCCAGCCAATCTGGGAAAAAGTGGGATTTCAACCCAGTTAAGAAAAAAACACAAAGGCCCTCACCCTCACACTCCTCACACTCCCCACACACTTCTCATGCCCATCCATTCCACTTCAGGCCCTTCACCCACCCCCCCAATGGCCCTTCATGCCTCCTATGCCAAGCTCTGCCCGTTCACCCACTCCCCATAGCCCCTCAGGCCCCCTATGCCAAGCTATGACACTTCCATGTCCATTGACCCATTATATACCATATATAGAACCAATGAACCCTATAGTGACAATAGGATGTGTAAAAGCATACATAATGAGCTTGGCTGACAGTCCAGAAATCTATTACATTACTGAAACACCCAAGCCCCAGAGAAAGCACTGCTTTATTGACAGCTCTGGCTCCCTGATCTCTGCTGTCAATTTCACAATGTTTGTTTACACAAGGTTAAGAGGTTTCAAGTGCTTGCAGTTTTTGTTATTGGTACTTTGAAGGGTCTGGATGATTAACACTTTTATTGGGCTGTGGTGAAAGTACAATTTTAATATAGTGGAAAGTAATGGATTAATGACTTTATTTGAAGTTTTTTTCACACATCCTATTGTCACTATAAGGTTCATTGGTCTATGCAGTGGATCAATGGGCATGGAAGTGCCATAGCTCAGCATTGGGAGTATGAGGGGCCATGGGAGCTATGGGGTGAGGGTGGAGGGGCATAGCTTAGCACAGGGGGCATGAGGGGCCATAGGAGGTGAAGGAAGGGGCATATCTTGGCATGAGGGGGCATGAGGATGACCTTTTGAACTCACTCTTCAAAAGGTTCCCCCATGCAAACTAGGGTTTACAACTCTTTTGAGGTGACGTGAACCATGACTCTTTGAAAAGCTGGCCTCGACTCCATGAAAATTGTGGAAGAGTGGGACATGCCCATCTCTGCAATGGAGCTAGCCAGGTCAGGAGTGCCGGGTGGACTGAACCAGCCCGCACCTTTTAAAGGTACTCTCAAAAATCAGATCACCTGGGAATGGAGTTGGGAATCCCTGAATCAGGACTCACCCACCATTTTGGAAGGGCTCCCAAGTTTTCCTGACTTGGGGAAAATCCAGCCCTTGCTGTCTGAATCTTGGCTGCAATATTTCCCTACATTATAACAGTCACCACAATTCAAAACTACCTAATTGGCTGTGAAGTACTTTAGGATCACCTGAGGTCTCGAAAGGTGTTAAATAAACACAAATTTCTTCTCAAGCTCTGAGCCCAGGAGCACTGCAAATAAAGACTCACCACAGCTTGTTGGAAGGAATGGGTTGGTTGTTACTATGGAGCTCCTCTTCTATCATTCCTTTCATATCAATCAACTGAGGAAATACTTTCTATATCTATGTACTTATGTGATACTGTTCCGCATTCTTCCTCACCGAATTTACTCCATTGAGTAGTTAAGCCAAATGGACCAGAAAGCTCCCATGTTTTTTCCCGTGGTCTGTGCTGAGTTAGTTGATTTCTTGTGATGATGACGTGAGTTCTACAATTGGTCTCAGTGCCCCTGTGTGAGGAGCGGATGTGGAGGGGCGGGGGTGGTTGTAGGAAATGGCTGAAGTTTCACTCAAGTGAAGTGATAGTTGGGGAATAGCTAGGAGTGGCTACTTTGTCATGTCAACATACCTGGAATTCTACACAAAATGTCTGCTCCAAAATTGTCCCTAACTAACAACGCTGAAGGACAAAACACAGAAATGAGGCATGATTGGTTAACGCCGGTATGCATTCAGAGATCTTTCCTGAAAGCGTTGAGCCAAAGTTTCTCTATAACATTCCTTGCCATCTATGTCATTAACAGAATGATCTTCTATTCCTGATGAGGTGATTTTTGAGATCTCACCAAGACTTTTACAGCTTCCTCCAAAGGCGACATTTGCATCCCTGTCAAACACACATACCATTGGGTTAAGCAGCTATATTTGAAAATAAACAGTCCAGTGGCATTGCATGTCGTGCAGTCTTAGTGCCAGAGTGTGCATTCATCTGCCCAGTTCCACACATGATGAGTTCTGGATCTCAGCCTATCTGTCTCAGAGAGCTGTTAAGTGATTCTGATCCAACTAACCAGTTGCAACCATGATATAGCAGGATGGATTAATCTACATGGTGCTCAAGCCATGCAACTCATGCTCATTCTGAAGCCAACAAGTTAGGCCTTTTGAAAAGGCTGTTTCTCCATTCAACAGCTTGAATAGTGGGTGATAAAGAGATTGGGAGAAAGAGCTTCCTGAGTGTTGATCACTCGTGTTAAAATAGGTTTCCCAGCTATTTCTTCTATATTTTCCTCACACCAGCTGACAATGAGGAGGTGAGGAGAAAGGGGAACAGTTACTCCTTATATAAAGGCAAAATACTGTGGAAGCTGAAGATCTGAAATAAAAACAGAAAGTGCTGGAAAAACTCAGCAGGCCTGGCAGCATCTGTGGAGGGAGAAACAAAGTTAATATTTCAATGACTCTTCTTTGGAACCAGGCCTTGTTCCAGTGTTCGGGCATGCTTTGGAGTATTGCTCCAGAATTAATTTATCTGTTTAAATAATTTAATGATCCTTTACCAGTTCAACATTTTATAGGGCAGGACATTTCAATCGGCGTGCGGGGGCGGGCCCGACACACTGACGTGTAAAATGACGCGCAATGACATCGGGTGTGCGTCCCGGCGCCATTGCGTCGAGTTGTGATGTTTTGTTCGGCGGGCGTGAGCTGGAGTCGGCTGCCCGCCCGTCGATATGTAAACGGCCTATAAAGGCCATTAAGGAAGTGATTAAGGTCATTGTAAACGCTGCTCGTCCAACCTTAAGGTTGTTGCGCAGGTGAAAAGGCGATGAGCGGAATGAGGTTTCCTAAAGCTTTTATTAATTAAATAAATTTTCATAAATATAAAAACATGTCCCATCTCATGTGACACAGTCATATGCATCTTTCAATACATTTTTTAACGTTTTATTTAATAATTTCAAAAGCGCTTCAATCTCCCTGAGGCAGCTCCGTGCTTGCCCCGACTCTCTCCTCACCTCGCCCGCACAGGTAGCGTGAGTGCTACTGCTCACGCCTTACGCTGGGTGGGCCTTAATTGGCCCGCCCATGTAAAATGGCGGCGCAGAGCCAATCGGCTACCCGACCACCCCCACCCACCCCCCCACCGAGCCCGCCCGCCGCCTGAAAAATTCAGGCCATATCGTCTTGAGGATCACTCCATTTCTCACAGTAAAGATGAGAGCAGGGCACTGATAATGTTCCTAAATGTTAAACACCTTGGCAGGTAGCAGAAGTCACACATCAGAGTGTCATAGTTCAGACTTTTACCCATGTACCTGATTCACCATTAACATCCAGCCCACATGCACATAATGTGGCATATAGCAGCACAAAGCACATCCACCACCACTAGCAAGTCCTGTACTACTTTCTAACCTCCTGATTCCTGGATCAAACTCTCCTCCCTTATGCCTTGCAATGTCTGTGCCTTGGTCTTCAGCGCAAAATCACTGAGCTGGCCTTCCTCAAGATGCGGGCACTTACCGCTGATGCAGGATCACAATTCTCTCCACAAACTCCACAAACTCCCACGTGCCGCAGTTACATATGAACTAATGAATTAGGAGCAGGAGTAGGCCATTCGGCCCCTCGAGCCTGCTCTGCCATTCAATAAGATCATGGCTGATCTGATTGTAACCTCAACCCCATATTCCTGCCTACTCCCGATAACCTTTCACCCTCTTGTTAATCAAGAATCTATCTAGTTCTGCCTTAAAAATATTCAAAGACTCTGCTTCCACCGCCTTTTCAGTGAGAGAGTTCCGAAGATTCATGACCCTCTGAGAGAAAAAATTTCTCCTCATCTCTTTCTTAAATGAATGAACCCTTATTTTTAAGCAGTGACCCCTAGTTCTAGATTCTCCCACAAGAGGAAACATCCTCTCCACATCCACACTGTCAGGACCTTGAAGGTTTCAATTAAGTCACCTCTTACTCTTCTAAACTCCAGTGGATGCAAGCCTAACCTGTCAAACCTTCTCTAGACTGCTTCTTTCCTTAAATAAGGAGTCCAATACTGTACACAATACTCCAGATGTGGTCTGATCAGTGCCCTGTACAACTGAAGCATAATCTCTCTACTGTTGTAATCAATTCCCCTCACAATAAACAATAACATTCTATTAGCTTTCCTAATTTCCTGCTGTACCTGTGTACTAACCTTGTGTGATTCATGCACTAGGACACCCAGTATACCACCTACACTGCCATCCATGCTATGACCTTGTTTTATTTATTTAGGCACTTAATTAAATTAAAATTAGGGGCTCAATTTAAACAGCTCTAATTAATTCCCACTCTTCTACCCTATTATGGATGGAGAGAGGTGTTGTGATAACTTTCCCCTTTTTCCTTACCTCTTGGTTGTCAGCTCCAAGATGTGTTTTACACCTTTTGGAAGTTCTGAATTTCAGTCACAAACACAAAGTAGGCTTTCAGTTAAGTTTAAATCGAAAGAAGATAATGGGCCATAACTCCCGAGCTCCCCAGCATCAGATTGGAGAGGCACCCCAAAGACGTGCTGGGGAATCCCCATTGGATGTTCACAGGTAAGAGTTTGCATGACAATTGCCTAGAAGCGCAAACTTCCTCTGGGCAATTGTCCTTCATTGGGAGCCATCTGAAAATGCGATTTAAATCACAAACTTTGGATGGTTCCGACTGTGTTACATAGTTACCCAGAAAAAGTTAAAAGAATTAAAACCTCTTCTAAGTTCTGGGTAACTATTGTAGAGACCCAGATTGATCCAACCCGACCGAACCCAACCCCCTCACATGGCCCCATTCCCCTGCCCCGGACATGAGCCATCCCGACGCCTGCCCCCAACAGACACTTCCCTTCACAGGCCTGATGCCCCCACTGGACCAACCCGACCCAACCCCAATCCCCAAGCCCCCCGACCCGACCCCCAACCATCCTCAAGTTCCGAAACCCCCCACAGCCTGCCCCCTGGGGTCCAACCCACCTCCCACACCCCTGAGGTCCAACACCCCCTACAAACCCCACACCCCACCCTGATGTCCAAACCCCCATCCCCCAAGGTCCGACCTCCCCCATTCCCTCCTGAGGTCCGACACCCCTCACCCCCCGCACAAGGTCCGACCCCCATTCACCCTCCCCTGAAGTCCAACCCACCAAAGTCTGACACTGCCCCGCTGTCCCTGAGGTCTTACCCAACCCCCCCATACACCCCTCAAGTTCTGACCCCTCCAACCCCCCCAAATTCTATCCACTTACCCTGGACACTTAACTTCTCCCTGACCTGTCAAAGGACATTTAACTTACCTGGTTTATGGCAGCTAATGCCATAAAAAAGGGAGCATGTCCACCTTCAATTTGATGGAGCCAGACCTCAACACTGGGCCTTGAGGATAGGCTGCAACTGCCTGGGTCTTGCCTGCCCTGAGTCAGAGGGTCAGGAGAGACAGGATCGGAAAAAATTCACGGAAGTAATCAGGCACGGAGTGGCAGTCCAATGCTGATCACCACTCCGAGGAAGTTACAGCTCGATGTCTATTCACAAAACACCCTGAAATGTTAACAGAGAAGAGAGAAAATGCTTCCATGTGTTGGGGGAACCAAAACTAGGGGCCATAAATATAAGATCATCATTTGACAAAGGATGTATATTCCTTTACAAAAATAAAAAATACCTGGAAAAACTCAGCAGATCTGGCAGCATCTGCAGAGAGGAACACAGTTAACGTTTCGAGTCGGTATGACCCTTCAACAGAACTAAGTAAAAATAGAAGAGAGGTGAAATATAAGCTGGTTTAAGGGGGGGTGGGACAGGTAGAGCTGGATAGAGGGCCAGTGATAGGTGGAGATAACCAAAAGATGTCATAGACAAAAGGACAAAGAGGTGTTGAAGGTGGTGATATTATCCAGGGAATGTGCTAATTAAGGGTAGAAAGCAGGACAAGCAAGGTACAGATAGCCCTAGTGAGGGTGGGGTGAAGGAATCGAAAAAGGCTAAAAGGTAGAGATAAAACAATGGATGGAAATACATTTAAAAATAATGGAAATTGGTGGGAAAAGAAAAATCTATATAAATTATTGGAAAAAAAAGGAGGGGGGATCGGAAAGGGGGTGGGGATGGAGGAGAGAGTTCATGATCTAAAATTGTCGAACTCAATATTCAGCCCGGAAGGCTGTAAAGTGCCTAGTCGGAAGATGAGGTGCTGTTCCTCCAGTTTGCGTTGAGCTTCACTGGAACAATGCAGCAGGCCAAGGACGGACATGTGGGCATGAGAGCAGGGTGGAGTGTTGAAATGGCAGGCGACAGGGAGGTCTGGGTAATGCTTGCGGACAGACCGAAGGTGTTCTGCAAAGCGGTCACCCAGTCTGCGTTTGGTCTTTCCAATGTAGAGGAAACCGCACTGGGAGCAACGAATGCAGTGGACTAAATTAAGGGAAGTGCAAGTGAAATGCTGCTTCACTTGAAAGGAGTGTTTGGGCCCTTGGACGGTGAGGAGAGGGTAAGTAAAGGGGCAGGTGTTGCACCTTCTGCGGTTGCATGGGAAGGTGCCGTGGGAGGGGGTTGAAGCGTAGGGGGTGATGGAGGAGTGGACCAAGGTGTCCCGGAGGGAAGGATCCCTGTGGAATGCTGCCGGGGGTGTGAAGGGAAGATGTGTTTGGTGGTGGCATCATGCTGGAGTTGGCGGAAATGGCAGAGGATGATCCTTTGAATACGGAGGCTGGTGGGGTGATAAGTGAGGACAAGGGGGACCCTATCATGTTTCTGGGAGGGAGAGGAAGGTGTGAGGGCGGATTTTCCTTTGTCTGGATTCTTGATGTTGTTGATGTTTCAACCATGAAGAATTTCAAAGGAGGTTGCAGGGTCCTTTGTTCTAGCAGACCGGTAATCTCTGTTGGCCAGGCCTGGCTTATGAGTTATAGATGGCCTTTGTATAATTCTCTTTGAGTTTATTTTCTGCAGTCCACGGGGTTGTTATTGTCTCTTCAGAGCTGCAAATTTTTTTGATACTGCTAGAATAGCTCCTATTGTTCAGGGTTACAGGCAGACATAGCTTCAATCATTTTAAAGTCTCTGTCCAGTTTTTAAAAACATTTATAACTTAGCCATGAGGATATATATATATATATTTTATAAAAAAATATTGTGTGAGGCCTTAGCTCCATTTCGGTATCAAATGAAATCTCCTGCCGATTACTACCTCACCCTTCCTCAGCTAATGAATCAATGCTCCTCTGTGTTGAACACCACTTGGAAGGAACACTGAGGGTGGCAAGGGCACAGAATGGACTCTGGGTTGGGGACTTCAATGTCTATCGCCAAGAGTGGCTCGGTAGCACCACTACTGATCTAGCTGGCCCAAGTTCTGAAGGACATAGTTGCTAGACAGGGTCTGTGGCAGGTGGTGAGGGATCCAACAAGAGGGAAAAGTCTACTTAACCTCGTCCTCTCCAACCTACCTGTCACCGAGGTATCTGTCCATGACAGTATTGGTGGGTGTGACCACCGCACAGTCCTTGTGGAGATGGAGTCTCATCTTCACACACAAAGCACCTTTTAGTGTGCTCTATGACACCATGCTAAAAGGGGCAGATTCAGAATAGATGTAGCAGCTCAAAATCGGCCATGCATGAGGTACTGTGGGCCGTCAGCAGCAGAATTGTATTCCACCTTAATCTGTAATGTCATGGCCCAGCATATCACTCACTCTACAATTACCATCAGGCCAGGGAACCAACCCTGGTTCTCTGAGGAGTGCAGGAGGGCATTCCAAAAGCAGCACCAGGCATACCCAAAAAATGAGATGCCAACCTGGTGAAGCTCCAGCACGAGATTACATACATGCATATTAGCAGAAACAGCATGCACTAGACAGAGCTAAGCAATCCCAAAAACAACAGCTCAGATCATAGTTCTGCAGTCCTGCCACATCCAGTCATGAATGGTGGTGAACAATTAAACAACTAATGGGAGGAGAAGGCTCTAAAAATAACCCCACGCTCAATGATGGAGCGGCAAGGTACATCAATACAAAAGACAAGACTGACACATTTTCACCCATTTTTAGCCTTAAGTGCGGAGTGGATGATCCAACTCGACCTCCTTCTGAGGTCCTCATTATCACAGATGCCAGTCTTCTGACAATTATATTCACTCCAAGTGATGTCAAGAAATGGCTGAATGCACTGGGTACGGTAAAAGGCTATGGACCCTGATAATATCCCAGCTCAAGCGTTGAGGATCTATGCAGCATTAGCTGCGCCCCTAGCCAGCTGCTCCATTACAGCTACAATACTGGCATCGACCTGAAACTATGGAAAATTGCCAAGGTATGGCCTGTCCTCAAAAAGCAGGGAAAATCCAACCCATTCACCAGTCCATCAGTCTACTTTCAATCATCAGTAAAGTAATGGAAGGTATCGTCAACAGTGTTATCAAGTGCCCTTACTCAGCAATAACTTGCTCACTGTTGTTCAGTTTGGCTTCTGTCATGACCACTTGGCTCCTGAAATTATTATGGCCCTGGTCCAAAAATAAACAAAAGGACAGAATTCCAGAGGTCAGATGAGAGTGACTGCTCTTGACAGTAGGGCAATATTTGATCAAGTGTGGTATCAAGGAGCATCAGTAAAATTGAAGTTAATGGGAATCGGGAGAAAGCTCTCCACTGGATGGAATCATAGCTAGCACAAAGGAAGACGCTTGTGGTTGTTGGAGGCCACTCATCCCAGTCCCAGGACATTACTACAGGAGTTCCTCAGGGAAATATCAGTGCTCTAGCCATTTTCAGCTGCTTCATCAATGAACTTCCCTCCATCAGGTTAGGAGTAGGGATGTTTGCTGAAGATTGCATAGTGTTCAGTACCATTCACAACTCCTCAGAAAATGAGCTGTCTAGGCATGAATGCAGCAAGACCTGGACAATACTCAGGCTTGGGCTGATAAGTGGTAAGTAATATTTGGGCCACAAAAGTGCTAGGTAATGACAATCTCCAATAAGAGAGAATCTAACCATCTCTCTTTGACATTCAATGTCACTGAAACCCCCACTAACATCGTCCAGGGTTGGGGGGGAGGGGGGGGGGGGTGGGGGAGGGTGGTGGGGGGGGCGGTCACCATTGACCAGGAACTTAACATAAATACTGTGGCTACAAGTGCAGGATAGAGGCTGGGAATTCTGTGGCAAGTGTTTCATCTCCTGATTCCCGAAACCTTGTCTATCATCTATCTACAAGGCACAAGTCAGGAGTATGATGGAACAGTCTCCACTTGCCTGGATGTGTGCAGCTCAAACCACACTCAAGGAGATCAACACCATCCAGGACAAAGTAGCTCTCTTGATGGGCACCCCATCCACCACCTTAAGTATTCACTTCCATCAGCATCAACCCACCATGGCTGCAGTGTGTACTATATATAAGATATGACTCCAGACCCACAGCAATGTGGTTGACTCTTAAATACCCTCTGAATAGAGCAGTTAAGGGTGGACAATAAATGTTGGCCTAGCCAGCAATGCCCACTTCCCATGAATGAATAAAAAAATACTGCTTCAATTCTCCAAGGTTCCTTCAACAGCACCTTCCAAACCTGCAACCTCCCCTAAGGAAAGACAAGAGCAGCAGATGGATGGGAAACCACTACCTGCAAGTTCCTCTCCTAGTCACTCACCATCCTGACTTGGAAATATATCACCGTTCCTTTGCTGTCACTGGGTCAAAATCCTGGAACTCCCTCCCTAACAGCACTGTGGGTGTACCTACACCACATGGACTGCAGCGGTTCAAGAAGGCGGCTCACCACCACCTTCTCAAGCACAACTAGGAATGGGCAGCAAATGCTGGCCTTGCCAGCAATGTCCATATCTCATGAATGAATAAAACAATAAGCAAAATTTTACTTTGTTCTTTTGTCTTCCTTGCCAATACTTACACCCATAAGTATATATGTTTTTATAACACTCTTGGGGTGAAATGATGCTTTGCAATAGTTGCATATAAAGCTACCTGTTACACAATCAGCTGTGCTGGCATGGCAGTGCAGCGCTGTGGGGGAGCTGCATTGTCCTTTGGATGACACGTTAAACTGATGGCCCAGTTTGGTCATGTGTACATGAAAAGTCTCGTGCCGCATTTAAAGAGGAGCAAAGAGTTCTCCAGAGTCCCAGCCAGTATTTACCTCTCAAGTAATGCCAGAAAATCTGGTCGTTCATTTGCCGTTTTGTGGGATGTTGCTGCTGTGCTTGCTGGCATAATAGCTGCATAAGTGATCATTGATTGTAAAGCAATTTGGAATGTCCTGTGAATGTGAATGGAGCGTTATAAATGCAAGATCTGGCTCCCTTGCATCATTCATGAGAAAATTTCTCTGTCCACTTTTTTGAATAAGGCAGTGATCTGTTAGGATATGTGGGTTAAAAATTCCATCAAAATAGTGGGCAAACAATTTATTTCTCAATGTTTTAAAACACCCCCTCCTAATATCACACAACACGATTTCACCTTATTCCAATATCACAGTTAAATATGGCTTGCTAATTGCCAACCGCTAAGTAGAAATGGAAGGTTTGGTCCTCCACCCTGCTACGATTATCAAATACTGGTAACATAAATATTGTTTAAAAATATTAAGTTCTTGATATCAAAACTGCGTGACTAAACCTTGCTGCCCTCTGTGCTGTTGTCATTTGTTAGATACGTCACTGAATTTGTGGATTTGGGTAATGTCTCTGCTTTAAGAACGTTTCGAGTTCTCCGGGCACTGAAAACCATCACAGTTATTCCAGGTAGGTGCTGTGGAATGATCTATGTCTTCAGATTGTCCTTTTTTTAAATTATAAAATAGATATGAATGCACTTTGACTGTTAATTAATAGTTCAGTTTGCCAGGAGGTTGGTGCCAGATTATGTCTGAAAATAAACAATTCACTGGAGCTCACTGAGCTACTCAACCTGCTTAACAGGAAGAACATGGATACGTTGATACCTCACAGACGAAAATACATCCCACTTGTCTTTATCTCCTTCTCAGAGAAGTGGGAGAGAGCAGTAAATTAAAGTCCATGAAAATTTCTTTGAAAATTTTCAATAATTGAGAACATTTACAAGTATAACTCCAGTATTCTGACT
Source organism: Cetorhinus maximus (assembly GCF_964194155.1). Lineage (NCBI taxonomy): Eukaryota > Metazoa > Chordata > Chondrichthyes > Lamniformes > Cetorhinidae > Cetorhinus > Cetorhinus maximus. Next base: position 33,483,257 of record NC_135903.1, on the reverse strand, counting down.
GATAATTCTATCAAAAGCTATTATTTAGGGTTTTTTTGAGTTGATCAGGGTGAGAGATGTTACTGCTGGGAAATGGAATTCTTCCTGCTTCAATACTTGCTGTTAGCATCAACAGGCTTTCCAACCTCAACAGGCTGAGAGCCAAGACTAAGGTGACCATCTGGCATATTCACAACTTACAATATGCTGATATCTGCGCTATTGTGGCCTACCGTCCAAGTGACATTCAGACCACCCCCAAGATCTTCAACTCTACGTACAAAGGGTTTGGCCTCTCCCTCAACATCAGCATGCCCATTGTCCTCCACCAGCTCTCCCCTGGACAAGCACCTACATCTCCAGCTATTGTTATTGATGGGGAGATTTTAGAACTCGTTGAGCACATCCCTCATCTCAGCAGCTACCTTTCTCAAAAGGTGACCATCAAAGAGGAGATCCAGCGTAGAATCAGCTGTGTCAGCACAGCTTCCAAAGAATGTGCAACCGGCTCGTCAACAACAGACACACCCATAAAAGAACAATGGCTTTAGTCTACAAAGCTGTTGTTGTCACCAACACTGCTGGCCTGGACGCTGCATCAGATTGCCAAAAGATTGGCTTCCGAATCAGATCCCCCTTTCACAACTTAAGGATGGCATCCAATCTCAAGGAGGACAGAGGAAACGTTTTAAGGACACCCTGAAGACCTCACTGAAAAGGGGACAAATTGACATTGGTGCTTGGGAGGACTTAGCGCAAACCATCCCATGTGGCGTGCCTCCTCCACTAAGCCGCAACACAGTCAGAAACTGACTGCATAAGCTCTGCTTCAGACAAGTGACAAAAGCAGAAGAGAGAGCAGAACCTTGGCTCGAGAACCCACCTTCCTCAGGGAAACTCTTGTCCTCCCTGCCCAAAGAGCCGGGCTCCAGGATTGGCCCGCTGAGCCACCTGAGAACACACAAATCACGGCAGGCGTCATCCTCGTTTCAAGGGACTGACGGTGACAACGGTGTCAACATCAAGCACTCTCCTTAAAAATAACTCACTGATAGTTGCAGAATAAAGCTTTGTGTTCTTGGCTCCAACAATATGCCTCAGACCTAACCTCCCGAAAGCTTTCTGTGACAGTAATTCAGTGTCCCACATCAACCATCCTGTGATCTCGGTTTGTGAGATTGCCAATTAATGTGACAAATTGGATCAATTTTAGATTCCTCCACTACAACAGCGATTACAATGAGGTGTCAACTGTGGCTCAGTTCATAGCACCCTCACCTTTGAGTCAGAAGGTTGTGGGTTCATGTCCCACTTCCGGAAAAAAAAAAGTCAAGAACTGTGAGTGTACTCGAAAGAGTTACAACAGCGACTACACCTTAATGGCTGTAAAGCACTTTGAGACACCCTGAGGTCCTGAAGGGTACAATATAATTGTCTTTTTCTCTTTTAAGCCTACCAAGAAGTGGATTGGGAACAAATTCATTTTACACAGGATGCTTACAGCAAACAGACAGATTTAAAATTCAGGGACGAAAGGCCAGGGTCTAACCACAACACAATTCAATTTCCTTGATTACCTTGATTAACTGTAATGATAAACTACTTACTGAGATAGCAGTAGATGTTCCTGAGTACAGTATTGAATTAAAACAATCCGCAGCTAAGTTAGTGCCTCAAGGACAAGAGAATAAAAGAATAGAATAGAATATAATTGGAATTAAAAAGGCAGAGAGCCTCTTCAAAATTGTGAAAAAATATAATTTAAAACTGCTTCCTCTCAATATAACTTGTTACAAGTAAAAGCAACTCATTTTGAATTTTAAGTGAGGAAGCCATTGGTTACTGTTGCAACTAAACATCAGCGGGACATTAAACATCCTATAAATATCTCATTGGCCCAGGATTCATTTTAACACACGACCTATTTTTCTGTTCACTAGGGTTAAAAACCATTGTCGGAGCTCTGATCCAGTCAGTAAAGAAATTATCAGATGTGATGATTCTGACGGTTTTCTGTTTAAGTGTATTTGCACTTGTTGGTCTTCAGCTGTTTATGGGAAATTTGAAACACAAATGTGTGATATGGCCACCACCACCAGAACTGCAATACAATAGTACCTTCATAGAAGATGGAATGGACAATGATACTGTGATCAGCAACTACACTAGAAGGTTCGACTGGAAGACCTATATTAACAATGAAGGTACAGTTTATGCCATTTTCCTGTATTCTGATTCAATATTTGCCCACGTAAAACTTTTTCTGTTTGGACTGTTAAATATGTAAACATAAGGGAAATTTGTGCTTCAGTGCCACAATCACAAGCTGTGCTCTTGCCACTGTGAAGGCTAAACCCAATGATTTTCTTTCGTCTAAAATCTACCCATTGCACCAGCCCCTTTGAGTCACCCACAGCTATAATTAAACAGAATCCATAAGATATTTTTTGTAACTTTTTTCCATAACTCTTTTTAAAGTGAACTTCTGCGTGTGTCAGAATTAGGGATAGCATCCACCCACTGGCCCCTCTGCCCTGCCCAGCCCCAACTCCCACTTTTTTTTTTGCCATCATTGTCATCATTAATCATTCTTGGGCAAAAATATTGTGGTGCTAAATTGTCCCCATAATGTGTGTAAACCTCAATTTCAATACCCTTCACTGCAATGACTGGGTAACACCTTCCTTGCCCACATTGATTATCCATATGGGTTTTCAGCCGATTATTGTAATTTAATGAAGTGCTTTAACTTGTGGAAAAAAGGGGCAGGATTTTTCAGATGGCAGGGTTTCCCACCCCACCACCCAAAGAGTCGATGGGTACCCTGGCATCCCTGCAGCCTTTCAATGATCCAAGGCTGGAGGTGGGATTTCTGCCCCTCACATGAGCAGAAGTCCATCCTCTGAGAGCACCAGCAGCAGCAGTGGCCAGGACTGGGACAACAAGCAGTGCCCAGGTTCTAAGTCTCGGAGTCCAGGACAAGATAAGTGTGGGGGGGTCTCATGGCAGGGAGGGGAGGTAAGGCTCTGGGGAGAGGGTGGGGTGGGGTGAGGGGGTGGCGTATGGATGGACAGAGCAGATGGGGAGTGAGCACCCGCAAGGCGCAGGCTTGGGGTGTGGGGGTCAACACGTGATGTGCAAAGGGGGCCCTTCAGGGATTAACCCACCCTACTTTCCCACTCAAGACTGGGCTTCCCCCACCTCTGAACTCCTCCTGCCAGCCTCAAAATTAAATAATTGCCCACTTAAGGGACTCAATTGGATTGAGAGTGGAGGGGAGGGTGGGTGCTGCCCTAAGCCTTTAGGCCTTGCCCACCCCATAAAATTCCGGACAGTTTGGAGGCCCCCTGGGAAATTTTACAGGCCCCCTGCCTGCAAACCTGTCAGCGGGTGACCATAAAATTCTGCCCAAGATGGCAGTCATTCAATCCCTTTTCACTTAAGAGAGGATTAAAACCCAGTCCTAAGGTTAAAAGATAACCCACTGGGTCACACAGCTCCCAAATCTACACCTTTAAGTCCAACCTCCAGTTAAGTGGTGACGATAAGTTTGTTGGGTAACAGTAGAGTCCAATCAGTCAAAGTTTGGCGCAGTAAATGCGCTAATAACAGGGAGAATTCTCTACGGACCTAAATGTCACATTAGCAATGATTTTTGTTTTTAATTTTTAAGCCAGTGTGACCCGAGGATGCTAAAAGTTTTGTGTGTTTTTTTCCAATGTCAAGAAAATCATTACTACATAGAAGGCGCTGCTGATGCTCTACTGTGTGGGAATGGATCTGATGCCGGGTAAGTTGTCTTCTCTTATTTTTCAATTCCGCCCATAACAATTGCATTGTTAAGCTGCAGAAAAGTTCAAGCCGCGTCTATCACTGGGTCATTGTTTAAATATTAAGCGCCGGACGAGTGAAACAACAGCTGATGCTGGGAATGCACTGTTTAAAGTGTTGCTTGACCTGACATCTTTGTGAAGAGAAAGGCCAGGGGATGATATGACTGACATATGACACGACCACCTGCTTTTATCCATAAATCTCTATCCTGTACACAAGTTTACAGAGAATGTCCTTTTAACATAAAGGGGATTAATTGGGTTTAATTTCCTCTGTGGGCTGTTTTTAGCATGCTGTTTAACACATTTGAGGTAAATTCCTGTCTGTGCTATTTTAACATAGCTATCAAGTCGTTTTAAATGTCCATTGTCAGCTGTGACTCAGTGAGTAACACTCTTGCTTCTGACTCAGAAGGTTGTGCATTCATAGTCCCACTCCAGAGACTTCAGCACATACTCTGGGCCGACACTCCAGTTTAGTACTGAGGGAAGGCAACACTGTCAGAGGTCCCATCTGCCCTCTCATCAGGATGCAAATGATCCCATGGCACTATTTCAAAAAAGAGTAGGGGAGTTCTCCCTAGTGTCCTGGCCAATATTTGCCCCTCAACTAATATCATTAAAAGCAGATTATCCAATCATTGTCTTTTGCTGTTTGTAAAACCTTGGCTGTGCAAAATTGGATATAGCATTTCCCATATTACCACAGTGACTACACTGCAAAAGTATTTGGCTGGCAAGTGCTTTGGAACATCCTCAGGGTCTTGAAAGGCGCTACATAAATGCCAATCTTTGTTTCTTGATTGTGATAGTATAACGTGGAAAAAAATTAAAACATTTAAATAATTAACAAAACAAGGACAATATGCTAATATTTCGTGTATAGTTTATTTTCAATCAAGCCATCAAATCCAGTTGCCCATTAATACAAGGCACTATAGTAAGGAAATGCATCTTCCCTTACTAATTATTCAGTTTATTCCTAAATATTTCTCTGCAAGGGGTCAATTCTCACTGCCTTTGCCTGGTGTTAGCAGGCTAGTGATTGTCTCAAAATGTGCTCGGTAACCTTTGCCCTGTTATTGCCTTCCTGGCAATAGTCCTCTTCCAATCTGGAAATCAGTGTCTTGCAGTATAACTAGGAATCTGATTGCCATTTTAGGCTGGAACTGGTTGGAGTCTGCAACTAGTTTCATGGTGCAATGGAATCAAAATGACCTGGTAAAGGCCAATGTTGAATTACTTCTGTGAACGCTGGAGGAGCAAGACTAATCAGCATTGCTGTCCCAATGTCCACACGCAATGCAATATAGCCAACCACCATCCGCCCTGCACCCTACCGCCCCCCCACCTCCCCACTCCTAACTTACCTTGACAGCCGTCTGCCCTGACCCCATCTTGAGGCCTCAGTCCAGTGAGCTGCTTTGGGACATTTGACCAGTTTGGCTCATCGCATCTCACTTGGCCCAGCCTCAAAATTGTTCTCTAGGGGCAACAGCGCAGAAAAGAAAAGCCACTTCTGGAGAGCCTCTGGCCGCAATCTGATAACAAAGATTGGAACCAAGCAAGGGCAGACCCACTTAGCCGGAAAACAGAGGAGGAGCATTGGAGGAGGATAATGTAATCAACCATGTCAAAGGCTACAGAGGGGTCAAGAAGAACACAGAGAGTTAGTGCACCATGGTCATAGGGGATGTCATTTCTGACATTGATAAGGGCTGTTTCAATGCTGCGGCAGGGGCAGAAGCCTGATTGAAGAGATTCAAACGTGATGTTATGGGAATGTAGGTCTGGATTTTGGGAAAATGGACTGCCAATGAAGGTCTTGATTGATCAGTAGACACCCTAAAAGGAAAGTGGATTGATAGATAGTGTTGAAAACAAGGATTGAAGAATATCTTCTCCCCAGGAGAAGAACAGGGCAGGTCTTAGCGTTCCTTAGAGTGCAAACAGGGAGTAGTGGGTGGAACGCCATGATCAAATAATCATGAATGGACTGTGTTTGGAGCAGGTTTAATGGGCTTGGTGGCTTTTTCTCACTTCATAATAAATAAAATTCCAACCATAAAAAAGAAGCACTAAGCCTCACACTCACTGGCTTGGCCACATTGTCTTCACTGGAATAGGGGGGATGCTGTGCCACAGAATTTTTAAAAATTATTTCACGGGATGTAGGCATCGCTGGCTAAGCCAGCATTTATTGCCCATCCCTAATGCCCTTGAGAAGGCGGTGGTGAGCTGTCTTCTTGAACCGTTGCAGTCCATGTGGTACAGGTATACCCACAGTGCTGTTAGGGAGGCAGTTCCAGGATTTTGACCCAGTAACAATGAAAGAATGATGATATATTTCCAAGTCAGGGTGGTGTGCAACTTGGAGAGGAATTTGCAAGTGGTAGTGTTCCCATGTGCCTGCTACCCTTGTCCTTCTAGGTGATAGAGGTCGCGGCTTTGGAAGGTGCTGTTGACGGAGCCTTGGTGAGTTCCTACAGTGAATATTGTAGATGGTGCACACTGCTGCCACTGTGCGTCAGCGGTATGGGGAGTGGATGTTGAAGGTGGTTGGTGAGGCGCCAATCAAGTGGGCTGCTTTGTCTCTGATGGAATATACTGTGGAGTGCTGTTGGAGCTGCACTCATCCATGCAAGTGGGGAGTATTCCATCATTCTTCTGACTTGTGCCTTGTAGATGGTGGACAGGCTTTGGAGAGTCAAGAGGTGAGTTACTCATTGCAGGATTCCTAGCCTCTGACTTGCCCTTGCAGCCGCTATATTTATATGGCTGCACCAGTTCAGTTTCTGGTCAATGGTAACCCCCACGATGTTGTTAGTGGGGGATTCAGTGATGGTAATGCCATTGAACATCAAGGGGTGATGGTTAAATTCTCTCTTGTTGGAGATGGTCATTGCCTGGCACTCGTGTGGCGCAAATGTTACTTGCCAATGTCAGCCCAAGCCTGGATATTGTCCAGGTCTTGCTGCATTTGGATGTGGACTGCTTCAGTATCTGAGGAGCCACGAATAGTGCTGAACATTGTGCAATCATCAGTAAACATCCCCACTTCTGACCTTATGATGGAAGGAAGGTCATTGATAAAGCAGCTGAAGATGGCTGGGCCCAGGACACTACCCTGAGGAACTCCTGCAGTGATGTCCTGGAGCTGAGATGATTGACCTCCAACTACCACAACTGTCTTCCTTTGTGCTAGGTATGACCCCAACCAATGGAGAGTTTTCCCCATGATCCCCATTGGCTCCAGTTTTTCTAGGGCTCCTCGATGCTACTCAGTCAAATGCTGCCTTGATGTCAAGGGCAGTCACTCTCATCTCACCTCTTGTGTTCAGGTCTTTTTTCCATATTTAGACTAAGGCTGTAATGAGGTCACGAGCGATGTGGCCTTGGTGGAACCCAAACTGAGTGTCAGGTTATTGATTAGGAAGTGCCACTTGATAGGACTGTTATTGAACCCTTCCATTACTTTACTGACAATTGACAGTAGACTGATGGGGTGGTAATTGGCCGGGTTGGGTTTGTCCTGCTTTTTGTGTATAGGACATACCTGGGCAATTTTCCTCATAGCTGGGTAGATGCCAGCGTTGTAGCTGTACTGGAACAGCTTGGCTAGGGGCACAGCAAGTTCTGGAGCACAAGTCTCCAGTACTATTGCCGGAATATTGTCAGAACCCATAGCCTTTGCACTATCCAGTGCCTTAAGCTGTTTCTTGTTATCAGGTGGAGTGAATCGAATTGGCTGAAGACTGGCATCTGTGATGCTGGGGACCTCCAGAGGAGTCCGAGATGCATCATCCACTCGATTGTATCAAATGCCTTGTCTTTTGCACTGATGTGCTGGGCTCCTCCATCATTGAGGATGGGGATATTTGTGGAGCCTTCTCCTCCAGTGAGTTGTTTAATTGTCCATTACCATTCACGACTGGATATGGCAGGACTGCAGAGCTTAGATCTGATCTGTTGGCTGTGGGATTGCAGTTTCTGCTGTTTGGCATGCAAGTAGTCCTCACCAGGTTGACATCTCATTTTTACTCTTCGTTGAACCAGGGTTGATGATGATATAGAATGGGAGATATGCCAGGCCATGAGCTGCTTGAGTACAACTCTGCCCAGTCTTGAGTTGCTAGATTTGTTCGAAAACTATCCCATTTAGCACAGTGGTAGCACAATGGTCACTCTTACCGATACTGTCATGGTCAGATGCATCTGTGGCAGGCAGGTTTGTAAGGGTGAGGTCAAGTGGTTCCCTCACCACCTGCCGCAGACCCAGTCTAGCAGCTATGCCCTTTAAGACTTACTACTGAGCCACCCAGAGTACATTTCCTTGCCACCCTCAGTGCTTCCCCCAAGTGGTGTTCAACATGTGGTAATCAGCAGGAGGTTTCCTTGCCCATGTTTGGCCTGATGCCAAGAGACTTCATGGGATCCTGAGTCGATGTTGAGGACTCCCAGGGCAACTGTATCCTGACTGTGTACCACTGTGCTGCCACCTCTGCTGGGTGGTGATTGTATGATTCATGCGGTTTAATATAACAGAGGGCATTTAAGAGTAGACCAGATAAGGATGGCAAATTTCCTTCCCTAGTGATCATCATTAGATTTTTAATTCCAGATTTTTAAAAATTGAATTCAAATTCCACCATCTGCCGTGGTGGGATTTGAACCCAGGTCCTCAGAGCATTACCCTGGGTCTCTAGATTACTAGTCCAGTGACAATGCCACTACCTCCCCTTGGTTTATCACATGCTGTTTTTGCTGTTTGGCATCCTAGTAGCCCTGTGGTGCAGTTTCACCAGGTTGACACCACATTTTTGGTATGCCTAGTGCGGCTCCTCCTACACCCTTTAGTGAACCAGTGATTCCCCAGCTTGATGAAAATGGGGGAAATGCTGGGTTATGAAGTTACAGATAGTGTTTGAGTACAATTCTGCTGCTGATGGTCCACAGCACCTCATGGATACCCAGTTTTGAGTCGTTAGGTCTGTTCAAAATCTAACCCATTTAGCATGGTGGTAGTGCTACACAATACAATGGAGGGTATCCTCAATGTGAAATCGGGACTTCATCTCCACAGGGACTGTGCGGTGGTCACACCTACCGATACTGTCATGGACATATGCACCTGCAACAGGTAGATTGGTAAGGATGAGGGTTTTCCCCTCACCACCTGCTGCAGACCAATTCTTGCAGCTACATCCTTTAGGACTCAGCTGGCTCGGGCAACAGTGGTGCTACTGAGCCGTTCTTGGCGATAGACATGGAAATCCCCCACCCGGAGTGCTTCCTCCAAGTTGTGTTCAACATGGAAGAATACTGATTCATCCACTGAAATGGTCGGGGTGTGGGCGGTGGTGGCAATCAGCAGGATGTTTACTTGCCCATGTTTGACCCAATGCCACAAGACTTCATGGGGCCCAGAGTCAGTGTTGAGAACTCTCCCAGCAACTCCATCCTGACCATATACCACTGTGCCACCACCTCTGGTGGGTCTGTCCTGTCAGTGGGACAGGACATACCCAGGGACAGTGATGTCTGGAACATTGTAAGATATGATTCCATTGTAAGATGTGACTAAGTCAGACTGTTACTTGATTAGTCTGTAGGACAGCTCACCCAATTTTGGCACAAGCCCCTAGATGTTAGTAAGACAGACTTTTCAGGGCTGGGTTTGCCACTCTCATTTTCAGTGCCTAGGTTGATGCCAGGTGATCCACCCAGTTTCATTGCCTTTTGTAGGGCTATGTAGCAGTTTTAATACAATTCAACTGTCTGCAGTGGTGGGATTCGAACCCATGTCCCCAGAGCATTAGCCTGGGCTTTTGAATTGCTAGTCCCACAACATTACCACTACGCCTCCGCCTCCCCCAGCTTATTTGGTGTTGGGTGCACCTGGGAACTACATATGATCCAGTGTTTAATACAATAGACGCTCAACCATATATGACATTAAATCTGATAGCAATCATCCTGGATTACTGAGTGAGGCCTGATTTCTGATATTTTCATATGGGACCAACAGGTACTGCAACTGTGCCAATATAACTCTTCTACCATTAATTTATTAAATGGGGCATTTTAATGATCGAACTCAAACGAATATAAATTGTTATTTTAGAAAAGTTAGATTTGGCTTGATCATGTTTAGCTTCAAGGTGGTGGTTGGCATTGAGAATGCTTCCAGGTATTTGTTTCCAAATATACCAACAAGCAGTTGTGCCATACTCACCAGCAGCCAATTTGCATGCAGCAATGATTCACTAAAGCAATAAGAGAAATAAGCTGTTTTGATTGAGGGATGAACATTGGCCAGGACAATACCCTGCACTTTATCATAAAATGTCATGGATCTGAAGCAGAAGACTGGGCCTCAGTTTAACATCTGCTCAGTAACATACCACCTCTGGTAAGGAAGTGTGACAGGGCGGGACTTCCAGCTGCCAAAGTCCCCAGACACTGACCTTTTCCCAAAATGTACATGGGAGGGGATCATTTTCATTCATCGAGGAGTGTGGCCCATGCCTGCAGAGGCAACCGCCCAGAAAAACAGGCTGAAGAAATAAGGACACAATATTTTTTTGGATGTTCCTAAAGGAGAAAAGATCGAGGCAACTTTTAAAGGTAATAAAAGGTTCTCAAATTATTTGACTTAAATTTACCTCTGGCAGTCTTGTGGCCTTCCATAAGTGCAGTACAGGATGTATTCCTGCCCGCAGCAGTTGTAGGCCCTGCTGGAATTTCGGGTGTGTTGGATTCCCCCTGAAATTCCTGATCCTAACTACACGGGCAATCCACCCACTGTGTTCCCTCCCACATCCCAGGAATTTATGACCAACGTATTCAGGCTGTGTACAGGACTACTTTAATGGGCTCATCTTATCATTGTTGTATCTCCACTTGCCTGCTTTCTGGCACAGGCTTTTTCAGTTAGGCATTGGGAGTGGTTGATCTGGCAGCGAAGTGTACTTACTTCACTCTGGGGGTTTAAGACATCAAATAAAATATCTGCATTGCTTTAATTTCATTTTACAACCTTCAGTCAATTGAGAGCCAGGTCTACAACTCTCTGGAAACATAACAATAATTGGTTAGTTTCCAATAGTTATCTGCCTTTTCATTGTAACATTGTTAATCTCATGTGTAACTGAGCTGAATTTAGAAATGCCTCCATGTTGCAACTAGAAATCCGGCAGCAAAAATAAAGTGACCAGTGGTCCTGCGGATATGGCTACAAGGGTCTAGGTTGAGATCACCAGTTCTAGTTTGAGACTCACAACAAATTTCAATTCCATCTGCTGTCACTGTAAAAAAAAAGCATGTAGAATGTATTCATTATTAAATACATAATCTAAGATGGCATTTCAGTGTGGTACTGAGAGAGTGCTGCACTGTCAAAGTTGCTATTTTATGGATGAGATGCCAAAGTGAGGCCCCTGCTTACCTATTCAAGTGGATGGAAGAGACTCAATGGTACTATCTGAGGAATGGCAGAAGAGTTTTCCCCGTCTCTTGGCCGATATTTATTCCTTAACCTTCGCCACTCTAACAGATCACTTGCTTATTTATCGTTTTGTTGTTTGTGAGGCCTTGCTAAATGCTGCGTTTGCCAACATATCACCAGTGATTGTGGAATTCTTTGGGATGTCTTCAGACTGTTACTTCTTTGTTGATAATACTGAACGATAGCTATTGTGTCAACTGTCTGGTATTGATTCTTCTATAATTGTTTATTTGCTGGCTTTTCCAGGCGGTGTCCGGAAGGTTATCTGTGTATGAAGGCTGGGAGAAATCCAAACTATGGCTACACCAGTTACGATACCTTTAGTTGGGCATTTCTGTCACTTTTTCGACTCATGACGCAAGATTACTGGGAAAATCTCTTCCGGTTGGTAAGTGTTGGCAACCATTGCGTTTGTAATATATTCTGTTTTCTCAGAGGAGATGGGCTAAGACAAAGGAATATGAGCTACCCTTGTAGTACAACCATTTATGGCAAAACCTGAGGCATAATTACAGATAGAATCTTTCTTTCTATCTCTGTCCGCACTCTCTCAAATTTCTTTAGAATCTCAGCCTTCTTGTTATAGCATTTTTTATTTATTTATTTTTTCTCCTTCATTCTGGCCATCACTCTATTTTTCCCTGTCGCTCTCTTATTCAGTTCTCTCTCTTTCCCCACTTCCTCCTCACTAATTATATAAGCTGCAGTAGAATATGTAGCAGTATTTCCAGATCTAATTGCACGGTTCTTGGCAAGGAATGGAATGCTCTCTCTGAAGAGGCTTAAAAAAAAAACTAGCTTATTTTGTTGTATTAACTTACTGTTTGATTTCCGTTGCTTTATTTGATTTAAAATCCATTCTGTTTAAATGAAAATGCAAGTGTTGTGTCAGAATAAAAGGGACTTGTCATATCGTTTGCATCCAGAGTTCCAATGAAACCCAGGGCTGAATTTTTCAGGTGAAGCGTATTGCTCACACCCCACCCCCCCCTCAGCCCCATTACAAAAGTTGGTTTCAAACTGGCCGACTTTAAGAAAGGCAGCCCCACTATGGTGGCCTAACTGAGGTGAGAGTGGCACTTCCACTCCTCAGTAGGAGACATTCCTGCCCTTGAGAGCTGCTGGCCAACCTGATTGGCCGGAAGCTCTAGCAGCCCCAACGGTGCCAGAACTCGGTAGTGGGCACTGCTGGGACTGCAAGCAGACATCATGGAGAAGAGTAATGGATCCCAGACTAAAGTAAGTGTTGGGCTTTTAGGGCAGGAATGGATTAGGCACCCCCCCAAAAGATGCACCCCACCCCCACCCCCCGCTTCCTTATCATCTTTTAACCAGTTGGGTTAAAAAAACATCCTTCCCCCTCTGCTACCTGTCCACACTAAACGTATTATGGCATGGGGCCATGCAATATTTGGGTCAATTGGTTTCTTAACAAGCTCAATTGCCCATTCATTTTTTTTTTAAATGGCAGGCAAGCTGCTGATCTCAGCACCCACCCACCTACGGTTTTGTGGGGACTGGGTCGAGGGTGGGTGGAAAGGCAGTGGGCTAGCCACCTATCATATTTTACATCTCCTCTCCCGTCCGCCACTGAAAAGATGCCTGCAGGGAGACCATAAAACCCGGTCCCCGGAAATAAAGAGGATTGTCAGCTATTCTTGAGTGCATCACACTGTGAGACCTCCAGATTTGATCATTCCAAAATATACCTCGCCAGCCTCCCATGTCTTGCTCTTGTGTCTCTTTGAGCCAGCATCCCTGTGCTCACTTGACCTAAAGTGGCTCCCGGTTATTCAAGACCTTGATTTAAAGTTCTCATTCTTGTTTACAAATCTTGCTATGGCTACACCCCTCCCTATCTTTGTGATGTCCTTCAGTGCTACAATCTTCCAAGGTATTTACAGTCCTCCAATTCAGGCCTCTGGAGCTTTTCTGATTTCATTGCTCCACCATTGGCAACTGTGCTTTCAGCTGCCAAAGCAATAAGCTCTGGAATTCCATCCCTAAACCGCTCGGCCTCTGTATATCCCTTTCCTCCTTTAAAATGCTCCTTAAACCTACCTTTGACAAAGCTTTTGATTATCTGCCCTAATATTTCCTTATGTGGCTCAGTGTCAAAATTTGTTTGATAAACCCTCCTGCGAGTTGGGATTGGGATGGGATGCTTTGCAAAATTAAAGGGGTTATATAAATGCAAGTTGTTGTTGTCGCATAGAGCAACCTGCTTTACTCTTAGTAAACAATCACATTTGTGAAATTTTTCAATGAAAACGTGCCCACCAAATAGACAGTTTAAGTTGTAAGTAACAGGTTATTTAAATTGTGGTTTCTATGTATATGTCCAAAACCTTTTTGGATAAAACATTTTAAAATGAGGACAGAATTATGGAAATTATTACAAGTTCCATGGAAGGGGTGGAATGGCAATGGAAGGGCGGGTGGAGTAAATCATTCTCACGTACAATGGGTTCATGAGCACTCCTATTCCAGAGGAAGAATTCAGGACAATTTTTTAAAAATCCCTTTTCAAAATTTAAGTTGTGAACAATTTATCTTTTGTGGGATTTTTGATGGCATTTAATTCTGCTTCTATAATAATAATACATTAACAATCTTACATTGCATATAATTCCAGTCAAATTTTTTCTATGGGTAGAGTTTTGCCCTTGGAGTGCATGGTCAGCGGGCGGGTGAGGGCAGCCGGGAAGCTGACCACCGCCTGTGATTGGCAGCGTTCTGCCATTTTACGCGGGCTGACCAATTAAGGTCTGTCCAGCGTAATATGTGAGCGGCAGCACTAACTGTGCGGGCGGGGGGAGGAGGGCGAGCAGGCCTAGCACAAACTTAGCGCATGCGTGCAAAAGAGCGCTGAATAATCGCTCTGAGGCACGGAGCTGCCTCAGGGAGATGAAGGATATATTGAAAAAATTATTAAACAGCACAAAAAAGTAATGAAACATTCCCCTCATGTGACTCTTTCACATGAGCAGAAACATGTTTTTAATTAAAAATTAAAGATTTTATTTCATTTATATTTGATTTCATCCAAAAATTGCAAAAGCCGCTTGGCCTTTTTGCCTGCCCATTAACCATTAGGTTGAACAGGCAGTGAAAAATTCAGCACGATTGAAAACTTAATAGCCTCAATAGGCCTTTTAATTGTCAGTGGGCGCACGCCAGAGCGACTGCGCGTTGACGTCGGCATGCTCGGCCAACGTCAACACACGTCATTTCACGCTCGGTCAGGTCAGGCACGCGCCCGCCCACTGCCGAGGTTCACGCTAATAATGAAAACTGCCTATTTAAAGTGTCACGCTGTAATGACACCTTCCCCCAAGTGGAGGTGCTGCAGTGCCACCACACGACCCGTTTTAAAAATATAACTGCCAGGCCCCTTGCTTCACTGCCAGTGACCCGGAGGTTGAGCAGTTTAGGGATGTCACAGGAGGAAGGAGGAGTGAAGCAGTAACTGGGATGAAGCCGAATGTGAATGCTGTGACATCTGCTATTTCCCACTGAGTATAATTTTAGAGTTTTTAAAAATTTCCTTTTTGTTGGTGAGGCCACAGCAATACTGAAGAATCCACACTAGAGAAGGCTCTACTTCTGCTCTGCTCATCACAATTTCAGCAAGAAGGCATTAGACCCCTCAGTTACATGTGAGGGGATACTAATTGAGGCGGTCCATACAATGGGTGCAATCAGATCCAATTTCTATGCCGTTGTTTACAAAGCTGGCCATGAAGAATGACAGAACCACTCTCCTCCTCAGCGCTCAGATGCTTCTCCGCTATCCCAGTGAACTCAGTGAAGCATCTCAAAGTTACTGAGAAAGCGCCTTTAAAGCACTGCTTCCATGAGCTTAAGAAACATTGAACAATGCCAAGTTCTGAGGGAATCCCAAAAACAGGAATTCCCTCCACATCACAAAATCAATTTTATGGAGCACACAGTCTACACCATTATAATTAACAATATTATGACAATTGGAGTATAGTTTGTCTTATCTTCAACAATGTCTTTAAATAAATATTCCATGTTCCATACATGTTCTGCGATGAGTCTTTCTGTCTTGGACTCTAGGCATGGGACATGGTTCTTAGACAGATTGTAGACATGCTGTGGTACCTGCTTAACAGTTGTTTATTAGTACTACATCTAAACAGGATACAGGATGACCACGTTGCTCCTGGGCCTGATTCCAATGTCTCTCTCTTGAAAGAGAGAGAGAGTCTAACACATGACTGACTGATGTCAGTAATACATCATCATCTACATCATACATGAGCATATCCCTTCTGTTAACCCTTGATACTGCACCTCCCCCCCCAGTATGCTATCCTACTTTTTAACAACATGAAACTATGGTGGAATCGTCCCAGATTTGAACAAAGTGCAGTAATGGGCAGGAAAAAGGACGTTTTACACGCTGGCTGTAATGGTGGGTTTTCGCACCATATCGTCCTATTCCAGGCGCGTCCCACAGCATTAAAAATGCATTCCCGGGAAATTCGCCAGATCACTGGCCGCCTGCTATCATCTCAGGCCTTCAGTAATCTGCACGCCATATTTAAAGGGTGCCTGTGCACAGAACTAGCACTCTCTAAGGTATCGGAAGCTGCTGCAAAGCCATGGCTGCCAAATGGAGGAAACATGCTGCCCCCAAATTTAGACGCCTGTCTCGAGTGCCTACTGGACACAATGGAGGCCTGATGTGAAATCCTGTACCCCTGCTCTGGGCAAAGACCAGCAAGCAAGGTCACCAATCCAGCATTGGAAGCAGTGGCAGCGATGGTCAGCGTTAACGCCCTGCAAAAGAGGACAGCCACCCAGCGCCGAAACAGGATACATGATCTCCTCCATTCCGCAAGGGTAAGTCACTCTTCTCATCACTCTCAACTCACACACTCACAAACCCATCACACATCCACAGGGATCGCACTCACTGCCAGTTCAAGGGACATCACCATCCACTCTCTCACACACACCGTCACCTGCCCTGCAGATTGCGTCCTCATCCTGTCCATGGCAGCCCTCATCACCCACACATGCCAGGCATCCTTCTCATCTGGCCCGGCAGTCGTCCTGCTCACACCCTCTTCATCTGTCTTCATGCAGGTCATAGAAAATAGGAGCAGGAGAAGGCCATTCAGCCCTTCGAGCCTGCTCCACCATTCAATATGATCATGGCTGATCCTCTATCTCAATGCCATACACCTACTCTCTCCCCATACCCCTTGACACCTTTAGAATCTAGAAATCTATTTCCTTCTTAACTATATTCAGTGACTTGGCCTCCACAGCCATAAGTTGTAGACAATTCCACAGGTTCACCACCCTCTGAGTGAAGAAGTTTCTCCTCATCTCAGTCCGAAATGGCCTACCCACTATCCTGAGACTGTGACCCCCTTGTTCTAGACCCCCCCCACCGCCAGAGAAAATATCACCCCTGCATCCAGGCTGTCCACCCCTGTCAGAATTTTATACGTTTCAATGCGATTCCCTCTCATTCTTCTAAACTCCAGTGAATACAGGCCTAGTCGACCCAATCCCTCCTCATACAACAATCCTGGCATCCCAGGAATCAGTCTGGTGAACCTTTGCTGCACTCCCTCTATGGCAAGTATTTCCTTTCTTAGATAAGGAGGCCAAAACTGCACACAAAGTCCATGTGTGGTGTCACCAAGGCCCTGTACAGCTGCAGTAAGACATCCTTGCTCCTATACTCAAGTCCTCTTGCAATGAAGGCCAACATACCATTTGCCTTCTTAACTGCTTGCTGTACCTGTACGCTTGCTTTCAGTGATAGGTGTACAAGGACACCCAGTTTCCTTTTGTGCATCAACATTTCCTAATCTAGCACCATTTAAATAATATTCTGCTATTCTGTTTTTCCTACCAAAATGGATAACTTCACATCTGCCATGTACTTGCCCACTCGCTCAAATTGTCTAAATCGCCTTAAAGCCTCTTAACATCCTCCTCACCAGTCACATTCCCACCAAGTTTCATGTCGTCAGCAAACTTGGAAATATTACATTTGGTTCCCTCATCCAAATCATTGATATGTATATATTGTGAATAACTGGGGCCCAAGCACTGATCCCTGCAGTACCCCACCAGTCACTGCCTGCCACTCCAAAAGGACTATTTATTCCTAATCTCTGTTTCCTATCTGCTAAC
The DNA here is from genome assembly GCF_964194155.1 of Cetorhinus maximus. NCBI lineage: Eukaryota > Metazoa > Chordata > Chondrichthyes > Lamniformes > Cetorhinidae > Cetorhinus > Cetorhinus maximus. The sequence continues at coordinate 33,465,755 of NC_135903.1, read as the reverse complement.
CAATTCTCAACCCATGCCAATATATTACCCCAATCCCGTATGCTTTAATTTTACACACTAACCTTTTATGTGGGGCTTCATCAAAAGTTTTCTGCAAATCCACATACACCACATCCACGGTTCTCCCTTATCTATTCTACTAGTTACATCCTCAAAAAACTCCAGTGGGTTTGTCAAATATGATAAAAACAAAAAGCTAAAAGCTACTGCGGATGCTGGAAATCCAAAACAAAAACAGAATTACCTGGAAAAACTCAGCAAGTCTGGCAGCATCGGCGGAGAAGAAATCAGTTAACGTTTCGAGCCTTCATGGCCCTTCGGCAGAACTGCAGTTCTGCCGAAGGGCCATGAAGGCTCGAAACGTTAACTGATTTCTTCTCCGCCGATGCTGCCAGACTTGCTGAGTTTTTCCAGGTAATTCTGTTTTTGTTTTGTCAAATATGATTTCCCTTTCATAAATCAATGTTGACTTTGTCTAATCCCGATGATGTTTTATGAGTATCCTGTTATCACAGCCTTTATAATACACACTAGCTTTTTCCCTACCACTGATGTTAGCTAACCGGTCTGTAATTCGCTGTTTTCTCCCTCCCGCCTTTTTTAAATAGTGGGGCTAAATTTTCCACCCTCCAATTGCACACAGAATCACACACAGAATCACAGTGCAGAAGAGGCCCTTCGGCCCATTGAGTCTGCACCAACACGTGAGGAACACCTGACCTACCTACCTAATCCCATTTACCAGCACTTGGCCCATAGCCTTGAATGTTATGACATGCCTAGTGCTCATCCAGGTACTTTTTAAAGGATGTGAGGCAACCCGCCTCCACCACCCTCCCAGGCAGTGCATTCCAGATCGTCACCACCCTCTGGGTAAAAAAGTTTTTCCTCACATCCCCCCTAAATCTCCTGCCCCTCACCTTGAACTTATGCCCCCTTGTGACTGATCGTTCAACTAAGTGGAACAGCTGCGCCCTATCCTGTCCATGCCCCTCATAATCTTGTACACCTCGATCAGGTCGCCCCTCAGTCTTCTCTGCTCCAACGAAAACAACCCAAGTCTATCCAACCACTCTTCATAACTTAAATGTTTCATCCCAGGCAACATCCTGGTGAATCTCCTTTGCACCCCCTCCAGTGCAATCACATCCTTCCTATAATGTGGCAACCAGAACTGCACACAGTACTCCAACTGTGGCCTCACCAAGGTTCTATACAACTCCAATATGACCTCCCTACTTTTGAAATCTATGCCTCGAATGATAAAGGCAAGTGTCCCATATGCCTTTTTCACCACCCCACTAACATACCACTCCAGAGATCTATGGACACACACGCCAAAGTCCCTTTGTTCCTCAGAACTTCCTAGTGTCATGTCGTTCATTGAATACTTCCTTGTCAAATTACTCCTTCCAAAGTGTATCACCTCTTTTCAGGGTTAAATTCCATCAGCCACTTATCTGCCCATTTGACCATCCCATCTATATCTTCCTGTAGCCCAAGACACTCAACCTCACTGTTAACCACCCGGCCAATTATTGTGTCATCCGCAAACTTATTAATCCTACCCCTCACATAGTCAGCTATGTCGTTTATATAAATGACAAATAATAGAGGACCCAGCACAGATCCCTGTGGTACGCCACTGGGCACTGGCTTCTACTCACTAAAGCATCCTTCTGTCATCACCCTCTGCCTCCTACAACTAAGCCAATTTTGAATCCAACTCATCAAATTACCCTGAATCCCGTGTGCATTTGCCTTCTTTATAAGTCTCCCATGTGGGACCTTGTCAAAGGCTTTGCTGAAATCTATGTAAACTACATCAACTGCACTACCCTCATCTACACACCTGGTCACCTCCTCAAAAAATTCAATCAAATTTGTTAGGCATGACCTCCCTCTGACAAAGCCATACTGAATATCCCTGATCAACCCTTGCCTCTCCAAGTGGAGATAGATTCTCTCCTTCAAAATTTTCTCCAATAGTTTCCCTACCACTGACGTGAGACTCACTGGCCTGTAGTTCCCTGGCTTATCTCTACAACCGTCTTAAATAGCGGAACCACATTAGCTGTTCTCCAGTCCTCTAGCACCTCCCCCGTGGCCAGAGAGGAATTAAAAATTTGGGTCCGATCTCCTCCCTTGCCTCCCTCAGCAGTGTGGGACACAAATCACCCGGACCTGGAGATTTGTCCACTTTTAAGCCTGCCAACACCTCCAATAACTTGTCACTCTCTATATCAATTTGCTCAAGAACCTCGCAGTCTCTCTCCCCGAGTTCCATACCTTCATCCTCATTCTCTTGGATGAAGATGGATGTGAAGTATTCATTCAACACTCTACCGATGTCCTCTGGCTCCACCCATAGATTGCCCCCTTGGTCCCTTATGGGCCCTACTCTTTCCCTGGTTATCCTCTTCCCATTGATATATTTATAGAATATCTTGGGATTTTCCCTACTTTTACCATCCAAAGCTTTCTCATATCCCCTCTTTGCTCTCCTAATTGCTTACTTAAGTTCCACCCTGCACTTTCTGTACTCCACTAATGCCTCCACTGATTTGCTTCCCTTGTACCTGCTAAAAGCCTCTCTTTTCCTTCTCATTGTAATCTAAATATCTCTGGACATCCCTGGTTCTCTGGGCTTGTTACTCCTTCCTATCACCCTAGAGGGAACATGTTGAGCCTGTACCCTCCCCATTTCTTTTTTGAACGCCCCCCCACTGGTCTTCTGTAGATTTTGCCACAAGTAGTTATTCCCAGTCTACCCTGGCCAGATCCTGCCTTATTTTACTAAAATGCACTCTCCCCCAATCCAAAACATTTTTTTGCAACTTGTCTATTTCTTTGTCCATAACAAACTTAAACTGTACCATGTTGTGGTTGCTATCACTAAAATGCTCCCCCACCACCACCTCAGCCACCTGTGCGGCTTCATTCCCCAGAATTAGGTCCAGCAACGCACCGTCCCTTGTTGGACCCTCTACATATTGACCTAAAAAGTTCTTCTGCACACGTTTCAAGTAATCCACTCCATCCAAGCCCTTAACACCATGGGCAGAATTTTCTGCCTGTCGGGTGGGTGGGCCCGCCCAGCGTGACATCTGACGGGAAGCGCTGTGCACTTCCTGGGCGGGCGGGGGGGAATCCCTAAAAGCAAGAGTTGGCTCTTTTGCACATGCGCACAAAAGAGCGCACATCCCCCTGAGGCTAAGTGCAGCCTCAGGGAGATCACTTCCACTTCTAAAACTGTTAAAAATTGAGAATAGAAAAATCCCTTACATGTCCCCTCATGTGACAATATCACATGAGTTGGGACATGTGCATAATTTACAGTATAACTTTATTAAAATTTTTGAAACCCTGCATGAATCCGCATCCCGCCGGTGGATGAGGTTTCATGTTTTCTCTATTTGCCGCCCAGACTCCTGGCCGACCCGCCAATCTTAAGGTTGGATGGGCAGGTCCTTTAATTGTTTAAATGATCCTGTCAATGGCCTCAAGTGGCCATTGACAGGTTGGCGGGCCTGCAGCTGATTTTGCTGCGCCCCCACCTTCCTGAAAATTTAAATGGAGCGGGGTGACGTCGGGGGTTCCGCCCAACATCATCCCGCGCCATTTTACGCGTTGGCGAGCGGGCCTCGCCCCCTGCTCGCCGACGGCAAAATTCTGCCCTATGTCTATCCCAATTAATGTTGAGAAAGTTGAAATCACCTAATATAATTACCCTATTGTTATTGTTTTTACACACCTCCGCAAATTGTGCACATATTTGCTCCTCAATTTCCCGCTGACTATCTGGGGGTCTATAATAAACACCTAACAATGTAGCTGCCCCTTCTTTATTCCAAAGCCCTACCCACAAAGCTTCATTCGATGCCCCCTCCAAGATATCATCTCTCCTTACTGCAGTAACTGACTCCTTAACTAATAATGCAATGCCTCCTCCTCTTTTACCCCCTCTCCTGTCTCGCCTGAAGATTCTATATCCCGGAATATTGAGCTGCCAATCCTGCCCTTCCCTGAACCACGTCTCTGTGATGGCTACTATATCACAATTCCACGTGTCAATCCTCACCCTTAACTCATCCATTTTACCTGTAATACTCCTGGCATTAAAGTAGAGGCCATCCAGCCTTGCCTTACTCCCTTGAAACGTAATGCAGCTGTACTCCCTCTGACTTGATTGTTTTACTGTATTATGAAGTGACCCTATTCTGCTAACATTCTGTGTCCCCTCCCCCTGCCGAATTAATTTAAACTCCTCCCAACAGCACTAGCGTAACATCCCGCAAGGATATTAGTCCTGCTCTGGTTCAGGTGTAGACCTGGATTAAGTAGCATGTAGTAGCCTGGATTAAGACTATCTACTTCCCCCAGGAACTCTGTAGGATCATTGTTTTCTGGGCTTCCATTTCTTGGAAGGAATGTGTTTCATAAGTATTTGCTGGTCTGCAACTTTGATTAAAATTGCTGAATTTGTAGAAATGCTTGAAATGTCTAGTTTTGCCACATATCCCATGCCCTCAGCTGGGCAATCCTGGTGTTTATGCTGGATTTTCACACCACAGTGCAAGCATCTCAAAATGACTGCCGCCCTTTCGCCTGGTTTGGTGGGCCTTCTTACAATTGGGGCCACTGTGATCCCACCCAGCCTACGGAGTCATGTGAAGCCTCGGAGCTGCCACGAATTATAACCCGATTAAGTGCTCAAAGCTTGGCCTGTCTCACATACTGGACCAATTGATCCAAAGTGAGATCGATCACCTTTGGTCTGCAGACAGTCAGAAAGTTTTTCATCCCAGACACCCACGACTATGTGATCACTGATTAACTCATCCTTCAGCTCCCCATATTCGCAAGAGCTAGCTGGGCGATACAAGTCAGTTAGGAGTAACTCAATCGATTTCCCAGGTCATTGCGACCGCTGGTTAAAATGTGCCCGTTCAGTTACTAAGTTTTTCTTCAGGCAGAAATAGGTGTCAAAGGCTTTAAGATTGGTGTCAAAGTCTGAGGTTGTCTTGACCTGCACAATCTACCTGAAGAGAACATCCACCACTGGAGCTACTGCATAGGGAAAGGAACTAGTTTGAAGTTTTTGCTCTTTTTTTTGTGAAGACCTGACGCTACTCAGTACCAGAGAAAATGGCTTTTCCCTAACTCCCACAGCTCGGCTCTCTGCAGGCCCGCGAAGCAGTCAGACAGGCAGGGCAAGGGCAGGGACTGCTCACCAGGTATGGTCATCCAGTAAGCCTCGTTCTTGCCCCGAAATTTTTCGAGCTGCTTTCAAAGGTTTCTTCACTCTGTTGTTCCTTCGATAACACCGATATCTCTTTTACATTTTATTTTGTTTTGGATTTCCAGCATCCGCAGTAGCTTTTAGCTTTTTGTTTTTATCTCTTTTACATTAATGTCTCCACAGTTCCCATCATGTTCTGCGCTGGGTCCTTCTGTCTTGGACTCTCGGCGTGGGACTTGTTCTTAGACTGTAGACATACTCTGGTATCTGCTTAACACTTATTTATTAGTACTACATGTAAACAGGTTATAGAGTAGGTTACTTTGCTCCTAGGAGTGATTCCAACCTCTCTGTCGAGAGTCTAACACATGAGTAACTGATGGCAGTGGTACATCAGCATCTACATCGTACATTAGCATGTGCCATCTGTTAACCCTTTATCCTATACCAGAATCTTGATCGTTTCTCACTAGTTATATCTAATGGGCTGACATTACTGTATGTATAATTTGGTGTCTGTCTTTGGTCAACGTTGTACTCTCACCTCTGAATCAGAAAGTCATGGGTCTGAGTCCTGCTCCAGGGTTTGAGCACATAATGTAGGCCGATACTTCGGTGATGTGCTGAGGGAGTGCAACATTGTTGGAGATGCTTTCCCATGAATAATTTAAAGCAACGCTATGTCAACCCTCTCAGATGGAAGTAGAAGGTTGCATGACACTATTTGAAGAAGAGCAGCTTAATATTTCATCCCTCGATCAACATCACTTAAATAGATATATTATTCAATTATTTGACCAATTATTGCATTGCTTATGGGACCTTGCTGTGCACAAATTGGCTGCCACATTTCCCCGCATTACAACACTTCAGAAAGTACTTTGGTGGCCGTTGGATACTTTGAGACATTCTAAGACCGAGAAAATCATGCCTCAGATGTTCACTATGTGCTAGTAGGTGAGACTCCATGCACAGAACATGGCCTTGTAAAAGTACCTGTATATATTTTTTGCCATTGCAATAGGTACATGTTTCAGGTGTTTTATCTTAAAGTAAAAGTTATTCCTGTGAAATAGCTGAATTATGAATGGACCTTGAAATTATACAGTGTGACGTTAATGTATGAACACGTCAGTGAAACTCCTCTGCCTGCCATTTTAACCATGGTGTTAAACTGTTTATTTTCAGTCCGAAAATGCTGCAATTAAAATAACTAAGAGATGTGTTTCTGTACAAATTCCACATATTTCTAACCGTATGGTTCGATAAGGCCTGAAAACCAGCACAGGGATCACGATGCACGTTTACCTGCTGCCTATTGCTTTTAATAGAGGCAATATGCAAACTTCATGCCTGCCTATTTCCATGCTTGCAGTGAGCAGCCAGCATTAAACACACATTGTAGATTTTACCCCCGTCGGGGGGGTTGTGCGAGGGCGGGCGAGGGCGGGCGGGGGCGTGAACCCGTTCAGCGTCCCCGATCAGCTGCGTGCCACCATTTTACGTGGGCAGGCCAATTAAGAGCCACCCAGCGTGACGCGTGCCCAGAAGCGCTCAGCACTCCGTGTGCGGGCGGGGGGCTTCCCTGAGTCGGGGCCTGTGCTCTTTTGTGCACAAAGGTGCCTCAGGGAGATTAATTTAAGTTTTAAAAACTGGTTAAGGAAAAGGAAAAATTTTAAGACATGTCCCCTTACGTGACAGTGTCACATGAGCTGGGACATGTCGATGAATTTTTATAAAAAATTTTATTCAATTTATAAACACTTCGTGAAGCCTCATCTCGCCCGTGGATGAGGTTTCATGATGAAAGAGAAGGTTGCCTGGGCTCTTCACTTGCCCCGTCAACCTTAAGGTTGGATGGGCAGCTCGGTTTATTGGTTTAATTAGTTTTTAAATGGCCTTAATAGGCCTTTGACAGTTTGGAGGGTGCGCAGCTGAGTCGGCTGCCCACCCGCTGAGCTGGAAATCTAGATGATGTGCGGTGACATCAGGACGCATGCCTGACGTCACCCCGTGCCATTTTACCCCTCGGCGAGCGGGTCCCGACCCTGCTCGCTGAGCCGAAAATTCCGGCCATTGAGTGGCTGCCAGTCTGAGCCAGGGATGTATAATTGTGAGAGGCCAGCACGATTTCAAGCCAACCTACGCTACTCAAAGTCAGCTGTACCTCTTAAAGGGACGTCCATTTTAATGGAACAGGTGTTGGATGTCATTCTAAGTGCAGAGCTTTCCATGCCCGCTGGCGTTGGGTGTCATGGCGGGCACGAGGAGACAATATAGCGAAACCAGATTGTGATCATCCATTCTGCCTGTCAATGGCAGGCTGCCTTTCCTGTCGCCGGACATCAGGAACTTCATTTTAACACATCTGCATATCGTTATAAGCCCTGCTCGCCACAATCATCCCCCCCACACTAGATCGTCCAGGCACCACGCTGACATGTTTCACAACTGAACATAAGCAACGTGCACTTGGTGACCTGCACTTCACTCAGGGCTTTGAGGTTTGTTTTCCTACCTTATTTCGGGCAGCGCTTTTGGTCATCAACATCAGGCTTTGCAGGCAGCACCACATCACTTTTAGGGGAGCTCATGGGCAGGTCTCTACTTACCAGACCAGCCATAAGGCAGGGGTGGCTTTTCAACGGCTGCAGGGCTAGGGCTTTGCTTGGGGAAGGGGGAATATTTGCCTCAGGCAAGGGAAAATGCTGCAGGGCTAGGGCATTACTGGGGAAGGGGGGTATCCCAGGGCGTGTGTGGGGACACATGTTGATCTGTGCAAGTGGCCTCAAGAGGGTGAGGGCTGAGGAGACAGTCTCCAGAGGAGATGAGGCCAGATGGAGGTGGGAGGGTGTTTGTGAGAGAGTGAGTGGTGATGTCCCTTGAGCTGGCAGCGAGTGAGTGAGATGTCAGTGAAAGTGTGATGGGCTTGTGAGTGTGTGAGTTCAGAGTGATGAGAGGTTGCCTTACCCTGGCAGCACGGATGAGATCATTCATCCTCTTTCTGCACTGGATGGCCAACCTCTTCTGTGCAGTGTTGGCACTAACCACCTCAGCCACCGCCTTCCAAGCCGGACTGGTGACACTGATGGACCTTCTGCGGCCAGAGTGGGGCTAGAGGACATCACGGCGGGCTCCGAAGGTGTCCAGGAGATGTCCCAGGGATGCGTCACTGAATTGGGGGTGCTGCAGTCTTCTTGCCTTTTGGGGCCGTGTGTTCCGTGCAGCAGTCCTGGGTTGGTAACACTGAGAGGTGTGTGCTTGGCTGCACTTTAGATATAGCGCCTAGCGTGAGGAAGCAGCGAGGTGACAGCGTGGCGAGCGAATCAGAGGCTGTCTGCCAGTGAAAAGGCCTGTTTCCTGGGAATGCATGATTAATGAGGCGGGATTGGGACGGTATGTCACGCAAACCCGCCATTGCGGCCAGCGGGTAAAACGTCCTTTTCCCCGCCCACAACCACACTTAATGCAAATCTGGGACGATTCCGCTCTAAGAGCTGAAAAAGACTCAGAAGACACAATGAGGCAAAAAGCGTGCTCCAAGGTTCTCTGAGGTAGCTCCGCAGACCTTGATCAAGGACATCGGGAAGGACAGAGAAGTCCTCGACTCATAATTACCAAGGGACCCAGAGAATCACAGTGAAGGCAGTTGGACCAGATATTTGTCACGGTCAATGTTAGCGGTGTAGCCCTGAAGATCTGGATGCAATGTCACAAGAAGTTCAATGGCCTCATACAAATGGTCAAAGTCAGTGAATGCACTTATAAATATAAAGTCATTGCAACGGAACCACTAGCCTCAGACAATGCTCAATTCGCCACCCCCCCTTCAGTCACCTACCAACAATTTCTATCTACTCTGATTCATAACTCTCATTCATAGGTTCACCTTACCATCACATTGCTGCAAGCCCCAGACCCACATCTCACAGCTTGCACACACCACCAATTCAACCATTATAGCCACATCACCCAAAAACATGGCACCACAATTACTGGCACACTTCTGTCTCTCTTCCTCTCACTTCCAGCTGGCCCACAACTGCAGGCAGCAGCAGCTAACCTACAGGGGATAGGTATGGACGGCTTCTTGTCTTCACCTCAATGAAGGAGGCGGTGCTTGCTATCATTGGAGAAGCCAAGATTGAGGCCTTGGTCAGTTGTAGGACTGAAAGAATTGAAGAGATGATACACTTATACCTAATACCTAATCCTCCTTCTCACATCTCACTTGCCCTCTTCTCACAATCTTTTCTGATCTCTTTGCAGATGGTTTAAGCACACACCTCTTACTTCTCCCACTTCCTTCATCAAAACCCTACCCTCTTTTCAGATGCCCAAGAACTGTAGCCTGGCCAGGCAGCAGCGCAGAAGCAATATGTAGAAGAGGAAAAAAGACTGATAATGAAGAAACACCATCACTTGCTCTCACTCTCACATACTGACACTGTGCATGCTTTAGAGGGTAGCTGAGAGGCAGCATCTGCACATGGTGAGAGACTGGTCAAGAGTGGCCTGCAGCCAGGACAGGGAGAAAGGGCAGGTGCCAATTTACCAGCTGGTGAGTAGTACACAAGTCCTGCAGCAGAGGAACTCAGTTGAGGACATGGATGGGGTTGCATACAGAAAAAGATTGGGTATGCCCAATGAAATGCTCAGTACATTGGCAGGCTTTCCAGAAAGCTTGGCAGCATTATCAGGGATTACAGAAAAGTCCGAGACCAATCCTTCCACAAAGCTCTGTGCAGAGCTTGGAGCCCATTGTTTCCCACCCTCCCCCCCACCCCTGTGGAAGTGGTGGCCAACTCCCACTTGCAGACCTGACTATGATGCAGCATCTGTTGGTCAATGTCTCAGCTGCCATTGCAGCACAAGCAGAAGCCACACAACATTTGACTGCTGCAGCGGAAGCTCAGACTGAAGTCATGCAGGCTCAGCTTGTTGCCATGCAGGCTCAGCTTGTTGCCATGCAGGCTCAGCTTGTTGCCATGCAGGCTCAGACTACTGTTGTCATGGCTCTGGATATCAGCGCTCAAAGGGGCTTGCAGGGTCTCACAGCAGCCCAGCAATCTGTCTTCCAACAGATGACCAGGGTAGCTGAGGTGCCACCCTAGGGGAATATCAGTGGCTTCATGGTACTTAAAGCTTCTGTCCTCCCTCATGACAGCATTTGTAGCATCGCTGCTACTCTGCCAGTGCTCTAGCTGTGGCCTGTTCACAAGTCGGCCCAGGCGGTTGCTGCTGTGTGAAGCCGGGCCTTCTTGGCTCAGAGCTTCTTGAGGTCATCCTGAAAGACCATCTGCAGTCGCCCTCGCTGCAAGTCATCAGCCTTCCAGCAGCCTGGCTACAGCCACTGAGATAGCATAGCGTGGGAGCACTAGGACAGACAAAGGCACACATAAAGCAGGCACCAAGGGTAATTGGATGACTTTTTTATTGAATGTTGGATGATTTGTTTGAGAAATTTGGTTTGGAATGTTTGCTTTGTGATGACTTTTAATTCAGCATTGTAGCCAACAGGATGCTGTGAATGTCTGCAACAGGAGGATGGTAAGGTGTATGATGGTTGTTGAATGGGAAATTGGGGTTACATTCCCTGGCACCACAGTCAGATGAGCTGATCATAGACAATGTGGCTGGAGAGAGGATGTATTTGTTGTGTTCATCCTTTCTCTTCTTCCTTCTCCTCAGCTGCTCACTGCATACCTGATGGTAAGGGCTGTGCCCTCATGATGGTGAGGTTGTGCAAGATGCAACCAACCCCAACAAATTTGGGAATACTGCAATGCGTCTTCAGATCGGTCCAGACAGCGGAAGCATTGCTTCAGCATCCCAGGGGGAATGGAAATGGCAGCATTCATGTTGGGGACTGAGTGGTCTGAACAGAGCCCTTGACTTAAAAACCAAGGCCTCCACCATGCGCCATAGCACTCCCTGTAGACTTCACCAACTTTAAATGGCAGAACGAACCATCTATCTACTTTCTATCTCCTAGCTGGTTGATGATCTCTTTAGACCATGCTGATGGGGGTTCCTCTGTAAGCCTTTCTATTCCCAGGCTGGTGGTTCAGTTTAACCCATGAATTATAAGGAAATAAATCCGTGTTTCACCCAAGGGTTCGTATATTTAGTAAGGTTTGTTTATTTGTATGCGTGATTATAAATTTAAACTGCAACACAGTTCCCCGTGATACAATGTTCTGCCAATACAATGCCCTCCTCATTCTTTTCCTTGCAGTGCAATACTGTAGCACCACAATGCCCCAATATGTTAGAAGTTTGTGGTCATACAATCATATCAACGTGGCCAGCGTTTGTTGATTGTAGATTCTCCTCCTGATGATCAGTCGGGCTCCCCCTTTCCTCGATTATAGTACCAAAATTTTTAAATCTCTGTATTTTTTACAGTTAAAAGTAATTTTCCCTCCTGTCTGAAGCTGCAAGTAAGCGTTCCTTCAATCTTTGACTCAAGTCAGTTGAGTTGGCAATCTTCCAGATGCAAAGCTCCAAACTATTATTTAGTCTTATCAGAAGTCATTCTTGTCAAGGTCTATTATATGGCCCTGCTGCCTTCAGATAACACTGTCTGAAAATATCTCACCCCTCACGCCAAACATTATGTCAATTTGCATTTCCTTGCACCTCCTGCTGAACACATGATCCTCTGTGTGATGTTACGAAAGGGTGTTAGCTGGAGCATTGAGGTCAATAAAGACACAGTAAAAAAAACAATAATGTCAATAATAATCAGCATTATGTGCTTACTGATGTCACAATCTGCTTACTCTCCATGCTTCTGGTGCACACACCCAGCTTCCATGGTCATGGCTTATCCAAAATGGTTTCCGGTGTGGACAACGCTACAGATGTTCATTTGCAGTGCAGGTAGCATTTTGTAGCTGAAATAGCAGCCATAGTGCTGAAAATTCAGGGACAATGAATTTTGCGGTCATTATAATAACCAGCTCATTATATTTAAGCTCTTTTGAGGGAAGTTTGTGTTTAAAATGAGCCCTGTTTTAGATTTTCCTGAGTTGAAAATGTAAGTCATAGGTTAGTAGTGTTAGTGGGTCACAGGTCATTGGATCACCAAGGTTGACTGAGTCACAAACTCAGGGACTTAAGCTGAGGATTTGTAGCGCTTAATTTTACTCCTGTGTTGATGAGATGATCTATGCCTTTAAATAAGGTTATGAATTCACACGGTAATCTGAGTTTTCTTGGTAAAGGCACTTGTTACACATGCTGGGCTAGGCTTAGATACTTTCTTGGGTCAGTGCCACTGGTCCTTTCTGGAAGTGGACCCAGTGTCTTACAAAATCAGGTTTACCTTTACTAACCAATACTGACCCTGAAGATAGCATATGTTGGGAGGAGACCATAATAATGAAGTCCCCCACTAGTATCTGGTAATTATTATATTGCTCTTTGTGGGATCTTTCTGTGAGCAAATTGGTAGTAGTAGTTCATTGTCTCCACCGCAATATTACCAGCGGTGTGGCGTCCGACTGTCAACTTAAGGGCCTCATCACACCACTGCTGGGATTTAACCAACAGCAGGAAAGGCCCATATCAAGCGCCCAGCCCAGCAGATTTCATTGCATGGGCTGGTGGCAGGCAGGGACAGGGGGTATGTGTCCTTCCTTAATGGGCCCCCTGTGCCCATCGAAGGACCACCCCAAAATTCTTACCTCCCCCTCAGATTCCCCTCCCCCCCGTGTCCTCTCAAGCCTCGAGTGCATTGCTGGCAGTGGCCACTGCTCCAGGCGGCACTGCTCGAACTGGAGAGATGCTGGCCTCTGATTGGCTGACAGCTTCTAAGGTAGAACTTCTTGATCCAGAAGAGCGGAAGCGCAATCTCCAGCCTATTAATGGCTAATTGACCGTTGAATGGCTGCAGGGCAGCCGATGGTCCCCTGGGCGGGCTCCCCACACACACTTATTAGCTGGGGGAGGGGCAGGAAATCCAGTGGCCCATATAACTGAGCCCTAAATCCCTATCTGTTGTGTCAGCAGCGACAATGGGATCAAATGAATTCACCTCACTGTTGTCAGTTGTGAACTAGCTGGGCTGCTCAGTCGCCTGTAACATTTTCTATGACTAATCTTGACATTGCCTGTCCAGGGCTTCTTTGGTCTCCTCAGCTTCGTTTTGTTTCTAGTCCAAGCAATGCTCCTGTTATATCTTAATTCTTTGCATCCTGGTTATTCCTAGCATTCCCTTCAGCCAACTCAATCTCTGCTGTTCAATATTTAAGGTTCACCAACATTTCTCATGTTCTGGCACTCGGCTCCATATAACAATATAGGGATAACTGTCGCTTCATAAACTCTTATCTAATAGCAAGTCCAAACCTTCTTTCTGTGTCTTCTTCACAGCTTTTATATGAGTAAAGTGTGTCTGGCTCAAAACTTTCATTTAAGTAAATAGAAACCGCATTTCTTTCTGCATTAACCCAGCCAAATAAAATACAGTAGCTGATATGCTGCAGGGTATGATGTAATCATTATGACTTATGCGACACCATATCCACCATTGAGCTTGATGCATTAAAAAATAAAAAGAAATATACAATTCCAAAACGATCAGATGTTTTTTGAAAGGTAACGAGTGATTTCATGGCAGCGATCTATCCCTGGTTCTGATAATATTTAACGCTGTTTGCGTTTCACTTTTATGATATCCTAAAATAACTTCTGCCCCAGTACATTGATAAGGTGCATAGCATCATAGGAATTGCAGGGCAAAAAGGACCAGGTCCTATCCAGCTCGCCTTTTGCCATCTTTGATACGAGATATACTGATGATGGAGTTGTTGACAGATGATAGTAATCAATCTCTATCAATTAGTCTACAACTGATCCAGACATGAAGTGAGGAAACTCCTGGTGGGAATCTGTGGGAAGTGTCGGACCAAAATCACTTGTTTTTCTCAAAATCCCACTCATGTCTCAAAGTACCTTTGTGCTGTAGCTCAAAAGGTTCATTCCTGAAAGAAATCTATCCAATTTGCATTTGAATTCATCAATACTATCTGCTTCCCAGGTAGACCGTTCCATAAAATGAAATAATGTTTCCATAGATTAGTTTTGATTGTACTGTCCTAGACAAGGTGAAACAGCTCGTCATGGCCTGGAGCCATCTAGAATCCTAAGAAGTGCAATAGTATCACCTAGAAACCTTTTCTTCTTCCTGAAGATCATGCCCAGTTTGCACAATTGCTCCTTTTTATCCAATCCCTCAATCCCCTTAATCATTTGAGCTGCTCCCTTTTATATCAGATCATTTGAACTAGGAGCAGGAGTAGGCCATTTGGCACATCAAGCCTGCTCCACCATTTGATAAGATCATGGCTGATCTGATTATGGCTTTAACTCCACTTTACTGCCTGTGCCCCATAACTCAACTCCCTTGCCAATCAAAAATCCATCTATCTCTGCCTTGAATATATTCAATGACCCATCCTCCACAACTCTTTGTGGAAGAGAATACCAAAGACTAACAATCCCCTGAGAAAATAAAGTCCTCTTCATCTTAGTTTTAAATGGGGATCCCTTATTTTTAAACTGTGCCCCCGACTTCTAGATTTCCCCACAAGAGGAAACATCCTCCCAGCATCCAGCCTGTCAAGCCCCCACAAAATCTTATGTATTTCAATAATATAACTTCTCATTCTTCTAAACCCTAGTGAGTACTCTAATGACTATAGGCCCAAGCTGCTCAACTTTTCCTCATAAGACAACCCCTCCATCCCAGGAATCAACCTAGTGAACCTTTTCTGAACTGCTTCCAATGCAAGTATATCCCTCCTTAATTAAGGAGACCAAAACTGTACACAGTACTCCAGGTGCAGTCTCAGCAATGCCCTATGCAGTTGTAGCAAGACTCCTCTAGTTGGATACTCCATCCGCCTCGCAATAAATGCCAACATTCCATTTGCCTTCCTAATTACTTGCTGTAGCTGCTTGTGATTCATATACAAGATCCCTGTGTACTACAGAATTCTGCAGTCCCTCTCCATTTAAATAAGAATTTGTTTTTCTATTCTTCCTACCAAAGTGGACAAAACTCACATTTTCCCACATTATACTCTATTTTTACTCTTTCATGGGATGTGGGCATCACTGGCAAGGCCAGTTTTTGTTTTCCTGGAACAGAGTGGCTCACTAGGTCATTTCAGAGGGCAATTAAGAGTCAACCACATTGCTGTGGATCTGGAGTCACATGTAGGCCAAACCAGGTAAGGATGGCATATTTCCTTCCCTAAAGGGCATTAGTGAACCAGATAGGTTTTCTCAACAATTGATGATAATTTTATGGTCATCCTTATCAAGATTAGCATTATATTCCAGATTTTATTAATTGAATTTAAAAGAGTGGGATTTGAACCCATGTCTGCAACAAATTAGCCTGAGTCTCTAGGTTACTAGTCCAGTGACATTACCACTATGCCACCATCTCCCCACTCTATCTGCCAAATTTTTGCTCACCCAGTGAACCTATCTATATCCCTTTGCAATTCTTTGTATCCTCCTCACAACTTGCTTTCCTACCTATCTTTGTGTCATCATCAAATTTGGTTACCATACAGTCTGTCTCTTCAGCCAAGTCATTAATATGCCCCAGCACTGATCCATGTGCACTCCACTAGTTACAGTTCCCTGAAAATGACCCTTTATTCTGACTCTGTTTCCTGTTAGTTAGCTAATCTTCTATCTGTGCTAATATATCACCACCAACGCAATGAGTTCTTGTCTTGTGCGGTAACCTTTTATTTGACACCATATCATATGCCTTTTGGAAATTCAAATACACAACATCTATCGATTCTCCTTTATCCAGTTGCTTATTACATCCTCAAAGAGCTCTAATGAATATGTCAAACATAATTTCCCTTATTTCTAAATTGAGGTCCTTGTAATGCTCACAATTTTGCACTATTGCATTCTAATTTTTTTTCTAAAATTACTCTACTGATGTCAGACCTTCTGCTGTTCTAAATATTGTCTTGAAAATATTAATAAGGTATCATTACAGATGTTATGAGCCAGAATTTATTGTCAAAATAATGGTGAGGTTGAAGGCATTCAGCATTATTTGTCTACAAATCACACAGCAACTTCAGGTGAGCTCAGATCTGCAGTGAAATTTGAATATCAAGAAGTTGCTGTCTGAGACGTGCCATTCCACCTTCATAAACTCCATTAACTTCATAAAAATGGCAACTTACTGTCCCTCTCAGCATTTTATTGCTCTGAACAATGTGAAGTTTGTGTTTGCATCGCAGGTATGAACTACGGTAGAAAGTTAAGGCATGTCTATTTCATTCTAAATACCCAATATAATGACATGATAAGTCTTATTTACTGCCAAACAACCTCTCTCGCACTGAAAATTAACTATTCCAAGTGTGGAGTCTCATTCTTTCAGCATTTAATTGCTGTTGTAGATTATTTCTTAACTGTAAATTACTTTTTTTTTACTTTTTCTTTCCATGTATTTTCTCCCTCTCTTAACCCAATCTATCTTTCCATCTCTTTTTATCTCTTCCTGTACCTGATTTGGCATTGAATTCACTATTTTACCTTACACTCCCTACTTTAGACTCTGCACTGTTCATTACAAATCTTCAATCTTGATTGGTTGAGGAGGTACACAGTGGGTTACTCACACAAGTCTTAGATGCCATGTAGGGGCTGACCCAAAGTTTTGATCTCTTAATTGCAGCAATGTGCTCTGTGAAAGTTCGTGGAAATTAAAAAGGCAGGGCAAGTCTAACTAATGGTGAGTGCTGTTCATTCATTGGTTACAGTAAATTCAGGCCCAATATATGTTGATGTTCTGTAAACACACAAAACCTTTGTGCAATTTGTATTAAAAGGTGGCACTGTACAAGAAAAACACTATTGTGCATCATGTAGAGTAATGCCTCACCTTTCAGGGCATACACTTTATCCATAGTAGTGATCGTTCCCTTTTATTATTGACATAGGCTGGGATTTTCCGGCCCCTTCATAGCGTGACCAGGTTCGGCAGCCTGGCAAATGTTTATTGACTTTCAGCGGGATCGAATGATCCCGGCGGCGGGTGGGGCTGAAAAATCCCACTCGTTGTGTATCCTCACAAAGTCATCCGGTACCTCTTCATCAGCACCAAAAAGGATCATTTAAAAGCCCCCGTTATGCTCTTTAAGTCGAAACCATGATTAAAAAGTACAATGCTAAAACTCAACAATAACTCCACATTTCCGTGGCTTTCCATGTGTTCAGTCTTTTAATGTTGTTCATGTGCAAGTGTCGGGTTATGCAATTCATTAGAGGTTTCCACTGAGGTTCTAGATGTATCTTCAGTATAATATTTACAAAACATAGAGAAGGAATGTGATAGGTCCTGACTAGGAGGAAATTACCATCTTGTGTTTCTACTGCAGACGCTCCGTGCTGCTGGGAAAACCTACATGATTTTCTTTGTGGTCATCATTTTCATCGGGTCTTTTTATCTGATCAACTTAATTCTGGCTGTGGTGGCAATGGCTTACGCTGAACAAAATGAGGCCACGCAACTGGAGGCTGAGGAAAAAGAAAAAGAGTTTCAAGAGATTTTGGAAAGCATAAAGAAACATCAAAAGGAACAAGAGGCTCAGGTATGTGAGCCATTTGCATTTTTCTTTAACTTATTTGTGTGGGATGTGAGTGTTTTTGTTGCTGACTTTTATTGTCCATTCCTATTGGCCTGAAAAGGTTGTGATGGGCTGCCTAATTTGTAACAGTTTGATACAACTGAGATCCTTACTAGGTGACCTTAGGATCAACCAGGTAGAAATGGCTATATATAAGCCTGACTCAATAAGAATGGCAGGTTTCCTTCCCTAAAGAACATTAGTCAACTAGTTGGGATTTTATAACAATCCAGCAAATCCATGGTCGTTTTTACTGATTCCAGCTTTTTATTTCTAGATTTTTTTTAACCGAATGTAAATGGTCAAACTGACATAAGTGGATCACATGCTGTAGATTATTAATCCAGGTCTCCGACCTGCTGAGCACTTCCCGCATTTTCTGTTTTACCTTAAGGTTTCCAGCATCCACAATATCTTGCTTTTGAATCAGCTAACTTGGCATAAGTTGAAGGTCAAATGTGAGACAACCCCTGCTTTGTACAGCCCAATCATTGACTGCCTTAACCAGCCGGATCATGTTTTCATAGCTTCATTCAATGAATGATGTGCTTTGTGCTTTATTGTGCTTTGTGCTTTATTGCACTTTGTTGATGGCTGTTGCACTGAAGGGCTAGTTACTGTAATTTAGCTTTTGTAAGATTATCAAGAAATAATTTGCTGTTGGTTGCCAAGTAAATCCTAAAAGCCATTTAAATTATAAATACTTCCTGTAAATCTCTGGTCAATGCCTTGTGTAATTCCCTGTTCTGTTGGTATCCTCTAGGAAGACCAGACCCAAATATCTGGACTATCCAGGAGGAATGAGTTTCCCAGTTACTTATTTATAATGCAATCGTAAACTTGTTCCTTATGCTTATATCATTTCACAATAAATAATTAACAGATCAAATTTTCCTCTTTATATGGTTTAGATTTTACAAGGGTTTGGTTTTTATATTTAAATGTTTATCTAAATCAAATATGAATAATTTATTTCTGTAATTAATATTTGGAGGTTTGCTGCCTATTTACTCATGGGTCACCCCTTGTACACTGCACCATAAATAGGCATCAGTAGTTGGAATGATATCAGGGGAATGGATGGCATTTTCAATGAGAACATTATCCACTTATCTCTGCAGTCTGGGTTTGAACATGCCCCAGGTTCTTAGGATCAAACTTGTTTTCTCTGTATAAGGGTCCTACATGAAATGTGGTTGGATGGTCTAAAACCAGTTCCCTGTAAGCACAACTCCAGAGCACAAAACTGGCAGTAATTTGGACTAAACTCTCATTCTCCCGAGAGAGAGAGTCGCAGGATGACTGATGTGAGAAATGTTAAAATTAACACTGGTGCAATAGGGGTCTTCAAACGCTGTGATGGAGACACCTTGTCAGGCAGATGAAACAGAGGGTTACTCTATAACTGTTCATAACAAACCCAACGTGGGAGTAAAATTGGAAATATGTTCCATTCTCAGCATTGAGATCTCTGACCACAGGGAGCACACAGAATACAAAAATAATTTGAACTTCTATAATGTTTAATAAGTTGACATGTATGTTTCCCTCCCCCCACCACCTCCCCAGTTACAATCTTCCAAAGGCCAGCTTGGCAGCCACTACTCATTGGCAAGTGACAGAATGCAGAAGAAAGACGGTTCTGACAAATATCCCACAGAGGAAGAGGAAGCCGAGAGTCAGCGAGGATCACTGACCAAACCAGTCATCATTACAATTAACGGAGTTGTTTCACAAGATGGGGAAAGCGGCTCAGCGCCTAATGGCAGAGTTGTGCCGTCTGGTGTTATAAAGAGTGTGGACAGGAAGGAAGACGTATGTTTTTTTTAATATAAATTTGATTTTCGCACACAGTTTGTGGTTTCATAGTCTGCTTCAGGATGTATATGTTTCAGGAATATGACAATTGCAGAATCACACAGAGGGTAGGATGGTGCCTGGGAAAGTGGAGAGATGTCAGATAATGTTCTAACTGTGGTTTGCACTAACATTGTGCTACTTTAGAGAAACAATCAATGCTCAGGTGTAGTTCTGCAGAAACTTTGCTTTATCAAACAAATTTTAAAACAAAACTAATGCAAAATATAATTTCATGTTGCCTTTTGGGTGGGTTGTTTTGATAGACAATTTAAGGAGAAACAGCTTCTACTGATAGGAGGATTAATAACCAGAGATTGCAGATTCAAGGTGATTTGCAGAACAACTGGAGGGGAGATGAGGAAAGATTCTTTTACACAGCAAATTGTTATGATCTGGAATGATTTGCCTGAAAAGGTGCTGAAAGTGGATTCCATGGTAATTTGCAAAAAAGGAATTTAATATATACTTAGAAAGCAAAAAAATGGCTGCATGAGGGTGAGCTAAGTGGAGGGGATTTGGACTAATTGATAGTTCTTTCAAAGAACACACACAGGTATAATGGGCCAAATGGCCTCCTTCTGTGCTATATGATTCTATGACTGCTTGGGTTTCATAACAAGTGTAGCATATCTTCAATACAGTACACAGCCAAGCTTAGAAACTTTTAATCTTTCTTATTTTTAGTATTAGCGTATCCCATCTCCCCTCTCCTTTGCAGTTCTGTGTCAGGCAACTGGCAGTAGAACTTTGCCTGCTGAATGTCAGCTTGTACTGACTGGGATTGGCACTTGCATTATAACTAAACATTGTATATGGTTTGACCCTGTCCTATCAAATACACACTAATATAAAGCAGTGAAATTGTGTCATCCTGACATAGAAGAGAGATGAGGTGGCATGCCTTCAGTTATGAAAGGTTAAAGATCATTTTGCTGCATTGCGAACATTTCATTGTATTCAGTTTTGGTGGTTGTAGTAAGTTGAGATGACATACAATAGGATTTATAACAATGCAATCACACTTTAAATAATTATGCTTTTGAACTATTTACATCTGAGTCATAAGAAACTTGAGAAAAAGTCCAAAGCATTAAAACAAAGTCAAGTGAACTATTTAGTGTGTATTCCACACAAAGCTCCTTTTTAAAAGAAAAGTTAAATTACATGTTAACACTGTGTTTGTAATGATCCTAATAGAGTGAGTTCAGCTTTTGAAGTTCACTGACTGTTGCCCCTCTTCTCTCGCCTGGAAAGTATGGCACACACACTTGGCTTACACTCCTAACATTGTGTTTGGATACATTTCAGATGAGCGTCCACTTCTTTAAATCCAGTATTCATAGATCTTACTCTCGTGTGAAATAGCAGGAATTCTTCCTGTGTATACTACGTGTGCAAGAATTTGGGGAGCATATATTTGCATGAGTATAATTAACAGCAGAGGGTGCATCGTGAGATGCCTCATCTCCTAAGTGCAGCACGGCCAGTGTGCTTGAGGCTGTAATGTGCCAAGTTGGCCGAATTTGGATTTTCACCCTCCCTCGACCTTCAACGTTGGCTCCCTCCCAGGGCATCTGTACCACTCTCCTTTCCATATCAACACATATAGCACACTAGAGCCATTCCCTACACTTTAATTTAGGTATACGATATCGCGTTATAGGTATATTACCTATATTACCATATTGCATTAAATTATATTCTATTCAGTACTTTTCTTTACATGTTACATAGTAGAGTATGGGCCACAGAGGAAGCACACTAAGTTGTATTTCTTCATGCACCTTACATTACAGTGGCCACAGTGTATACTACAGTTGATCCATAAAACACCATTATCATTTAACAGAAATGACATTTGCCAGCAACAGAGTGACCGTTTGTTACACAAGAAATGATTTGAGGCATTACTGTTGACAGAAACATCACAAAGTTGTGCAGCACAATGATCACTGTTAATGCTGCTTTTCTGTATTTTTGGACTTAGGCATACAACTTGCTTTTTAACTATTTCACACGTCATACACATTGATCATGCTTTGTTTTTTCAGTCATTATAAAATTAATCATCTTGCTAAGTGTTTCCACATATAAAGGTGTTATCCGGAATCCATGGCTAACATCCACTGCCAACATAGCAGACAGTGATTTTATTGGCTGGGGAATTGGGGTCCTGTTGGTGCTGGGTAGAGACACTGAATTAGTAAAGTTACCTGATCGATTCAAACTCACAAAATGCATTCTTTCCATTTTTCTTTTTGCATAGCACAACTTAAAATATCAAAAGAAGATCTTTTTTTTTGTCACTGGCTTTGCTTTCTGATTGATATCCAATATTTTCTCCTGGCTTATACCTGGTACCTTGTAGGTAACTGGTATGGACATTGAAGATGATATCCCTGGATCTAAACGTACCTCCATGTTTCTAGAAGAACCAGCACCATCAATGAGAGTCGGAAGTGTCACCAGTATGTACAGCAGCACCAAGCTGGATGGTAAGCTTCATCTGAACTCTTGTCACAAAGGTTACAGCTGTGATTGAATCATTTCTTTTACTGTTTAACTAATTCTTCCAGTGTTTGACAAAACATCATCTTGTTTGATGATGTTCCAAATCCAAAACAGACAAGGGTACTTATCAACAGAGTAACATTGTCTTCAATAGTACGAGTCATGACCTTCCTTATAAGTTGGCAATTGAATTGAATTTAAAAATAAATGACCATGAAAGCTGCCAGATTGCTGTAGAAACCCACTGGTCCACTCATGTCCCTCAGGGAAGTGACCTGGTACCCCTACCCAGTCTGTCTATTTGTAACTCTAGTCAAACACAAATGGTGAGTTCCTAGTACCCTCAGTGGTGACCAATAACTGCTGCTTTGCCAATATTGTCCACAAGCAAGTAACAAAGAAAAGAAAAATATAAGTTTCTGCAACACTTTTCATGAAGATAAAGTCTCTTTAAGGATCCAGCTCATAGGTTTCATTTAACCATTTCCTATAGCCTCCTGGGCAGAAGAGGGCAAATCAATAGACTGCATTCTTGGATCAAGGGAAAAGTCCGCCCAGTATGGCTAGGAACTAATGCAAAGCTAGCCAGAAATGCAGTAAGTTGATCATGCACAATTATCTGTGTTCAACTCATTTTCTTACTTAAGCATAAGGCCTGAATTTTTACTCTCCGGTTGGAAGCACAGAATTGGGACATTTCCCGGCTCTGCAAGCTCAACCTGGGAGAAAGTATCCCAGAAGGTTAGATTTTCATCCCAGGTGGTGGTTGAAAATGGCAGCCAGGCCCACTGCCCCCGGAACGAGTGCAGAGCTGTTGGGTGCGGAGGTGAGCTGGCTGGAAGGCCTGCCTCTGTGCACTGGTCCTCTGTCCAAGATTTTTAAAAAGCAATAAATAAAAAACAGTCCTCCAGCCCTCACCCATCACATCCCCTCCCGCCCACCACACACTCCCCATCCATGCCAACCCATGGCATCTCATGCCCCCACACACCGCAATGGCCCCTCATATTCTCTATGCCAACCTATGACACTCTACCCATCCCCATGGCACTTTACAGTCCCCATTTCAACTTAGTATCAACTCATGCCAACCCACGGCCACCACCCATCGCCTTTTCCCTTACACCTACTATGCCAGCTCACCCAGTATCCATCATGGGCAGACCTCAGGACCCATACTGACACTAAATAAAGGTCTAATTGTCTATTACAGACTTTTTTTTAAAAATGCTCTCATTCATAAAAACCCATTCACTGCATTTTCATTCCTTCACTACATACTTATGAAAACAAACAGTTCACTCAAGTGATATCTTAGTCCCACTTCAAAGAGTCTATAACCACTTGGAGCTGTCAATTAAACTATGAAATTGAAGTCGTGATAGAAGGTCGTGAAATCAGTTAAGCAGCACTAATCTGGTAATGGCAACCCTCAGGTTTATGTCAACAGACGGAGTGAAATAGCAAGCAATGATTTTTTTAAACACTCCAGACATTTTCTTAAAATGATTTAATGGGCAGGAGTTCTAAATGCCTTGACAGCTTAACAGTTGCCTTTTACAGTTTTGACACTTTTGATACTTTCTTTTGACTGTTTTGACATTTTTGACAGTTGCTTCTGACAGTTCATTGTGGCACTTTTGACATTTCTGATGAGCTTCAAAGTTCATGAGTTTATGCGCTTGTTACACCCATTCATGCCTACTTTTTAACAATCCAAAGAGGCACCTGACCTCCCCCAAAGGTGTCCAGGGGTCATATCCAGAAGGCTACCCTACACCTTCAAAAGGGTACCCACCTCTCCAAAGGACTCCCCAAAGACCATACCTGCTCCTACCAGGTCCAACTTGCACAATTCATGTTTCACACAGCTGGGTCACCACAATTAGACATGAGGGGGCAACTGCTGATTTATATGGACAGCTGTCTCCACGAAACATTCATGCACAAATCCTGACTCGGGCCCATTCCTGCCCTCCCAAAAATGGTAGGTGCCGTGTTCGGGGCTGGACTTCTGATTTTCAGCCTCTTCCTCCATTTTCACAATGATAGCTAGGGTCTCCATCATTGCGAAAATCCAGGCCTAAATCCTTGTAGTTCCAGCCTTGTGTAAGAATATGGTATAACCTGGGCAGCTTAAAGCATCAAAAATTCAGGCTTTAGTTAAAATTAAAAGAATGTGGCCACCTAAAGGTAACACAATGGGAGGGAACAATTCATAGACCATTTAGAAAACTCAAAAGACATTTCAACCTACTGTATTTGCAGCTTTTCAAAAGGCAGAAGGGAAATAAGTCTCAGAAAAATTAACTTAAACAGTAGAAGAACACAACTGGAAAGCATATACAAACTTGTAGATTGTCCCTTTAAGTAGTTTTGGGGGCTAAATTAGATAGCCCCTGAAAACAGCAACAGGGAGCATGATACATGATTAACCCATGCCCGTTGGATTTAATAGAGGGAGCATGCCATCTTCATACTGCCTTCTCATTTATGTGATGTAAGTTGACTGCATGCATCATCCAGGAGCCCAAAATTGATACTAGCTAGCACTACTTAAAGCTAGCTTAAAGAGGAGGTGTGTTTTGGCTGGAGCAGATGCCAGGGGGTCCTGTGGGATCAGAGTCTGACTTGGGAAAGAGTGAAGAATGGCTAAGCATGGGAGAGACCCAGCTCCTAAGTTTTCTGATGCGACACTTGATAGAGAAACTGGAAAGGAGCAGGCACATCCTGTATCCACAAGGTGACAAGAGGTACTCCAGGCGCAGTCAAAAGACAGTGGGGACCGGTAGCTGCGGAGATCAGTCCTAGGATACTAGCCCCAAGGACTTGGATGCAGTGCTGCAAGAAGTATTATGACCTCACGTGAGCATTCAAGGTCAGCGAATGCATCTTCAAATGCCATATCTTAGCAACTGCACAACTAGCCTCAGCCACTGCTCAAAGTTCCACAGCCCAATCAAGCACCTACCAATCATCTTTATCAATCAGCACTTCTACTTAACATGGACGTGCTTCACCCTCACACACTGCTGCAAGCCTCACAACGATGGGCAGGATTTCACCCACGACGGGCAGGCTCGGTAGTGGTGGGGGGTGCAGTCGGGAAGCCGCCTGCAATCGGGACTGGGAGGCAATTTCACGCTGTGCGGGCCAATGAAGGCCGGCCCAGTGTGAAACGCGAGCGACGGCACTGAGCGCTGCCTGTGCAGGCGGGGTGGGGGGGGGAGTGCGAGCTGAGTGAGTATGAACTTCACGCACGCGCACTTGTGCGCGTTTCATAGTCTCCCTGAGGCACAGAACTGCCTCAGGGAGATGAAGTGTTATATATAAAAAAATAAAGAAAATAAAAATGTAATGAAACATGGTCCCTAATGTGACTCTGTCACATGAGTAGGGACATGTTATTAATTGAGTTTTAACATTTTTATTGTATTTTTATTTGCTTTAGGAAACTTCAATCTGCCCGTGGATGAGATTTCCTAAAAAACACAAAGACCGCTTGGCCTTTTTGCCAGCAAAAAATTAAAGTTAATTGATAATTTAATGGCCTTAACAAGCCTTTTAATTATCAGCAGGCACACTGCCGACTTAGGCATGCGCTCACTGAACGTAATATTGCGCGACTGCGCGTTGATGTCGGGACGCTCGCCCGGGTGAGGCATGTGCCCGCCCACCGAGCTAAAAATTTTACCTCATATCTCACAGCCTGCACACACTGCCAGCCATTCAATCATGACAGCCATGTCACCCAAACAGATTGCATCGCACTGACTGACACACTTCCCTCTCTCTTGCAGGAGAAGATAGGCAGAGGCAGCAGAAACTGACTGGAGGGTGAGGGGCGTGCTTTCCTGCTCTAACCTCCGTGGAGGAGTTGATGCTGGCCATTATTTAAACGCCCTCTCCTTAGGCCATGGCCATAAACAATTGAAGATGGCTTTTATCTTCATACCTAATCGTCCTTCTCACATCCCACTTCTTCCTCATCCCACAATCTCTTCTGACTGACAAGCTGGAGATGGTGAAAGCATGCACCTCATACCTTCCCCCCTCTCCCCTCACTACAAACTTACCCTTGTGTCTTTTTCCTTTCAGCTACCAAAGAAGTGCAGCCTGGTTAACTAGTGAAGGAAAACCAAGAGATTGATTACAAAGGCACATTGCTACTTAATTTCACCCTCAAAGCAACCAGCTCAGTTGTGTACACTGCAAACACTATAGAAGGTAGATTAGAGGCGGGATCGGCATGTGGTGAGACACGGGGCACAATTTTGCTGCAGCCAAGTCAGGGGGCAAGAATAACACAGGTGCCAGATTGCCGGCTGGTGAGGTCACACGTGCGTTCTGCTGCAGAGAACTCAGATGAGGACTTTGATCAGCCAGGATACAGGAGGAGGCTGAAGAGTCTGCACTGAAATACTTGCTGCATTAGGAAGCCTGCCAGTAAATGTGTATTCAGTGTCAAGGAGTGTGGAGAAGTCCGACACCGATGTGGCTCAGGGATTTGTGCAGAGCTTGAAGCGCTTCCCATCCAAACTGGAAGTGGTGGTCAACTCCATCAACACAAGTGTGGACCTGACCATGATGCAGCTTCTGATGACTGATGTCTGTTTCCATTATGGAACAAGTAGCTTCCACCAAAGGTCTGCGTGCTGCAGTGGAAACTCGGACTAGGTCATGCAAGGTCAGCTTGCTGCCATGCAAACTGAGGCCATTGCCATCAGGAGCTGCAGATTCAAAGGGACTTGCAGAATCTCACAGCAGTCCAGCAACATGTCCTTCAACGGATTATTTGGATCGTTGAGGTGCCATTCTGGGGGAGTGGCAGTGGCTCTGTGAAGCAGGAACCTTCCACCTTCTTTCAGGATGACAGCATTCATCCTCCTACCTCTGACACTCCACTGGTGCTCTTGCTGTTTCCAGTCAACCAGCCATCCCAGACTGCTGCCCCCACCCCCACCCCATCCTTGACAAGGCTGTGCAGTCTGAAGTTTGGGGTCTTCTAGGTCCAGAACTGCCTGAGGTAGCCCTGGAATTCCATCTGCAGTCTCCTCTCTGAAAGGCAGCAGCAGCCATGCTGTAACCACTGGGTTGATATGGCATTGGAGCACCAGGCTAGGCAAAAGCACAGGGAAGACATCACGAAGGGAACACACAAAGGTACTTAATTTACCTTTAAATAAGAGAAGGTGGTGACATAGTGGTATTGTCACTGGACTGGTATTCCAGAGACCCAGGGTAATGCTCTGGGGACCCAGGTTCAAATCCCACCACAGCAGATGGTGAAATTTGAATTCAATAAAAATCCGGAATTCAAAGTCTGATGATGACCATGAAACCATTGCCGATTGTTGTTAAAAACCCATCTGGCTCATGATGTCCCTTAGGGAAGGAAATCTGCTGCCTTTATCTGGTCTGGCCTACATGTGACTCCAGGTCCACAGCAATGTAGTTGATAAGGGCTATTAGGGATGAGCAATAAATGCTGGCCTAGCCAGTGACATCCACATCCCATGAATGAATTCAAGAATGGCAAATGGTTTGGAATGTATATTTTGTGTTGCCTTTCATTCTTGCATTGTGGGCAATGAAGGAAGGAAGATTGGACAGTTGGTGAATAGGGGATTGGGGGTTACAGGAATTGTATTCAAATGGGTTAGCCACATTGTCACAAGGCACTAACTTTCAACTGACTGGAAATTTTGCAATTTGAACTGAGACAGAGCAAACCGCTTAAAAATGTAAGGCCACCTTCTAAGGTGAAGAGAGAGACATTTCCTATAATCCAGGCACCCATCAAAACTCATAACTGTCTCAGGAAGGGACATTACAAATGCAAAGTACTGGATATTGAAACAATGGGTGGGATTTTCCGCACCCGCCCATTGCCGGGACCTTCCGGTCCCACCGCAAGTCAATGGGCTTCCGGTTGGATCACCACCTCTCCCGGGGCAGGTCCCACTTACAACGGGGCCGGAAAACCCCGGCCAATGGCTGCCACAGACAGAGACACCCGAAACCTTTCAGAAATACACAGTTAGTGAAATATTTCAAGGCAAGGCTCCCCAGCCAGGAGAGGGAGATTGCAAGTGACACAAGTGGTGTCAAGAAAGTCTTTGGCAGAGGAAACAGACTGAGGGCTGCTCTTTCCTTCTGTTGTGGAATAAGTGTGTCCCCTGTTTTGAGAAGCCAACTCTACCAGAAACCTACCAGTGAACCAAGATCTCATAATAATCTTCTACATCTGACCACGTCCAAGAAACCAGCTAACCCAAATCGGCCGCAACATTTAAAATCTATGTCTCAATGACAGTTAAAGGACACGTAACCATTTATTCTTTTACCTTTTTTAATTGGATTATAACTCACCTTATTACTGATATATGTGTGTGTGTGTCTGTGTGTGTGTGAGTGTGTATGTGTGTGTGTCTGTGTGTGTGAGCGTGTGTGAGTATGTGTGTGTGGGTCTATGTGTGAGTGCGTGTGTGTGTGAGCGTGTGAGTGTGAGCGTGTCTGTGTGTGTGTGTGTGTGTATGTGTGAGTGTGTGTGTGTGTGTCTGTGTGTGAGCGTGTGTGTGTGTGAGCGTATCTGTGTGTGTGTGTCTGTCTATGTGTGTGTCTGTGTGTGTGAGAGTGTGTGTGTCTGTGTCTGAGTGTGTGTGTGTAAGTGTGTGTGTGTGTCTGTGTGTGCGTGAGTGTGTGTCTGTGTGTGAGCGAGTGTGTGTGCCTGTGTGTGAGCGTGTGAGTGTGTGAGAGTTTGTGAGTGTGTGTGTGTGTGTGTGTGTGAATGTGTGTGTATGTGTGCGTGTGAGTGTGTGTGTATGTGTGTGTGTGTGTGTGAGTGTGTGTGTGTGTGTGAGTGTGTGTGCGTGTGAGTGTGTGTCTGTGTGAATGTGAGTGAGTGTGTATGTTTGTGAGTGCGTGTGTCTGTGTGAATGTGAGTGTGTGTGTGTGTGTGTGTGAATGTGAGTGTGAGTGTGTGTGAGAGAGTGTGTGTGAGTGTGTGTGTGTGTGAGTGTCTGTGTGAATGTGAGTGTGTGTGTGTGAGTGTGTGTGTGCCTGTGTGAGTGTGAGTGTCTGTGTGTGTGAGTGTGAGTGTGTGTGTGTGTGTGTGTGTATGTATCCAAATGGCTGCATGAGGGCTGAATGCTTGATATTGTGTTTTTGTTGTTTTTCTCGGATTTAGTGGTTAATAAATTTACTCTTTCTTTGACTCAAGATAACCTTGTTTGATTGGCTCCTTATTGCTCACGGTTTAAATAGTTAAATACATTTTTATTTGGAAAAGGCATATCCTCATGAAAAAGAAATTTAAACCTTTGGTGTCACCAAACAAGGAGGTTGAATAGAGAGGAACCAATTCACCCCATCTCACTCCATCGTAACAACATACTGTCTGCAAAAAGGGGCTTGTTAGATTGTTGCTTCTTTTCCTCTTCCTCCTCTTCCACCTACCCTTCCTCTTCCTCCATCTCCTCCTCTTTATGCTCCTGCTCCTTAACTTCTTATCTGGAAGCTGGTAATAAGGCCTACACCCTGAAGAAGGCAAGGCAGTGTTCCAACACAAATCTTGAGAACCACTCAGCCAAGTACCAACAGAGCTGAGGGGGATATTTGCTTTGTTTTACTGGTAATTTTACTGGACCAATAATCCAGAGGACACCACTAATGCTCTGGGGGCAGGGGTTCAAATTCTGCCATGGCAGCTGATGAAATTTACATTCAATGAATTAAAAACCTGAAATTGAAATCTCAGCCCAAATTTCCAGGGTCGTGTTCGCAGAGTCAGGTTTCCCAGCTCAGGAATGGCCGCCCAGAGGTCAGCGTTTCAGTCAGGGTGGGAGTGCGGGCAGAAATAGGAGTCTGGGCGGTTGATCCCGGAACGAGTGCGGAGGCTGCCGGGTGCAGGGTTGGGCTGGGCACAAGGACTGCCTCTGAGCTCCGGCACTGTATTTAAATTAAAAATTATAATAAAACAAAAACATCCCTCCACTCCCTCACCCCTCATCCCCCCCCCCCCCCTCCTCCCACACACTCCCTATGCCCCATCCATGTGAACCCATACCCCCACCCACCCCCATGGCCTCTCATAACCCCTATGGCAAGCCATTCCCCTCTACCCAACTCGCATGGCCCCATCATACCCTTGTGCCAGCCCATACCCCTCACCCAGCCCCATGGCCCCTTATGGTCCATATGCCAACTCATGCCACCCCATACCCCCCCCCCCCCCCCCCCCATCCACCACCCTTTGCCCTTATCCCCTCCATGTCAACTCACCAGTATCCCTTGACAGTTCCTGGACACATTGACAGTTCCAATGAGTTTGTGTGTCCCACATCAGTAAAGGCAGCTGGTAATTTCAATGGTGATTTGCCACTGTAATTACACACGTGTGAACACTGGCCTGACTCCAGTGCCACCCCATTGAAGATCAAACTGCCAGATTCAGGGGCGGGACTTGGAATTTTTGTCCCATTTTTAGGATTTTCCACGGAAAAATCTGGGAAAATCCATGCCCTAATCCCAGTAATGGTGACCACGAAAATACTGCATTGTCGTAAAAACCTATCTGCTTTACTAATGTCTTTTACGAAAGGAAATCTGCCTACATGTGATTCCAGAGCCTCAGAAACATGGTTGACTTTTAATTGCCCTCTGAAATGGCCGAGCAAGCCATTCAGTTGCACCAAACTGACACAGAAATGTCGAAAAAGAATCAAACTGGATGGACCACCAGGCATCAACCTAGGCCTCTGGATCAACAATGCACACCATTTCATGCAAAGTCCTCCTAACTAACATCTGGGGACTAGTGCCAAAATTGGGAGAGTTGCCCCACAGACTAGTCAAACAACAGCCTGACATAGTGTTATGACCCCCGTAGAGACTGATAACTTTCAAAAAGATATTTGCATTTCCAATGACTTGAAGGATCACATGACAAGATTTCAAATTTTAAAACTTTGACTGTAACAAACACTTCATTCTCAAGGAACCAGTCCTAAATTATTCTCCTAGAGCTTGCTTCCTTTTTCCTTTTCCAGCCAGGTAATTTATAACCCCTGAACTGACTTTCACGGTTGAGGATTACCAAGAGATTTCTCCCTCTAGCCAAAGCTAGGCAAATCATCCAGCCTCATTTAAATCTTCACAAACTTGGCCTCTTCAATCCAAATGGCTTCCTCTATCTGTCTGCTCTCTCTCAGATTCTTGCTGAATGACCTATTTCTGTCAAGTTCAATGACATCTTAGAAAATTCTGTAAGCCAACACTTCAATAGTTTCCTGTGGACAGTTCCCCTCTCAAAGCCCATCTCCATGATAATGTGAATCACATGGGCCTTGGATCCAGGTAGAAATACTAATGATCTATCCTCTAGAGCCCCTAATGTTTTATCATGGAATTAATTGAGCAGTTTAAAGTATAACCATTGTAAAACCTAACGTTCCTAACACCTCCCTATCATACTTGGAGATTACAAGTCTATCTGGTCATTGTTTACAGGTGTGAACATATTGTACCTCCTTCTTCCCTGTAAATTAATCTGTGCCTCATTGTTGTCAAGCAGGATTTGCAGCAAGTCACACCACCCTCTGCATGACTCCATTTTACCTTAAATTGAACAGGCAGCCCCAAAACTTGATAAGCTTATTTTTTTTTTTTATTTGTAACCATAATCATAATCAACAAATCATAACTTATAGCCGATGTCCCAGAAACCTCCATCACCATCCCAAGGTATGTCCTGTCTCACTGACAGGGCAGACCCACCAGAATGGCGGCACAGTGATACACAGTTGGGAGTGAGTTGCCCAGGGAGACCTCAACATTGTGGTGGAGTGAGTAAATATTTAAGGTGGTGGATCAATCAAGCAGCCTGCTTTGTCCTGGATGGTTTTGAGTCTCTTGAGTGTTGTTGGAGCTGTACTCATCCAGGCAAGTGGAGAGTATTTCATCACTTGTGCCTTGTAGATGGTGTAAAGGTTATGGGGTAGGGGGAGTCAGGAGGTGAGTCAATCACTACAGAATACCCAGTCTCTGACCTTCCTCTGTAGCCATTGTATTTATTTATCTATGCTGGTCCAGATAAGTTTCTGGTCAGTGGTGACTCCCCGCACCTCCAGAATGTTGATGGTGGAGGATTCGACAATGGTAATGAATGTCAAGGGGAGGTGGTTAGATTCTCTCTTGTTAGAAATGGCCATTGCCTGGCACTTGTGTGGCATGAAAGCTACTTACCGCTCATCAGCCCAAGACAAAATGCTGTCCAGGTCTTGCTGCATGAATCACAAACTGCTTCATTATCTGAGATGCTGCAAATGGAACTGAACACTGCGCAATCTCACTCCAGGATTTGAGCACAGAAACCAAAGCTGATATTACAATGCAGAAATGAGGGTGTGCTGCACTGTTGGAGGTGCTGTCTTTCAGATGAGATGTTAAACCCTACCCTCTCAGGTGGTCATAAAAGATCCCATGGCATTTTTGCAATGAAGAGCAGTGGAGCTATCCCCTGTGTCAGGGAAATGTTTGTCCTAAATCAACATAAAAACACAGATTATCTGGTCATTACAGTATCACATTGCAGTTTGTGAGAGCTTGCTGTGTGCAAATTGGCTGCCATATTTCCTATATTATAACAGTGACTAGACTTCAAAAGTATTTGGTTGGCTGTGAAGTTAAGGTGCAGATCATCTATAATCCAACTAACTGACATAATGGGCTTGAGTGACAGAATGGCCTACCCACTTTATTATGTTCAGTTTGGTTGCTGCGCAATTGTGGAGAGGGCTCACCTGATGCCCCGGTGCATTAAGTTCCATGTCTAGAATTGCTCCACATCTTTTCTGGCACTTACAGCCTTGCATTAAATGGAGATTATATTGACAACAATGAATTATCGATCCACCTGCATGAAGATATAAATATTGTGCAGTCACTCTAAGAAGACACTGGAGTTATGCAAATAACAAAAATGATTCTTTATATTCTGCAGAGCTGGAAGAGGCACAGCAGAGTTGCCCTCCCTGGTGGTACAAATTTGCCAACAAATTTCTAATCTGGGATTGCTGTGAGCTGTGGATAAAGTTCAAAGGAATCCTGAAGTTTATTGTGATGGACCCATTTGTGGATCTGGGAATCACTATTTGCATTGTGCTGAATACTCTCTTTATGGCGATGGAGCACTACCCCATGACTACTACTTTTGAAAATATGCTCTCTGTTGGGAATCTGGTAGGTATTTATGCTTCTCTCCTCACAACATTTAAGCGTAGAGTAATCACGGTGCAGAAGGAGGCCATTTGGCCCATCAATTCCATGCTGGCTGTTGGTTCAATTTTTCCAATTGTTGAACCGAAGGAATGTGAGTGCTGAAAAATTTTAATGTATTCTGGGGCACAACTGTGTGAAGCTAGCTGGACCATTAGACCTTTTACCATCCATCATTTCATGAGTTTGTATTTGTTTACACAAATTGCGTCTCATGAGGCCAGGGACAGGTACGAGGGAACATTCATTTAGCTGGCTCATTAGGATAGTAGGATAGCAGCAGCAAGATGTGAGCCTCATTCGCAGGACCAGAGGCAACCTGGTGGGTTGGGGGGGGGACTGAAAGATGGGCTGCTTCGACGCCAAGGATCTCAGCAGGCGGGAAGGGGTGGTGGAGGGCTAGCTGGGCATGGAGGAGGGGTAGCAATCAGGAGGGAGGGACAAGTGGGCTTCTGGCAGCACGGCATGGTTTTAATGTGGAGCTGGGAGATGCAGTCCTCCAAAAAATAAAGTTTTAATTTCACCGTCAGTGGAGCTGCTGAAGACTTCTAAGTGGGACAGGACCAGTTGACTAATTCATCGATGGGTTTCCTTCAAAAAGCGATAGGTGCCTCATTTAAATTTGTAAGGGGCCAAACGTCTGTTTTAGGTATCCACCAGGAATGCTAAAAATGTTCTTAATGAACTGAGCAGTAGGGCCAACACCTTTGCAGATTGGACACTGGCTAATGTTCACCGCTAAATTGGTGCACTTTGCGGCATCTTTGGCCCAATAAATGCATGCAGTGCATACAAAGTTTTAGCACATTCTGTGGGGTGTTTGGTTCTGCAGGACGTTAGGTTCTGTAAGTTATCTTTAAGCAGGTAATTCACTCAACTGATACCTGGGATGGGGGCAGTGGGAACGGTTTTCTTTCGAGGGAAGGTTGGACAGGTTGGGCCTGTACCCATTGGAGTTCAAAAGAATGGGAGGTGATCTTATTGAAATATATAAGATCCTGAGGGGACTTGGCAGGGTGGATGCTGAAAGGATGTTTCCCCTTGTGGGAGTGACTAGAACTAGGGGACACAGTTTAAAAATAAGGGGTGTCCCATTTAAGATGGGGATGAGGAGAAATTTTTTCCCTCAAAGGGTCGTGAGTCTGTGGACTTCTCTTCTCCGAAGAGTGGTGAAGGCAGGGTTATCCAATATTTTTTAAGGCTGAATTAAATAGATGCTTAATTGACAAGGGAGTCAAAGGCCATTGAGGAAGGAAAGTGGAGTTGAGGCCACAATCAGATCAACCATGATCTTATTGAGTGGCAGAGCAGGCTTGAGGGGCCGAATGGCCTACTCCTGCTCCTAATTTGTATGTTTGCATGTACGTGATAGAGACTGAAGTACTCTTTTCTTCCTGACAGGTATTCACAGGGATTTTCACAGCTGAAATGGTGTTCAAACTGATTGCTCTGGATCCCTATTACTACTTTCAAGTGGGTTGGAACATATTTGACAGCATCATTGTGACTCTCAGCTTGGTCGAGCTAGGACTGGCCAATGTGCAAGGATTGTCAGTGCTCCGTTCATTCAGATTGGTTTGTATCAGAAGTTCTGCCTGTGCAAAATGTAACTGAGCTAAAGCAACAGATGGAGTGCAGTAAAACCTGTGCAATATCTGATAGATCACCAGAAAACTCCACTTGTTATAATTTATGCAAATGCGGTCTGACTCTGTTATTCTTTCTGGAGGTTAAAACACGTTTAACTTAATGCATGAGCATAAATGCTCCCGATGAGGAGTTTCATGTAGTGGGAGCACCTATCAAGAATTAGGGCAGTACATGTAAAAATGAAACTTTAACCTGAATCATACTGGTAGACAATGGAGTGAGCTGCAAAGCAAGTGTGCATACTTCTGCGCCTGGTATTCTGGTTACTATCCCCAAGAGGCAAAGCTCTGAAGCTAAAATGCAGAATCAACCTGATGGGGTCAACAATATGCCCTGAACGGTGCCACTGGTCAGCCTATTTTCATCATTTGCTGGTGTTGCATAGGTCTCCTACCCTGCATTAAGAACACAAGGGCTATGCTATAAGGTGCCAGCACCTAGTGAAAGATATTAGCTCAATGTTGTAGAGGCTGGGTCGTTAAGTATATTCAAGGCTGAGATAGACAGATTTTAAATCAGTAAGGGAATCAAGGGTTATGGGGAAAAGGCAGGAAAGTGGAGTTGAGGATTATGTTGTGTGCGAGACATCTACATGGTGAGGGTGGTATATGGGCCACATTCTCCCAGGTGATGCCTGACAAGGGAGCCAAAGCCAGGGCTGATGGGCAAGACAAAGGATAAGAGTGCTCAGGTTTAGTTTTAAATTTGAATGACAGCCTCCTCGGCACCCAATTAAAACTAGTCCTCAGTCTCTTGGGTGCGCTCAGGCCTTTTCAGCACCTTATTAGTAATGCAGCAGGGGAACTTCATGCTGAAGTAAGCCAGACTGAAAACTATGATTACGTTACCATCAGGAGCCCTCATTTTAATTAAGTTAACAGTAGTGAGCCCTCAGCACATTTGGGTACAGACAGCAAAGCATTGCATCATCAGTGCTAGACACATCAGACATGGAAATGACAGCTGGCCTCCATATCCAATAAACACAGCTTTGGGATTCGACTCTGAGTCCAAGAAGGCGATGTTTCTCTTCTTTCTCTGTTGTTTGGGCCTCAAAGTATATTAGCCAATCTGAAATCAATTTTCATGAATCTAGAGCGAGTCAAAAAAGCCTAAATTAAGAAATAATTTGTTTCATGTTGAATTGTAGGAATTGCACAAAAGATTTCACAGAAAAATCAGCAAAGGTTTCTTCATTCTGGTTCCAACACTTCATCTTAAGTACACTCTTAGTTGCTCTCGGTAAATCGGTTATTGCTATAACAAGAGTACAAAGTGGGACTATATCTGCTCTTCTTTCCTATTTCCAGCTGAGAGTTTTCAAACTTGCAAAATCTTGGCCAACTCTGAACATGCTGATTAAGATCATTGGTAACTCAGTGGGTGCATTAGGGAATCTGACGCTGGTCCTAGCCATTATCGTCTTCATCTTTGCTGTGGTCGGAATGCAGCTCTTTGGCAAGAATTACAAGCAGTGCGTCTGTAAGATTTCCGAAGACTGCACCCTTCCGCGCTGGCACATGAACGACTTCTTCCACTCGTTCCTCATCGTGTTTCGCATCCTTTGCGGAGAATGGATTGAGACAATGTGGGATTGCATGGAGGTAGCAGGGCAGCCCATGTGCCTCGTGGTTTTCATGATGGTCATGGTGATTGGTAACCTGGTGGTAAGTCCTTCACTCTTCCTGATCTTTGCTTTAGTCGGATGGATCATTTAAACTAGCTTTCGATGATGCATGTTCGGTTAATAAGAATTCCTTGCAGTTGACTTTGGGTGTATTTAAGACCGAGATAGATAGGTTCCTGATTGGTAAGGGTTATGAGGAGAAGGCAGGAGAATGGGGTTGAGAAACTTATCAGCCATGATTGAATGGCGGAGTAGACTCAATGGACCGAATGGCCTAATTTCTGCTCCTATGTCTTATGGTCTTATGGGTGCAACATAGCAGCCTCTCACCATATAACAACCTCTAAAAATAAATATCCCTTGGTGTATCAAATGTTTTCTCCGTCTTCCAAAGATACTGTTATCTTCCTATTTTGGCCTAATTGATTTTTGTTGACCTGATGGAACGAAGTTGAAGCTATAAAGTGCTAACACTAATAACGCTGTGTGTGACTCAATTAGTGTCAAGCCAGCTTCCAAAAAGCTCAATGGAATTATGGTTTTCCCTAGACGGGATGTGTAGCCTATATTGCAAAATAAAATCAAGCAGACTCCTGTGTCAATCACCGGTGAAAGTAGAGATCAAAGGGGATACGCAGGAATGTACTGGACCAGGAATTCCCATGTAGCCCATCTGGTCAGTCCAAGTGTCAAGGAACTATCATATCCCATGATAGCTCTTACATCCTTCTTTCAGCTTTTTTCTCCAGGTACTTAACATAAGAACATAGGAACAGGAGGAGGCTATTCAACCCTTTGAGCCTGTTCCAACATTCAATGAGATCATGGCTTATCACTTCCCTAATGAGGAGGGTAGCATAATGCTTATGTAACCGGACTAATAAATCAGAGGTTCGGACTAATGATTCTGGAAATGTGAGTTCAAAGACCACCATAGCAGCTGGAGAATTTAAATTTCATTTAATAAATCTGGACTAAAAAGCTAGTCTCAATAATGATGATGTTGTACAAACCCTCCTGGTTCACTAATGTCCTTACCTGGTCTGGCCTACACGTGACTCTAGACCCACAGCAATATTGTTGACCTCTTACTGCCCTCTAGCTGAAATAGCCGAGTAAGTCACTCAATTGTACCAATGCACTGCAGAAATGTTGACTAAGGATAAAACCAAAAGGACGGCCCAGCATCAACTACCAGAGAGAACAAAGGCACACCCTGTCCAGTTGACACTGCAAGGTCATCCTCACTAACATCTGGGGAATTGTGCCACAGTTGGGAGAGCTGTCCCACAGACCAGTCAAACAACAGCCTGACATACTCACCAAAGCATACCTTATAGTCAACGTCTCTGATTCCTCCATTACCATCCCTGGGGATGTTTTTTTTTGTTCCTGGGATGTGAGCGTAGCTGGCAAGGCCAGCATTTGTTGCCCATTCTTAATAGTCCTGGAGAAGGTAATGGTGAGCCACCTTCTTGAACCGCTGCAGTAATTGTGGTGTAGGTCCACCCACCATGCCCACCACTGGCAGTGAGTTCCAGGATTTTGACCCAGTGATGGTGAAGGAACGGCGATACAGTTCCAGTGGCGTGTGTAGAGTAAAGGGTTAACCCTAATAAGAGCATACTGAGCATGTGCAAAAGAAGCTAAGTCACATTGACATCACCCACTGAGAGAGGTTGTCTAAACAGCAACTCAGAGGGCAGCTCTAACTATGTTAGTCATATCTGTAAATAGTTAGCCTGTAAAGAAATGTTTTTTGAACATTGCCATTGCCTCCAGTGAGATTTCTTCTAGAATAAAAGGCTAACAAATCCCGAGACAAATCTATCATGACAAATAATGGCAGCAACTACACCCACAGCAGAATGGTGGAAGACGATGAGAAAAGCCTCAAGTGAATCCCAGCAACGGTGCAGCTCAGCGTGTAAAGGACTTTGAGTCCAACCCAATGGCCACACTGGAGACCACCAAATAATGACTGCAGCCCAGCGACTGGCAAGGCAGGCAGCGCAGGTAAAAGTAACTTCGAATCTGGGTGAGCAATGGCTAGTCTTTTCCTCCTATCAGAATCTTCTCAAAATATTGAGGGCCCCAAACAGGCTGATCACTGGCAAAATTGGCAAAAACAAGTTACCTGATACCACAACGCCTCAAGCCTCGCAACTAAAGAGATCAAAGATCGAGTTAGCACTTTGTTATTTGCCATTGGGAGCATGGCCGATAACGTGTTCCCCAGACAGAGGGTGAACAAAGAGACAGGATGTCATCAGAATTTTTGACTCATACTTCGGTCTTTGTTAAAATATGGTTATTAAGAGGGCAAAGGTTAACTGGCACAGTCAAAAACAAGGTGAAGGCATTGACCCAATCGTCAATGATTTGTACCGCCTAGCTGCAAACTGTGAGTATGGAACACGGAAAGAAGACCTGATCAGAGATGGACTAGTCGGTGGAAATTTAGATGAGAATCCCTCTGACTCTTTACAATCTCAGGAAGATTTAGATTTAAG
Source organism: Cetorhinus maximus (assembly GCF_964194155.1). Classification (NCBI taxonomy): domain Eukaryota; kingdom Metazoa; phylum Chordata; class Chondrichthyes; order Lamniformes; family Cetorhinidae; genus Cetorhinus; species Cetorhinus maximus. Next base: position 33,426,395 of record NC_135903.1, on the reverse strand, counting down.
CAAAGCTGTACAGCTCACCAGGCAGGCCGAAGAGTGGAGGCAGAATAAGGCTTTTGTCCAAGATGTGAGGGAAATTTCCCAAGAACAGCCCGATGAAGCCGTTCAATTTGTGGGCCGTAAAACTGAAAGTATAGCAAGGCAGCAACCAGGATAACGCCCTGAAAAGGCGGCAACCGCCATATTCCAATGTCCTCGTTGTGGTGGGAAGAAGGTCCACAGGTGGGAAAAATGCCTCACCCGAATTGTATAGTGCCACGGGTGCAGCAAGTTAGGCTATTTTAAAGTGGTCTGCCATTCCAGGACGTCTGTATTTACCAGACAGAAGGAGAAATCTATTAAAAGAACCTCCATTCAAGAACCTCCAGACCTTGACAACTGGGGAAGCACTTTCCTCGGAGAAATAAAGGAAAATGAAAACCAGTTTTGGAGTGCTGACATTGACGGAGATGGGCACCTGACCGAATTCAACCAGGAGCAGGACCAGGGGTCTTAGTGTTATCTGGCAGGGTTTCATGACTGAATAACACTGCAACTGTCCTATACTCAACTCCAAGGTCTCGAGGAAACAAGTTAAATGTTCAAGGCCAGCTAGAGATGCCACTAAAATATAAAGATAGAATAATTCCTGAAATGTTGTATGTCATCAAGAATCAAACACACTCTCTGTTGAGCAGAAAAGCCTGCACGGCTCTAAACCTGCTTCTTAAGCGTTGGTGAGGTCAATGCAAAGACAGAAGAAAATTAATGCGTGCGAAAGATCACAGAAATCCCCCAGAGGCATAGAGCTGCCTCAGGGAGATTAAGTATATATTGACATTTTTGAAGAAAGAAACATAAAAATTATTTACACATGTTGCCTGTGTCACACGAGCTGGGACATGTTTATGAATTGTGCAAAAATTGCTTTTTTTATTTGATAAAACCTTCAGGAAACCTCATCCCGCCAGTGGATGAAGTTTCCTGAAAAACGCGAAGGCCGCTTGGGCTCTTCGCCTGCCCGTCAACCTTAAGGTTGATAATTACTTTAATTGGTTTTTTAATGGCCTTATCAGGCCTTTGACAGTTCGGCGGGCGCACAGTCGCCTCCGGTGCATGCCTGCTGAACGAAAGATGCACGGTGATGTCGGGACGCACGCCCGAGGTCACCGCGCTTCATTTTGCGCGTCGGCGTGTTGGGCCCACCCCTGCACACCGACGTCAAAATTCTGGCCATAGGAACATAGGAGCAGGAGTACGCCATTCGGCCCCTCGAGCCTGCTCTGCCATTGAACTAAATCGTGGCTGATCTTCCATCTCAACACCATCTTCCCGCACTATCCCATATCCCTTATTGGCACTGGTATCAAGAAATCTATCAACTTCTGCTTTGAACACACTCGATGACTGAGCCTCAACAGCCCTCTGAGGTAGAGAATTCCAAAGATTTACCACCCTCTGACTGAAGAAATTCCTCCTCCCTTCAGTCCTAGATGGCCTACCTCCTAGTCTGAGACTGTGTCCCCTGGTTCTGGACCCCCGCCCCCCCACCAACCAGGGGAATCACCCTTCCAGAGGGAGTATCCGATCGATATTTGGAGGAGTCGGAGCATACAACATGTTATCTTTTTGGGACTGGGGAGATGGGTTGCATAGAATCAAAGAATTTTACAGCACAGAAGGTGGCACTTTGCTCCTTTGCTGGCTCTTCAAAAGAGATAGTACCCACATAGTCCAGTTCCCTTGGCTGTCCCCGTAGACCTTTTTAGATATTCTTTTTTTTAAATATTATCCACTTTCCTTTTAAAGTTATTGTGGATTCTGCTTCCAATGCTGTTTCTGATTGGATACTACAAGTGTAAAATTGGTCTGTTCCAATACTATTGGCGGGCTCATGTTGAATCAGCAACCTGTTTTACACTCTACCTGATTTTCTTTTCCCTTGGCATCAATGTGCAGTTGCCAGTCCTATCAATACCCTCAAAGACAGATGTACCTGTGACAGATAAATTAAAAAGGGAAAGGTCAGGTAGGTTATTCTGGCTGTAAGCCTGGTCTAATAACTATATCCTTCAGAACTCAGCCAATTCAGTCGATGGTGATGTTACCAAGCCACTCTTGGTGATGGACGTTGAAGTTCCTTACCCTTGCAGCCATCAGAGCTCAGTTCTGTTCAGCATGGAGGAATACCAAATCATCACCTGAGGGACGGTGTTAATGGTGGAGGTTTACTTCCATACGTTTGAGCTGATGACGTGAGATGTCATGGGGTTTGGAGTCAATGTTGCAGCCTCCCAAAAACATTTCATCTCAACTATATGACTGTGTTTCCACCTCTGAATGGTCTGTTCTGCCAGTGAGCCAGGACATACCCACGGATGGTGATAGAGAACTCTGGGACATTAACTGTTAGGTACGATTCTGTCTGACTACATGATGGTGTTGCTTGACTGGTCTCTGAGAAGTTTTCCTAACTTTGGAACTTCTTCAGTCCATATGTTGGTAAGGAGGCCTTTGAAGGTTCAAATGGGCTGGCAATGCCTTTTGCCATGTCTTGATTCGATGCTTAGGTCAGAGCTGAGTGGTAGTTCTTGTATAAAAATATCCAATTTGTTTAAAGAAATCATTAGCACCAGGGCTGAGCCAATACATTCATTCAATGCTTGAAGGCTTACATTTGGCAACTAGGGACAAAAGGGATGCCAATGCCATTGACTGAATGAGAAGTACTGAATGATGTCATGATTGATACGAGCTGAGTGTGAATCAGAGCCTCTGCTGGCCTGGAGTGTTGGATGTCCTTTGGACTGAGGTACATTGCTTTGAAAATGATTCCTCCTTGCAGATTGGGGTCTTTTACAAATTATGTGGATGTGAGATAAATTAGGGAGCATTTTATACTGAAACTACTTGAATGGTGGAGTATGATTTGGGAACAGTATAATATGTAGTGCGTGAAAAAAAAATACTTTTAATAGAGTTTAGAGAAATAATTCTGAATTTTCAGCTTCTACAAACAGAGTTGATGTATCATTTATTGAGGCTTAACAGAGAAAACGTGAAGCCCAACATGCGGTGTTGTATTATAATCCGTAATTAGATTACGTGCAAAATATTCCATCTGTTGATCTTAGAAACATTTTGCCTCTCCCCTTCTCTCTTTTCACTCCTCCCCTAGCCTACACTCAGGTTCTGTATATGCTGCGCTCCCCAGCCTCTCTGTGCCTAGGCATTGGTGTCACAGCTGTTAACACTCATGGTGCAGGCCCATTCCCTGATAAGGGATGGCCTTGGAAAAGAAAGGCAGAAGGAGCAGGAGCACATCTCAAGGACAAATTAATTTCACTATCCATGTGATGCATTAAAATCCAGGTGTCCGCATACAGGAGGTGGTCTTGTGGCACAGTGGGTAGCGCCCCTGCCTCTAAGCCAGAATCTCCGGGCTCGAGTCCCACTCCAAGACTTGGTGGCCAGGGAAGGTGCATTCATAACGTGGCCAAACAGGTTGATTATCAACCTGTAAATCCTTCCATTACCCCTATGGCAGACAGTAAGAGCAGCATAATCTCCTGGTCAGCCGTGCTTGATACCCAAGTGGCACCCCTCAAGCTATGGCCTCTGGTGACAGGCTGACCAGCTTTTCCAGGAAAAACTAGCCATGGAAACAGACATAAGCATGCGCTTTGTCTGCCTCATGTGTGAAAAGACACGGGAAAGAGCGAAGGAAGGTCCACATAAAGCCCATAATAATTGTCTATAGGTGAATGTAGCAACTAATCATCTTCCATTTGTGGATTTCAGTCGGGTGGTACGACCTAAGTGAAATTCTGAGGTGAAAATGCGCTTCACAATGTCTGGGTATCTATGTAAACCACTAAAGTACTTCAACACAGTGTGAGAGAAAATTATTGTCAGTCAATCCTGTGTCACCAGGATACCTAAAGAACTATCAATTAGTTATATAGATGTAACCAGACCATTACCTACAATATCCAAAAGGCCCCTTTGATTGACCAACAGCCTCACTATTAGTGGCAGTACCTTCAGCTGCCTAGGCCCCAAGCTTTGGAATTCCTTCCCTAAACCCCACTGCCTCTCAAATTCCCTCTCCTCCCTTAAAACCCACCTGTTTAACCGGCTAATATGTCCTTCTTTGGGTTCGCAGGCATTCTGTGAAGCACCTTGCAATATTTTTCTACCTTTAAGGTTGTATATAAATGCAAGGTAGTTTTGATATATAACTATAGCAACTTCACATTACTGTACTTCAGTTATAACAAATTGGCAGCAAGCTTTTCTAAAGGAAAGTTATTTTCAGAAGTGCCTTAGAAATAGCATAGCCATAACATGGGAGTCAGTTCCCTCATTTTCTCACACAAAGAGCGGAATTTTACACCGGCCGGATTTTATGTCCCTGTCGATGTCAGTGGACTTTTGAATGGCTGGCCTCATTAAATGGCCCTGCCCCCACCACGACAGAGCTGTAAAATTCCACCCAAAGAAGCTGTTCTGGCCTCTCGTGCATCCCCAATGTTAATCGCTCCATCATTGATGGCTGTGACTTCAGTTGCCAAGGCCGGCAGCTCTGGGACACTCTTCCTCCACCTCTCCACTTCTCGACCTCACTTTCCTCCTTTAAGATATTCCTTACATCCCTTACCTCTTTGACCAAGTTTTGGCCATCTGGCTTAATGTCTCCTTATGGGGCTCGATGTCATGCTTTGTTTTATCATGCTCCTGTGAAGCGCTTTGGGACAATTTAATACTTTAAAGATGCTATATAAATATAGGTTGTTGTTGATGTCTAGTTGGGATTGCTGGCAAATGAAAAGGAGAAACAAAGTAAGTACTTACTGGAACATTACGTCGTGTAGATTTAGAGATTTATTACTGATTGCATATACAAGAGGCAAAGAATATTATCAAAATTTACTTGGATTAATATATTCATTCATTTTCATGTTTGGTATAATGTAATTTTAGCCTAATTATGAATTTCTTTTGTTACACTGTATGAAAATATCACAACATACAAATGCTTTGGAAGCTAAGTTATAGCTTGGAGGAATTAGGTAATAGACTGTGTTCACACATGGTTCTTTATGATTCTGGAGCCTGGATTCAGATCAAGTCAAAGGCACACTTTTGTGAGTATGAACTCATGTCCAATAGGAACTGGGGTGCGACTCCCCAGGTTGTGGTGGGTGAGCAAAGCAGGTGGCAGACAATCAGCCACCCCTTCTACACTCTGCCTGATCTTTCTTTCAATTGACTTCAGTCAGGTGGGTTGTATAATGGGCGGTTGATTTGCTATCACCCATATCCTGCCCCCATTGTAGTTGAAACTCATCCCTCAAATTCGAGTCATTCAGGACTCCTGATGGAAAGTGAAGACCCTCATCCCATTATCAACTATAAGAGTCCTGATCAGCCTCGGTTCAGATGATGTGAGCATCACTTTGCTTCCATGATATAATAAATACCCCTTAATTTGGTCACTAAATTGATAATCTCATTCAGAGGGACATGAAGGTAGCTGGTTTGGAAACTGAAAAGATAATCACATTGATGTATGGTGTGTTTTGTTAGAGCCAAGACATGTTTATCATGTTTATGAGGCTTCATAGATTGAGCATAACATCTTAAGTCAGGCTGAACCTGACTTAAGCACGCTCTGTGGTAATCCTGGAGGGATAGTTTTCTGACTTGTGTCTATCCTGGCAGGTGAGGCTCCTTGTCAGCATTACAAACTTGGAAAATTACCTGCAGGAAACGTTCCAGCACAAATAGGTTCACCTTAATAAGCACAAAATGCACCTTTAAAACAATAGGAGATGAATAGTAAATTGTGAGAAATATATTTTTATAAATGAATTAATATCCGAAAATAGTATCAGCCCAAGAGTTCAATTTAGTCAAAATCCAGCTAAGCTCCTTGAAACTCAAACCTTCCCTAACCCACTAGAAGTGCTAATTACTCTTCTAGTTCAGTGCCAGCGTGAAAATCTGTCTCTGTATCAGGTTCTGTTACTTTCTCGAGCCCCCACATACTCACTGGGAAAACGTTTAAAACTTTGTTTTCAAGCTTGAGCCAAGGAACACAATGATTTTTTTTTTTGGTCTCCCACATATCAGGCGTAATCAGGGAAGGGAGTGACAGTGCTTGACATGTTAATTCGGTTCTAATAATGACAAGGTACAGTGCCATATAGGCCACGGTTTAGGAATTTGTCCTTCATGTGCAGCTTGTTGTGTTAGAGATGCTTAAGTGTTCCAATTTAGTTCTGATGATGCATTTCACACTAAACAATGGATATAAAGGACATGACTGATACGAAGAGTAATGTTGTGATTCTTACTGAAAATCGGGTATCTTAAATGTGACAGCTACTTGTGACTGGTTTGACGCCGTGGCTAAACATAAATATTTACGGATATGATGCAAGTGATTTATTTACGGCTTGTGTCTGACTCACATAATATGAGCCAAAGAGCTGCATACTGTTGGGTCACGGTTAACATGGTCTCCAATTCACTTCAACTTCAGAAAAACAATGAATGTAAAGTAAATTGAAAACAAATTTCCTGCTGTTATATGGATTGTGGGCAAGAGGTTTGTTGGATTGTTAGTATAGGTTCTGTGCAATAGGTGACCGATGCATGGCAATTATTACCAAGGGTGAAGGAAACGCATGAGCCTACATCTCTGGTTCCATTTGGATTCCATAAGAGTCAGCAGGAATTTAATCACGCCCTTGGAATGTCATCTGCTCGGCAAGGTTCAAGAGAGGGTATTCTCTGGGGAATTGGCTTCTCTATCAATCGTTTTATTAGTACTTAACATTCCAGCAGAGGATAAATCGGAATATCTGCTGCTATTTAGTTTTCATATTACAATTGTTTTCGCACCATTCTGCATGTTTACTGTATTTAAAAACTTACGATATACTGTACATAATAATACACATTACTTTCATTTGCCAGTGTAACCTCAAATTGCTGCTTTAATATACTTGAAGTGCTTTATTTTTTAGAAAGTGTAGATATTTTATTTCTCAGTTGCACGATTCTGCTGGCAGGAGGTCTAGTCTATATAAACATATGAACTAGGAGCAGGAGTGGGCCACTCAACCCCTCAAGCCTGCTCCACCATTCAATAAGATCATGGTTGATCTGATTGTAACCTCAACCCCACATTCCTGTCTACGCCTGATAACCTTTCACCTCCTTGTTAATCAATAATCTATCTAGCTCTGCCTTAAAAATATTCAGACTCTGCTTCCACCACCATTTGAGGAAGACAGCTCCAAAGACTCACAAATCTCTGAGAGAAAAAATTTCTCCTCATCTCTGTCTTAAATGAGCGACCCCTTATTTTTAAACAGTGACCCCCCTGGTTCTAGATTCTCCCATAAGAGGAAACATCCTCCCCGCATCCGCCTTATCAAGACTCTTCAGGATCTTAAAGGTTTCAATCAAGTCACTTTTTACTCTGCTAAACTCCAGTGGATACAAGCCTAACCTGTCCAACCTCTCCTCACAAGACAACCTGCCCATTCCTGGTGTTAGTCTAGCAAACCTTCTCTGAACCGCTTTTAATGCATTTACATCTTGAGGAGTCTCAGGCCCTGCCGCAGCCAAGCTGCACACCCTCAGCTGCATCCCATGCAAAGCATTTATTGTCCATCCCTAATTGCCCTTGAAAACTGAGTGGCTTGCTAGGCCACTTCAGAGGGCAGTTAAGAGTCAACCACATTGCTGTGAGTCTGGAGTCACATTTAGGCCAGACCAGGTAAGGACAGCAGATTTCCCTCCTTAAAAGGCATTGGTGAACCAGATGGTTTTTTTTGCAATAATCAACAATGATTTCATAGTCATCACTAGACTTTTACTTCCAGATTTCTTTTTTAAATTTAAATTTCACCATCTGCCGTGGTGGGATTCGAAACCAGGTCCCAAGAGCATTATTTGTTCATGAGATGTAGGCATCGCTGGTTAGGCCAGCAGGTTTTCTGCATCCCTGATTACCATTGAAATGGTAATGGTGAATTGTCTTCTTAGACCACTAGAGTCCTTGTGTGGGTAGTCCCACAGTGCTCTTAGGGAGGGAGTTCCAGGATTTTGACCAATGATGATGAAGGAGCAGTGATATATTTTCCAGTCAGGGTGGTGTGTGACTTGGAGGGGAAGTTGGAGGGAATAGTATTCCCATATGCCTGCTACCCTTGCTCTTCTAGGTGATAGAGGCCACATGTTCGGAATGTCCTGTGGAAGGAGCCTTGGTGAGTTGCTGCTGTACATCTTGTAGATGGTGCACACTGCTGTCACTGTGTGTCAATGCTAGAGGATTGAATTTTTAAGGTGATGGATGGGGTGTCAATAAATGGGTTGCATTGGTATCTTGAGTTTGTCGGAGCTGGGGAGTGTTCCATCACATTCCTGGCTTTGTAAATGGTGTAAAGACATTGAGGTGTGAAGAGTTGTTACTCACCACAGAAATCCCAGCCTCTGACCTGCTCTTGTAGCCACAATAATTATGTGGCATGTCAGGTTATGTTTCTGGTGAGTGGTGACCACCACCCCTCCACACCAACCTCCCCCAACCCCCTGAAATGTTGGTGGTGGAGGATTCAGTCAGGCTGATGCTGTTGAATCTCAAGGGTAGGTGGTTCAATTTTCTCTCATTAGAGATGGTCATTGCCTGGCAGTTGTATGGCACAAATGTTATTTATTGCTTGTCAGCCCAAGCCTGAATGTTCCCCGGGTCTTGCTGTATGCTGGTACAGACCACTTCATTAGCTGAGGAGGCCAATCCCATTTTGGTGCCTGTACAGGGTAAGATTTGTTGGGTAGTGCTAGGACAGCATTGGGTGACATTATTCTTATAGAGCCTAGAGAAGCATTCATACTTCTTGGAATCGCACAGAAAAAAATTGTTTATTTACCTTTTTTCTGCCTGTCCTCTTCACCAGCCAGTTGAACATGCAGCAGTTGTCCCTCAATACTGCAGGTGTGCCATAAGAAAACAATTTGCATAGACAAATGAAGAACCCATCAATTAGGTAAAAGCCTGGTTCACCCAGAATTCGTGTTATGGTCAGGTCTGGAGTAGTAGAATGGCTCCTCTCTTTTTCCAATCCTCGATTGACCGCAACAGGTTTCATTTTAAAAGAGTATGTTTGCCAATTCAGTGAGTGTTAGCTGTTTATATGCTGTGACTGTAGAAGACACACACAGACAGGTTTTCTTGTAAGGTTTTTAAAGAAAAAGAGAATAACATTTATTGTACTTAACACCCAATCTAAATAAAAATAATAAAAACGCTTCGACTATCACACACAAATGCATTCAAGAGCTCACACGTGCACACACAAGCAAGTTACAAAGGGGAGGATAGGTTAAGTAGTTTAAAAGTCCAAAAAAAAGTCAGTTATGTACGGATTTGGTCGATTGATATCTTGGATGGTTTTAGACTGGGCTCAGGGGTCTTTCAGAATTCTGCAATGGAACAATTTAAGGGTGTTGGTGGATGATTTCCATTTGGTCTCCTGGAACCAGCAGTTTCTGGTTTGGTTTTTAGAAACTGCCCACAACATATAGCTGGTCAAAAAACAGACAGGGCTCGAGCTTACAGGATAGGTGGAGCAAGGGAGAGATAGTGCCCACTCAGGAACCTTCTCCTTTTGTGTCTTCTCTTCTTCTATTCTCTGGTCTGGAGATAGGCAGCTTCTTAAAACACAAATGAGGGTTAGTTGTCTCATCACATGATAGTCTCTCACCAACTGACCAGTTGACTCCAGGTCCATGATTTATACATATTAGATTATGGCTGGGAGAGTCCCCTACTCAACCAGAACCTATTGTCCAAAGTGACTGCATCTAATGGCTTGTTCTACAACCAGTTGGATACACAGGTGCTGCCTGGATGTTTTATGAATGAGTCAGGAGATGGGCAATTCACATTCCTATAAGGTAATTGGCTCTGATGGGTTCTTCTAGGCAGTCTGGCTCTGTTATAATGGCTTTGTAATTTACAGGGTACGGCTGTGTTAATGTTTGGTCATCTTAGAAGCTGCTACCTTAAGTCACTAAAATGCTGCTGTTCAGTCTTTTAAAACTCAAGCAGTGGCTTCAGCCTAATAAATATATAAAGTCATTTTTGATATAAAGTATGACTTTATAATAGAAGGCTCCAGTTAATATGGCAGTAAGTTTGTCACAGCTTTTTAATGAGCTACTGCCATTTTGCCTGAGGGAAAACCAAGATAAAATTATATCTCTGTGGACTCCTGAATTTGTTGCAGGACAATAGGTATAATGGTATCGTACAGCATTGGGGTGCACTGCAATTAAGCAAATACTTGCCATCTGCCCAAGCTTTATCTTTATTGGCCTGTTACATGTGGTCGATGGAGCTCTGGGGACTCGCATGTAAAGCTTAAACTTGTATTCCCATTAATTTGAATATACTGGAAGTTTCTGTGCTGACTAATTTCAATTTCTTGTTTTAAAATGTTCTCACCAAAGAGGCAACAACAGTCCTTTCCAAACCACCGGGCTTACCAAATTCAGACAGGACAAACCGGAAAACAAGCAGTATGAGCACAAAAAAAAGGTTTAATTGGGAGGGCTGTGTGGGCCAAAATATTTAGGATTCAGAGGCTGGACACTGCTTGGTCTCCCCTGAATAAAAATAAATACATTTCTTTCAGGAGAAAAAAATTATTAATTATCCTTTGCTATCCCTTGGTACATTACTGTCAAAGGAATGGGAAAATATTGCTTGGTTAGAGAAAACATTTGAAAAACAATAGAGCAAAAAGTTACATGGTGATTATGTTTTCAATCTCCAGGATTTTTGATACAATAAAGCGACCATTCTTTTTCTCTTCCCTGTGAGTTGTATATATTAATGATACGTCTGTGATCATTGATGGCTAAATGTTCATCCACAGGTGCTTAACCTCTTCCTGGCCTTGCTGTTAAGCTCCTTCAGCGCGGATAACCTCTCGGCATCTGATGACGACACAGAAATGAACAACCTGCAGATTGCACTCAACAGGTTCACCATGGCGATTGACTTTGTGAAAGGCTTTTTTCTCAGCAGCTTTCGAAGGAAGAAAAGTGACCAGGAAGAGAAACAATTAGATGACTTCTCACCTTCAAAAACTGGGGCTCTTGATTTTAACCACACAGACCCAGAGACTGGAAAAGAAGAGAGTTCCAAACTGGACAGGGTTACCACAAAGAAAGGGAAATACCTTCCGGATACGGATGATCACATGGGCCTCTTGGCCAATGCTCACTTGACCGTTCGCGTTCCGATTGCTGAGGCTGAATCTGATGCTGAAGAGGAAGAACAAAGCTCTGAGGCAGATACTGAGGATGTCAACATGGTGAGAAGCCTGGTTAAAGTTTTGTGTATCTCAAACTCTTTTGCTTAATAAAATCCTTCTTCAAATATTGAGCACAAGATGGCATTAAATTAACAGTTTCAGCAAAATTTAAGTATTGATAGTTTCTCTCTCTCTATAGTGTGCTGACACCTAAGCCTCTAATTTAACTGGGTGTGGGGAGGTGGGGGTGAAACAGGTCGGGGTATGGACAGGATAGAAACTTCCACCAGAAGCTCACTATGACGTGTGGTCCATTTTAACTCCTGTGCCTCATTAAACACTACAGGGCTGTTTTCCTCCAAAAAGCAGCAGGATTGACAGGGGTAGAAATCAGGAGGGAGCCTTATGACGCCAGGGAATAACCCCTGGCATAAAATCAACTCCGGACAAGGTCTTTAGCAGCTGATACCAGTATGAAAAGGGAGAGGCAAAGAGGGGCTAGGGATGCCTAAGACCTCTTTGCATCTTGGGTGGGGAGTGCTTCATTCTGCCTGTCTGTAAGGAGGAGGAGATGGTGATGTAGTCGTAATGTCACTAAATGAGTAATCCAGAGGCCCAGGTTAATGCTCTGAGGAACATGGGTTCAAATCTCACCACAGCAGCTGATGGAATTTAAATTCAATTAATAAATCTGGAACATAAAATAAGTCTCAGCAGTGGTGACCATAACAGTTATTGTCCATTGTTATAAAAACCTATCTGGTTTACTAATGTTGCCCTTACTTGGTCTGGCCAACATGTGACTCCAGACCCATTGCAATATGGTTGACTCTTAGCTGACCTCTGAAATGGCCTAACATGCCAATCAGTTCAAGGGCAATTAGGGATGGACAATAAATGTTGACCGTGCCAGGGACACCCACATCCCATGAAAGAAAAAAACATAACGGTAACATTTTCTTTAAACTTGCCTCAGCTTCTTCCAACCAGCTGGCACTTCCCAGACTTGCCACTAATATCACATTGCAACACCGATAACGCCATCGGACTATGACATTTGAATGGAAAGTAGACTGTCACCCGCCTGTACTGACAAAACTGAGATGACATTGGACAGGAATGGAGGAATCTCAGGCCAGTAATGGACTCAGCCTATTCTTAGTTGGCCTCACACACCAATCTCACTAGGCATGCAAAGAGGGTTATAACCAAGGCTACTGGTTGTTCTTTCTGGATCACCCTTCATAGTAATGGTCACTTAAATGTTATTAGTTATTTCATGGCCTAAAATTAATAGATTGATGTTTCACCTTGCAAGAAGCTAATAGGTGATTCCTTAAATCTGAAATTGTATATCAACTTATTAAATGTGATTTTTGTTCTTTTTAAAATATAATTTAATTTTTTTAAATACTACAGGCATCAGGGAGACATTGAAATGGGGGAATTCTTTACCTTGCAGGAAACTAATTGATCTGAATCACTTTGTCTGTATTCTTGAAAAAGTTAAAAAGACACCTTATATTATTGGCCTTTATAATTCAGTGACTAAAATATTTGATTACAGGTAATTGAAATACAATGTAATGGTTTTAATATTTTATCTTAATGCTTTTGCTAATATTTGAATTATTGGGTGGTAGCAGTTTGTGGGAACTTGAGCCTATTCCTTTTATCTGTTAAGATATAAAAATAAACTACTGGGGCCAAATTTGGCGGGGGGCGGGGGGGGGGGAGGGGAAGAGCAGGCGGGTTCCCGATTGGTACCCCCGATTGGGGACGCAGCACCATTTTTGTGGGCAGGCCAATTAAGGCCCGCCCAACGTGACGCCTGTCAGGAATCGCTATGCGCTCCCTGTGTGGGCGGCAGGGGATAGCATGAGAGAATAGCGAAATAGTGCATAGATCTCCCTGAGGCTAAGTGCTGCCTCAGGGAGATCGGCTCAGATTTTCAACTTTTAATAAAGGAGCTTCACATTTTTCCCTGCCATGTCCCCTCATGTGACACTGTCACATAAGCTGGGACATGTCCATAACTTTTATTTAAACCTGTCATTAAAATTTAAATACCCTCATGAAACCTCATCCCACCAGTGGATGAGGTTTCATGGTTTTTCACAAGCCTGCCTGGGCTCCCGGCCTGCCCGCCAACCTTAAGGTTGGACGGGCAGGTCCATTAATGAGCTGAATTGGCTTTCTAATGGCCTTAATAGGCCGTTCACAGGTCAGCGGGCACGCATCCAACTCGGCTGCGCCCCCGCCAACCTGAAAATGGAAATGACACAGGGTGACGTCAGGAGTTCCACTCAACGTCACCCCATGTCATTTTAAGCATCGGCGAGCGGGCCCTGAGAAGATCCTGCCCCTGGAAAATTGAAAATCTTCTATAATGTGCGCTTTATAGATCTTAACCCTGGATAGTCAGCAGCATTTTGGTTCAATATTGTTTGATTATTGCTTCAATCAAAACAAGCCAACGTTCTGCTGTTGTGGGTTCCCAATCTCAGTTGTGCAACTGAGGAGGGACAAGGAACAGAATCCAAGTGCTTCTCAAGAGACCACAGAGCAAAGCTGAGCCCTTCTGTTTTACAGCAAAGTCAATTGAGGTCTAGGCTCAGGTCTCTAATCTATCCTCTTAGGAAGTAAGAAATAGTGTTAAATGAATTGAACTTGCAATGACAGATATAACTGCAAACTGAAGGATTGATTTCCTCAACTAAAACCATTGTTTGAGGATCGATATTTATATTGTTTGAGGCAGGAAGTCCATATCTAAATATGTCAACTTTCAGTTTGGTAACCAGACCAAAATGATATTTTGTTTTTTCTTTCTTCAGGATCTATTGCCAAAGAAAGATGAAATTCCCAAATCTGTAAGTTTTTGTTTAATGTATGTCTGATTTTCACTAAGATTGGCTGCTAGTTGGAATGTCTTTCCTATATGGATCTATATAAATGAAATGTTTTCATTTATATAGATACATATCATTTTGCAAAGCATGTCTTACAAACTCAGTTACTTTGATGTGCAGTGACTGTTGTTCTGTAGGAAAATATGACAGGCTTTTTCTACACAGCAATGTGCTGAAGTTTCTTCGAGGAGGATTGTTACCCATGACAACTCATTTGCCTATATAACAATAGTAATTCCATTTCAAATGTAAGTCATTGGCAGTGAACTTCCCCTTGGGGGCATGAATCTTTCTCTAATAGTGGGGCATTTTAACAACCACTTGAAGGGAATGATGGCACATCAACCAAAGGATGGCACTACAACAGTGCAGCACTCCTTCAGTTCTACAGTGTAGGTTATATACTTGTGTGCTGGTGTGTGGCTTGCAGGTATGATTTTCTAACAGCAATTGTGCGCAACTAACATCTGGTATATTAATTTATGTTTTCTACAAACAATCCATGAGTCATCAGATGCTGACACTGTACACAACTACTTCTCAAATGTCCTGGATAGAGGGACTCTTTGCAGATTTTAACACATTCCTAGAAGCCACAACCAATATTGGCACACTGCCTGCCATCTTTTTGAAAGACTGTTGTCTACCCAATGGAATGTAGTGCCAATATTTGCAGACACAATGGGGTGAAATTGACCTTGGGAGATGTTACAAAATGGGGGATAGCAAATCAGCAGTCCATTTTACGCTGTGCCTAAGTTTCTTTTCCATTGAAGTCAGGATCAAATTCACCCCCTGTTTATTATTATACAAAAATAATGGGCTAGTAAGTCAGAAGATATAGAAAAATCTAGCATAGATTCCTCTTGGTATGTCCTGCCCCAGATGGTAACAAATCTGATGACCTCAGAGGGCATTTGGGATTCCTTCACAAATCCCCTAGGCTTTTCATTTCAAATACCGATACTGTTATAACAGTACTCATATACTGTTTATAATCATGTGGAAAAAAGACCAAAACAATGGAATCCACATGCAAGGAGCAAAAGCATTTAGCCAGCAGTTTAATTACATTGAGGACCAAATGTGCTCGCAGAAAATAAGAGTTGAGAATATGTTACAGGAGTGCCAATGAAGTTTAGCTGACAGTGAGCTCCTAGAAAGACCTTCTTGCTGTTTATCATGTCACATGAACATTCTTAAAAAATTTTACTGCACATTTCTGCTTCTATATTCTATTATATCCATTGCTATTTCATTCCTGTACAGGGTAAAATGCAAATAGATTCTTCCCTGTGCAGTACTGTGGACCTGAAAGTTCACGAGGAAGAGAAAGAGGAGGTTGAAGAAGAAAATCCTGAGAATAATGAACCAGAAGCATGTTGGACAGAAGGTAAAAACACTGAAAGGGATGGTGGAGAAGGAAGGAAAGGGAAAAATGTAGGAGACATGTGGCCCACTGTACTGGAGTTCCAACATATTGTAACGTACAATAACAGACTTGCCACTTGCACTCTCCATTTCAACATGGTGAGTTGCCATTCTCAGTGTACCATCGAGATGTATCCAAAAGCAAAGAACAAGCACTACTTTACAATCTCAGCTCTTGCAACCTCTCAGTGTAATTCACTATTCTTTGTGTAGTATGGCAACCAGAACTGTACAAGTTACGGATGAGGATGAGCTAATGTGTGTTGCGGCTCAGTTATACATCCTGTGATTTGTATTCAGAACATAAAAAACAGGAACAAGAGTAGACCATATGAGTCCTTGAGTCTGCTTCATGAGTCAATGAGATGATATTTGATCTTCAACATCAGTTCCAATTTCCCACCAGATACCCATATCCCTTGATTTGCTGAGAGTCCAAAACTTTACTGATCTCAGTCTTAAGTAAAGTCAGTGGCTGATCAAGATAATCCACAATACTCTGAGGTAGAGAATTCCAAAAATTCTCAATTCCATGCATTATACAACCCAAGATCCTATTTGGCATTCTCTATTCCTTCAACACTCTTCCCATGACTCCCCTCAAATCTTTGCCCTGTATCTTGCAGACAAACTTCATTTAGTTTATAATTCAATGTTTATTCTCCTTTCCTATTCTCACCACTTTGTACTTGTCAACTTTGAAATTCATTAGCAATTTATCAGTCTATCTTATTAATCTGCATGAGTCTCTCTGCATTTGTTCAGCCTGCTTTTGAGTGGTCTACCTTTGAACAGTTTATCTGTAGCCCCACTTCCAAAAATTAGCATAAAGCATTGATAGTAAAAGCTCCAGCTGATCTTGGCAGCACCCTATAAGATAAGGCTTTGATGCCAATCCACTTCAGTAGCTGACCACCTATTCTGTGTTTTTTTTAACCTGGCTGACTAACTTGCTGTACAATTGTACATGAAAAGCCTCATTAATGTATAGATAAACAATAGCTATGATAAGTTTCCTTTATCCAAGCTCTGATATCATCTTAAATAATTCTAATAGGTTCGTCAAACAGCTCCCTCCACTACCATATAGCAATGCTGATTGGCTTTAATGATTTCATCTGCAGTACCCTTTGCCAGCCTTGTCCCTGAGTCAGACAGTTATGGGTTCAAACTCACAACTGAGCACTTGAGTACTTGATCAAGGCTGACACTTCAGTGACATATGGAGGTGGCATCTCCTGGATGAGACATTAAACAAATCCACCATTATAGCCATATCATGTATTCATAAATTTTCCATGGTGTTCGAAGAAACGTGTGGGTTCACCCAGTCCTCACCCATCATCAATAAAACAGATTCTCTGATCACTAATATCATTTGCTGTTTGTGGAAACTTGCTCTGTGCAAATTGGCTGCTCCATTTGCTTACATTACAATGGTGATTACAATTCAAAAGTAATTCCTTCGCTCCACAGCTCCTCATGGCATCCTGAGGATGTGTAAGCTGCTGAAGAAATACAAGATTTTTCTTTCAGAACATGTTCTAACATTTTAGCCAGGATGCATGTCAGATTGGACAGCCTGTACTTCCCAGGCTTTTCTTTAAGGATAGATCTCAAGTTCTCTTCTCTTCAAATCCTTTAGATCAGCTAGCCAAATCAACCTCCCAGCAGAATGTAGACACTTTTATCAGCCTTTTTTTTAAGTACTCCTGCTACCTCCTTCTTCCTTGTTTTATGAAACAGAAGTTCAGCTTTGGTGATGCCTTGCTAACACATGCATTATAAAATTACACTATATGTATAATAGCAGCAGGTGCTAGGAGACATTATGATATCTGATTAAAAACATAGTAGTTCTATTACATTAACCACACAGTAAAATGTTGTCAGTGCCCTTTGTACAGGAAATATTAGATGTCACACTATAGGCAGTAAAAAGCTTAGAGGGGAATCTTAGTGGGGTGGTGAAAAAGGCATATGGGACACTTGCCTTTATCAATCGAGGCATAGATTACAAAAGTAGGGAGGTCATGTTGTAGTTGTATAAAACCTCGGTGAGGCCACAGCTGGAGTACTGTGTGCAGTTCTGGTTGCCACATTATAGGAAGGATTGATTGCACTGGAGGGGGTGCAGAGGGGATTCACCAGGATGTTGCCTGGGATGAAACATTTAAGTTATGAAGAGAGGTTGGATAGACTTGGGTTGTTTTCGTTGGAGCAAAGAAGACTGAGGGGCGACCTGATCGAGGTGTACAAGATTATGAGGGACATGGACAGGGTGGATAGGGAGTAGCTGTTCCCCTTAGTTGAAGGGTCAGTCACGAGGGGACATAAGTTCAAGGTGAGGTGCAGGAGGTTTAGGGGGGATGTGAGGAAAAACTTTTTTACCCAGAGGGTGGTGACAGTCTGGAATGCGCTGCCTGGGAGGGTGGTGGAGGCGGGTTGCTTCACATCCTTTAAAAAGTACCTGGATGAGCACTTGGCACGTCATAACATTCAAGGCTATGGGCCAAGTGCTGGTAAATGGGATTAGGTAGGTAGGTCAGGTGTTTCTCATGTGTCGGTGCAGACTCGATGGGCCGAAGGACCTCTTCTGCACTTTGTGATTCTGTGATTCTGTGAATTTATTTGAATTGTTGCTGCTTGTACAGGCTGTTTGAGAGTCTGTCCCTCTCTGGACATTGATCTAAAGAGCGATCGAGGCAAGATTTGGTGGAATCTAAGGAAAGCCTGCTTCAGGATAGTGGAACACAACTGGTTTGAAACATTTATCATCTTTATGATTCTACTTAGCAGCGGTGCCCTGGTAAGACTCAACTCCTTCCCTGTAAATTGCTATGCAGTGTTTAAGAGCAGGATGTTTAAGCTGCAATTGTGATTTGTAACATATGATACTTTGTAAGCATCCAGTTTTAGAAACATACATTGAGTAAAAGCTGATAGGTTGTTTATGTCTAATGTTCGTGAATGAATTCTGTGCATATAAGCTATAAATAGATTAAAATTAAGAAGCTAGTCACATTTGAGATGTATGTCTTATATAATGTTATGTATGATTTAAGTGTTACCCACATGTAACTATTGTGTTTCTTATATCAGCCCTATGTGGTTCTCACTTTCTACACTATATGGCCCTATGTGGTTCTCACTTTCTACAGTATATTAGAAGTTTAATGTGTGGTGCACACTTTCTGTAAGAGCCACACTTCGTGTCAACTTTAGTTGTCATACTTTGAATTTCACACTTTAATGTATCCTTATACTCACTGTTAGTAACACTGTGGCAGATCTGTGAATATATAATATAAACTGGAAATAAACAATTCTGTTGAGGGTGATTTGTTTTTGTTTGAGGTTTAGGGAAATTGTTAAATTTTGATATTTGTGAAATCAAACCACATTCCTAATAATTATATGATGAACATGTGATTTCTGACCTCATCTTCAGATTTTTCAGCAAATATGCACAGATACTCAAACCTACAGTGACAATATTGGACAAAGAACTGACTGCATACCATAGGTGTAGGTGGCCCTTTTGGTCAACACCACACCACATGGTTATTATGGTTTCAGTTACAGGTGGCAATGTTCACTTCAATCGTAGCAGTATACTACTGCCAGATCATAAAGAATGTCATTGGACAATCATCCTCAAGGGGCATTTTATTATCCTATAGCATTTACTATATTGAGGGCATACTACCTTTCCCTTTTTGGTTGATTCCATCAAACTGCCACCCCTATACCCCTATATTCAAGGTGGGAAGCCAGTTTCAGGATGTCTACCTCTATAGAAATGACTCAGAGTCTCCTGAGCAGCAAAGCTGAGACTATCAACTCAGTGTATGAACAACTCCAGCCATAACCCAAGCCCTAATATTCTGGGGAGTCGGGTAGTAGGCAAAGCTGGGTGGTGGTGGGCCTCTAAGACCCTGAAGGACCAATTGCCAATCTTATACTTCAAAGACAGTAGAAATAAAATTACATTCATTGGGCGTGCTTTCATGCAACTCAACTGTTTTCTAATTTCAGGGAAGCCCCATTCCAACTCTTGGTCCACAAGTTCCCTGGACAGCTCCAAATGCACCTCATTAACTCCATTTGTGTTATTATTGGTAGGGAAAATATGATTGCCCTGGTCACTTCCCTTGGTAAATGTCTCGACTGATAAACCTTATGAGATCCAAAGTAAGTTTCAGATCACCCAATGTTACTTAAGATGTGAGCCATTTTATATATGTTGCTAATTTTGATTACTCATGATCAGGATACAAATATTTTAATTTCATTAAGATCGTAACTCTGTGTGATTTCAGTTTAATGAGACTAAGGCCTGAATTTTCACAGAAATGGAAGGGCTCCACAGCTTAGCCAAAATGGTGCTGGAACCCCGATTCCAGGAGCCCTGCCCCTGAACCTGGGACCCACTATTTTCAATGTGGGGTGTGGTTGTATTTTGCACATTCTTGGTTCATGGAAGCGGCTGCACATGTAAAAGCGCAACTGCCTTCAAACAGATCAAAGTTCCGTTACTGGGATTTCTAAAACATGGTTTGTGGGCTTTAGATTTTTGAGGAAAAGGTCCAAAGATGCCAGTTATTTGGAGAGGTAAGGTACCCCTTTGGAGAGGTAAGGTGCCCTTTGTGGGAAGTCAGGTGCCCCTTTTGAAGAGGCAAAGTACCCTTTTGGAGAGGTTAGGTGTCCTTTGGGAGAGGTAGGTGCCCTTTGGGGAAGGTCAGGTGCCCCTTTGGGATTGTTAATGGTAGACATGAATGTGCATAAAAGCGGATAATCTCTGTGGAGCTATAAAGCTGTCAAGTCATACAAAATCACAGCCCTTTCATTTTTGAAATAAAACCATCCAGCCTGCAGTTGAGAAAAAAAAAACTGGTGGTTGCTATTTCACTTTTGTCATAAGGATGTGTGCTGCTTTACTGCTTCCACAAATTTTCATTATCACAGTGAGTGGTCTGTAAGCTCACAGTTTGAGTGACAGCTCCAACTGGTTATAAAGAGATTAGTTGACTCTGATGTGGGCTATGAATATAAATGTGTGTTCTTATAAGGGATTAGGTACTTGAAGGGTTTAAATGTTATCAATGAGAGTATTTTAAATAATGTGAATTCGGCAATATACATTTAGGACTTCATTTTATTTCATCTCACCATGGCTCCTGAGGTATGCCCATGGTAGATATTGTATGAGTTGGCATGGAGGGTCTAAGGGCAAAGGGTGGTGGGGGCATGGACTGGCAGAATTTGCCACTAAGGTGGCAACGGGACCATAAAGGACCATGGGGATGAATAGGGGCAAGGGTTGGTATGGAGAGTATGAGAGGCCATGGGGGATTGGTGGTGGGTGGGTTGGGGGCATGGGGTGGCATGAATGGAGCATGGAGAATGTGTGGGGTTGAAGGGGTATGAGTGTGAGGGCTAGAGGGCTGTTTTTTGTTTTGTTGTTTTTATTGTAACTGGACGATGCCCCAGAGCGGCGCGACGGGCCGTCTGAATAGAATTCGGAATGTTCCCATCTCTGTGCTCCCGACTCAGGAGCAAAACCTCAGCCCTTAGCTTTACTCAAGTCACTGCCATCCATTGAAAAGCATCTAAATATCTGCTTCATTCTTCAAATGAGTATCTTTTAAATGTGGCCACAACAGCATTTTAGTTTACTTTCAACGTGTGGTGCTTCATTTACTCCACAACAATGCACTATTTCCCAGTCTTGTCTGTAGCCAAGCTGCCTACTCGCAGGTCTCTGCCAATCTCATTCATGATTTTGTCACTAAAATCTGAAGGCATTGGCCTGAATCAGTCTCCAATGTCGCCTTGTTCCTTCTAAGGAAGTACATTCCCCCTGCTTATCTTCTTCCATTAATGTCAAGGTTAGAGTTGGTGTACTAAGAGATGAAGAAAGGTAAGCTTAAGTCATATTCAACCATTATGAAACCCCGTGTGTCACTATAACATGAGCCGGGTACAATGATACTTTAGCTGCTCTAACAGTGGCGTTACCTCACATTGGCACTTACGTTCCATGAGAGATCGCAAAAGAAATGTGAAAGCATTTTAATTAGCTCTGGTATTTTCGTGTGTAGTGTTGTAACATCACATTCTGTGAAGCTGTGTACAGGAATTAACAACATGCACTTTGAATAGTGGAACAAACTGCATATTTTAGTCTTGAGGATTGAACTCAGCTATTGTTGGGATGCATTTACTAGTAGACTTAATTTGTGGACAGTATCTTCTCCTATAAGGTACATGTCTACAGACAAGTAGGGATGCATGAGATATAATTGGACACCAGAAACCCAACATTCTGATGGGAGTGTATAATTTGATCCAGTCAGTGGCACTCAGAGTGGAGGCAAGCAATGCCATCTTCCAGTTTTGCTTGACAACACAGAGATTGTGGTACTGCAGGTGTAATCCTTTGAAAGCAAAATAATGCAAATGTTGGAAATCTGAAATAAAGACAGAAAATGCAGGAAATACTCAGCAGGGCAGGCAGCATCTGTGGGGAAAAACAGAAGTTACGTTTCAGGTTGATGACTTTTCAAAGTTCAGGAAACGCACCAGTGCTAACACTCCCCACAGTTCAGACAACACACAAAATTCCACAATTCCCCACAGTCAGCCAAATGCAGTGCGAAAACTCCCCACAATTTTGACAAGCAGTGGCAATGGTGGTCGGATTGCCACAATGCTCAGAAATTCCCCTGACTCAGCGCTGCTGCGTATTGGGGTCTTCGGAGCCTGGCTTTCACAAAAATGCACAGCGCAACATCCCTTGGGGAACTTCATCAGAGTGAAGTAGAGTTGGGGGATGGCAGGACACGCCCCCTATTTATGGCATTAGCTGCCATATGGTAAGTTTAAATGTCCTGTCTTTGAATGTGAGTGATTGGATGAGTGAACGTGTGAATGGGTGGGTTAGTGAATGGGTAGGTAGGTGTGGGTAGGCGGGTAGATGGGTGAAGTTCTTAAGTGGGTAAGGGGTTGGATGGGCAAGTGGATAGGTGGGCGAAATAGGTAGGTGGGTGGATGAGTTGGTGACATAGTAGGTGGTTGAGGTGGGTAAATGGTTAGGGGGTGAATTATGTAAGTGGTTAGGTGGGTGAGGTGGTAGGTGGGTGAAATGGATGATATGGGTCAGTGGGTAAATGGGTAGGTGGGTAGGTAGGTTGGTAGGAATTGAGCTGGTAGATGCGGGTGGTGGCTGGTGTGTGACCCACCTCACGTATGTGAGGTGGGTCAGTGGATAAATGGGTAGGTGGTAGATAGGTAATTGGGTGGATGGTAAGTGGGTGAGGTGCTTGGTTGTTGAGGTGGGTAAATGGGTAGGTTAAGTGGGTTAGGTGAATAAGTGGGTGAACTGGATAAGTGGATAAGGTGGTTAAGTGGCTAGGCAGGTGGGTGATTGGTTAGGTGGGTGAGTGGGTAAGATGTTAGGTGAGTAAGTGGTTAGGTGGATAAGAGTGTATGTGGGTGAATGGGTAGGGTGGGTGAGTAGATAAGTGGGTAGAGGTGGTAGTTGGGTGGGGTGGGTGAATGGGTAGTAGGGTCGGAGTAGTTGAGTGGGGGGCTAGTCGGGGGTTAAGGATCTATATTCAGGTTGGGGGGTAGTCAGAAAGTTGGAGGGGTGGCTGAGGGTGCTGTCGGGTGGATCAGGGTAGTCTAGTTGGGTTGCAGGGTTGGTCAGGTGGTTAGGGAATGGTTGGATCAATGTTGTCACATTGGATTGGGGGTTAGTCGGTGGTCGGGGGAGTAGTGCGGCAAGGATCAGGGGATAATTGGGGTGGGAGGGGGGAAGTCAGTTGTCTAGTTGCCCAGGTGTTGGGCTAGGTTTTAATCTGACTAACATTTCCAGGGTAACTACCCAGTTACGTACTGCAGAACTTTACAAAGTCTCCGACCCTAGCTCAGAGTTGGAGACATTCACAGAGGGTCCCGGGGAGCAGGGGAATTTTCTTTTTTAATTCATTCATTTACGGGATGTGGGTTTTGCTGGCTGGGCCAGCATTTATTGCCCATCCCTAGTTGCCCTTGAGAAGGTGGTGGTGAGCTGCCTTCTTGAACCGCTGCAGTCCACGTGGTGTAGGTACACCCACAGTGCTGTTAGGAAGGGAGTTCCAGGATTTTGACCCAGTGAAGTGAAGGAGTGGCAATATATTTCCAAGGCAGGATGGTGAGTGACTTGGAGGGGAACTTCCATTTGGAGGTGTTCCTATCTATCCACTGCCTTTGTCCTTCTAGATGCTAGTAGTCGTGGGTTTAAAAGGTGCTGTCTAAGGAGCTTTGGTGGATTCCTGCAATGCATCTTGCAGATGGTCCACACTGCTGCTACTGTGCATTGGCATTGGAGGGAGTGAATGTTTGTGGATGTGGTGCCAATCAAGTGGACTGCTTTGTCCTGGATGGTATCAAGCTTCTTGAGTGTTGTGGGAACTGCACTCATCCAGGCAAGTGGGGAGTATTCCATCACACTCCTGACTTGTGCCTTATAGATGGTGGACAGGCTTTAGGGAATTAGGAGGTGAATTACTCGCTGCAGCATTCCCAGCCTCTGACCTGCTCTTGTAGCCACAGTATTTATATGGCTAGTCCAGTTCAGTTTCTGGTCAATGGTAACCCCCAGGATGTTGATAGTGGGGGATTCAGTGATGGTAATGCCATTGAATGTCAAGGGATGATGGTTAGATTCTCTCTTGTTGGAGATGGTCATTGCCTGGCACTTGTGTGGCACGAATGTTACTTGCCACTTGTCAGCCCAAGCCTGGATATTGTCCAGGTCTTGCTGCATTTGGACGTGGACTGCTTCAGTATCTGAGGAGTTGTGAATGGTGCTGAACATTGTGCAATCATCAGCGAAGATCTCCACTTCTGACCTTATGATGGAAGGAAGGTCATTGATGAAGCAGCTGAAGGTGGTTGGGCCCAGGACACTAATCTGAGGAACTCCTGCAGTGATGTCCTGGAACTGAGATGACTGACCTCCAACAACTACAACCATCTTCCTTTGCACTAGGTATGACTCCAACCAGTGGAGAGTTTTCCCCCTAATTCCCATTGACTCCAGTTTTGCTAGTGCTCCTTGATGGCACACTTGGTCAAATTGCCCATTGGAAGCCTAAACTTTCTGGGCAATTCCCATGTAAGTGCATGCGTCAGGACATCCATGGGGTCCTGATACACATTTTCAGTTGTACATATGGTTTCCAATGATCCAGAGACCAGAAGATTTGGCCCATTACGTTTCAACAATAAATTAAATAATTGTGTTATAATGTTTTAATTTAGCTTCTTGGGAACAGAGGCCTAAACTGTTTATTTGCTTGCAGGCATTTGAAGACATATACATTGAAAACAGAAAGGTGGTTAAGACACTGCTCGAGTACGCTGACCAAGTCTTCACATATATCTTTGTGGTGGAAATGCTGCTCAAATGGACTGCATATGGATTCAAGACATACTTCACTAATGCATGGTGCTGGCTAGACTTTTTAATTGTTGATGTAAGTATTCCTAGAACCTAAGAAACAATAACCTACTTGGGAAGGTGGGAATTAAACCCCGGTTTAATTTAAATTAACCATTCACGATGATTCAGTCCTAAATAACTGATTATAAAATCACATTATTTTAACTTGGTTCAATGTGTGAAGTTATCATCTACTCGTCCTGATCCATGTAGAACCAAAGCATCCCATGTACCATTCCTCTCAAATACTGTCAACAACATTACAAAATTATATCAGCCCAGGTTAGCCTAGTACAAATTTGACCAAGTTGGCCTTATTCAGTTTGGTTTGGTCTGTTGACATGAGCGGAATTTAGGAGTGGCGTTTCTGATCACCAAGATTGAGAGGTTGCTAATTAGATGCCTGAATTCTGGGTACATACGAAAGACTGCAAGTTATGGATTCACATCCGATTCGCACCATAGAGCTATATTTGTTCTTAAAAATGAGACAGTTCATAAGCCCATCTAATTATAGGAGGGTATATTCACTGATCTTAATCCCAAGTGGGAGTCACATATAAAGGGAGTTCTGGTTATAGAATTGGGGCCAAAGTATTGTAACCCTAACCCTGACCTTTACTTCCCTTAGGTGATAAAAAGGAATCTGTTTTGTTGGCAATTTAGTTTTTTTTCTATCACAGTGTTTCAGAGGTTAAAAATCAGTGCCACTCACCAAAATCATACCCTAAATTAATTTAGTACATTGTTTTCGTGAATGTTCACTTCCTTATAGAGCATTTTGCTTGAAGGAGGAGCCAAGATCCTCAGTTCAAATATAAACATGCTGAGGTGATTTGTTAAATATGTGCCCATTTGACAGCTTTTTCTAAAAGGAAATGAAGTACTTGCATTTATATAGCACTTATCATATTATCTCAATGTTGGAGCTGTGCTCATCCAGGCAAGTGGAGAGTATCTGAGGGGCTGTGAATCGAACAGCAATCATCAGCGAACATCCCCACTTCTGACCTTAGTGTAGAGGGACGATCATTGATGAAGCAGCTGGAGATGGTTGGGCCTAGGACATACCCTGAGGAACTCCTGCAGTGATGTCCAGGAGCTGAGATGATTGGCCTCCAACAGCCACATGCATTTTCCTTTATGCTATATGACTCCAACCAGTGGAGAGTTTTCCCCCGATTCCCATTGACTTCAGTTTTGCAAGGGTTCGTTAATGCCACACTTGGTCAAATGCTTCCTTGATGTTCAGGGCAGTCACTCTCACATCACCTCTGGAATTCAGCTCTTTTGTCCATGTTTTGACCAAGGCTGTAATGAGATCTGGAGCTGTGTGGCACTGACATAACACGGACAGAGCATCAATGTGCAGGTTATTGCTGAGCAAGTGCTGCTTGATAGTACGATTGATGGCAGCTACCATCGCTTTGCTGATGATTGAGAATAGACTGATGGGGCAGCAATTGGGCGGATTGGATTTGTCCTGTTTTTTATAGACAGGACATGCTTTGACAATTTTTCACATTGTTGGATAGATGCCAATGTTGGAACTGTCCTGGACTTCAGATTCCTACGGAGCCTGTGTCTGGCTCTTAGTTCGACTGGTTTTTTAGCCTCATGTTCCTGGCCACTGGTTACATACACATCTGTGTATGAACATGCACAGATCATGCTAATGTCTCAGAGTAGAGCTTGACCTCCATTCGTCTCAGTGCTGAGACCTTGTGGTATGCACAACCACCTCATGTTAAAAAAAAAAGTACACAGGCATCTTCCACTCATCAAAATGAAATTTGGGACCAGGAACATCAGGACCCTCATGGACAACCCCGACAGTGACAGACCTGAACGCCATGCCACCATCATAGCTCGGGAACGCATTGCCGCCCTAAGAGAGACATGATGTGCAAGAGAAGGCTAACTGAAGGAACAAGGTGGTGGGTACATCTTGGAAGAGCCTTCCAGAAGAGGAATGACACCTCCACGGGTTGGGATTCTTTATCAAAAATTAGCTTCACTTACGCCTCAGTGACTTCCCCTGTGGGATAAGCGAGTGCCTCATGACTACCCGGCTCATCCAAATGAGGACTCAGCATGCCACTGTCATCAGCGCATATGCTCCTGCACTTGAGGCAACAGACGAGAGACCAAGGAGGAATTCTACGCTGTCCTCGAGCAATCCCTAGCCCGAGATCCTTCTTGGAGATTTCAACTTCAGAGTCAGGAAGGATGCAAAACTCTGAAAGGGTGTGATAGACAAGGAAGGAGAGGGGAAAGCATACTTTAATGGGGTTGTCCCCCTGGTAAAATGTCTGGAACATGAACTTATCATAACTAACAGCCTTTATTATTTATTCATGGGATGTGGGCATCACTGACTAAGCCAGTGTTCATTGTCCATCAATAACTGCCCTTGAGAAGATGGTGGTGAGCTGTCTTCTTAAACTGCTGTAGACCATGTGGTTTAGGAACAGCCACAATGCTGTTAGGAAGGGAGTTCCAAGATTTTGACCCAGCGACAGTGGAGGAAGGTTCCACCAACAAGACAAGCACAAGACCATATGGCAACACCCACAGTCCAAGCAATGGCACTAGCTTGACCACGTCATAGTTCAAGCAAGGGACCACAGAGGTGTCCACATTATCCACGCCATGACAGGCACCGATAACTGCTGGACTGGTCACCGCCTTATCCAATCTACATCTCCCATCAGCCTGCCCCCCAAGCAACGGAAGCAACAAAAGCAATTCCACAAGAAAATTAACATCAAAAGCCTCAAAGATCCCACTAAGGCAGCCTTTCTCAGTCTGAGCCTCACACTGCCAACCTCTCAACCTCCAGCCACCAGGAGTGATGGAGTGCCCATAGCGCCTGCTCAACCCTAAAGTCCACCATAACAAGCACTTGCGAATTGGACCTTGGTCTTTCCTGGAAACATGACTGGTTTGATGAAAACAACAAAGAGATACAGGACCTAACCTCGTGTAAGCGTAAAGCTTTCATTGACTGGAAACTTCACCATGGCTCAAGAGAAAAACAACAGTCCTACAAGTGGCTGAAGACAGCAGTACAGCTTATAGCCTGTAACATAAAGAACAAATGGGGGGTAGAAGGAGTGATGGAGACCCAACAACTCGGGGACGCCAATAACATGCACAATTTGTTCAGCACTGTCAAGATGATCGATAGCCCAAACACACAAAGTCCCACCCCACTGAGAGCCAGGGCATGGAGGGGAGCTCATCAAGGACGGGGAAATAGTCAGTGCTCACTGGGGAGAAAATTTTGAAGAATTCCCCAACCGACACTCTGTCTTCGACTCAAACATCCTCCACACCATTCTTCAATACTCAGTCCAGCTCAGTCTCGGCACCGCCCTTGTCCAATGCAAAATTGAAAAAGCTGTTAATGACAGCTGAGAAATAACAAAGCCCCCAGAGCAAATGGGATCCCTGCTTAAATTCTGAAACATGGTACAGATACACTCCTGCATAGCTGCATAACCTCATGTCCTTCATTTGGGAAGAGGAGTGCATGCTGGGGGATGTCAGGGACGTTGTGATCGAGACTATATTCAAGAAGGGAGACAAGTCCTATTGGAGTACCTACAGAGGAGTCTCCCTGTTGTCTGTCACAGCTGGGGAGATCATTGCAAGGGTCCTCCTGAACCGGCTCCAGCCAGCGGACGAAGAACTCCCTTCGTGATCACAGTGCAAAGTTTCACCCATCGAGATCCACCACAGACATGATCTTTACTGTGCAGAAAATTCAAGAAAAGTGCAAGGTACAGCACCAACCACTGCACATAGCCTTTTTCAACCTCACAAAAACCCTTGCCTCTGTCAACCGCGAAGGATTATGGAGGATCCTCCTCAAATTTAGCTGCCTTCAGAAATTTGTTACCATCCTCTGCCTACACCACAATGAAATGCAAACTGTGATCCTCACCCACAGAACTACCACAAACATTATTTCAGTGAAAGCTGGGGTCATACAGGGCTGTGGTCATTGCTCTTATTCATTTTCCTCGCTGCAATACTGCACCTAATCTCCAGGAAATTATCCAGAGATATGGAGATAATCAACAGAACAGATGGGAAACTGTTCAAGCTAACTCTTCAATCCAAAACCAAAACCATTCCAACCTCAGTCATTGAGCTTCAGTATGCAGATATCGCTTGAGTTGCCTCACTCAGAAACTTCTACTAAATGCCTGGAAAATTAATGTCCTCTTCTGAGCAGCTCTCACAGCAAAACACCTCCTCCACCCGCACCCCCCCACCCCCGTCAATAAGATCAGCAGCGAGATCCTGGATAATGTGGACCATTTTCTGTGCCTTGGAAGTCTCAACAAAGGCAGGCATAGACAGCAAAATTCATCATCGCCTCTCAGCCAACTGCCAACTCAGCTTTTGGCCAACTGAGGAATAGAATATTTGAGGATTAGGATCTCAGACATGAGACTAAGATCATGGTTTACTGGGCAGCAGCGCTCCACATGTTCCTATATGTTTCAGGGACTTTGACAACATACAGCAGGCACCTCAAAGCACTGGAGAAGTTTCACCGGTGGTGCCTTCACAAGATTTTCCAAATCCAGTGACAGGAAAGGCAGTTCAAAAGCAGTGTCCTCTCCCAAGCCAACTTGCCCAGCATCAAGGCCTTAATCACTCAAAACCAGCTCCGCTGGGCAGGACATGCCGACATGTCGCCTGACACCAGACTCCCAAAGCAATTGCTCCACTCAGAAATTGGTAAAGGTAGGAGACTGCCAGGAGAACAACTTTAGGGATGTCCTCAAAGCATCCCTGAAGAGGTCAAACATACCCACTGACTCATGTGAGACCCTGGCTTGTGAGTGACCAAAATGGAGAAGGCTCATTCAGGAGGAACTGAACTCACTGAAAGATATTTTTGGGAACATGCAGAGGTGGAGTTGAAGCATTAGAGGGAGTGCATAAACCTCCAAACAACAATTCTACCCAACACCTGCCCCACATGTGACAGAATCTGCAGATTGCACATTGGACCTATTAGTTATTTCAAATCCGTCAAATTGCAGTGGAAGCAAGTCATCCTTGATCCCAAGGGGCTGCCTAAGAAGAAGAGCAGAGCTGTACTGGATCAGCTTAGCTAGAGGTGTGGCTAGTTCTGGAGCACAAGTCTTCAGTTCTATAGCCAGGATGTCGTCAAGGTTGCTAGCCTTTGCTGTATCTCATACATTCAAGCCATTTCTTGATATTGCATGGAGTAGGTCAAATTTGCTGAAGACTGGCATCTATTAGGCTGAGAACCTCAGGAGGAGGAAGTGGGTCATCTAGTTGGCATTTCTGGTTGAAGCAATTCTGTGTAATGCACTTACCATGATTCAATGGTTATTTTTATAACTGAATGTTAAGAGTGAACCACATACTACAGATTGGAGTCACGTGTCAGTCAGATAGATGTCGGAGGAAGGATCAATCATGTAGAGTTGGACTGCAGTCATATGTAGGTTGGACCAAACAGGAGTGACTGGCTTCCTTCCTCAGAAACATTGATGAACTTATTGCATTTTAAACACAAAACAATAGCTTTGTGTTTTTTTTAATTCCTAGTGCTAACCCATAAATTACCTGAGTTATTGATTTCAATTTTAGAGTTTGCCGTGCGGAATTTGGAGATACGAATGCCAAGTTACATAGAGTTAGGCCACAGATCAGCCATCATCTCATTGAATAGTGCAACACACTTGAGGGGCTACGTGGACCACTCCTAGTCCTATGTTTCAATGTCCCTATAAGTTGCTAGTCCAGTACAATACTCAATGCAATACCATACCCCACAAAACAGTGAAGTGAACAAAACAAACATTCATTCAAAATAATTTTATTCTATGAATCATTCTCAATCTTTATACCAATTATTTTCCAATGATATAAACACAGAAAATCCTGGACATACTCAGTAGGTTTGGCAACATCTAAAGAGAGAGAAACAGAATTCATATTTCAGGTTGATGATCTTTCATCAGATCTTTCTTTGTGTGGTGCATCTGCTCCTATATACTGTTGTTCAGCGCAAAGGATTATATTTCGCACGTTTAATGATATATTAATAATGTTGACAAATAACACATCAGAGGTACATGAGAATCTGTTTAGTTGATATCTGAATAACTTTTTCTTCATTATTATAATGTGTGAAAGGTGAAAATTAGTTGTTACTGTATGTATCTGGAAAAGGTAACCAGCTGTAAGAGTGGACTGAAAGCTTATACTTTTCTATTTCCTTTCCTTTAAGGTGTCTTTGATCAGCCTGACTGCAAAGATCCTTGGCTATGATGAAATAGGACCTATTAAATCCCTCCGGACTCTGAGAGCCTTGCGACCACTCCGAGCTTTGTCACGGTTTGAGGGAATGAGGGTAAATTAATCTCAATTTCACTCAAATGAATCAATCAGTCAGAGTTGCTGAAAAGTGTTCTCTTTGTTGCATTATTTAGAAAGAATCAGTTAATCTTCCATGAACCAGGCTGTGGTTTCTTTTGTGGTGCTTGAAAACTAAAAAAGATTTAATGAAAGAGTCATTTCAAAAAGAGTCATCCTGTGTCTTATATGCTGGTCTTCCTAAGCTTCGCAATGTACCTTCGATTTGGGGAGAGCAGTGATATAAATGGCTGTTGGGCTGTTTATATCAAAGATTAGAAACAAAAAGTGCTGGACACTCTACAGGGCAGTATCTGTGATGAGAGGAACAGAATTAGCATTTCAAGTCAATGATCCGTCATGAGTAATGGAAGGTGTTAGAGATGAACGGCTTTTAAACAAATGCAGAGCCAGTGAAAAGGTGGTAGGGTGAGGGGGAGGGTGGAGGGAAAGAACAAAAGGGGAAGATCCTTGATCGGGTGGAGGGCAGAAATAATTAACTGACAAAAGCGACGATGATGCAACACAAAAGTGGGTGATAATGAGACAAGTATAGAAACTAAAGTCAGTGAAGATGTACATAGGACAAGGTTTTTCGGATGATGGGTTTTCCTGCCCCATGCCCAAGGAGTCAACGAGGAACAAATCCTCGCTGATTCTGGTTGCCCTGCAGCAATTGGTTGGAGATAGAACTTCCCCCCCTCACTCAGGACGAAGTGTCAGCTCAGAGACCTACCAGCCAATAGCTGGCAGCAATGTAATCTGAGCAGCAGCAGAAGCAGTAGCGGCTCCTGCTGGGACTACAAGCAGTCCCCAGAGTCTAAGTCCCGGAGTATGGGACCTGGTAAGTGCAGGGAGGGGAGGTGAGGCCTGGGGCAGGGGGTTGGTTGGCAAAGGGGGATAGGGGTGTTGGTGGACAGGACAAGAGGAGAGGAAGCACCTGTGGGGGAAACAAGACCATTGGTGGAGAGGCCCGCGCACCCTTCCCGCCCAGGGCCTGAGCTGGGTGGCTCCCTAAGCTTCCCCCTTGCTCCTGAACCCCTCGCACCTGCCTGAAAATTGAGGCTGGACAGGAATTGGGCAAGGGCAGGCAGGCTAGCCTAGGCCTTGCCTGTCCCATGTAAAATTGCAGACAAGATGGGGTGGGCTGGAGGGTGGTGCCATTTTACATGCCCCTCCCCCACACCTCCACAAACCCGCTGGTAGGGAACGGTAAAATGTTGCCCATAGTTACAACAGAACAGCAGAGAGAGAGAGGGAAGCATGGAATATATGACCCTGGAAGGTGTTGAACTGGTAGACAGACCCCAATGGGGGCAGACCACCTTGCTCGCTGTCTACCATTAGGGGTTCTCCATTGCAAGCAAAAGTCCACAGCTCCTCCACTCCAGGTGGCTTTGATGCAGCTTTTCCCCATGACTAGCACCTGCTGTCTGAGGGAGATTGTGAATGGTGGTTGAAATCTAAACTGTTAAATGCAATGCTCAAATATCCCTGTAGTTTCTGAGAGCACAATGTGATAGATTTTCAACTTGCCACTTTGTTCAAAACTAATGTTGCAGATTAGCCACTCATCACAGAAACTACTTGTTTTCATTTTCATTCATTTAAGTGAAAGTGCAGTGTTTTTTATATAATAAGTGGCAAATAAATTGAAAATCTACTGCAGGGTGTTACAGCGGAATTACGAAGCAAATTGGAATGCTGTGTAATCTTTCTTAGCTAGACATTTTAAAATGAAAGTAAAGCACTGGGGTTCAATACAGAAGGTGTTTCCACTGGTGGAGGGTCCACAATCGATCACTAGTAATGACCTAGACAAAGAGACCAAGAATAATGTATCCAAGTTCGCTGATGATACAAAACCTAGTGGGAATGTAAACTGTGAGATTGTCTCATAGAATCTGTAAAGAGCTAGTGACAGTTCAGATGAGTGTGCAACAAGATGGCAGACAGAGAATAATGTGGGCAAGTGTGAAGTCAATTACTTTGACATTATGAATAGAAAACAATATTTTTAAAAAGATATGAAACTTTTAAATGTTGATGTTCAGAGGGACTTGCATGTACTCATACAAGGAACACAGGAAGTTAGCATGCAGGTATAGCAAACAATTAGAAGGCAACTGGCACGTTGGCCCTTACTGCAAGGGGATTGGAGAACAAGAATAAGGAAATCTTGCTACAATTGTAAAGATCATTGGTGAGATCACACCTGGAGTGCTGTGTGCCGTTTTGGTCTCTATATGCAAGGAAGAATATGCTTGCCTTTAAGGCAGTATAGTGAAGGTTCACTAGATTAGTTTCTGGGATGAGAGGCTGAGTAAATTGGGCCTTTAATCTCTGGAGTTGGGAAAGATGAGAGGTGATCTCATTGAAACATACAAGGTTTCGAAGGGGTTTTGCAGGGTAGGCTCTGAGTGGCTGTTTCCCCTGGTTGGAGGAATCTAGAACATGGGGACGCAGTTGCAGGATAAGGGGCTGATCATTTAGGACTGAGATGAGGAGAAATTTCTTTATTCAGAGAGTTGCGAATCTTTGGAATTCTCTACGCCGTAGAGTACATTCAAGGCTGAGATAGGCAGATTTTTGGTATGGAAAGTGGGCTGGAAGGTGGTGTTGAGACAGAAGATCAGCCATGATCCGACTGAATGGCAGAATGGCTTACTCTTGCTCCTATTTGTTATGTTCTTACGTTCAAAACAAGAGACCGTACAGATGCCACAGCCACTAATTTATCCAATAAAGATATTAGGAGAAACATCTTTACTCAGAGAATGGTTACAATGTGGAATTTGTTACCACAAGGAGCAATCAAAAGGGAACATAAATACATTTAAGGGGAAGCTAAATAAATACATGATAGAAGAAAAAAGGATCTGTTGATAATGTGATTTGAAGTAAGGTGGGAAGAAGCTCATGTCGAGCATAATCATCAACATAGACCAATTGGGCTGAATGGTCTGTTTTTGTTCTGTAAATACTATGTAATAACAAGACAGCAAGTTAGTATTTTCTTAGCTGTATATTTGGTGGAAATTGGTTGGATGTATTTTACATCCCGTAGTTTTTATTGTGTCTTTATAGGTGGTTGTCAATGCACTGGTCGGTGCCATCCCATCCATCATGAATGTGCTATTGGTTTGTCTCATCTTCTGGCTGATTTTCAGTATAATGGGAGTGAACTTGTTTGCTGGAAAGTTTTTCAAGTGCATAAACACCACAACCTCTGAAATGTTTCCCATTAGCCAAATAAATAACCGTAGTGATTGCGAGGATTACATCTCAACGATGCCCGATGAAGTGCGATGGGTCAACTTGAAGGTCAACTTTGACAATGTTGGTCAAGGATATCTATCCTTACTTCAGGTGGTAAGTGATAAGCATACATTTGTGGCAATAGATGATTTACTTAGTTTAATGTTTGCACTGACATTAACGGTCAGCCAAGGTGGCCATTGGGGGAATTCAGTTGTCCATGGTGCCTCTGACTGAAGGGGTGGGAAAATCGGACAGAGTTCCGAGTTCTCATCACTAGCCTGCTGGACAATGTGCTTGTACAAAAAATGAGTGAGGACAGGATTCAGTTGTGATGATCTTTCATTATCAGATAACCTACTGAAGCACATACTGCCTCATCTATATCTTTATAACAATTCCCAGCATATGAAGTGTAATAGAGTTAAATTAACCATCAGTAAGACTCTAAAGCTATGGCATCATTCACTTACTTGGAAAATTATCTTGAATTTTGGTTTGTGCCATGAATACATGCATCAATTTTGTGAATCAAAAATTGCAAAGTTGGTGTTGATTCGAATAAACATTTATGTCTTATTATATATTTTTAAAATTGCATCCGTGTGCACTTCCTGTCAAGTGGAACATTATAAATTCCTCTGTCTACATTTATAATGAAAATTGCCTACACAAACTTGCTACATGATAATTATGCACTCTGCCTCAATTTGTCTCTCATTTCCTCAGCCTGCACTGCAGAGACCCCCTTATGCTACAACTAACTTCACTTCCCCGCTTCCCAAAATGGGAGGTTTTGATAATTAACCTTAACGAACATATAAAATTGAAGAACTATACAAGGATTAGAACAGCATATATGGCCTATGATTTATCAACCAACTTTACCAAAAGACAACATTTAGGGCTGAATTTTTAGGCCCCCAGGAGAATGGGCACAGAGGCAGGGGTAGCAGAATTTCATGCTACTGGATCATATGGTCAACTCAAGTTTTAGTCTTCCCAGCTGTGACTCCAAACTCTGTGGGCTGGGAATCAGCTGACTGATGCCCAACAGTCGCTCACCAGGAATGGTACCTGGCCAACTTTGCTCCTTCCCCACTTCATGCCCTAATGCACCAGGTGTTCCAGCATGAGTAATATTGGAGTTTCTGTTTCCTGCTGTGTATATTTGGAACTTGCATTCACTGCTGATTTTTGTGTTTGAAGGCCTGATCTTTATCAATTGATAATGGATGCAACGGAAGATGATAGAGCAGATGTTCCAATTGGTAGAGAGCAGGTAGAGGCATGGTCTGAAACTGGTTGTAAAACACTGCTTACTTGTACTTCTTTCAATTTAGTATACTGTATGCACTGCTCGCAATGTGGTCACCTCTACAATGGCGAGACCAAACACTGACTGGGTGACAATTGACAATATCCAGGCTTGAGCTGAAAAGTTGCAAGTAACTTTTGTGCCACTCCTTCCCCTTCCCATTGACTCCAGTTTTGCTACGGCTCTTTGATGCCACACTCTGTCATGGCATCACTCAGTACCACAGTGCCATGGCTGGCCATGGCACTGTGGTACAGGAAGCCGTTCGAATGGGGGGAGCAAAAAGGAATATAGTGGTAGTAGGGGATAATATAGTGGGGAGGATTGACACTGTTCTCTGCAGCAAGGAGCAAGAGTCCAGGCGGCTATGTTGCCTGCCCAGTGCCAGGGTTCGAGACACCTGCTCTGGGCTGTAGAGGAACTTGCAGTGGGAGGGGGATGACCCAGTTGCTGTGGTCCATGTAGGTACCAATGACATAGGTAGAACTAGGAAAGAGGTTCAGCAAAATCAGTATGAGAAGCTGGGCACCAAATTAAGAAGCAGAACCTCAAAGGTAATAATCTCTGGGTTATTACCTGGACCACGTGCAAATTAGCATAGGGCAAATAAGATTAGAGAGACGAATGTGTGGCTCAAAGACTGGTGTGGGAGAAGTGGGTTCCGGTTTGTGGGGCACTGGCAGCAGTACTGGGGAAAGTGGGGGCTGTACCATTAGGATGGTTTACACCTGAACCATGCTGTGATGGGCATCCTCGCAAATCGCATAACAAGGGAAGTAGAGGAGGCTTTAAACTAAACAAGAGGGGTGAGGGATCAAGCTTGGGTAGAGGTAGCAATTCACGGTGTAGAGTCAAGACAGAAGAGTAAAAAGGTAATATGAGAAATGAGGGTCAGGGAATGGCAGGAAGAAACAGAGAAAAAACCTAAGAACATCAACAGTCAAGACAAAGGTGACAAAGACAAAACTGAAGGCTCTCTATCTGAATACGTGTAGCATTCATAACAAAGTAAATGAATTGATGGCCTAAATTGAAGTAAATAAATATGATCTGATAGCAAATACAGAGAAGTGGCTGCAGGACGACAAATATTGGGTCCTTAATATTGAGGGGTACATGATATTGAAGAAGAATAGGAAGCTAGGTTAAGGTGGAGGGGTAGCACTGTTAATCAAAGAGGGCATTGGTGCATTGTTATAGATGATCTTGGTTCAGGAGATCAGGATGTAGAATCGGTTTGGGTGGAGGTAAGGAATAGTAGGGGGAAAAGCCATTAGTGGGAGTGGTCTACAGACCAAAGTATTCAAGAAAAAATATTGTGTGCTTGTGATAAAGGGACAGCAACAAGCATGGGTGATCTTAATTTACACACAAACTGGAAAAATCAGATTGGCAGTAGTAGCCTGGATGAGGAGTTCTTAAAATGTTTTTGAGATAGTTTCTTAGAGCAGCATGTTCTGAAACCAACCAGAGAGCAGGTTATATTAGACTTGGTATTGTGTAATGTGGCAGGATTAATTAATGACCTCAGAGTAAAGGCACCCCTAGGTAGCAGTGACCACAATATTATTGAATTTTACAACAAGTTTGAAAGGGAAAAGATTGGGTCTAAGACTAATATCTTAAACTTAATTAAGGGCAACTATGTGGGGATGAAAGTTGAGCTAGCTGAAGTGAACTGAGGCTAGAGGATAGATCAGTAGAGAAGCAGAGGCAGACATTTAAGAGGATATTTCAGAGTATTCAGAATAAGTACATTTCTACTATAAAGAAAAATCCTAAGGCGAAGAACCAACCATCAGTGGTTAACTAAAGATGTTAAGGAAAGCATCAAACTTAAGGAAAAAGCGTACAACTCCGCAAAGATGAGTGGCAGGACAGATGATTGGACAGAATATAAAGAACAGCAGAGGCTGACTAAAAGGTTAACCAGGAGAGAGAAATTAGAGTATGAGAGGAAGCTAGCTAGAAATGTAAAAATGGATAGCAAGAGTTTCTATAGGTATTTAAAAAGGAAGAGTAAGTGAAGTAAGTAAGTCCTTTAGAGGGTGACAGTGGGGAGTTATTAGTAGATAATAAGGAAATGGCTGAAGAAACGAAGAAATATTTTGCTTCTGTGTTCACCACAGAGGATACAAAAAACATTCCAATAATAACTGCAAATCAGGAGGTGAATGG
Source organism: Cetorhinus maximus (assembly GCF_964194155.1). NCBI lineage: Eukaryota > Metazoa > Chordata > Chondrichthyes > Lamniformes > Cetorhinidae > Cetorhinus > Cetorhinus maximus. The sequence goes on along the minus strand of NC_135903.1, from coordinate 33,388,088 downwards.
GAGAAAGGAACTTGGTGAAATTGAAATCAGTAGGGAAACGGTACTGAGCAGATTGATGGAGCTGGGGGCTGACAAGTCTCCAGGTCCCAATGGACTACATCCTAGGGTCTTAAAAGAGGCGGCTAATGAGGTAGTCGATGCGCTGATGTTAATTTTCTAAAATTCACTAGATTCTGGAAAGGTTCCATCGGATTGGAAAGTAGCAAATATGACCTCTCTATTCAAGAAGGGAGGGAGGCAGAAAACAGGAAACTATAGGCCAGTTAGCTTGATGTCTGTTGTGGGGAAGTTATTAGAATCGATCATTAAGGAGTTTATAGCTGGGCACTTAGAAGAGCTCAAGGCAATAGGGAAGAGTCAGCACGGTTTTATGAAAGGAAAATCATGTTTAACCAATTTATTGGAGTTTTTTGAAAGAGTAACATGCGCAGTGGATAAAAGGGAGCCTGTAGACGTACTGCACTTGGGTTTCCAGAAGGCATTTGATAAGGTGCCACATCAAAGATTATTACGGAAAATAAAAGCACATGGTGTAGTGGGTAACATATTAGCATGGATAGAAGATTGGCTGGCTGGCAGAAAACAGAGAGTATGCATAAATGGGTCTTTTTCTGATTGGCAGGGTGTGATGAGTGGAGTCCCACAGGGGTCTGTACTGGGGCCTCAACTTTTTACAGTTTACACCAATGACTTAGATGAGGGGAGTGAAGACATGGTAGCTAAATTTGCAGATGACACAAAGATAGGTCGGTCTCCTTATTTAAGGAAGGATGTAAATGCATTGGAGGTGGTTCAAAGGAGGTTTACTAGATTGATACCTGGAATAAGTGGGTTGTCTTACGAGGAAAGGTTGGACAGACTGGGCTTGTTTCCACTGGAGTTTAGAAGAGTGAGGGGTGATTTGATTGAAGTATACAAGATCCTGAATGGCCTTGACAAGGTGGATGTTGAAAGGATGTTTCCTCTTGTGGTTGAGTCCAGAACTAGGGAGCAGTGTTTTAAAATTAGGGGTCGCCCTTTTAGGACAGAGATGAGGAGAATTCTCTCAGAGGGTTGTACGACGTTGGAATTCTCTGCCTCAGAAGGTGGTGGAGGTGGGGGTCATTGAATATTTTTAAGGCAGAGGCAGATAGATTCTTGTTAGGCAAGGGAATCAAAGATTATCGGGGTTAGATGGGAATGTGGAAATCAAAGCACAAGAAGATCAGCCATGATCTTATTGAATGGCGGAGCAGGCTCGAGAGGCCAAATGGTCTACTCTTGTTCCTATTTCTTATGTTCTTATGTTTGGTCAAATGCTGCCTTGTTGTCAAGGCCAGTCACTTTACCCTCACCTCTGGAATTCAGCTCTTTTGTGCCAGGCAACAAGAGGGAATCTAACCATTGTCCCTTGACATACAATGGCATTACCATTGCTGAATCCTCTGCTATCAACAACCTGGGGGTTACTAATGACCAGAAACCGAACTGGACTAGCCATATGAATACTGTGTCTACAAGAGAAGATCAGAGGCTTGGAATCCTGTGGTGAATAACTCACCTCCTGACTTCCCAAAGCCTGTCAACCACCTACAAGGCACAAGTTAGGAGTGTGATGGAATACTCCCCACTTGCCTGTTTGAGTGCAGCTCCCACAATGCTCAAGAAGCTTGACACCATCCAGGACAAAGCAGCCGCTTGATTGGCATCCCATCCATAAACATTCACTCCCTGTACCACCAATGCACAGTGGCAGCAGTGTGTACCATCTACAAGTTGCACTGCAGGAGCTCACCAGGCCTCCTTAGACAGCACCTTCCAAACCCATGACCATTACCATCTAGAAGGACAAGGATGGCAGATATATGGGAACACCACCACCTGGAAGTTCCCCTCCAAGCCACTCATCATCCTGACTTGGAAATACATCGCCGTTCCTTCACTGTCACTGGGTCAAAATCCTGGAACTCCCTCCCTAACAGCACTGTGGATATACCTACACCATGTGGGCTGCAGCAGTTCAAGAAGACAGCTCACCAACACGTTCTCGAGGGCAATTTGGGGTGGCAATAAATGCTGGCCTAGCCAGCGATGCCCACTTCCCGTGAATGAATATTTTTTTTTAAATGGCATAACACCCATCACATTTCTACCTGCCTTCTACCTTCTGAAAAAGATTCATAGTCGACTGAAAATGTTAACTCATTCCCTCTCCACAGATACTGCCAGGCCTGCTGAGTATTTCCAGCACTTTCTATTTTTATTTCAGATTTCCAGCGTCGACAGTATTTTGCTTTTGTTTTTAAAGCACAGTTTGGATGTGGCTTATCGCACTGTGGGGGAGAGGGTATTTGAAGCTCAACATCACACGTGGGCTTGTAGTGCAGTTGCATGTCTAGTTACAGAGGGGGAGTTTATGACTGAAGAGCTGGAAGCCAGGTTGAATGGTAAAGAACAGTGTAGTCCTGTCTTGGATTGGGAGGCAACAATGGTGGGGGCCTGGGTTGGTGTTCTCATTGTTGATGATAATAAAGAAGAAAGTGGCAGCCACAAGAGTGGCAGCAGGAAGGGGGGTCAGGCAATATTGGGCTGCAAGCTTAATTTAGTGTCTTCAAAGTAGAGAGCACAATGCCATCTATCTTGGAGATTTACTGGGAAGTCCCAGTAGTAAGTAAGCTAAAAGCATCACCCACCTTGGAGGTCTGGTTTGGAGGACTCAATCGAAAGTAAATAAATGAGTAAATAAATTTAATCAAAAATAACGTGAGAGACAGGCTTGGTAGAAAAAGACATCACGCAAAAATGTTTTTAAAAATTGTGTCTTTTGCAGGAAATGCATTTGTATGCAACATATTTAGTATATTCTAAGAACATATATATATATATTATATATGTGTGTGTGTGTGTGTGTGTGTGTGCGCGCTAATACAATCAATGTTAGTTCTGACTTGTTACTTTGCAGGAGGCATTTTTCCAGTATCAGGTGCTATGGCTGATAATAACTGCCAGGATGTTGCAATTATCAAAACAAAGGGCCCTGGTCTGCCAAGGCAGGACTGGGAGGGATGTTAGAAAGGAAGGCCATAGGATCATAATGTCATAGAGTCATTAATGGCACAGAAAGAGACCAGTTGGCCTATCGAGTCCATGCTGGCTGTCTGCAGAGCGATCTAGTCAGCCCCACTCCCCTGCTCGATCCCTGTAGCCCCGCAGGTTTATTTCCTTCCGGTGCCCATCCAATATCCTTTTGAAATCATTGATTGTTTCCACTTCCACCTCCTGGGCAATGAGTTCCAGGTCATTACTGCTCACTGTATCAAAAACTTCTTCCTCAACTATCTCCTGCATTGCTTGCCCAAACCTTAATGTGTGCCCCCTTGTACTAGTAGCTAATGGAAACAGTTTTTCCCATGTCTACCTTATCCAAACATATCATAATCTTTTACAGATTTATCAAATGTCCTTGGTTCCAAGGAGAACAGCCCCAGCTTTTCCAACCTTGTAACTAAAATCTCCCATCCCTGGAACCATTGTAGTAAATTTCTTCTGAACCTGCTCAGGAACTCTCGCATGCTTTCTAAAGTGTGATGACCAAAACTGGATGCAATACTTCAGCTGGGGCCTGACCAGAGCTTATAAAGGGTCAGCATAACTTCGCATCTTTTATATTCAATTTCTCTACTTATAAAGCCCGAGATCACATATGTTTGCTAACCACTCTCTCAGTATGTCCTGCCACCTTCAAAGATTGATGCGTATGCACCTCAGGTCCCTCTGTTCCTACACATTCTTTAAAATTGTGCCATTAAGTATATATTGCTACTCCCTATCCCTTCTGCCAAAATGCATTGCTTTGCACCTCCCTATATCAAATTCCATCTGACACGTGTCTGCCCATTCTGCTAGCCTATCTATGTCATGTTGCAGGCAATTCTTATCATACTCGCTGTTTGCCATTCCTCCAAGTTTGTTATCATTGGAAAATTTTGAAATTCTAATCTTTATTCCAAGGTGCAAGTCATTTATATGTTGCAAAAAAAAAAAGCAGTGGTCCAAGCATTGACCCTTGGAGAACACTTCTGTTGAGTATCCTCCAGACTGAAAAATAACCATTTACTGTGGTCTGCCCTTAAGCCAAATTTTATGCAATTGGACACTGATCCTCCTATTCTATGAGCATTTTACATGGTATTTTGTCGAAGCTTTCTTAAAATCCATATAGACAAGATCCACCACATCAGCCATCAAAAAATTCAATTAGACTAATTAAGCATGATCTGACATTCACAAATCTGTGCTGGCTCTCCTTATTTATCTCAAACCTCTCCAACAGCCTGTTGATTTTTTTTTCCTGACTATTGTTTCGAAAACCTTACCCACCGTTGACATGAAACTAACTGGCCTGCAATTGCTAGGACTGTCCTTACATCCTTTCTTGAATAAGGATGTCACAGTTGCCACTCTCCAATCCTCTGGCACTTCCCCTGTATCTAGGGAAGATTGGAAGATTACAGAAAACCCTTCCACCCGCAATTCCTTCAGCAACCTGGGATGCAAGCCATCTGGACCATGTGACATATCTAGGCTAAGTATAGCCTGCCTTTCCAGTACCTCCTCCCTCTCAATTTTCACCCAGTCAATTGCTTCTACTCTCTCCGATTCCACCAATATTTTGTCAGATTCCTCTTTCTGAGTAGGTACTGATTCAAAGTACCTTAAATATTCTAGACTCGTCCTGCACCTGTAAAAAGATTGCTGTAGAAGATTTTTAGGTTCCGTTTTATGTTGACTGTCATTCTATTTTCATATTCTCTCCTTGCCAGTCTTATTCTCCACTTCACCTCCCCTCTCAACCCATTGTATTAGGTCGGAGCTGGTACATTTCCAGCAGTGATGGGTAGCCAATTTGAACGATTAAGTATCCATTTGTGGATAGATTGGAGATACTGCCAAAGTACCACTAAGACCGAAGACCAGCAGTCACCTGGAAGTAGTTGCTGGCTGCTGGGCAGACGGCCCGTGAGGCCTGTTTTAGCTCCTCCCACAACCCTGATGGAGCCACAGGCATCAGCGGGCCACAGCTGCAGCCAAAGGCCATCCTTTGGAGGCCTGACAGCTGTGGCCACCATCGATTACATAAAAGTTCAAACCTCTTCAGAAGGTGCCTCGAGATGGAGACACCCCCCGTGGTCCTCCTCCTACAGCGCCACCTCCACTTCCACTTCCAAAGCTGCAGGTCCTCTGATTGGGACTGACCTCTGGCCATATTTGGCAAGTGTGGGATCAGGACCAGGACATTATCCTGCCCGGTGATCATTTTTAAAGGGGAGAAGATCCCACTCAGCAAGTGCTGAAAGCACACAGCAGGGTAATTTACGTCAAAAGATAAATACAGGTCAGTTGTCTTGAGGGCACCGTTCTCTCGGGCTGCTCTCTCCTGATAGCCCAGTTAAGAGTTCTCAAAGGGTAATGTTCAAGACATAGACCAAAGCAAGTTATATAACACCTATACACAAAGCAAAAAGAACAAAAACAAACTTTACTGATAACACTCAACGTTTCACTGTTCGTCCCACTTTAGAATAGCAAAGTTATTGGCTTCAAAATAGTTAGAAATAAATTAACTAATCCAAAACAAGCCAAGGATAGTAAGATAAAATGCTATAAAGTCACCCACTAACACCCGTTAAGAAGAAGGCATAGACTCAGTACCTAGTAGTACACGTGAAAGGGAATTGGATTAGTATTTGTAAAGAAAGATTGCAGAATGTTAAGGAAATGGTATCAAAGTAGACAGCGCTAACTGAAGACCTAGAACCAGCACAGGCACAAAAGCTGTAAGTTCTAAGATTCGATAATACAGCAGTGAATCCTTTTTGTCTGTGACCTTCCATCTTGTTACAAATTTCTACTGATTGTATTAGTTTTCATCACAATATTTCTACTTGATCTATGTTGCAAATAATTCAGAACACAATGTAAAGCTAAACAATATATAAAATCAGTTATGCCAGCAAAACTCGATGATGATATTGAATGTTCAAGGCATTCTGATATCATTAGGTCTATTATATTTTAAACTGACTATTTGGAACCAACATTAATATTGATTAACTATGTGAAAAAAAAAAGCTTCTGACTGAGGATGTAGTACACAGTCTTCTTAATTTTGTTCCCAATAGGCAACCTTTAAAGGCTGGATGGAAATAATGTATGCGGCTGTTGACTCGCGTGAGGTGAGTAGTTGCTCTCAGTTAAAAGCTTTCATTTAAAACATTCACAAGACTGTACAAATTTAATTTTTGATTGTGATTGAATGCTTTCAATGGTTTTAAACCTCACACCATTAAAAGCAGTGCGAGAAAATATGATTGCTTTTTCTCTCTCTCTATTGTTAACCATGACTTCCTTTTATTGGCTTCCTGTTGAAAAATGTGTATGCTCAGAGCATTCGATACATCTCATTTCTGCACCTGTAGATACTGGAATATCACTTCACCAATGTAAAAATTCTATTGTATCTTCACAGTTATGTCCTCAGAACAGTTGTGATCAATGATCCAACATGTATAATTTTCAAAACAAAAAGCTAAAAGCTACTGCGGATGCTGGAAATCCAAAACAAAACAAAAACAGAATTACCTGGAAAAACTCAGCAAGTCATCATCTTCCGACTAGGCACTTTACAGCCCTCTGGGCTGAATATTGAATTCAACAACTTCAGATCTTAAACTCCCCCTCCCCCCATCCCCACCCCGTTTCTTTTCCCCCCCCACCCGTTTTTTTTCAATAATTTATATAGATTCTTCTTTCCCCACCTATTTCCATTATTTTTAAATCTAAAACTAAAACCTTTAGTCTTTCCACCCCACCCCCACTAGAGCTGTACTTTGAATATCCTGTTTTCCATTCTTAATTAGCACTTTTCTCAGACAAAGACCACCACCTTCAACACCTCTTTGACCCTTTTGTCTGTGACATCTTTGGATTATCTGCTCACACCACACCCTCAATGTGTCTCTTCCCCGCCCCCCCCACCCACCTTAAACCAATTCATATTTGTCCCTTGTTGAAACTATGCTGCAGTTCTGCCGAAGGGCCATGGAGGCTCGAAACGTTAACTGATGTATAATTTTCATGTGTTTTTAAATTCTGAGTCCAATTTTTACAAAGAATAGAATTTTGGAAGATGTTTTTTCTTTGGTCAAACTCCACACGGTTGTGTAGCTTTCTCCTTTAATGTTTTCCACATAAAGTCTAAAATAGAACCGTTTATTGTTGAGCAATTTCACTCAAATGCAGAATCAATCAAATTTTTTGGGGAGGTGGGGTGGCTGTTCAGAATGTAGCCTTTTGCTAGATGTGAAATTGACTGCAGATCCCAGTTCATTTTTTTCATTCAAGATGGGAACTCTGAAGTCATGGCATTTTCTCTTGGTAAGAGGTGGAGACGCAATAGTCCTTAGTGCAGCAGAGAATGTGGTAGAGAAGAGTTTATCAGGTTCAAAGGAGTGAGAGGTCAGTGTTGGATTATCTTGCTGTATCAGACAAGCTTTGATTAGGACGGTTGAATTAGTAAGGTCTTGTTATTGCTCACAATAATTATCTTTTTAACGTTTATGGCTGATGGCAGTTTGATCAAGGCAGCTGAGAGCTGTCCCCTCAGATTTGAGTGTAGATTTCTAGATGTTTGTCTATAATTCTGTGCTTCCTTCGGTCTCCTCTCTCTCTACTGCATTGTTCTTCATTGCAAGGCCCACAAGCCCGTGGAGGCTCCCAACCTCACTAAGTGCAGCTCCCCGACGCTCCCTTTCTTGTAACCTCATTGAGCGTCGCAAAATGTTTTAATGTGGTTTCCCGTGTGACTGGCCTAGTGCTACTTTGGAGCAGCCTCTTGTCACCCACCGACCTCCGAGTTGCAGCAGGATCTTGAACAGGAACATAAGTCCAGGAGAAGGAAGCGGCGACAGGGTGAGTCAGAGAGTGGGAGGCTCTGCAGGAGGGTGGGTCAGAGAGGGGGAAGAGGCTACAACTCGAAGGTCAGGGATGGGGGGGGGTGACCACAATGCTGAGGGTTGGGGAGGAGGAGGATGATCTGCAGCAATCAGGGGGATCAGGAAGCAGGATTGGTGGCAGGCAGGAGGTAGCTTAAGTAGAAATTTATATTTTTCTTTTAAAATAAAATAAGTTTAAAAATATAAAGTTATTTCATCTACCAATGTAGGAATTTAGCAATGTAGAATATTGCAACTTAGAGAGTATACGTTTTATTTTTTTTTCCCTGATAAGGAGGTTCCTGCAGAACCTAATGACAGTTTTAACATTGATTCCTATGGGAACCAATGATTCACTTAAAGTCATTTCACTTAAAGTTGTGATTTTCAGGAATTCAATCACAGCTTTCAATAAATACATGTGTATTTATTTTTAAGTATAATATGTGATTTTGTTTTAGTTACACGCGTCACTCTAACATTACTTCATGAAGGAGGAGTAAGCAATGATAATTTAGCAAAGTAGTCGCTATTGTTCTCACATTGCAGGTTTTTTATTAAAGTGGCCCTTGCTTGAAAAATAGTGAAGATCACTGCTCTACTGTATCTCTGATACTTTCCACATCTGTAGTGTATATAGTTCTAATATGTATTTTTTTTGTGCTATCTTTCTTTCTGTAGAGCAATGAACATATACCTGAAAGGGAAAAATTGCAGAGCTATAAGGCAAAATCAAGGGAATGTGATTAACTGGATAGCTCTTCCAACAACCAGTACAGGCATGATGGGCTGAATGGCCTCCTTCTGTGCTGTCTGACTCTATGACTGCCAAACTGTTGGTCTGTCGTGTTCTAGTCCAGAAAGCCAGCTGGAGATGGATAGATTGCGAGCCAACCTCCCCTTACCCAGTCTGTCCCAGACAGTACATGCAGCGCCTGAGCCGCTGTGAAAATCTCAGCACGCGCCCCCATCCCTCAATATCCATTAACCAATTCTTAATGAGCTCCTCAGACCTTTAGTTAGCCTTAACTGGGGAGCGCGCAAAATCATAAGCTCACCCTCCCCCCGCTGCCCTGGTGAAAATGGCCAGCACCAGAAATGGTGTGGGGAAACCAGCACATCAGCCAGTACCTGTATTTTCAGACTTCTGGTCCCACCCCTTCCAGCCCAAATATTCAGCCAACAGAACCCACAGGGCTGGGACCACATAAAGTAGAGGGAGATTGAGGTTCAGAAGCACAACAATTCTGAGTAGTTTGTGAGCTGATTATGCAATTGTTTTAAAGGAAAGGTTGCTCAAACTAATTCTAAAATATGAAGCTTTAAGTGATCCATTGAAAATGTAGAACTGAAGTGAAGTAAAATAATGGAAAGTATGGGCAAAGAGAATTTAAAAGAAAAAGGATGCTTGTTTGCTCTTTAGGATTGATTGTTGGAATGAGATTGGTCATATAGTCATATGGTTAAGATGGGCCAATCAGTAATGCTCTTGAAGTTCTATAGTACAATATAGTTCCTCCTGAAAATCATTATTCTGCAGTAATACAGAATACAAACATGATAACACTATATAGATACACTACAATACAGAATCTTATGACAGTTAATATCATAAAATAGAAAATATATTTATACATGAATGACTTAGAAAAGACATACCAGTGCATAAAATGTACAAGTTTGCATTGCAATTAATTAATCTGCAAATGCACAGTAATCTTCTAAATGCACTGAATTTTGTTGAAGGTTGTTTTGCCAAAATGTGGGTTATAACAAGCCTTAAATTCGCAACCCTGCTGGCATGTACATACTTGCTGTTAGCCTTACCTAGGCATGTAATATATGTTTAACTATATTAAGTGACATCTGGCAGGTGGGGGCTCACTTATGAATTGTTACGTCTGGCATCCCTATCACCTTGTGCTCACTGGCCTACATTGGTTCCCGGCCAATCAAATTCTCTTCCCTTTTTTAAATCTCTCCGAGGTCTTGCCCCTCCCTATCTCTGTAATATTTTCCAAACCCGCAATCCTCTGAGATATCTGTCCTCCTCTAATTCTGGCCTCTTCCTGCATTCCAGATTTTAATTGCTCCACCATGATGGCCCTGCCTTCAGTGGCCTAGGCCCCAAGCTCTGGAATTTTCTGCCTATACCTCTCCACCTATTTCCCCCTACATTCCTCCTTCAAAACACCTCTTAAAACCTTATGGTCACCTGACCTAATATCTCCTTGTGTCATATTTTGTTTTATAATTCTCCTGTGAAGCACCTTTGGACGTTTCATTACCTTAAAGACGCTATGTAAGTTGTTGTTGTGCCTGTATCACTGCAGAGCTGCAGAATGCTGATAATTAAATGCTTTCTTATAAACTAGGTATTCAATGTCAACCGGTTTACATCTTAATCCGCTTGAAACATATTTTTCTCATCTGCTTTCCTTACACTTAAGCAAATTTTTGGATTACCTGTAAACTGGTGAACCGTTGCCCCAGTGCCTTTATCCAAAGCACTGATAAAGATCTTGCGAAAATGGATAGTCCCTAAAATTTGCACGGGATCGCATTGTGCTATTAATTCATGCCCATTGCTTGAAATGCAGCAGCAGGCCAGCTTCTTACTACCTGCCCATTAGCGTGATTACCTAAAGCAACCAGCGCTAACCACATTGTTTACTGGCTACATGCATCAGCAGAAGGCTCAAAATCAGAACTCCCTTGCAGCTTTTACAGCTAGCCAGCATTGGTTAAAAGTAGCCTGCAACTCTTAAAGAGAAGGTGTATTTGGCTGGAGCAGGTGTTGGGATTAAACCTGATTTGGGAAAAATGGCACAAGATGGAAGAGAGTGGGCTCCAAGGTTTTCCAACACTACATTGAAGGTCTCAATGGAGAAGGTGCGAGGGAGGAAAGATGTGTTTTTACAAGGGACCAGGGGGTTCACCAGACATACAGTCAAGTGAGAGCGATAGTTGAGAAGGTTGATGCCAGGAGTCAAGCCCTGAGCACCTGGATGCGGAGTCGCAAGAAATTCAGTGCAGTGAATGCATCTTCAAATGCTTTAAAATGCTAACTGCAGCACTAACCTCAGAGATGTCTCAATTCACAATACCCCGTTATTCGTCTACCAGTTAGGACTCATACCTTACATTCATATACCACACATGATTAGCACAATTGCAAGCCGCACACCCCACATCTCACAGCTTGCACATACTGCTAGGATTTCAACAATGGCAAATACATCAGACAAACAGATTTCATGACATTCACTGACACACTTACCCCTCTTTTGCAGGAGAAGGTGGTACAAACTGGAAAGGAAAAGCATGCCTGCATGCTCTAATTCCCAGCGCTGGTTAGTACTGAAATACCTATTGCTTACGCTTAGGCCAGTGTTGGGTTGAAACCATTTAAGATGACAGTACCTTCATACATAGTCGTCCTTCTCCTATCCCACTCTCTTCTGGCTTACAAATTGCAGATGGTGTAAGCCTCTTACTTACCCCTACTCCTCCTCTCACCACAACCCTATGGGTAGAATTTTACAGCCTGTCCCGCCAACGGAATTTTCCGGTCCCGCTGAAGTCAGTCACCTCTTTTTCCAGTCACGCACCCACCACGATGGGGCCATAAAATTCCGCGCTATGCTTGTACTTGCTACCTTTCAGGTATCCGAGAAGAGCAATCTGGTCAGGCAGTGGAGGAAAAAGAGTGTGATAATGAAGACATGCCATCGCTTGATTTCACACTCACAGCCATCAGCTCAGTTACTGACAATGCACATATCTTAGAGGATAGATTAGAGCTGGGATCTGCACGTGTTGAGACACTGAGCACGAGTAATCTACAGCGGGGTGGGAACAAAGATACCAGAGGTGCAAGCTCGCCAGAGGGTGTTGTTGCACACGAGTTTTGCTGCTAGAAACTTAGATGAGGACTTTGGAGCAGGCGAGAGAAGGAGGCTGATGGGGATGCATAACAAAATGCTTGGTGCAGTGGGAAACATGCCAGAAAGCCTGCCTTCAAACTCAAGGAACATGGAGGAATCTGGAACCAACTTGGCACAAGGCTTTGAGTAGAGCTCGGAGCCCGTCCTTTCCTTCATGGAAATGGTGGCCAACTCCATGAGCACATTTGTGGACCCAACCGTGATGCAGCGTCCAATGACTGATGTCTTAGCTTCCATTGCAGCACCAGTAGCTTCCAGCAAGTGTGTGAGTGCTGCATTGGAAGCTCAGATTGCTCTCACGCAAGCTCAAATTGCTACCGCCATGGCAGTGGATGCCAGTTTTCAAAGGGGCTTGCAGGGTGGCACAGCGGTCCAGCAATCTATCCTCCAAAAGATTACTAGGATTGCTGAGGCACTGCCCCGAGGGAATGACAATGGCCCAATGGAACACAAACCTGCTGTGTTATCTCAGGATGACAGCATTTGTGCTACCAGCATTGCCACTCTGCCAATGTCCTTGCTGTTGCCTGACAGCCAGCCAACCCCAGACCCCTGCCACCCAAGTCAGATGATTCAGTCTGAAGCTAGGCCTTATTTGTTTTTTTATTTATTCTGTCATGGGATCGATGTGGGCATCACTGGCAGGGCCAACATTCGTTGCCCACCCTTAATTGCCCTTGAGAACGTGGTGGTGAGATGTCTTCTTGAACCACTGTAGTCCATCTGGTGCAGGTACACCTACTGTGCTGTTAGGAAGGCCCAGAACAGCTCGAGGGCCATCCTGCAAGACCATCTGCAGGTCCTTCCACAGAAAGTCATCATTCATGCTGCAGCCAATGGGGTGGCACTACGTAGGAGCAACAGGGCAGGCAAAGACACATGGAAGACAGGCACTAAGGGAAGACACAAAGGAGATTCAGCAAATTGTGCATGATATATGGCATGATTAAATTTACAAGTATTATTTGCAATTTTTATTATGTGGTGGCTTGTAGTTTTATATTGTGGCCAAGAGGATGCTGTGATAGTCGGTGACAGGGAAGGTAAGGAGTGTGGGACCGTTGGTGAATGGTGAATTGAGGTTGTGGTTACTGGAATCGCACTGATATTAATTCTTCATAGACAACACTGCCAGAAAGAGACTGTCGGTGTGGGAGCACCCTCTTCCTTCTCCTCACGTCTCTCCTCCTCAGCTGTTTGCCTGTTAGCCGGTGCCCTTTGTGGTTGTAATGTTGTGCAACATGCAGCAGACCACCACAAATCTTGAAATCCTCTCAGCCGAGTACTGCAGGGCTCCTCCATAGCTTTCCAGGCAGCAAAAGCATTGCTTAAGGAATTGTGTGCTCTGTCTCTTTTTGTGCAACAGCATTGCTCTTATTGTATACATGCTGTGTGAGTTGTGAACCATGAGCCATGCTGTCTCCTGATAGCCCTTGTCACCCAGTAGCCATCCTTCCCTTTGGCATGGTGGCTTAAATGTAGCTGGTGTGGCTAGACTGCCACAGAATGATAGCTTCAATGACTGCTACCAGGAAACTGGGCATTGGCCTGCATGATGTCCTGCCTATAGCCACACAGCAGCTGGACGTTGAGGGATTGGAATTCTTTTTGGTTCCAGTACATGACAGAATTGACATGTGATGCCCACACAGCAACGTGCATGCAGTCAAAATTGGCTCCTGATTCAGATAAGTATTTTTATTTTTAATTTTGATGATGGCTTCCAGCAGTCCTTAATAGCTGGACCACTTGTAGATCTCGTCTCTTTGAATGCAGCTGACCTGATGCTGACTACAGTCTGGATGGAAGTGTTATGGATAGGGAGAGAACTTGCAATTTATACAGTGCCTTTCACATCCTCAGGACTTTCTACACATGCTTTAGAACCAATGAAGCATTAATGAAGTGTAGGCAGTGTTGTATGAAACAATGAGAAAGTGAAGAATTCCCAAACACAATGTCTCCAATTCTTCCTGTACTATTGGGTTTAAAGTTCTGAGAGATTTTGTTAATTATATCAATTAAGGTTAAGTGTACATACAGGTGGAGGGTATTGATTGGATAATTACTTGGTCACATATAAAGAAACACTGGGGCTGTCACACCACACCCTCCTGCTTCTCTCCCCCTCCCCTCCCCCCCCACCCCCACCCCCACCCCCACCCCCACCCCCACCCCCACCCCACCGACTTTTTAGTGATTCACTCTTTTATTTAAAACAGCATATAAAGAAACACTAACATTTTAATTTAATCTGATAAGTGTCTATAAAAGTTTTTGATTTTTATTTCAGTGCCCCTTTAAGGGGATGTTATTAGTTAATTTGTTTAATAGGTATATTCAAATAAAAGAATATAAAGAAACACTTACTGACACAGGAGTGGAGTCAGGAGATATACGTCTGTAATGTTTCATTCCATGAAAAAAAATCTATTCCAAGTAAAGACTGGAGTTTCTTCCTTCACCAATTGACTAGAAGAGTATGACAGAGTTGGCCCTGTTACAATTGCTTTTGGCTATTACTATGCCACCTAATACAATGTACTGAGACACTTACCAAAACTATTCAGTTTTAATGAAACTTTAAATGAGTGTCTGAGCTCAGTGGCTTCTCCCTGATGATATCATCATAAAACACTCTTTAAATGTTAACGTTGAGCAGAAAAAATAATAGTTCTTGATAAAAGTTTGCCTTTTAATGGTAGTATTGATGGTGAGACTCCTTGAGAAGCACCAGATACACTTCCTGCTGATGCTTATATATTAAGCCTAGTCTGTTATAATTCAACAAATTTCTACACTTGCTGAGCCAGACCATTTTTTAAAGTTTCAATTTATTGATTGAAAATGTTAATGTTACACTAATAAAGCTACTCTCTAATCAGAAAGAATGGGTTTCTAGTAATAATCCTATACATCTAACATTTACCTGTCACAAAAATCTGCAATAGCTGTATCCTCAATAAGGACCCACCTGGTATTGCCAGCACTGACCTGCTGTAGGTAACGGGTTGGAGGAAGGTCCTCTTATTACACATGGGGCATGTCAGGGGTAGTCACTTGAGGAAGCTGGGCTACTTCCTGGATCTGGGGGAAGATGAGGTGCCAGGCCTCCCCTCAAACCCAGAAAAATGGTTTTCTGGCCTCCTTGATTCCTTTGTAAAAGAACAAGTAATAAAAATAGGAAAATTCTTTGGGGACTAAACTCTTTGGAGCCAACCAGAGAGCAGGCTATACTAGACCTGGTGTTGTGCAGTGAGATGAGAGTAATTAATGATCTCATAGGGCAGGCACCCCTAGGTAGCAGCAACCACAATATGATTGAATTTTACGTTCAGTTTGACAGAGAGAGGAGTGGATCCGAGACCATGTTTTTAAACTTAAATAAGGACAATTATGAGGGCATGAAAGCTGAGCTGGCTAAAGTGAATTGGTAAATTAGGTTAAGGGATAGGTCAATAGAGATGCAGTGGCTAATATTTAAGGGGATATCTCAGAATGCACAGAATAGATACATTCCAACGAGTAAGAGAAAGTCCAAGGGATGGGCACACCATCCATGGTTAACTAGAAAGGTTAAAGATAGTATCAAACTTAAAGAAAAAGCATATAATTGTGCAAAGACTGGTGGCAGGTCAGAAGATCGGACAGAATGTAAGGAACAGCAAAGAATGACTAAAAGACCAATAAGAAGGGAAAAGTAGAGTACGAGAGAAAGCTGGCCAGAAATATAAAACAGATAGTAAGAGTTTCTATAAATATTTTAAAAAGAAACGAGTTAACAAAGTGAGCTTTGGTCCCATAGAAAGTGAGTCTGGAGAATTGATAATAGAAAACAAGGAATGGGCAGATAAATTGAACAGGTATTTTGCATCACCTGGCACAATAGAGGTTAAAAGTAACATCCCAGAAGCAGGTATAAACCAGGCAATGGAAGGGATGGAGGAAATCAGGAAAATTACAATCACCAGAGAAATGTTACCGAGTAAATTGTTGGAGCCGGGGGCTGACAAGAGCCCGGGTCCTGATGGACTTCGTCCTAGGGCCTTATTAGAAGCGTCTAGTGAGATACTTGATGAATTGGTTTTAATTTTCCAACACTCCCTAGATTCAAGGAAAGTCCCATTAGATTGGAAGATAGCAAATGTAAATCTATTTTTCAAAAAAGGAGGGAGACAGAAAGCAGGAAACTACAGGCCAGTTAGCTTAACATCTGTCATAGGGAAAATCTTAGAAGCTATTATTAAAGAAGTTATAGCAGGGCACTTGGATAAGTTCAAGGTCATCAGGCAGAGTCAACATAGTTTTGTGAAAGGGAAACCGTGTTTAACCAACTTATTGGAGTTCTTTGAGGAAGTAGTGTGCTGTGGATAAAGAGGAGCCAGTGGATGTACTGTACTTAGATTTCCAGAAGGCGTTTGACAAAGTGGCACATCAAAGGTTATTGTGGAAAATAAAAGATCATGGTATAGGGGGTAGCATATTGGCATGGATAGAAGATTGGCTGGCTAACAGGAAGCAGAGAGTAGGCATAAATGGGTCTTTTTTAGGTTGGAAATATGTAATGAGTGGTGTGTCACAGGGATCAGTGATGGGGCCTCAATTGTTTGCAATTTATATAAATGGCTTGGATGAAGGGATGGATGGGATGGTTGCCAAATTTGCTGATGACACAAAGATAGGTAGGAAAGTCATTTGTGAAAAGGACAAAAGTAGGCTACAACAAGATATAGATAGGTTAAGTGAGTGGGCAAAGATCTGGCAAATGGAGTATAATGTGAAATTGTCCATTTTGGCAGGAAGAATAAAAGTGAAGCATATTATCTAAATGGTGAGAGAATGCAGAGCTCTGAGATGCAGAGGGATCTGGGTGTCCGAGTGCATGAATCGCAAAAGGCTAGTATGCAGGTACAGCAGGTAATTAGGAAAGCTAATAGAATGTTATCATTTATTGTGAGGGAATTGAATACAAAAGTAGGGAGGTTATGCTTCAGTTGTACAGGGCACTAGTGAGACCACATTTGGAGTATTGTGTACAGTATTAGTCACCTTATTTATAGAAGGATGTAAATGTGTTGGAAGCAGTTCAGAGAAGGTTTACCAGACTAATACATAGAATGGGTGGGTGGTCTTATGAGAAATGGTTGGACAGACTAGACTTGTATCCGCTAGAGTTTAGAAGAGTAAGAGGTGACTTGATTGAAACATATAAGATCCTGAGGGGCTTGACAGGATGGATGTGAAAAGGATGTTTCCTCTTGTGGGAGAATCTAGAACTGGGGGTCACTGTTTAGAAATAAGGGGTCGCCCATTTAAAACAGAGATGAGACGAAATTTTGTCACTCAGAGGGTTGTCAGTCTTTGGAACTCTCTTCCTGAAAAGGTGGTGGAAGCAGAATCTTTGAATACTTTTAAGGCAGAGGTGGATAGATTCTTGGTAAGCAAGGGGGTGATAGGTTATTGGTGGTGGGTGGGATGCAGTTTTTAGGTTACTATCAGATCAGCCATGATCTTATTAAATGGCGGAGCAGGCACGAGGGGCTGAATAGCCTACTCCTGCTCATTGTTCGTATGTTAGCTAAGCCTAGCAACTTGAACTCACAGTTGGGCCCCACTGCTGCCAGGGAGTTGGCCAATCTGCTTTCACCAGCTTACTGCCCAAAGGGGATGGTTGTTAGCAGATATGAGAACTCCTGGTGTTAGGAAGTCCCTCCCACTCACCAGCTCCAGCCCCATTGTGCCACTGACCTCACAGAAGGCAAAGGCTTCACCCTTTCAAATATAAGCCCCAACAAGGCCAGGATCTGGTGCAACCTGGGCCACCTAATTTATGGAAATCCTAACACGCTCCTGCTCGAGTTACGACAGGAATGTGCCAGCACGGTGCAAATTTTTGGTGCATTTATTTTCAAAGTTTGAAATCAAAATGTATCTGTAAAATGTTTTTACCTCAGAATGCTTTCCCCAATAATGTCCTGTCTTTTTAACTTTGATTTTGCAGGATTAGTTACTGAATCAATTATTTTAATTTGTTTTTACTTATGATGTAAATAAATGTATTATCCATTTTTCTGCTCTTTCCACTTTAAATCTATATTCAAATTTGTCATTGGTAACCTAAACTCAGCTCCCAAGGCCGCCTTGTGGTCCTCAAAGATATTGCTGAAGTTTCATGGATCTTTTCGTTGGACTTGGCTCTACTAGTGGAACAATCAGGTCAAATTGTGAAGTGGAATTCAAAGGCTTAAACTGACCTAAAGACCCATTGATAAGATTAGCCGGCATCATAAGGAGCAGGGTTTGGCTGAAATGAGTTGTCTCCTTAGCAGCACTCCGAAGGCCAATTTGCTTAGTTCAGTTAGGAAAGGGTCTCTCTCCAAACTGTTGCAAAGTCAGGCTGGAAGAAGATAATGTTTTAAATCATTACTAATAAAAACAGTGTGACAACATTAATATCACATGAACTAGGTGCTGAAAGGTGTTACCAGAGATTGGTTTCAACTTCCTGCTACTTTCAACCCACAGGATGGAAAGTGGTTATTTGACCATTAGGCTGCTTCCATAGATAACTGTGATATATCAGGGCTGCTGGCAACTCAGTTTGGCCCAGTATGGTGCCCTATTAATGATGCTGCTGGCAGTAATTTAAATCTGTTAGACAGTATCATGAATGCAATGAATATAGCTGTAACACTCTCTGGTGATTTATTCTGCCACTTAAACCCTCCATCATGTCTAATAGATTTTCTGTGGCATATAAAATATTTAAATGCTAGTAAAACATAAAAGCCTTTTACCTTATAAAGTACCCATTACATGGCTTTTTCAGATGCCAACTATATCATGAGCCACAGTCAAAATCTAATAAGAGAAGAACCATCATGTAAGGCAATTTTTCAAATGATACAGGGCCTTCTTTATGTCCAAAATGAGAGTGTTGACCCATTCGTCCCCAGTGGCACCCAGTCTTTCTGCCAGTTAGTGCAAATTTAGACCGCAACACCATTGTGGCTATTTATATTAAAAGACAGGGAAGAAAGCATTAGCACTCACTGCCTACTTCCTGGCACTTGTTCCTGAGTTGAAGTGCAGACCAACAGAAAGCAGGACTTAGCACAGTTACAATCAGTGGAAGGTATTAACAGAAATTGCTGGATTAGTATTCTCATTGTATTGAAATTCCAGGCTTGTGTTTCATATAATTGTGTTTCCTAGATAACGCAGAGTGACTTCACATCGAAAGTACTTCATTGGCAATAAAAAGCTGTGGGAAACCCTAAGGCTGTGAACGGCATTATATAAATGCAGGTTCTTTCCTTCTCCCCTTTCCCTCCCTCATCATTCTGTGCAATTTGTATCAGTGGTGCCAAGGTGTGATCGGTAGGAAGACAGGTCAGTCAGTGATTCACAGTATTTAGGGGATTGAAAATCACTCAAGTGTCACTTTCATGGTCTAGGATGGTGTCAGATATACGTTAATTCAGTTTCTTCCTTGGGCCTTAGTGCCAATTACCAATGATCTAAAGGGGCTGATTGTACAATTGCTCATCAACAGTCTTTTCATTAGGTCGCTGGTTCATTTCCGGCTAGAAAGAAGTGCCTCCTCCCCCATCCTGTTTTTAGGGAGGAGGTGGTGGAGTGATATTGTCACTAGACTAGTAACCCAGAGACCCAGGGTTATGGTCTGGGGACCTGAGTTCAAATTTAACCATAGCAGATGGTGAATTTTGAATTCAATAAAAATCTCAACAGTCTTTCCTAAATGCCGCACACATGAGGGAGTGACAGATAAAGTGACTTTTGACTCAATGAATAGAAGATCATGCCATACTGTTCTAATAATCTTATAATACTAAAATATGCTGGTCCCAAAAATCCACACTGGCTACATCCCAGGATGGACCCGTCTGGGGTCTTGGGAACTGATCTCATTGAAATGGATCAGGGGAAGTCCCTCGATTTGGATGTGAATGTTGGGGACCAAGATCGCAGTTGAGGTGACTGCCTGCTGAGAAATTGCTTACTGTAATGTTGATGGCCATGTACAGAAAATCGCAATTTCTCCCTTCCCTACGTGGAAAGGTGAGTTTCTGATCCCCTCAGCCTCCTTGATTATAAAGATTAAGGCCATGATTATTTCCTCACACATTCTAACTAAAAATATCGTTGAACTTCAATACACCAAAAAATAAAATTCAGCTTTGGTGGGGATAAAACTAAAGGCAACAAATTAGCCACTGAAATATAGCGTGGCTGATTTACCTGACTGTAGAAGTCAGTGGAAAGGCAGAACTGGTTGGGTGTATAATGGGTAGCGGATCCAATAATGTTTGTTTGTGTTGTCACTAAGGTTGAATTTGCCTCCGAATTGGTTACATTTATTTGTATGTTTCATTTAATCTTCATTATTATTTCTGGTATGAATCCTTGTTAAAGTCTTCAAACTTCTACAAAGCTATTCTTTAAATGAAGAGATTCAGGCATTCAGTGATAGGCTGGCTGCAGCAGAGAACAGTTTACTTAAAGTGTACAGCTCATTGCTCCAGGCTGTGAAGGAAGCACATGGCAAACAGTGAAACTCTTCACAGTGAGGTGTGAACATGAGAACATAGAAAACTGAAAGGCAGGAAAAGGCCACCTTATCCACCGAGCTGGTCCCATACCTCTTGGTGACTGGAGTACCATGACTAGACACTGCAGACTGAATTTTCCCAGCTCCGTGGTGATAGACCTGGAGGTGAAGTGATCAGGAAAGTAGGGGCAACCACGCCAGGATGCTCCCTAACACCTTCCCACCGTCTTGGACTTTCCTGGGGCGAGCTATGAGTGGACAGTCAATTAAGATGTTTAAGGCCCCAATTGGAGGCGATTTTGCAGCCTCGCTGGCATTTTGCTGCAAGTGCAGTAAACCCACTGACACATGTGGAGGCTGCCAGCTCAATGGAGGTGGCCTCCCTACGGCAGACTAGGGGTCCACCGGAGTCAGAGGCTCCATCCAAGGTTACTTAAAGTGTATAGTTCATGGCTCCAGGCTGTGAAGGAAGCACATGGCAAACAGTAAAACTCTTAATAGTGAAGTGTGATCATGAGAACATAGAAAACTGAAAGGCAGTTGTCCACAAAGCTGGGACAGCAGGAAAGGCAGCCCTCACAGCCCAAATAATTCACGCAAAGGGGTTTTCCCTGTGCTCCGACGGACCCAACAGCTTCACTCCTCATAATTAACACCTCCATGTTAAGGCCTCCTCATGATCCCCAAACTTCCTCAACAACAACCACCTCTCTGTGGTGGCTGCCGAGGCTCCAGAGCTGCCGGCCCTTAATAAGATGGCAAGTGTGGAGGCGGTCAATTAGGAGACCTCCTCCAGAAGGATTGCTGTGCACCCCCCCACCCCCATTCGATCCCTGACACCTGAAGGCCATGATAAAATCCAGCCCTAAATGACTAGACCCCATCAGCCCTGCCCCACTCGCAACCTTAGCCTGGTATCATGTCTGTAGGAACTCTTTGCTCCTGAGACCAATATTACTGCACAGCTCAAGTGACAGGAAGTGCACTTGTGGGATAATGAGACTGATGGAAAGCTGGATTCTACGTGATAGGAGGTACATTACTTGATACCTGGCTGAAATATGATATTCTTGACGTACAGGTATTAATTTGATGATTAAACATTTTCTAAATCCAAGTTTTAGCCGCTTAGATTTGAGGTACTACCTATTTCTGTAGTCTTTAACTAGGATTGTTGAATTAACATCCACTCCTTTCACACTTCCTATACAATAAATTGCCCCATAGTGCAGTCACTGGTATTACGTAAGCAAACACAACAACAGTTTTGTATACAGCAAGTTCCTGGTAACAGTTGTGAGATGAGTGCCCAGTTAATCAGCTCTTCGGTTGTGTTTGTGGGTCATAATGTTGACCATTCAGAGAGAGGGAAGGTCATTATTTCCTTGTAACCTGGGCAGGATTAGATGCCAAGTACCAGAAGTGGTTATGTTTCTCAGGTATATTTCCTATCCTTCCCCACCAAACCCTTCCCATCCTCAAGGTCAAGGTGGTCTTTCTGAATGAAGTTCTGTGATAATGGGTGGAATTTTACAGCCCTCCCGCTGGCAGCATTTTCCGGTCCCGCCAAAGTCAATGGACTTTTGAATGGCTCGTCGTATTTTACGAGTCTCCCCCTGTCGCGACGAGACCGTAAAATTCCGCCCAATAAGTTTTTATTTCCACAAGTTCAGAAGCGACCTTGTTTCTGTGAAGTGTTGACAAATGATTATTTTCCTCTGTAGATGGAACAACAGCCATCCTATGAAATTAATCTCTACATGTACATATACTTTGTCATCTTCGTCATCTTCGGGGCATTCTTCACCCTCAATCTCTTTATCGGTGTAATTATTGACAATTTTAACCAACAGAAGAAAAAGATAAGTATCTCTTCTTTGCATTCTGCAGTGACTAGAGTTAAATACCTAAACTAGGCATAGTCATGGATAACATGTAAACACATTTCATAACCTATCCATTTACCATTTTATATTCACATATGAATGGGATGGGTGATTACATTTTAGGGTTAATGATACGGTCATTGAGATACAATACCCATGGTTGCTCTGTTCAAATCTGATCCAGACTGATGGGATGAAAGTCTCCCCTGTTAGTCCTCAGTGAAATGAGGCTCAATCAAGCCCTCGATGGGCACGACAATGCTGCTATAGTTTGACACTAAACTCAGAAAGCTATTAAATTGTTGGCATGGGAAAAGGAAAAAAAATGGATGTGCTGTTCTGAGTTGGTGTTAATTGCATTGTTGGAGACAGAATAATTTTACTTTCCATTTAGCTGTGCTGTTCCTGACCAGGGATTGTCTGTTGACTATTTTGAAAAACTACTGAAAAAGGAAACTAATGTAAATGACCACCAGGAGCAAAAAAATTACAGCAAAATAAAGTTTGAATGTTGTGGCATAAATCCCATCATGGAAAGTTGGGAAATTAAATTCAGTAAGTTTGTAGGCTGGCACCAGATAAGATGAAAGCTGCTGGAATGTCATTAAAAACTCAACTGGTTCAATAATGTCCTTCAGTGAAGAGAACCTGCCAACCTAAACAGGTCTGCTTTACACATAACTCCAGTCCCACACAGTGCAGTTGACTCTTAATGCCCTCAGGAGTGGACAATAAATGTGGCCTTGCCAGCAGCAGCCAATTTCTGAGAACAAATATATTAAATAAGAAGTACATAGTCAATGTAGGGACTACTAAATAATCCAGAATAAATAGTCATCTCTGTTTTAAATGAGCAACCCCTTATTTTTAAACAATGACCCCTAGTTCTAGGTTCTCCCACAAGAGGAAACATCCTATCCAAATCCATCCTGTCAAGACCCTTCAGGATCTTAAAGGTTTCAATTAAGTCGCCTCTTACTCTTCTAAATTCCAGTGGATACAAGCCTAATCTGTCCAGCCTTTCCTTATAAAACAACCTGCCCATTCCTGGGATGAGTCCAGTAAACCATCCCTGAACTGCTTCTAACGCATTTACATCCTTCTTTAAATAAGGAGGCCAGTGCTGTACATAATACTCCAGATGTGGTCTCACCAATGCCCTGTACAACTGCAGCATAACCTCCCTACTTTTGTAGTCAATTCTCCTCACAATAAATGATAACATTCTATTAGTTTTCCGAATTATCTGCTGTACCTGCATACTAACCTTTTGTGATTCATGCACTAGGACACCCAGATCCCTCTGAATCTCAGAGCTCTGCAATCACTCACTATTTAGATAATAAGCTTCCTTTTTATTCTTCCTGCCAAAATGGACAATTTCACATTTTCCCACATTATACTCCACAGTCGAGGTTGGGTCATTTAATCTGTTTAAGACTGAGTTAGACAGAATTTTGATCTACAAGGGAGTCAAGGATAATGGGGGACAGGCAAGAAAGTAGAGTTAAGATCACAGTCAGATGTGTCACAGGTTCGAGGGGCAAAATGGCCTACTCTAGCTCCTATGTCTTATGATCCTAGGACACTCCTTTGCCTTTCATTGAATTTATTGAATATTAGCAAAGTTTCATCAAATAATTGTAAGTGTTCTCATCTTTACTTTGGAGGAAAAGATATCTTTATGACAGAAGAACAGAAGAAATACTACAATGCTATGAAGAAGCTTGGCTCGAAGAAACCGCAAAAACCTATCCCAAGACCAAACGTAAGTGTTAAGCCAGGTATCAATGAACCTTGAAGGGAATGGAGAGTCTATGAGGTGTATGTTCTGCTCAAAGTACCTCTCCTCCTGTATGGCTTGGGAAAAAGTACCAGAGGAAATATGTGCACCAAATTTAACAGTTCTTTAATCTCCTTTTTCATTTTGGGCAGTTCCCTCCAGTGCTGCTCTAGCAATGGTATTGATAAGAGGAGTATCAATGGTATTGATAAGAGGAGTATCAATGGTATTGATAAGAGGAGTATCAATGGTATTGATAAAAGGAGTATCAATGGTATTGATAGGAGGGGTGATGTGTGTATGCTCTGCTGCCCAGTCCTGAGATAATACCACGAAGGAAGCAAAAACAGTGATTTGCATGTACTCAACCCCTTTCCTGACCTCAGGACACCCCAAAGTGCTTTACAACTCATGAGTGACTTTTGTTTGTCATCGCTGCAGTCATGTCAGCAAATATGATCGCCAATTTACACTCAAGAGCCCACCCAGAGTAATGGGACAAATAATCATATAATTTGTTTTAGTGGTGTTAATTGAAGGATAACTATTGGCCAGGACACTTGCTCTTCTTCAGATAGTGTCACCTGAGCAGACAGGACCTCAGTTTAGTCTTATTCATGGATGGATCCTATAATGGTGTAGTATTCCTTCAGTACTGCACTGAAGTGCCTATCTGTTATGTGTTCCTGAAGTAGGGCTTGAACTTTCTGACTTAGAAATGAGAATATAACTTCTGAACCAAGCTGACATTTACATATGCAGCCTACTTAATTTCATGTCACTGAAACAGCAAGATTCAGCAGCATAGACTTGCGATGAGGGTTTAATGCCTCACTCTCTTCAGTTCTCATCTTGAGCTACATTGCCAGCAATATACAATAGAAGGAGGCAGTCTTCACCAGGCCATTGTTGTATAGATCCCAGCAGCCAGCCTATCTGAGAAAGCCAATTAATCTTTGTTAATAAAATGAATCATTAGCTTCTAACGCAATTGTCTGTGCCAATTTTATTGAACTTTGCCATTAATTAAATGACCTTTGATTTCTTTTCAAAACCTTCTAAACATTAATTAATGTCCTACAGCATTGCTGAAAATCTGCCAGTCAATTTACAAGCACATTATACTTACATTCCTCTGCAAATATAATTGATTAATTACAATTAATTACAAATGCTAAACCCTTGCAATCTTGTAAATTGAGAAAGTTAAGGGCTTGATACAGCACAACACTGACATTGAGAAGTGTTTGAGAATAGGCTGGATTTTAACTTTGCAAGGTACTGGAAGCTGGGTTGGAGTTCTGTAGCATGTAGGGAACTCCAAAGTAGGTGTAGTGTCTCTGTCAGCGGATTTTTAACTCAAGTGTTGCCATATAATTTCCAGATTTCCTGATCAATTAATGTGAATGGGTGTGATGATGACCCACATGTGGCGATTTCAACTCCAAGGACATGGCAAACATACAATTTAGTGGAGTTTGCAGTAGAAGAACAACATAAGAACTTGGCAGAATAGAGCCCAGATGTTCAAAGGCTGTGCCTCGTTTTAGTGATGTCTCCCTGGATGTGCTGCCAGGGACTGTAAGAACCCTCAGGTAGATACTCTCCCTACTGATGAGAGGAAGAAGCACACTGGAGAAGCAAAGAAGATATGGCTAGAGGTTACCCGTGAGGACAGCAGCAGAAGTGTGGTGGCACACTTTGTGGGTTCAATGTGAATAGCGGTTTAATGGCCTTAGCAGGGCAAGAAAGGTGGGTGGAGTGGCACATTCAACTACGTCTTGATGTGTGTAACACTCCAAACCCCCTCACTCTGCTTGCTCAAGTCTAGTCTAGCAAATCACTCCACACACCACCAATTCACCTTGCAGATACACCTATCATTCTCTATCTATGCACATCCTCACATCCCTATCTGTCCATCCACCACTGAAACTCACCCTCATCCTTATGCAATGTCATGCATCTCCCGTAAAGACCCACTCAACAAATGCTCTCCATCCATCTGTTCAACACATGTCATTACTTGCACTGTTAGATCTCTTATTTCCCTCCTTGCAGGAGAAGAGAGCACAGAACATGAGGCAAAGACAGAGAAGTGAAGGTGGCCCTCCAATCGTCTCATAACTGATAGCTGCAGAGAAGGAGGCACTGGATATCAGTGGAGTCTCGGCAAGCTTGGCCATCTGAGATGGGGCCTACCCATCTACCTGGTGATAGAATTAGATACCAGATAACCTCATGTGTGTATACCACTCACTCATGTTAACTTGGGCCAGGATTTTCCAGCGGTCGGGTGGGCTTGGCGGGCGTGCCCGGGAGCCGTCGGGAAGCCTACTGCTGCCCACAATCGGGCTCCGACCACCATTTCACTACAGCATAAAACGCAAGCCCCGACTCAGGGAATCCCCCCCTCTCTGCCCGCGCAAGGAGTGCTCAGCACTTCCGGATGCGCGTCACACTGGGCGGGTCTTAATTGGCCCGCCCACATAAAATGGTGATGCAGACCCATCGGTGGCGCCAATCAGGTTCGTGCCCGTCCCCGCAGAAGTCTCCCCCTCAACGGGGGGAAAATTCTCCCCTAAAGATCACTTAAAACATGCTTTACAGCTCTGATTTATGTTTTTAATCGTCTGTGGTACCTTCAGGCACTCCTCAGGAGGTAGTCCAGGATGAGGGCCACAACTACTCAGATGAGATCACTTCCTCTCAGGCTGCACACTCAAAGGGCTTGTGCAGACCATACAGCAATTCAGATGCTCACAGATGCTTTGCTGGAACTAATAAGACAGATAGTTGAGTTTTCACTTGGTAACTCATTCATTACATGTTAGCAAAAGAGGATGGTAAAGTCGGGGACAGCAGCGGAGAGTCAACCTTAGAGGTTGCTGGACATTCCAAGCTCCACTCAGCTGGACATAGATGCTTCATTTCAGGGGCCGGCAACCAATGGGATTCTTCTCCTGCAGTAGCAGAGAATGTGCAATGTACTGGCAGGCAATCCAGCTGCATCGCAGTGCTTTCAGACATATGGACGACTCCATCTCAACCATCAGTGGCATAATGCCACAGGCCTTTGCCATGATGTCCTTGTCCATGGAAAGAGCAGCCACTTGCATGCAGCATTCAATGTGTGACGCCGATAGACACTGGCCACTAGGGTCCACTTGGCAGCAGGTTTTGTTCCAGCAGGCTGCAAATATCTGGCAATACCTGACGCAACATCCTGAGCCCCCTGAGACACTGGTATTGCAACATATCGAGGAAGCTTATCCTCTACTTATAGACCCTGCATGCCAGGTATGTCCTTCACAGAGCTCACCTCTCCTCTCTTCTCTTCCCCTGTGGAACTGCAGGCCTGTGAGCAGTAGGCTGTTGCTGTTTCTGCTCCTGCTGTTGCTGCTGCTAAGTCATCTTGACCCTCATCTGAACTCCAAAGTGACACAGCATTAGCAGCACACTTCAGAGCTCCAGAGTGCAAATTGGACATACAAACCTCCAAAGCAAAATAGTAAAAATAAACTTCAAAGTTGTCATAGTAACCATCTTTCGCTAATAAATACTGTCGTGAATGAGCAGGCGGATGCCCAGCCACCTGCTGACCTCAGGGATGTAATCATCCTGCAAGGGGTGGCCTGGGTGCCATTTAAACACAGAGGGCAGGTCTAGGGCTAGAGACTGGATTCCTGCCGTGGAGTGGAAGGGAGACCATTCAAGGGAAACTACCTTTGATTGCTCAATTGTATCCATTTACAGATACAAGGAGGAGTGGAGAATGTAGGCTCTACATGACGCTGTCTTTTGGTAGCTATGATAAGGAGGAGAAGGGCCCATCGCTGATTGATGTAGCTCCAGCAAGAACATCGCCCTGAGAAGGCAGCGCCAGTGGTGCCCCAGGAAGCCCAAGATGCTCCTGAGGAGGGGCATCATCCATGAAGATCTTGGCACGACCAAGGGTGTACAGAAGACACATCCCATACCCAGAGCCGAGAGAAAGATGGTGCTGGAGGTGACTTTGCTTATCTATGGATATAGTAGCACATATTTGTGACCTTCTCCGCGATGATCTCATGCCGTGAGGACTTAAAGGACATGCCATGCCAATGGCTCTGAAGGTTACCACCACACTAAACTTTTTTGCCACAGGATCCTACCAGGGCTCCTCTGGGGACCTTTGTGGAATCTCACAATCGGCCATATACAAATGTATAAAGGAGGTGACATATGCCCTTTACAGTAAAGCTCACTACTATGTGCAGTTCTGCATAGATGAAGCAAGCCAGGTTGCTAGTGCTGTGGGATTCGATGTGATCTCAGGCTCCCCGCAAGTGCAGAGTACCATCAACACACATGTGGCCTTCGGAGCTCCCTGGCAGCAGCCTGCATGATTCATTAACAGAAAAAGATTTCACTTACAACGTGTAGATTATCTGCGACCACCAAAAACAGATCCTACATGTACCTGCCAGGTACCCAGGGAGCTCTCACGACTCTTACATCTTAAGTCACTCCCAGGTACCACAGGTCTTTGAGGGGCCTCAACGCTTAGTGGGTTGGCTCCTTGGTGACAAAGGGATACCCCCACAATACATGGCTAATGACGCCCGTCTGTCACCCACAGAGTGCATCTCAGGAGAGGTACAATGCAGCACATTCCGCCACAAGTTCTATGATTGAGCAAACCATTGGCCTACTGAAGATTTATTTCCAATGCTTGGAGCGGACAGCAAGGCTCTCCAATATTCACCACAGAGCTTGTCCCACGTCAGCTTTGTTTTCTGCGCCCTGCACAATCGTGCACTGCAGAGGGGGGTCGATTTTCCTGAGGGAGACATTGAAGGGCGATGTGTCTACTCAGACGAGAAGGGCACAAAAGGGGATGACTCTGAAGAGGATGAAGATTCAGATGAGCCACATCAGGGTGCTATTGCAAGGGCACAATGTGGCAGACATGCCCGTGATAGCCTCATTGCCACAAGCTTCCAGGAGGAATAATCTCACAACTAGTTTTCACAATCGAGACTCTCTTCATCCTTTGATGCAGGGGACACTACAACACCATCATTCTCAGCATGAATATCTCAGGAGAAGGCAGAAATCTCACAATGATCACAGGAGCAGTCTTAGTCACTTTCTACCCTAACGATGGGGTCATCCTTGGAATACATAATAGTCTTGACAACATGCCGCTGCTGTGGAATGTGGATTGCATTCCATTAGCGCACGTCCTGAAGCAGCTCCACATAGTACAGTCCTTTCAACCATAGACTCACCAAGTTAGTGGGCATGGCAGCTTTCAAACGGCTGTAAAGTGCATTCAAACATGGATACGCTCATGTCAATATGACACCAGCTTAGTTATAGGAACATAGAAACTAGGAGCAGGAGTAGGCCATTCGGCCCTTCGAGCCTGCTCCGCCATTCATTATGATCATGGCTGACCATCCAACTCAATAGCTTGCTCCCGCTTTCTCCCCATATCCTTTGATCCCTTTCGCCCCAAGAGCTATATCTAACTCCTTCTTGAAAGCATACAATGTTTATGTAGGTGAGTTCCTGCACGCCGCACCATGAGATTCAACATGCTCCTCGTGGATGCATAATTAATGAGCTGAACAGCGCAAGATTTTGTGTGTTCAGCCACCCCATTCTCCAGCGGAAGTCACTCCGACTTCCGATGTTGGTACTTATTGTTATTTTTCCCTGCCATGTCTTCAGCCTCCTCAGTTGCCATTGGATTCTCACCTTGCTTTCAACTGGTGAGTCCCAGGATGCTCGGGAGACTTGTGGGACCCGTAGTTAAATTACAAAAGCTATGTTAATATCGCTGTAATTGAGCGGTTAACAAATTGAAATTGACAGCCCTCCTCTCCTGAAGGGTTCGCACACATTCAGCATAAGCCCAGGGTTAAATGCAGAAGTCGACAGGTTGGAGCCAGCTTCCCAATGTGCATGAATTTTTCCAGGACTTAACCACCCAAACCCACAGGCAGAATTTTCTGCCTGTTGGGCGGGCAGGCCCGACCCAATCTCCGGCGGGCGGGGAGCCGAACCCCGCCGGAGAAGCGAGCCCCGCCGCCATTTTACGTGGGCGGGCCAATTAAGGCCCGCCCAGCGTGACATCGGAGGGAAGCGCCATGCGCTCCCTGTGTGGGCAGGGGAGGATTCCCCAAAAGCGAGAGTGTGCTCTATCATGCATGCACGCGACAGAGCGCACATCTCCCTGTGGCTAAGTGCTGCCTCAGGGAAATCGCTGACAGTTCTAAAAACATTAAAAATAGAGAAAAAAAAATCCTTAACATGTCCCCCTCATGTGACAATGTCATACGAGATGGGACATGTTCATAATTTACACTAAAACTTTATTAAACTTTTTAAATCCCTACATGAAACCTCATCCCGCCGGTGGATGAGGTTTCATGTTTTTTCTATTCCCCGCTGGGGCTCCTGACCGACCCGCCAACCTTAAGGTTGGACGGGCAGGTCCTTTAATTGTTTTAATGATCCTGTCAATGGCCTCAATTGGCCATTGACAGGTCAGCGGGCCCGCAGCTGATTTTGCTGTGCCCCCACTTTCCTGAAGATTTAAATGGGGCGGGATGACATCGGAGGTTCCACCTGACATCATCCCGCGTCATTTTACACGTCGGTGAGAGGGCCCCGCCCCCTGCTCGCCAACGGCAAAATTCAGCCCCATATGTCCAACCATGTTAAAATCCCACTCAATGAGTAAGAATTAGAGATGGTGCAATGGGTTTGATTTTAAACCATTGAAGAGGATGAAAAAGTTGTAGCAGAGAGCATATTTACAGCTTAGGAGGAAGCAAGAGGGGACAGTTCTGTGGATCAATGGAAATGCTTACAGTATACGGGACATGCTTGATGGGTCAAATGTTCTATTCTGATAGTTTAGATATTAAACTTTGATTGGTTTAATATACGTTGAAGAACATGCCCGATGAAGTCTGTAGAATTGTTCAAACTATCTTACAATCTATACCTTCTCCTGCCATGCATAAATGTTGGTCAGGCATAATAGGAAGAACATAATCAATGTTAAGTAGTTATACAATGGCAGCTCATTTCTTTTCCTTTCCTGCCCTCCCCCAGAATAAATGTCAAGGAGTGTTCTTTGATTTTGTCAGCAAGCAAGCCTTTGATATCTTCATCATGATTCTCATCTGTCTCAACATGGTGACTATGATGGTAGAAACAGATGACCAAAGCGCAGAAAAAACTGATATTCTTTACTGGATCAACCTGGTGTTTATTGTTGTATTTACCAGTGAATGCGTGCTCAAGATCGTCGCTTTAAGATACTATTACTTCACCATTGGCTGGAACATTTTTGACTTTGTTGTGGTAATTCTTTCTATTGTGGGTAAGTCAGAAGCTGAGATCCATTTCTTTTGGAAATTTGCTTTTTGAGTTTTTCCCTCATTTGCGTGATGTCAAATGTTGTAGAAATGGAATAATTTTAATTTTAGTAATTTTAATGGGTGGGGGAGCTTTTTTTAATTCCTTCATGGGATGCGGGCATCACTGGCTAGACCAGCATTTATTACCCATCCCTAATTGCATCAAGCACTCCCATATCAGGTGGAGTGACGCTCTCCTTCTCCACCCCAGTAGTCGGCCTTAGCCTCAATCTCTAAAGAATATCACCAACTACATCAGTGTGACATGTTCCTATTTCTCACATCAGCTATTGGGTGCCTCTTTAAGTGCAATTGCTGAATTGCAGACATTTTAAGTTTTAGATTCATGGCATTAGGAATTAATTTGGAATTGCCCAAATACAATTCATGGCAACAGACAGAAGACTTCCAATTCAACCTGAGTTAGACTCTGACATGAAACGTCAGAATCTGACTCACTGTACTAACTCACACCTATACCTCCTATAACAAGACTTTCTAGATAATTATGAAGGCTATACATGCTTCTGAGACCATTTTTTATTCTGAATGTTTATTGTGTCATCAGTGTTTGCCATGGTGTGTAGTGGTCCAGTGCCATGTTGGAGTTCCATATGGTGCTTGGAGTGGGGGAATATGGCTGTTCATCCAAAATCACCAGATCACTGAGCTTTCACAAAAAATATTGGCCAAAGATCAGCTTGAAGTTAGATTTGAAAAATTAACTTTTTTACCTGTAACCCAACATTTAGGATAGATTTCCCAGCAGGTCCGTCTGAGTAACAGCTTATTACATTAATGGGTGCACATTTTATAATTAATTATGAAAGATAATGGGAGACATCTTCCATGTGACTTGCATCCATTTAATGTCCCTGAAATTTTTTCAGGTTTGTCATTGCTCTAGAAGTACCCGTTAGCTTGCAGCTAATTATATTAAAACCAACCCACCTAATTAATGACATTAGATATTAATGCATTTTCCTGTCATATCATTATGCCTCTCATTCATCTACTCAACCATATAAAATGGGCATCCTGGCTGCTAGGGTAAGATCTATACCATTCACTTTTATCCTTTACTGAGCCTTTATCTCATTTTTTTTTTTGTTTCCATTTAGTTAGTCAGGAGGCTTTATGCCAAATGTTCTGGCATTGCCATTTTCTTTGATGTTTCCATGATACTGGGGCAAAGGGAAGCTCAATAGGAATCCCCTCCTCTTATGAGGAAGAGAAATGAAAGGATATCAAATGGTCAGTCTGCACCAGAGATAGACTTCATCCATCTTCCGGTATCCTTTCATGCCTTCTTGTTCGTCCTTCGAGGCGAAGAAGACCATGTTCATCATCTGGGGTGTATGATAGGGTTCTGGTGAGTACATGGGTGACTGCTAAGGCCGATCTGTACCTGGAAGGTTCTTCTGCAAATAGGACAGGATAGTGCAGACAATTGAGTTTTAGTAGAGTTGCTGATTTCCTTTCCTTGTGTTTTCTCCCTGCCTTTGAAATGTGCTTGCTTTTGAAGGAGGCCACACACCTATTTTTATTTTGTTGCACCAGTTGCAGCAATCCTGGGCAAACTTCTCCCATGCACCTTCATGGTGTACCTCCCTGACACTGAGCTTGCAAAGCTGACTGCCCATGGCTCCAGGTCAGCAAACAGTCAAGTGTGGGCCATCTGTTGCAAGGGTTCCTATAGCTAACATGCAACATGGACATGGCAGTTCCAGTGGTTGCAACAGTCTACCTCAAATCCTCTTTCACTGCCTCCTTCCAGATATGCTGCAGTGTTATCCCATAGAGAGATTCCCTGGAGTAAAAAGGAGGGACATAGTCCCCGTTGCCATCTCATTCTGTGCCAATTCACCAGCCATCAGATTGGGGAAGAGTCGTTTGGAGTTTAACAAAAATAAAGACAGAAAATGCTGGAAAAATGCAGGAGGTCTGTCAGCACCTGGGAAGAAATAAGACAAGTTATTGTTTCAGGTGTAGGCCCATTTTCGGAATACAGTACAAGAGTTTTCTGCATTTAAATTGTGGAGTTTATCGAGAAGCATTGGGGTGGATCTTGTCTTTGGCTGAAAGTGAGCATAGATGTAAAGCAGGCTGCCTTATCACCTGATTTACACTATTACACAGAGTCAAAATCTACCTAACTATATTTATTTTGGGGATAGATTTAAAAGTATAAGTTAAATAGAAACTGAAAGTATTCGAAATGCATAGAGTTGGTCACTACCTCAAAGAGAGTGATCTAATGTTTTAGTGGGAGCTGAAGAATCCATGTATCTTTCTCTTTCATGTTGACCAACCCAATGCACTTTCAAGTTCTGTTTCATACTCCACCATTTGCAATTATTCTTTGTAGCTTAAATAATTATTCATATCACCCCTTTTTATTTGTTTCAGGTATTATGTTGGCAGATATAATAGAGAAGTACTTTGTATCACCTACTCTGTTCAGAGTTATTAGGTTAGCCAGGATTGGCCGTGTCCTTCGACTTATCAGAGGAGCTAAAGGAATTCGAACACTCTTATTTGCCTTGATGATGTCACTTCCTGCCTTGTTCAACATTGGCCTTTTACTCTTTCTGGTTATGTTCATCTATTCCATTTTTGGAATGTCCAATTTTGCGTATGTGAAAAAGGAAGTGGGCATTGATGACATATTCAACTTTGAAACGTTTGGCAACAGCATGATTTGCCTGTTCCAGATCACCACCTCAGCCGGCTGGGATGGACTGCTCTCACCCATTATGAACAGTGGCCCTCCTGACTGTGATCCCCACATATCTAATCCAGGTACCGATATAAAAGGGGATTGTGGAAATCCATTGGTGGGGGTCATCTTTTTTGTCAGCTACATCATTGTTTCCTTTCTGATTGTGGTGAACATGTACATCGCCATCATATTGGAGAACTTCAACGTGGCCACTGAAGAGAGTGCTGAACCACTTTGCGAGGATGACTTTGAAATGTTCTATGAAGTCTGGGAGAAGTTCGATCCGGAAGCCACGCAATTTGTTGAGTACTCCAGACTGTCCGACTTTGTTGATACGCTGCAAGAGCCATTGCGGATTGCCAAGCCGAATAAGATCAAACTGGTTACCATGGATCTACCAATGGTGTCGGGTGACAAAATCCACTGTCTGGATATACTCTTTGCATTGACTAAGGAGGTGCTGGGTGAATCTGGAGAGATGGATGCTCTGAAGGAATCAATGGAGGAGAAGTTCATGGCTGCCAACCCTTCCAAGGTCTCATATGAACCCATAACCACCACTCTTCGGCGGAAGCAAGAGGAGGTTTGTGCAGTCAAAATTCAACGAGCTTTTCGGCGTCACTTGCTGAAACGGTCTGTCAAACATGCATCCTACTTGTACCGCCATAGCTTAACAGATGCGATTCTGCCTGATGAAGAGGCTCCAGAGAAAGAAGGATTACTCGCTACTCGAATGAGTCAAAACTATGGTAAATACCAACCTGACAAAGAAAATACACCACCCTTAGCTCTAGAAGAAGCAACAACTCCTGTAGAAGTAACAGCAACTTCTACAGAAGAAGCAACAACTTCTACAGAAGAAGCAACAACTCCTACAGAAGAAACAATAACTCCTATAGAAGCCACAGCAATTCCGATAGAAGAAGCAGCAACTCCTCTAGAAGCACCAGCAACTCCTCTAGACGCAGCGGCAACTCATCTGGAAATGGCAGTTACCCCTCTGGAAGCTGCAATTACCCCTCTAAAAGCAGCAGTAACCCCTCTAGAAGCAGCAGTAACTGCAGCCAAACCAGGCTGGATTTCTGAAACAAAGGATATTAAAGAGTCAATTGTATAATTGGAGTAGAAAGTGCTTGTAACAAGCCAAGCTTACAAAGCACAGCACAAGGTGCCAAGGTGTATAGCACTAGTGCCTTCAAGAATGTCACTTTGTCCCTAGTTTTCTAGCACTGAGATTCCAGTCTATGTGGGAAGTGCATTGTGCAACTGATCTTTGCAGTATAAGCTGGGAGGACCCACAGTACAGTTACAATCCTTGAGCCAGAGAAAAATGTCATCTTTAAAAAGAATCCCTCTAACATTCTTGACTGTAATCAACACTATGACAAAGTGTTTAGCTGCAACTCAAATATGTATCTCTCCAGTGTCACGACTTGTTTTGTGTATGAGAGTATGATTGTTGCTGCCTGTAAAGGGAAGTTTTTGAACCACCAGGAAAATATAGTTGATCCTTGTACAATGATTGGATTTATATCAGATATGCTGCATTTAATTAATACTGAACGTTAACCAGGGTTGTCTTTTGATAGTTACGGAAACAAAACCATTATCACACAGTAGGTTAGCCCAAAGATCATTTCTTCAGCTTCATTTCAAAGCTGTTCAACTTAAAAATGCTTTTAACTCTTTCAATACTGTGCTTTTACTAATCCAACAAATGCCATTTCTCTAAAATGTATGCAGCAATCAGATTATCGCGGGAGATGAACTTTCGTTATAGTACATTTCTTTTTGTACAATATAATTTAAAAAGAAAAGCCATCTAATTAATTGTTGTGTTGTAATCTTTGTAAAATTCAGCTGTTCAGATACTATTTTAAATATAATAGTTTCCATCCTCTGCAAGACACCAAATTCAACAAGTCTCTCAATTACTGTTCTTTGGTGTAAACGCATTCGACAGTGACACTTTCAATTTTTGTCTATAGCATATGCGGGGTCGGTTAGTGTTTCAGGGTAAATATTGTTACTGCTATAGTGATTTCTGGTGTCACTGAGCATATTTGCAAAATCTTGAGTCCTTCCTTTCCTCCCAAAGTGCCCCATCAGCAGGATCGATTGCTCAAGGTAAACTAACAAGTTCTGTTGCTGCTGCACCAAGAGTAACGCACACTTTCTCTCCAACCATTATAGAACAATGATATATCACCTCATTGATTGTGATTCATGAATTTGCATTTGTTGATTCATGAACACTTCACTTTCAATCACTGGACTGTTCAGAACAACCTTGAATACTCTCCTAGTGAACACAGTAAAGCAGATTTGCACAACTGTGTTAGATATGGATCCTAGACAGCGTCGTAGATCTTTGCATTCAACCTGCAGTACATTGAGAATTTGGCTTGAAGGTTGAAGCTGAAGAAGGTTTGAATACAGATTTGGTAAATCGGACAGATTTGGGACTCTTGCTGCTTTTCTCAGCAGTGCTGTTTAAATGCCAGGATATCACAGTAAAAATGAGACAGCTAAAAGGCATGCAGGACCCCACCTGAGAGAAAATGTTTCTATGTTTATGTCGCTAAGGATAAGAGCAGACCCTCAGGCTCTTATTTACTCACTTCTCATTTTGTGGCTGATTTCAGGCCTGTGCACCCATCAACTCTTTCCCCACTTCCTGGGATAGGTAATAAACTAGAGACCTGTAGCTAATTCAAGAATTAGAATTAATCCTCTGCTAAAAATTCCTCTCTGTCCTCCCATGGAATATCAAGCAAGCCCCAGGCAATCCAAGATCAGCACACTGTTTTCCAGATTAATTTAATTTTGCCCTCCATTCATTCTTCAGAAATCCATCTTTCTTGAAGAACTAAGGAATCTAGTCTGCACTATTGCCACAGGAATCTTCTTCCACAATGTAATCGTTTCTGAGAATGATAAACATCCAACTTCCTCAATTTGTAGTGGATGGTGGGGGGCACCTAGTACTAGTCCATCACATCACCTCAAACATGCCGTCAACATCCATGACATCTATAATCTCAATGACCAGACAAATACCTGGATTTTCATATAGGAACATTAAGAACTGGAGTGGGCCATTCAGCTCTTTAAGCTACTTCATCATTCAAGTAGATCAGGGGTGATCTGCACCTCAACTCTTTGGCCCATATTCCTTGATTCCTTTATCTAACAAAAATCTATCAATCTCAATCTTGAAAGCTTCAATTGTCTCGGTATTCCCACCCTTTTGGAGAGTACTAGATTTCCACCACCTTTTGTGTGGAAAAGTGGTCCCTGATTTCACCTCTAAATAGCATGGCTCTAATTTTGGCATTATTCCCCTTGTTCTTGGTTCCCCACAAGATTAAGTTGTTTCTCCGTATCCACCCTACCAAATCTTTTTAACATTTGAAACACCTCAATCACATCACTCCTCAACCTTCTATACTCAAGGGAATACAAGCCAATTTTATGCAACCTGTCCTCATAATGTAAGTCTCTAAGCTTTGATATCATTCTGATAAATCTCTCTCTCCACAGTTAACGTTCCTTTCCTGAGATGCAGGGCCCAAAACTGAACACAGTATTTCAGGTGGAATCTGACCAAGACTTTATTCCATAGAAATGTAATGGTGAAGAGCCACTGAGACAACAATGCCATTGACCATCATGAAATGAGGAAAATCTGGAGATTTAAGATCAACAGGTTCATAGTCAATTTTCAACATATAGGAAGTGTCACGTCTGAGAACTTCTTACTAGAGTGTTGCTTGGGCTCTTTGGACAGGACATAAATATTAAAGCATAGCCATGTGAGTGTGACTTTAACACTCTCAGATTACACCTGGGGCAATACATTTTTAAATTTGAATTTGAACAAAATGCAAGGTAGCAAGTTTTGTAAACATTCACACCACACCTGAGATCGAGTTCTGTGTCCTGTGAACTTGCCAGGGAAAAACCAATTTGTTGGACTTAATGCAGAGTTTTCAGATCAGTTTAAACCAATGCCCTCATCCAGTAAGAACCACAAGTTAAGGCCAGGGCTGGGGTTGCCATCTAAAGTCTGCTTTCAAGATACTACCTGGAAATTTCTGAAGGACAAAAATCAGTCAACAGAATTTCAATTTTTACAATTGTACTTTGAGATTGTGGACGCAGGATTCGTTAAGGGTAATTTTAACTTTGTGCAATAGTGCTAATCAGGTGATAGTGAGGCAGCAGGCCATTTTACATCTCTTCCTGACTTCGGTGGAAATAAAAATTGGCAGAGGCATAATGCAGGCAGCTGACCCACTATCACCCCTTTTACAGCATCGCACAGTCAAAATGATCTCTATTGGATCATTAAAATTATCGATGCAATTTCTTCTGTCAGAAGTCCACGCCATGATCCTGCTCCTTTGCCCTATCCCATTTAGTTTTGAATCTGGCAATAGGTAATCCTGTTTGCACATGGAGGGCCTGCCCCTTGTCCCTGCTGGCACAGAGCCCGTTCAGATTGAGACAGAATGACATGACTAAATAAATAGCAGCAATCCTGTTTGTTATGGTCTTATCACTGTTACTTTCCCGAAGAAGTACCAAATGGTTAAAAGGTAGGGTAATTTCTCAGGTGATATATTCAATAAGGCAAATGTGAAACCATTTGGTTTTCAGCATGTTCCTATTTATTTTCTTAATTGTTCTACTGTTATTTAAATTTCTCAAGATTGGAATTGTATCTGAAGCTCATAGTCTTATATTTGCAGAAGGTTAGCCTGCGTCGTGATAATTCCAGTTACTGGTAAAAAGATACTGCTTCCAATGCTCTCAAAGGTGAAAAAGAAATATAAAATTGTATCAGGCAAGATTTGCTTTGTACATATTGTTGATTTCTTGTTCATTGACAGCATGTGGCACAGCTGTTTCTTTTTCATTCATAACTGAGCCCAAAAACCTGATATAAGTTTGTTGAGAGGCAGTGCAGTAAGACACCAATAATGATGCACAGTAGTACATCAACATACTATGGCAGGGTAGTGGATATAATGGTTTTAATTAAACCACTCAAGTTTATGCATTGATCCGTATTTTGATCATCCCTCACTTTTCACTGAAAGTTATGCATTATGAAATAAATTCAAGAAAAAATAAAAATTTCATGGTGTGAAAGGTGAAAGCACCAGACCACTCACCAATGCCCAGATAAAGTCTGCAATCGCTGTACAATGTGGGGCCTGCTGGTCAGGCAGCAATGAGGAGGATGAGAATGGATACAGTGAGGCCTCCTTATTAAAATGTCATAATGCCTAGAATAATTGGCCATTTGGCCCTTCAAGGCCACTCCATTTAGTTCATCAAATCCACACTCTTCAAAGTTCAGAAAGGCTTTTGTAGGCCATAAATAGGCTAATGTGGAGCATAAACACTGGCATAAACCAGTTGGCCAAATGGCCTGTTTTTGTGCCGTAAATTCAGTGTAATTTTATACGATAGTTATTCTTTCATGGACCTCCCACCACATGCCACTGCATATTGGTTCACTATGTTTTTAAGAAACACAACTTTTCCCTTACTTCCTAATGCACTCACAAAGTTATATTTTCCAATTGACCTCTCAGGAGATTTAAATA
Source organism: Cetorhinus maximus (assembly GCF_964194155.1). NCBI lineage: Eukaryota > Metazoa > Chordata > Chondrichthyes > Lamniformes > Cetorhinidae > Cetorhinus > Cetorhinus maximus. The sequence goes on along the minus strand of NC_135903.1, from coordinate 33,348,169 downwards.
AATAGGGTAGTGTTCATACGTATGTATTATCTGTGCAAGTCATAGTCTCAATGGCCTTTTCTATATTCTATGTTTGCCTGTATTTTTATAAGAAACAGTCATTAACCTGGGCACTTCACAAAATAAGCCACTATTGCTCGGTATGTTTTTATTCCAGCTCCCATTCATTGACAGTCTCAGAAACCACATGCCCACCCAATCTATCCCACCCCAGCCAAGTGACACATCTAACCCACCATCCCAAAATGCAGTTTAAAGTTAAAGAATGAATGGAATCTTTCTATTGCAAATATTTCACCAGTTCATGTTTTATACTTTTTGAGGATGCTGGTGAGATAGTTCTTCTGAATAAAGAAATTCAGCAGAGGCTTAGAATATAATCAAGAAGCTTAAGAAGAAACTGTTTCCACTGATGGTGGGTTGGTAGCAAGACAACACAATAATTGACAAAAGAACCAGGGAAGCACATGGGTCTGACCGTTGGCACGATCTGGAATGCATTGCCTGCATAGATGGTGAAAGCTGATTCAATAGTAACTTTTAACACAGAATTGGATTAATACTGGAAAGGGAAACATTTGAAGGGCTATGAGGGAAGTGCAAAGGAGTACGGACTAACTGGATAGTCAGCGCAGGAACAATGAACCAAATGGCCTCCCTCTGTGCTGCAAGATTCTATGATTCCATGATTCAGGCCCAGACCCTCTGTCAATGTCCTTAATGTATCATTCAGTGGTATTAAAAGGTTACTTCTTAAAGTTATTGTCAATCAAATGTAGGATACGTGGAGCCCAATTTCAGCAAAACAGCAAGCAATTATTTTGCTGAGGGACGTGTTTCTTCAATGTTCAAACATATTTAGAAATTTTTGTACCAAACGTTTCAGGATAAATTATAGATTAGGCTGTGCGTAAATTTATAGAGGTTGATTTTCACTGTCCCCGCTGTGTAGGAACTGGGTGGTAGTGCTCCAAGTATGGCAGTGCTGAATTTAACCATCCCATTCTTGCTGCTGTTCCTTTCGCTGCCATTTCCAGCTGGTTCTGGAAATTGGTAACTTATTTCAGGTTGCACCTCATTGAGGCTTGATCCCACCAATGTCTAATTTACAGCTTGGACACACGTTGAAGCCGCTGGATTCCCTCGCCCCTACTGACCGCCAACCACTCCTCCATCATCCCGTTCATGTCACTTCACGTGGGCTCTGAATGCTGGTTTAATGGTCGCATTAAACTCTAGTCTATCCATTAAACTGGCCTTTTGCCGAGGATATTGAGTGGGTGATCAGGCAATGCGATCACCATGATGGCATAAGATGATATTGGAGCCTCAGCTTACTAATATTATGCACTGATCTCAGTGCCATCCTGCTGTGGGGATTGCAGAGCAGAATAAATTCACCCTTTCCCCATTACTGTCTCTTCAAAGGTTCAGTGATCAGCTCAGGGTCACAAAATGAATCCCATATCCCTTGGCCGACTACTGACAACTTTACCTTTCATGACCTAGGCCCCAAGTTATGCAATTCCCTCTTGAAACTTGTCCACATCTTCACCCCTCTCTCATACTTTTGCAACCGTCCTTAAATTCCACTTGTCTGGGGGCCCCTATAGTCTCTCTCATGTTGAGCTCAGTGCCCTTTTATCTGTGAAGTAAAGCTCAATATTCTTTAAGTGTAATTATTGTTCTAATGTTGGGCAACAAAGCTGCCAATTTGCGTGGAGCAAGATCTCACAAGCAGAGGATAGGGACACTACCACTTCCATGTTTCTCTACAAGTCACACATCATGCTGGCTTAGACATACATCGTCATTCCTGGGTCAAAATCCCTGAACTCTCCACTGAAGAGCATGGGCAGGAATGGGGGTGTGGGGGGAGGGGGCGGTGAGGGAGAGGGGGGTGTGGGGGAGGGGGGAGATGTGTGGAGAGAACATGCACCATATGGACTGTGGCAGTTCAAGAAAGACGCTCACAACCACCTTCTCAAGGGCAATTAGGAATGGCCACCCACATCCTGTGAATGAATAACTTGAAGAGGAGCAATGAGATAAATGACCAGATAACCTAACTACAATGATGTTAGTTGAGAGATAAATATCGTCTAGGAGAACTTTCCTGCGCTTCTTTGAATAGTGCCATGTGATCTTTTATGTCTACCTGAGAAGGCAGGTGGCCAGATGTTGGTTTAACAGCTCATCCAAGCATGTTATATCCAACAGTGAAACGGTCCCTTAGTATGGCTCCGGATTTCTGGGGTGGAGCCTGAGCCCACAATCTACTGATTCAGGATCATTTATTGAGCGAGATACACCAGAGAAAATATGTTTTTAAGCAATTCATTGTTTTCCAGCAACAAACTGCACTCCAATAAATAATTTACTGTACAAAATGCTTTGAGACATTTTATCTACACGCTAAGGCACTAACGTGAATGGAAGAATTTCTTCCTTACTTTCTATTGCTAAAGTTGTTAACTGGTTTAATTTTAAACATTAGTGCCACTGTTAAAACAGGAGGCAATGGAATTACATACAAATGGATTAAGCATTCTACTTGTACATTCAACTTTAAACTCTCAATGAATATGGTTGTTTTACTGCTATGGGTTACAAATATTATATTTCCACCAAAAAAGCTGGATTGATAGATGAATATTATGTTTGTTCCTCTGTTCTTGCCCAATTTTTTCTGCAGTGCTTCTGGATACCTGATTGCTTTGCAATATTTCGACACAGGAGCTGCAATTTGTGAACACTGCACCTGCACTGCACCAGTTCTTAGGATTAAAACCCCAAAGTCTACACAGGCCTGTAATAAGGCTGCTTGTCTGTAATACACATTGCTAAATTTGGAGATGTAAAATGTATCAAAAATGAAAGAAAAGGTTTTTTAGGGGAAAAAAATGAAAATTTTCCCTGTAAAATTGTAATAAACTATACATTAATAAATAAATTAAACTTGTTTTCATGTTTGTTGCTAGGAAACTATTAGCAGCATGTCCTGAGCACTGCAAAGCCACACACATTGTCACTAAATGCCTCATGCCAACAGTATATTACAATACACATATGCATTTGCCTTTCAATGGCTTTATCTTATCAAAATTTTCATAACTCACACACTCATTCATTGATTGATGTTGATATTTAGAGTGACCATAATTATTAGAACATGGGCTGGTTTTCATTTTCTTCATCCAGTGCTTGATGCTGGGCCTGACCAAATTCCACCTAATTGCTCAAATCATCTGAGCCTATTCCCATCTCCATTTTTAATCAAGATAAATTCTAAAACTTGATTGGCTCGATTAGGGCAAAAATTTCAGCAAGTCTCAAAATGGGACATGTTCTTCATTGGTCTTCCAAAGGAACCCCACAGTGAAAAGCCTCCTCTTTATTCTCAATGGAAAGCAGCACCAATTAATGCCATGCTGCAGTAACTCCCAGTGGGAATCTTGGCAAGTTAAATAATTTGACCGTCATACCATTACCCACAGTGCAAGTAGACTGTTAACCTACTCTCAGATCAGCTACATAACAGCATCCAGTGGTGATCCATCTGCCGACCCCCTCCCTTCCTTGCTTCCTTTGGGGAACTGCCCATAGAAATCAGATACAGTTAACAATTTCTCATTCTTAAGACTTGTTTTAACCAGGTTCTCCAACATCACAATACTTCAAAGTACTTCTGTGAAACACATTTGGGCGGCCTGACAACATGAAAGATGCTTGTATAAATGCAAGTCATTTCTTTCTTTCTTCTATGTGGCATTAGGTACCTTCTCAAGGGCTTTTAGCTACAAGTGTAGTTATTGCCAACCTTGTATACATCACTAGTGGTATCATATTTGGAGTATCAAAATTAATTGGCGATTAATCAAGAAAGAACTTCAATTGTGACTACAAGCTCTAAGTTCTGAGGAGAGACTAACAGAGCTGAAATTGGATAAAGGAAGGTTGAGGTTAGCATAATCCAGATCAACAACACACCAGGATGAGTTGATGTGAGCAGGTTGTTTAACATGGGTAATGACCCTCCACACTGCTTGAAGTAAGCAGTTTAGCATGTTGATAAAGTACTTCATTTGATATATAACTTCTTAAACTATTTTAGCAATATTAAATTCTATTAATTTTATGTGAAGATCCTACATGAAGAAACATGTATCTATTCATATAAACCAATACAAGGATGCATTTTGTTTCTAAGGTAATAGTTTCACCAGAAGGGTGACATGCTTTGAACTTCAATTAAAATGTTTGGTCTCCAATTTTCTTCTTTTCCATTCTGAAGACACTCATTCATATGCAGGTGTTAGTTGGCCTCCAGTCTCCCCCACCACCTGTCTATTTTCCATTGCTATGTTACAGCATTGGCTACACTTCAAAATTACTTCATTGGCTGTAAAGCATTTTGAGGAGTCCTAAGATAATGCAAGGCATTTATATAAATGTAAGTTCTTTCTTTTCATGTATGATCCTAACAGTTGAATGCTGGTCAGCTGTTCAACCAGGAAGCAAATCATAGCTGAGCCCAATCCAGTTCTCCACTCAGCAATTCCCAACAGGGGTCCAGGACAGCAAGCAGAAATGGGGAACTTGGCTGACGTCCTTCTGTTCTTTAGCACAGTTCCAGCTTCCCTATTGCCACCTCGGCTGAGGTTAGCTTTGTATGACTCCTTTCCACAGTGAGCAGTGAACGTACCAACTGAGTTATTGGTGCAGCTAACCTTGAACACTTCTGCAGGTTTTGGAGTCCAAGGCTGAGATTTTCCCCAGCATGATCTAAGTCCCTGCGACAGGACTAAATGTAGCCCCCAAGCCCAGAGGCCATGCAGCAGTACCACGCATGGTGGCTAATTAAGAGATGGCCGCTGGGTCCAGTCAAGGACAGTGAGCTGGCTCTCCACTCTGCCAGCTGAATCAGAGGGCTGGCACCTTTATGGCCTCGGCAGAGCTGCCAAGAGAGGTAGCCACCGCTGAGGCTGCAAGGAGAATGAGAGCACACCTCCATTTTGAGGTGCCCTAGGCAAGGTAAAAATGTACTCCTGTGCCAGGGCCAGTCAGGCTGGCCCCAGCGATCAGAGGGAAAATCCTTCCAGCAGTGGTATCAGTGCTGTGGGGCCAGCCTTTGCAACTGGGGGTACTCTCCTTGGGCCATGTATGTGATTGGTTTCCACCCCACCCCAGCTCCCCAGGGTTGTCATTGGGAGACAACTTCCATGCAGCTGATAACCTCATCATATGGCAGGGGCCTCTCTGTCAGGGTCAATATGCCAGTGGCATGGGAAGTTGGCTCTCAATTAGGCCCTTTAATTCGCTTAATTAGTGGCCCGTTACCAGTTGGCGGTGGGGGGCCAAGGCGGTGCCTTTCCTGCTGCTGGTAAAATAGTCAGTGACTGACATGTTGATGCAGCACCTGAGCATTTTACCAGCTCCCTCCCTCCTAACCCACCATCCAGGAACAGTAAAATCCTGGCCCAAGAGTCTATTATTCTTTACTGAACTTTGGATGCCACTCTGCCTTAACTATCTGAGCCATCAAAGAACAACCTAACTTTTTCCATTCTATTGACGTACATAAACCAAGGCTGTTGTCCCACAGGATAATTTGTTTTTGTCAGCGGGTGCACAGTTCTTGTAACACTTGGAAAAACCCAATCGATATTTCAGCCTTATAAGATGGAAATTCTAGCTGCAGCTGTTTATTAAGTGGAGTATGTGGAACACTCCCTTGCTTGTATCAGACAGGATGACAGAGGGATCAAATGTTTTGTTCGAACGTTATAAGTGGTCAGATGGACTTATTCACGTATTCTGTTCACTGATCTGCTCAGTAAATGAAACCAACGTACAGGATACTCACATTACAGGATTATTTTGGTACAAATTGCCTTCCGGTTTGTTCAATTTTGAACATAAATTTAGAAGTCGGTAATCCAAGAGTTCCTGTGCAAATTCCAGGTCTGGAAAAGGAAGTAAACATTTCATATTTTATATATCGCAATGATTTATGTCCTTGAATATAAAAAGAGATTCTACCCACAATGGGATCTCCGGTAACTGTCACCCAGCTTTTGATATTTAAGTCCTGAAACAGCTTTGCTAATAAGGCTTAAGCTGAAAAGTTCCTGTGATATTAGCATACAAATACATTGCATGGCCACACATGAAACTGCCAGCTATTTTTGAAGAGGTGTTGACCCTTGGCAGACAGCAGTAAATCATAAGGACCCATTTGCTCAGAAATTCAGGTGCACCCGATGTTAGGTGCACAGAAATGCTGGGTGCATTCACTGCACCTGAATTTTGAGGCCCTGACACCCTCAATATTGGGCTTTGAACCACATTATAATAGAGCTGATGAGGTAATGAGTTGGGTCTGCAATCAGGGTTGTGAATGGTGTCCGATCCAGTATCTGGATCAGCGTCAGAGCCTGGGTGCAGTCGAGTCCAGGGATCATAGGTCTGGGAGATGTGGACATGAGCGGGAGATCTGGGGAGGGAGTGCAGAGCTCAGGGCCAGGAGCACGAGAGATGCAGGCAGTAATTGGTGGGTGGGTGGGAGGGGGGTGGGGGGGGGGGTGTGCGTGGTGAACGGTGGTGCTGATGGAGGTGTGAATGGTAATGGAGGAGTGACAATGGGAGATGAACAATGGTGGGAAATGAGGGTTATTTGGCAATGATACTGTGCAGTAGGGATGGGGGCAGCAAGTGACAACGGGATGTGGTGATAGGAGGAGGGGGCAGGTGAGCAGTTGCGACAATTGGTGAGTGACCACAATCACTCCCTTTAATTTGGAACCTGGAGGGCCACTCTATTCCTGATAGCTCCACATCCAGGAAGCTTTGATTCTCGGTTTGTCCGAACAGTAAAAGGCTACACTTGGTTTCCTTCAGTGCAGCCTACCCTAGTTGCTCAAGAAATACTAGTCTTGGAAAGGGCAACTCAAGCAGGCATTAAGTCCTTTATTTGAATGTACCTTGTAACTCATGCCTGCTTCAGGTATAGACAAGGGGGCGCATTTTTTTGTCCCTATCCAATATGATGGAGGTTGCGGAGTGGGGGATGGGAATGGGTTTGGGGTTATACTTGCAGTCAGAAAAATACACAGGACTCATGCCTGCTATACTGGGGCCTTAGTGGGCCAAAGAGTGCCCGGTATGCAGGCACTGCAAGACTAGTTTCTAGGCCATTAAGAATTGCCTGCTAATATTGCAAACATTCCTTTCCATTATGCAGGGGTATTAATGGATTTTATTATATTTTACCCATGGTTCAGTGCAGTCACTATTTTGCAAATAGTTGAGCAAAACTCAGATTGCAGCACCAGGTGTCATTTGCATGGTTTCAGGATTGTAGAAAATGACACATCACGCCAACAGTCTAAATGTCTAAACTGGATGTTTTTCTCCAAGTGCTGTACAGTCGTCTTGTGGTGTGGCAGCAGTCATCATTTCTATTTTTAAAGTCTGATACTGGTCTGTGGCCATTTCTCTGCCAAGTCACTGATATACTAGTCTTGTTCCTCACATGGAGACTAAACTTGATACGTGGAGGCATCTGTTAATGTAATCACAGATCTTTCCATCTTTTCCTAGTGAGCTGTGTGCCATTTTTCCTTTTAAAACGCATACAGCAAACTTTAATATCTTTTGAGGTAAATTAGGTCTGCGTCGTGCACAGCTTTTTTGTTACATAACATTACGTAGATTTTACACCACAGAAGCAAGCCATTCAGGCCAATTGGCCGAACTGGTGTTAATGCCTCACATGAGCCTCCTCCCACCCTACTTCATCTCACCCTAGCAGCATAACCTTCTGTTGCGTTCTCATGTACTTACGTAACTTTCTCTGAAATGGATCTATGCTATTCACCTCAACTACTCCATGTGGTAGCAAATTTCACCTGTAACAGGACATTTGATAACAACAACCAGTTTTTTTTTTAATTGAAACTGAAAAGAAGGATTGAGTAAAGCAAAGGTAGGAAGGAGCTCCCTTGTGGGGCAGCAATTCAAAGTCAAAGGAAACCATTTTCATAAATGGCCTACATTAAAGGGCACATTACTCTAGCTGGCATATTGTTTGAGCTGTGCTTTTTCTTTCCAATGTATGTTCGTTGCATAAATTCCCAAGGCCTATCAGATGTTGGAGACTGATTTTCCATTAGTTGATACAGATTCTCTGTGCAGCTCTCCCAGAGAATTGGAGAGATTATACCAATGGTTCTTATTTGCAACAAATCTACGTTTCAATTGTGCCCCTTAGCACCGTCACTATCCCATTATTCCCAAGTCTTTGGGCTTCGGTATAATTATCTTACTGTTGGATGCTGCCAAAGTTGAGACTTAATACTGTTCTCTATCTCTTTCTGTAAAGGTTTTAATAGAACTATCAGTCTGGAGGTTAGTTTTTCCCCTCTTAAAATAGCCAGTCCTTCAGCTGTCAGATAGTAATGAAAGAACTTGCTTTTATATCACATCTGATCAAGTCCTCAGGATGTCTCAAACCATTTCATAGAAACAACACCACCTTTAAAGTAGCAAAACATCCCAAGCTGCTTCACAGATGTTTAATTAGATGGCTTCTTAAAAAATAGATTGGGCCTTAAAATTTGATAGAATTCTTTGTGGAAGTCGCTAAGACAGTGGATGAAAAAAAATCCGATAGCCATCATCGACCTGGACTTTCAGAAAGCCTTTGATAAGTTACCTCAAACTAAGTTACTTCACAAGATAGAATCTTGTGGTATCAGTAGGAATTGGGGGTCCAAATTTAGTTTCCGTACAGCACTGCTGGAAGCAGTGCTATGTAAGCCTTGTGCCCTCCTAGGGTGTGTGCTGTGCCATCAGCTACTTCAGGTCTGGCCCACATGGTGCACCCTCTTGAAAAAGGCACCCGTATGGGAGTCCCCTGGGTGCAGTGGAAGCAATTTATTCAGTGCTATTCGGACGTCGCACAGCTTGTCCTGATGCGACACTGACCTTGCTAATTTGGATGACGCAGGTCTGTTGAATGAACTTGTGTGTCATTTTACAGAGCATTGAGCTGCAAGATTGCCCCCAGCTCCATTAGCGCTATTCAAAAGGCCAGGTACTCAACTTGCAGATAAGGTGATTTTGAAAAACCTCTGCTATAAAGTGTCTGCAAGCACAGTGGAACATTTCTGAAGGTCTTGTGGTATAAGTTTTCAGGTTTGGCAGGGAGTATTGCTGCATCCTCACAGGGATGGCAGAGGATTAGTTGACCTGTTCGCACAAAGGCTGCAAGAGGTAATGGGGCCAGCAGTGCAGGGCCTCTGAGTCTGCAGCATGACAGAAAGATGGAGCAGTGTTTGTGGAAAGGGGAGGCTCTGCGAGATACCCTCTTCCAAGTTGGAGCCAGACTCCTCCATGTTCCCTGACAGTAAGAGGAGGCAGTCAAGTAGCCAGCCAATGCACTCAATATTTCATATGAATACCCATCACCGTACTGCATGTTACCATTTGAGTCCTCTGCAGCAGAGCTTGTCTGTCACTTTGCCCTCTGGTGAACTGGCACTCAAAACATTCATTAAGGCTGGTCTGGCTCAGGCCACTTCTGCCCAGTAACTCACCACATGCTGATCCCAATGCCATACTCGACTTTAAGGTATGTGCAATGCCAGTTTTTGAGCTGCTGGTAATTAGTGTCAGGTCAAGTGACAACACTTCTTCATCAATGGTCTGGCATTGCTCTCTCCCTCATCTTCCTGGGGCTGCTGTGGCTGAGTAGGTGGCAGTTCTTGCATGTCAGAATATAGGGGAAGGTTGGTGTGAGGAAAAGGGGAGGTGGGGTGGAAGGCAAGAGATCCATGATGGCACCATTCACAGTTTGCTCATCATACCAGATAGCAGGATGAGGGTGAGCTGGGAGTTGAGAAAAGGCATAGGCAGGAACATAGCATCATCTATAATGTTCTCAGGGATGCTGGATGCCACAGGCTCTGTTCTAGCCAGCTCCATGATGTTCCTAGGTAGGGCTCAGGAAATGCAGGTGTCTTTGTTCCTTGCCAGCTCTGCACTATTTTACATCATCTTGCCCTGCAATGGAGGGGACAGAGTCTCAGTGATTGTACTGCACTGTGTATGAGTGCTATGTGTACCATAACTGGGTAGTTGGAGATATGTGGTGGCAGCAAGAGGTGAGTGTGAGGCTGGCAGCATTGGTAGCTGTGTAAGAGTAAGATGGAGTATTTTGAGTGTTAGCAACTGCTGATGAGTGAGTGCAGTGCATAGAGCAGTGTGAGAGTTTGGCAGTGTGGTGGTTAGGAGGTGTCATATGAAGATACATTCACTGACCTTGACCACCCACATGAGGTCATTAGACTTCTTGTGACACTGCTGGCAGGTCCTCGGGTCCCAACCCTGAGAATTGCCATCCCTGGCCACCAGCTCCCAATTCCTTCTGGGGGTTGTCCTTGAAGGCCTTTTGGCCTCCTTGGAACCATGGCACCTCTCCTCCTGTCCACCTCCACCACTAAGGCCTCCAATGCAACATGTATGGCCCTGGGTTCCCCTTCCTGTTCTGGGGCCATTTTCCTTGTTTACAATTGGAGCAATAGCACTCAGCAGCAGCCTCCTTCGTCCATCATTCAATCCAACTTCTGTTTAAGAGGGATTGACTGCCTTTAAGTACGGCAGGCTGGCTGCACCACGTGCTATCAACACAATAATGTTTGGGCTCCTGTTGTGCCAGCCAGCTGTGCAGAAACTCGGCCCTACATTACAATCATGGAAATTAGTGTGCAGCCCACTAATTTCCTTGATTTCCACCTCCAGTGGAACTGGTGCAGACAGGTCGGGAATTGCAAACCCCACGCCAATTAATGGCGTAGGTAAACATTTAGTCCTGCAAATCCTGGATTTGGAATTGACTCCAATCCTGCAGACAAAATGTTGCAATTAATGGATATGGTTGAGATTGAAGACATGTTACAGTGGAAACAGTGGTGTGCCCCAGGGCTCAGCCCTAGATCCACTACATTTCATTGTCATTACTAATGACTGAGACACTAAGATTCTGAGTTTGCTAAGTAAGTTTGCAGACAACACCAAAATCTGTGCAAGAGTTAAGATGGTAGAGAATAGCAATCAAATCCTAAAAGATTTAATCCTAAATTTTCACACAGATGAAGAGAATCTCTGTCTTTGCGAAACAACTGCGGAGGCTTGGATCCAGACGTCCTGCCCCTGAACCCAGCTCCCACCATTTTTGCAGGGGGAAAGCGGGTTGAACTTTCAACATCAGTGCTTCATGGAGGCAGATGTACATGCTAAAGTGCAGCTGCCTTCAGGTTGATCTGAGTTTGGCTAGTTGGTTGTCCCACTAGCCAAAACTTGTGCACCTTATACCCAGTAGGAGAATGGTTAAAGTTAATGAAGTTATTTGGAGAGGTAGGGTACCTTTTTGGAGAGGTAGGGTACTCTTTTGGATATGGTTCCAGGACACCTTTGGGAGAGGTAATGTGCCCTTTGGGAGAGGTAAAGTGCCCTTTGAGGTTGTTAAAATTTGACATGAATGTGTGTAAAAAGTAAATAAACTCATTGGAACTGTCACACTTATTGGAACTGTCAAAGGGAACTGTCAAATGGAACTGAGAAAGGGAGCTGTCTATCAGTCAAGGGATTTAAATCTCCTGCTCTTTAAATAGTTGAAAAAAAACTGTCTGCAGTTTCTTTTTAAATCAGCGTTTGCTATTTCACTCTATGTTGACACTGCCTGAAAGCTAGCATTATAGAATTAGTGCTGCATGACTGATTTCACAACCTATCATTATCACAGTAGGGTACCTGTTAGTCCAGATTGATTGACAGCTCCAAATACCTATAAAGTCTTTGAAGTGGGACAATGAATATAAATGTTTGTTGGTATCTGAAGGAAGTTAAATGTAATGAATGTTGTTTTTAACCAATGAAAGTGTCTTTTAATAGTGAGTTCATCAATAAACACTTAAGAACTTTATTTAATTCCCAAATAGGTTCCAAGGCCTGCCCATGGTAGATAGTGGGTGAACTGGCATGGAAGCTGTAAGGGCAAAGGGTGGGCGGGGGAGGGAGTTGGCATGATTTGGCATTAAGTTGGCATAGGAATTTTGAAGGGCTATGGGGATTTGGTGGAGGGGCGTAGGTTGGCATGGAGGGTATGAAAGGCCATGGGGTATGGGGGACATGAAGTTGGCAAGGATGGGGCATGGAGTGTGTTGGGGTGAGGGGGTGTGAGGGTTGAGTGCTAGAGGTCTTTTTCTTGTTTCATTCTTTTTTCACAACTGGGAAAAAGTGCCGAGCACCAAGACAGAGCTTTCTGCCCAGCTCCGCACCCGGCAGTCTCCAAACTGTTTCCGTAGGCACCAGCTACAACTCCCATTACATCCCGCCCTCCTGGAATGAAAATCGGAAGTTCTAGAGCATTTTTTCCCAGGTGGGGTACTACGAACGGGAATTGTCTCAACTATGCTCCCAACTCGGAAGCGAAAAATTTAGGCCTTAGATGTACTAGGTGAGTGGACTACAGAATAGAAAATGGTGTTCAATTTAGATAAGATAAATTGGTCAGGCCAATACAGAATACAAGTATCATTTTCAGAGAACTTTAATGAAACAGGTTAAGAGAGAGACAGAGCATTGTTGCTACTGCGCATTGAAGGTCCATGACCAATGTAGAGAAACTGTAGATTAAAGCTAAAAGGATATTGGATTGTATTATTAGAACCATTCAGTACAGATCAAAGGGCTATGTCTTGTCATTTTACAGGTCTCTGGCCAGACCATTGGCACGATTTTCTGTTTTGGGCCAGGACCCCAGTGCAGGGTTAAAAGCAAATCTCTACCCCACACTGCATCAGGAACAGTGACTGACACCATTTTTTACACAATTGGTCAATAGGTAGCCAGAGGGCAAACTCACCATCCAATTAAGGATGGTGAGTGTGCTGCTGAGGCTGGAGGACCAATAGGAGGCCCTCCTTTGATGACGCATTGGCAGCCCCACCAGCCGTAGATGGGAGCTGCTGATGTCTGCAGAGAGTGTGGGTGCCTTACAATGGAGGCACCCTCTGAAGAGAAGGTGAAATAAAATTAATTTTCAAAAGGCCACAGCGGCCTGGCTTTGATCATGGAGGCCACTGGACAGCCAGTGACCACAGCTTTGGCCCAGTGTCCATGACAAATGCTGGGGGGAAATCCCCTTTTCTCTCCCACTGGGAAGTCGTCTTGTTTAACTGGCTATGTTTTGACTGCTGTTGGGGTCCACCTACTGATTGGATAATTCCAGCCAATGCAGAATAATGGCCATAATAGGTATTTTAATTATTTCAATTGGCTACCTGCGCTTGTGGGCAGGTGGCCATTGCACTCCCAACCCTGCCTTCCAGAAAGTGGCTCGGGGTAAGATGGCACCAGTAAACCACATGACGGCCAGCAGCGTAAAATTAAGCACCACTTACCTCTGTTCCCATCCATCTCAGACCCTGAAAATACTGACCCACATCTACAGAACTGTGCCCAATTTTGGTTCCCCCATATGGTGGGTGATAGTCCACCTTGGAAAAGGGCCAGGGGAGAGCTACAAAAATGGTTCCCAGCTTAAATTGTCTGAACTACTCAGATAAGCTCAAGGACTTGCATCTATTTACTTTACAGTAACATGGACTTGGGGTGGAATCGTCCCAGATTTGCCGGGTGTGAAAAAGAATGTTTTACCCGCCGGCCACAATAGTGGCTTTTCACGCTGTATCATCCCAATCTCACCTCATTAATTATGTGTTCCAGGGAAACACGCCGTGTCGATTGCAGGCAGGCTCTCATTCGCCCGCCACGCTGTCTCCTCGCCGCTTCCTCACGCTGGGCGCTATATTTAAAGTGCAGTCACGCGCACACTTCTCAGTGCTTCAAGCTCAGGACTGCTACTCAGAAGGCATGAAGACTGCAGCCCTAGGTTCAGTGACACGTTCCTCGAGCGCCATTTGGACTCCATGGAGGCCTGTCGTGATGTCCTTTTCAGCAAGCAAGGTCACCAATCCAGCATGGGAGGCGGTGGCAGCGGTGGTCAGCGCCAACACCTTGCAGAAGAGGACAGCCACCAAGTTCCACAAGAAGATGATTGGTCTCATCTGTTCTGCCAAGGCAAGTTAATCTTCTCATCACTCTCAAACTCACACACTCACAAACCCATCACACATCCACAGGGATCTCACACCTCAAGGCCAACACCACTAACTCTCACACACACCCTCACATCTCCATCAGGCTCATATCCTCTGGAACTCGGGTCCTCTGCTGTTGGGCTCCAGGATCTTCTGCTCCTCAGGTGTCCATGATGTGAGCAAGGTCCTGATGGTAAGTCCTGACTTCTGCATGTCAAGACGTGTTCTGCAATGGCGTGTTATCCCGCTGACGTAGGTGTAAATTTCACGTGGGGGGATGATTCCAGCGAGCTGAGCTTATAATGATCTGCAGGTGTATCACAATGAAATTCACGACGTCGGACAGCGGGAAATGCAGCTTGCCATTGATGGGTGGAGGGGACGATAGCAAACTTGTATCACGACAGCATGAAACCAGTTTTTGGCCTTCCTGCTATATTGACTGCCCTCACCCACCATGACGCCTGACGTCAGCAGGTATGGAAAATTCCACCCTTAATGGTATATAACTTAATCAAAGGACTGGATAGCTTCTTTAGTCCTAGATTATTCCAGTATTTAGTAAATTGGGAAAGATTGGGGGAACACAAGTTAAAAGGATGTGACCAATAAAGTATTCCTTAAACTAGTGAGATTTAAGGGTTGAGAAAGAAACAGGAATGATGGAAAAGGAGGGTGAATTAGAGTCAAATCAGGTACAGAAAGAGAAATAAAAAGAGGGAAAGAAAGAATGTGTTAAGACTGAAAGAGAGGCAGAGGGGAAAAGTAAGAAAAAATGTAAAATGTAACATTTGACATTTTTAAATCTCTAACAATAATTTACTACCTGAAGGAATAAATCCACAGCTTAAATTGTTCAATTTCTAGGCCAAAGAGGCTGATTGGCATTCCATTATAATTATCACATCGATAAAATGGAACTCACCAAGAAATTGCCAGACTTAACTTTCTCTGGCTAGTTTTATGGGCAATTAATAGTGAAAATCCAGTAAGTTCTTAAAAATAACAGGGAGTCTAAGGGTGAGATGATCTTCTGCAAAGTTCAGTTTCATAAGTTGATCAACAAGTTCTGGAGAATTGCAGTGCACAGCCTATCTCTTAATCCCCTTGAATTTTGTTCGGCACTGTGCACATTACCGACAGGATACATCATTAATACACTGTTATTTTTTGGGCAAGGATCCGAACCATTGAACATGACATTCAGACAATTAGCTTTGCAGTAAGCTTCAGTGGCACATTGATGCAACCTAGTGGTGATTTGTACAATTGCATGGCACTCCTGATAGTTAAAAAGGTATGCATTTGAAAGATGGGGCAGAATTTTACTTTCTCCCACTGGCACGTTTCAGATGGGGCGGGGCAGGGGGGGGCTGTAAAATTCCTCAGAATGACCATCCCATTAGACTCCCAACAGCCCAACCTCTCTGCAATTTTACTGTATTATGGGCGAGGCATAGTCCACCCTTGTCCCAGTTGAGGCCTTTAAGTGGCCGGCCACTTAAGGGTCGTTTCACGCCCAGCCTCAATTTTTCGGCTGGCATCAGGAGTTCAGGGACAGGGGAGGAAGCCTGGAAAGTGACCCTGCTCAGGCATTAGACAGGAAGGGGTGGAGGTCACCTCCATCAACAGCCTCCTTTCAACATCGAGAGACCCACCCACCCCCCCCAACCACCCAAACAAGGTCTGCCCCCACGGGTGCTCCCTCCCCCCTGGCCTCTCCGCCAACACCCCAGGCCTTACCTCCCCTCCCCGCCCTGAAATCCCACAATTATCTGGTCCTGGACTTTGGGGGCTGCTTGTAGTCCCAGTCCTGTCCACTGCAACTTCTGCACTGCTGGGACCAGAGAGCTGCCGGCCAATTGGCTGGCACCTCTCTGAAGTGGGACTCCCGCCCGACTGAATGGTGGCAGTCCAACCTCCAGCCACTTAGTGCTTTAAATGGCTGTGGGACAGCCAGCATTCTCCACTGACTCTTTGGGTGGCTGTGTTTCCCCACCCTGCCATCCAAAACTGCTGGCCGTGATTACACATTTAAAAATGGTTCATGTATTAAATATTTTCAGAGAGATTGATCTGGACTTTGCAGTCCAAACTCTATGGGCCGAATTTTTTCAGGACTTGGGAAAACCTGATGTGCACACTTCCACAGCTGGCAAGATGCACACACGTCCATGGTGTGACTTTACGAGGGACTTTCATCTTTTCACACAGGGCTCGGGTTCACAGTGCATTTTGCAAGCCATGATGGAGTGCATGAGGGTGTGGGTGCAGAGATGGGCCAGTTAGAATAACTGACTCTGTTCTCCAACACAGCAACGCAGCTCCCAACAGCATTTAAAGGTCCTGTAAACCTCACCCCTCACCTCCTCGCCCACCCCACGTCACCTCAGGTTCCCCCTTGTCAACATACATCTCCGCATCCCACCCCATGCCACCTGACATTCTGCATAACACCCTATATCATCTTGAAGCCCCATGCTATCTCATGCCACCTCTATTACTCCCCACATATCCTCCTTAGCCAGACACCCAGTATGCACTCTGTTCAGTTTTCAGGAGCCATGCAATAGTAATGAGGATTATTTTAAAATCATTGGAAAAGCAGTAAATCTCTAACAATCTAAGAAATCCCTGAATTCAAACTTGGTATCATTGAATTTCACCAAACAAACTCAAGGGAAAAAACTGTAATCCTTTAAGTGCCTGTTAGATTTGTAACATCAAAGGTATATTCTGTTATTATAGGCTCACAAAAGTTTCAATAGTTCTTGGATCAATAAAAGCACCTGCTGGGCTGAAGTTTTTGAATCCCAGACAAGCATTCATAATGGAACAACTGTCATAACAAAAGCTTCCAGCTCCACTGACAGTACAGATATCCATTGCCATTTCAAAGCAGAGTGCCTGTTGATCAATGGAGGAGGAGCAGGTGCAGACCATTTTTTCTACATTCAGAAGCAGGTTTTTGTTTACAACAGACAGATCTGCCAGTTCAATTAAATCAGAGTACAAAAACATAACAGCAGGGGATATTATTTATTGTTTTTAAATATATATTACTTTCTCTGTTGTAAAAGTACTGTAATGCATGTGAAAAATTACATGACTGGTCAATGTAAAGGTCTACTTACCTTTGCAGGGTGGATGCCTATTATGAATC
Source organism: Cetorhinus maximus (assembly GCF_964194155.1). Taxonomy (NCBI): domain Eukaryota; kingdom Metazoa; phylum Chordata; class Chondrichthyes; order Lamniformes; family Cetorhinidae; genus Cetorhinus; species Cetorhinus maximus. The sequence continues at coordinate 33,330,841 of NC_135903.1, read as the reverse complement.
ACTGCATCAAAAACACATCTACATTACAATACAGCACCTAATAGTGACATTTGAAGCTTTCAAAATACTTTACTTACCTTTCAGCATATTCAACATGTTCCCAACTCTTCAGCAGCCTTTCCAATTTCTTCACAAACCCTCAAACATGGAGTGTTTGAATGGGCTCCCAAAACCCCGCACCAGACGAGAATGGTGTACGGGACGAAATCTTTTATTTATTTATTCGCTCATGGGATATGGACACTGCTGGCTAGGCCAGCTTTATTGCCCATCCTTAATTGCCCTAGAGAAGGTGCTGGTGAGCCACCTTATTGAACTGCTGCCATCCATGTGGTGTTGGTACACCCACAGTGCTGTTAAGAAGAGCGTTCAAGGATTTTGACCCAGCGACAGTGAAGGAATGGCAATTTAATTCCAAGTTAGGATGGTGTGTGTCTTGGAGTGAACTTGTAGGTAATGGAGTTCCCATGCCCCTGCTGCCCTTGTGCTTCTAGGTGGTAGAGATTGCAGGTTTGGAAGGTGCTGTCAAAAGGTCCTTGGTGATTGCTGCAGTGCATCTTGTAGATGGTACATATTGCTGCCATTGTGCATTGGTGGTAGAGGGAGTGAATTTTTAAGATTGTGATGGGTGCCAATCAAGCAGGCTGCTTTGCTCTGAATGGTGTCAAGCCCCTTGAGTGTTGTAGGAGCTGCAGTCATCCAGGCATGGACGGAGTAATCCATCACTCTCCTGACTTGTGCCTTGTAGATGGTGGACAGGCTTCGGGAGGCCAGGAAGTGAGTTACTCATCGCAGAATTCCCAACCTCTGACCTGCTTTTGTAGCCACAGCATTTATCCGACTGGTCAAGTTCAGTTTCTGCTCAATGGTAAGCCCCAGGATGTTGATAGTGGGGGATTCAGCAATGGAAATTACCATTGAATATCAAGGGGAGATGGTTAGATTCTCACTTGTTGAAGATGGTCACTACCTGGCACTTGTGTGGGGTGAATGTTACTTGCCACTTACCAGTGCAAGCCTGAATGTTGACAGCTGCGAGGTGTCGCTCAACGCCATTAAACTCCAAAGTAGCAGAAATCACTGCCAAAGAAGTGAAAGCACACTCTCAGAACAAGACCTGTGAGCAAAAGCCTAGCAACAAAATGGTGAAATAGTGAAAAATAACGATGATTGGTTATTTCAGGGTAACTATTCTGGCATGTGTCAAATAAGACATATAATAACATATAATTCCAATCTGACAGACCAAACGTTTCAATAACCTTTTTGTGTTTGACCAAGTCTGGGCACACACAATGGGCAGAATTTTACAGGAGACAAATGGGTGACATGAGCAAAAGTGGAAGTGGGCGTCCTGTCTGCTCCCACCCAAGTCCTGCGTTCTCTCAGCAATCATGTGCCAGCTGGCCAATTAACGGTTGGCGTCGGGAATGCCGGCGACAGAGAGGCCCAAAACAGGCTTGAAGATGGTGACGGCAGTGAGCTCATGGGTGGAAGCAGCTGCCGGTGGGGAGTTCAAAGGAACACCAGCAATGAGATTCAGAGCAAGGGAGGGTATGGAGAAGAAGGGCAGAGTCCATTGTAGAGACAGGTATTGAAGGGCAGCAGCTGGCGGAGGGATTAACGTGATCATTCTGCCCCAGTCCTTCCAAATCACTCTGAGCCACTGGATGATGAGGCTAGAAGCTCACACACTGCAAGGGCTTGCAGAGTCACCCACAACTTTTAGCCATCAGAATTGGCAGAGGAATGGTCACAGATAAGCCCACAGTTTGATGATGACTCCCTGAGTCCCCTTCTCCAAGTCAGTTAACAGTGTGAGGTTCCTTTCCCACAGGATGACAAGAGAGATCTCCCCATTTGACCAAGAAAGTTTGTTTGGAGGTGATAGACATGATCAGCAGCCATGGGGTGACCTGTAGGACCTGGTTGCAATGCGGGAAATGAGTGAATGACCTTTACCTTCTCCAAGAGTGAGTGAGGAAGCTAACCATTAATACGTTTGCACAACTATGGGAGGGTAAGCATGTGGTGTGCCTGGGAGGTGTCTGCCAGAGATGTAGGTGTATGGTCCCCGCACACCCACAATGCCAACTGACGAAATCTCGGCACGCTGCAAGAATCTCGGGAGTTGGTATGTGACGGCTGGGAAGGTTACCTGCTGAGGGGCCGGAGCCACGATGCATAGTACAGTAGGATCAGAGATTGTGGGTACCTACCGCAGGGGTTGATCCATTCCAGATGAACATTAATCAATATCCCATTGTATTCACAGGTGAAGAGGGCTCAATATACCTGTGAAAGGTCAATGACACATGGGGAGTGTGGAACTTGGCAGAGAGAAGGTGGAAGAGGACATCCTGGATCTAAACATCCAGCAGGGGGCCATATCAGTTGGAAGAGGAGAGAGCAGAATTAGTGATGGAGGTCTTGAGTTTCATATGTACCCTCTCTTGGCAATGGCTGTGACAGAGTCTGGCAGGGATGGGAGATGGCAGGCAAGTATGTGATGCAATGGGTGAAGATCTCCCCATTTGAGTCATACGTTGCACAGATGTTAAGGGCATCAACTTTTACTCAGTGTTCCTCCACATTGTTGAGTTGTACTCATTAACATTATTCCTTCAGCAGGTCACCCGAAGGCCCAAGCAGACATCTACCCTGAGGGACCAGTGTTAACCGCGGAGGAAGAGGAGGGGACCTCCCATCCTTGCTCTGCATCTAGAACCTACTCAGGTACTTGTATCCCGGCGGGTTTGCCCACATTGGCCAAAATGGTTGCACCATCTGGTTGGTGTGCTGCACAATCGCCAGACCAGCTGATGGAAGCTCTGACACTCCAGGTGATTTGGAGCAATGTGAGAGTCCTGGGAAATGCTGAGCCCCAGGCAGATGACATGCCTCTGGAGCTATCCACGAGGCAGCAGATGTTGGATGTCCAATGGATGATGGGTGAAGACCTGGCAGAGATTCCAGAGGGTATGTGCATCCTGGCACTGACAGTGGAAGAGTCCATCCAGGCCATGAGCACTGCTACCTCCCTCTCATGGCTTCCTCCATTGGGAGATTGGTGACTTTCATGGGGAGCGACACCCAGCAGCTTAATCAAGGACTATTGCGTTTAGACCTGCAAACTCCACACTCTCAATGGCCAGGTTTCTTCAATTAAAAAACAAAATGATTAGTTTATTAAAAAACCAGACTTGTCAATTAGAAGGCAAAGCTTATTAATATACAGTATGAAGTATGAAAGTATAAAAATTCCTCTTTCTAAATACCCTAACTCACTCTCTCTCACACACGCCAATAAATAAATAAAATAGAGGAATTTTGCCAAAAGATTAAAAGTCAATGGTTCAAGGGAAAAGGGTAGATGATGGAGTCCTTGAAATGGTATCCACATTACAGTTGGTCTCTCAGCGCTGGTGTGAAAAACAATCGATGACTCTTTTCAGACTGACTTCGTGAAAAACTTCCAGTCGGTTTATTTCAGAATGGGGAGAGACTTCAGAGCAAGTACCATTTTTGCTTTCAACAATGTCTGGAGCTTCAGGAGCTGTTGTCTTCTTTACCCAAACAGTTGATCCTTCTTGTTTTCCCCCAAACCAAAACAGCCAACCAGCTTTTAAACAGTTTTCTAAAGCAAGGTTTTTTCCAAAGCCGCAAACCACCAAGTGACCAATTTGTAAGCAGTCCACCAGGGTCAAGAGCTCTCCAGCTTCTTTAAAACTGCTTAATTACCTTTTCTTGTAAAATGCTGTCTTTTCCAGGAACAGAGCAACCAGAGTCCTTGCATTAACCCTTTAAGGGACAGGGTCTTTTAAAAACAAAAATTCTTCCAGGATGTTCTTAGCCCTTGAAGACAAACCATTTTCTGTAATTAACGCACTTTTGACAATGGGCAAGGCGCCTGGTCCTTGCGCATCTCAGGGAATCAGGGTGGGTCAATTAGACCTCACGCTGGCGAAGTGCAGTGGGCAAGGAGGGAGCTCCTCTCAGGTTTCTCCTGATGGTGACAGCATTTCCTCTGTTCCTCTGCCAGTGACACCACTATCTCTGGATGCTGTGGCAACTGAGGAGGCTCCTGCCACCAAGCAGCAATTCCTCACAAACCCTAACCCTCGCCGCCTCAGGTGACCAAAGAATACCTGCCAAGGTCATCCAGGCCAATGGGGCATCAGAGTCAGCAGCCTGCCTCCAGTGCAGTTGGCAAAGACGGGGAGCACCATGGCACAGCACCAGTAAACAAATGAAGAAAATCACTGTAGACACAACAGGGCCTTCAGAGGTGATCACTGCATATGTATGAACATGTTCACATTTTCTTTATTAAATGGTTCACATTTTTTATGGTTGTTGCATCTTTATGCATGGACTGTAGGCTATTCAAAATTGAAAAGGACCGCAATGCTATGACAATTCAGGATGAAAATCAGAGGCCCTTCCAAGAGAAGTTTGTGGATGCGAGCCTTTTGAATGTAGGAGGTGTTTACTTCAGAGCGCTGGGCAGATGTTAGATGTCACCTCCGTTCTGCTGATTGGGAGAGGCCTGCAAAGCCTCAGTTGAAATGTCTCATTATCAAAGCATTCCTCATCTCCCATTCTCTGCTGGCCCCCATGTGGCACTGTGCTGAAAAACAAACCCATCCTGTTAGTTTGATTAAATGGAGTGACTGCTGCCAACATACCCTTGATTAAAGTGTTGCTATAATAGACTAAAATGTATCTACAGTTACAGCAGCCGCAACTGAAAATGTATTGCTTCTTATTCTACCAGGTGTTTTATTAAAAAATGGTTTGGTTGATCTTACAGCTTTGTGGTACGAGTGACAGGAGGGTAGGATGTCATTATTTTGTGAATTGGACACTCAACTCCTTTGTGAAACTGGTCTCGCTTTTGGGGTACCGCATATGGTGATACTGCATTTCTCGTTGATGTCCTGTTCAATGCTATGGCAGTTATTTTCCAAATTCTGCATTGTGGGTCACTCCTCTCCCCAACACTCACAAAGTTTTAGGACACTTATAGAGACATTCTGAAAATGTTAAATGCACTCAGGTGTCTCCCAGCCTCCAAATGATGGTTTCAGCTAACCAAAGGAAAATAGTACCACCACAGCAGGTAATATCGCTTTATTTGTATACAGCGACCATTCCACATTTTTAATTTTAACATTAGAGCAGTGATTTGTGAGAAAATCAACAAGAACTGAAAAAAAATATTGGAAGTCGAATTCTCAAAACACTGTTCATAATGTCTGGTAATCACATGCTTAGAGAGAAATTTAATGGTCTCACAGTCCCCATGTAAATCTGTGTTTGGAGGATGCTTTACTTTACAGCAATTTGAAGGCATGGCTGCCAGTTTTGGGGATGGATTAAAATCACAGATGCTCAAGACGCCAGAATTGGAGGAGCGCAGATATCTCCGAGAGTTGTATGGCTGAAGGAGATTAGATAAATAGGCAGGGGGCCATGGAGGGATTTGAAAACAGGAATGAGAATTTTAAAATTGATGAGTTCCAACATAGTAAAGTAGTTTTCATTCAACTTGGTGAAATCTTTTTTTGCTTGCCAAACACTCACAAATCAATTTCAAATGCGTGATATTTTAATATTACTGAAAAGGGAGACATGTTGCTGAAACCTTTTGGCCAAGATTTTACAGCCCCACCACAGCGTGTCTCCCCACAGCGGATGCGGTGAGGCATTTGAATCTCCATTCAGTTCGATGGGACAGTAATATCCCGCCTGGCGGAAGGGGTCGTAATTCCTGGTCTTTGTCTTGCACGCATCAGGACAGATGCATGAATGCGAAATTTCAGATGATCGTAGCATTTTATACTGTAGAAGAAAAGGGTGCTGGCTGGTTGGCAAGTCGACTCTGATTAACCAAGGAATTGGCATGGAGAAAATACCAGGGAAGTATAGGCTCCCCAAGTTCCTAGATAATTCAAAAAAAGTGCAGGGGCCTGAACATATTCCTTTTGTTTGCAGGGAATGGGTTCCTGTGTATGAACGTCTGTAGCTTCTAGCCACTAGCTCGTCTGATTATCTTAAATTGGTTGCTAGTGTAGCTATTAACACACTCAGGCTTGTTCAGCAAGTGCCCAATCACGGAAGCAAATCTAACAGTAGACATCTTGTTTTGGGTTTTGCAAGCATAGGTTGGTTGAATACGGTCTGTATTCTGCATACTACGAACAACTGAAAGAACATGCTCAGCAAGTCTGGCAGCATCGGTGGAGAAGAGAAGAGTTGACGTTTCGAGTCCAATGACCCTTCAACAGTTCTGTTGAAGGGTCATTGGACTCGAAACGTCAACTCTTCTCTTCTCCACCGATGCTGCCAGACTTGCTGAGTTTTTCCAGGTAATTCTGTTTTTGTTTTTGTTTTGGATTTCCAGCATCCGCAGTAGTTTTTTGTTTTTATGAAAGAACATGCTGTTTGATTCGATTAGTCAATCATTGTGACGTACGACCTACATACCTGGAATCGCACTGGCACAATTACATATTGAATTGGCAACATCTCATCCTTTCAAACTCTGTTGTAAGCAAGACAAAAGCAAAATACTGCAGATGTTGGCTATCTGAAATAAAACAGAAACTGCTGGAAAAACTCAGCAGGTCTGGCGGCATCTGTGGAGAGAGGAAGAGTTAACATTTTGAGTCCAATGTGACTGAAGAAGTCAGTTCCGAAGAAAACCAATGCCGAAGACCAGTTGACCAGTTCCGAAGAAGAGTCACATTGGACTCAAAACGTTAACTCTGTTTCTCTCTCCACAGATGTTGCAAGGTCTTGTTTTTATTCATTTACGGATGTGGGCGGCGCTGGCTAGGCCAGCATTTATTGCCCATCCCTAATTGCCCTTGAGAAGGCAGTGGTGAGCTGCCTCCTTGAACCGCTGCAGTCTCTGTGGTGTAGGTACATCCATAGTGCTTTGAGGGAGTTCCATGATTTTGACCCAGTAACAGTGAAGGAACGATGATTTTTTTCCAGCACTTTCTGTCTTTATTTCTATTATAACCAACCTGGGAGTGGGAAAAGAGAGAGGAGTTAGTTTACCCCTCATCACCTGGTCATAACAATAGGTGGAGTGTGAGAGGGTGCAGCCCCTCTTCCACTACTTGAAGGGGCTGCTCCTTAATTTCTGGCTACACTTCAGTCTGAGGGGGGGGAAGGGGAGGGCAGGAGGCTGGCGGACATCCTGGTAGACCTCTTCCCAGCCCTAACCAAAGTACTCATTGACAGGTTGAAGCATATGGTCAAGGGGGTTCTTCAATCCGACTGCCTGCCTCACTCATGTAGCTTTACCCATGCATGACTGCCCTTGGAGTAGGTGGTGTCCGCTGCTATGCTTGAGATCTTCCACAACCGGTAGGCACGGGAGGGACTGGAGAGTTTGGTCTACATGGAGAATAATATCCTGATGTAATTTAATAACATTTTCCATATTTACATTTATTGTTTACGTCACTTTAAAACGGGGGAACTCTGTGTTGATTGGATTGCTGATTGAAACATAGAAACTAGGAGCAGGAGTAGGCCATTCGGCCCTTCGAGCCTGCTCCACCATTCAATATGATCATGGCTGATCCTCTATCTCGATGCCATATTCCTGCTTTCTCTCCATACCCCTTGATGCCGCTAATATCCAAAAAATTATCAATTTCTTTCTTGAATATACTCAGTGACCCGGCCTCCACAGCCTCTGTGGTAGAGAATTACACAGGTTGACCACCCTCTGAGTGAAGACATTTTTCTTCATCTCAGTCCTAAATGGCCTGCCCCGTATCCTAAAACTACGGCCCCAGGTTCTAGTCTCCCCAACCAGGGGAAACATCCTCCCTGCATCCAGTCTGTCTAGCTCTGTTAGAATTTTATATGTTTCAATCAGATCCCCTCTCATTCTTCTAAACTCTAGTGAATATAGTGAATCATCTGATAGATCCTGTTATTTCTAGTCTTGCTAGCACGTAGCACTGGTAGTTATCCTGAGATTACTACCTTTGAGGTCCTACTTTTTAATTTACGTCCTAACTCCCTATATTCAGCTTGTAGGTCCTCATTTCTTTTTTTACCTATGTTGTTGGCACCAATATGTACCAGGACCACTGGCTGTTCACCCTTCCCCTGCAGAATGCCCTACAGCCTCTCTGAGACATTCTTGACCCTGGCACCAGGGAGGCAACATATCATCTTGGAGTCTCTTTTGTAGCCACAGAAATGCCTGTCTACTTACTATTGAATCCTCTATCACTATAGCCCTGCCGCTCTCCTTCCTCCCTTCTTGAGCAGCAGAGCCACCTGTGGTGCCATGGACTTGGATCCTGCTGCTTTCCCCTGAGAAGTCATCTCCCCCAACAGTATCCAAAACGGTATTTCTGTTGGAGAGGGGGATGGCCACAGGGGGCTTCCTGCACTACCTTCCTTCCTCTACTCTGCCTGGTGGTCACCCATCTTCTTTCTGTACGTTCAGTCTTTACCTGCAGTGCGACCACTTCACTGAACATGCTGTCCGCAACAATCTCAGTATCGCGGAAGCTCCACAGTGAAGCCAGCCACAGCTCCAGCTCCGGCTCCGAAATGCATTTAGCCAGTAGCTGCAGTTGGACACACATGGTTGCCAGGACCACTGGAAGTGTCCATGGCTTCCCACATAGCACAGGAGGAGCATATCACGAGTGCAGGCTCTGCTACCGTGACTTCCCTTTAGATTAAGCTCATTAGTTACTCCCTTTAAAGAATACCAACTACGCTAAGGGCCTAATTCCACTCCAAACACTCCCACTGCAGTCCCAAGTCCTCACCTTATGTTCTTTAAGGCAATGGACTGCAGCAGTTTAATTAGTAGAAAAAGCAGAAGTAGAAATATTTACCTGACCCTACTCACTACTTATCAATCAGCTGCTTCCCCTGCGTCGGGTCATTTTATGAATCGTGACGTCCCTTGAAATTCCACCGCCTGAAGGTCCTGAGGGTACCCCTCTCCTCACCAGACTCGGCCTCTGTTTTTCGCGCTCTTTTATACCGCTCTCGCTGGCCTGTCCTCTCTGGTCGAAAACTCACCTTCTTCCAACCCTAACAGCAACTTTTAGTTAATTGTTAAATGAAAGAAAGACTAGACCTTAGATAGAATTTAACCCTTAGGCTCCCTCAGTCAGCAATCTCCAGCTGAAGCTCTCGACTGCAGCCAAACACAGCACCCCAGTGCAGCCAAACACAGCACCCCAGTGCGGACAAACACAGCACCCCAGTGCGGACAAACACAGCACCCCAGTGCGGACAAACACAGCACCCCAGTGCGGACAAACACAGCACCCCAGTGCGGACAAACACAGCACCCCAGTGCGGCCAAACACAGCACCCCAGTGCGGCCAAACACAGCACCCCAGTGCAGACATACACAGCACCCCAGTGCAGCCAAACACACTGCCCCGGTGCAGACAAACACAGCACCCCAGTGCAGACAAACACAGCACCCCAGTGCAGACAAACACAGCACCCCAGTGCGGCCAAACACAGCACCCCGGTGTGGACACATGGGTCATCCTAGTTTATACCAAATATAAGAAGTTTGCCAAGTGGTGTTTGTTCAGAAGTTCTGAATCATAGTGCCCATTGGGAAAGCCGGTTCAAACGCGACGGGCCGAATGGCCTCCTCCTGCAATTTTGTGATAGGACACACAGGCGCGCCCTACAATCGGAGCCCCGCCCATTCCAATAATCCCCGCCCATTCCAATAATCCCCGCCCATTCCAGTAATCCCCGCCCCCTCACCCCTCGCTCCGCCCCTCATCCGACACCGAACCCTCTCCACGCCCCTTTGTCCGCTCACCCCGCCCCTTTTCCTGCACGCTGACTCAGTCCCGCTCGTCTCTATTCGTCACGCCCCTGCGCCCCTTCACCCAGCTCCACCCTCTCATCCCGCCCCGCCCCTCACTCAGCCCCTCCCCCCCTCGCCCTCACCCAGCACCGCTCCCTCCGCTCGCCCCGCCCCCTCACCGCCGGAGGTCGCTGGCTCTGCGCTCACGCCACTCCTGGCTCATGTGACTGATCTTTGGTCCAATGGGAGGAAGGGGCGGGGTCGGTTCGTGGAGGAGCAGCAGCGGCGGAGAGGTGAATTCGGGGGCGCGGTGAGCGGTGACACTCGGCCTGCCGGGGCGGGGGAAAGGTGGGGAGGTCCTGGTTTGGAGAGCGGGGCAGCCGGAGTCAGGTTGCACCGGTAAACCGGCGAGCGGAGGATACGTGAGTTAACGGCAGGAGGGCGGATCTGGGGTCCTGTCACCGCATACACACTCCCCAACCCCCATCCCCACACACACACACACCCCCCCCAAACACACCCCCTAACCCCCCCAACCCCACCCCCACCCCCCCAACCCCACCCCCACACACCCCCCCCCAACCCCACACACCCCCCCCCCAAACACACCCCCTAACCCCCCCAACCCCACCCCCACCCCCCAACCCCACCCCCACACACCCCCCCCCAACCCCACACACACCCCCAACCCCCATCCCCACACACACACCCCCCCCAAACACACCCCCTAACCCCCCCAACCCCACCCCCACCCCCCCAACCCCACCCCCACACACCCCCCCCCAACCCCACACACACCCCCAACCCCCATCCCCACACACACACCCCCCCAACCCCATCCCCACACACATACCCCCCCAACCCCATCCCCACACACATACCCCCCCACCCCCACACACATACCCCCCCAACCCCATCCCCCCACACACATACCCCCCCAACCCCATCCCCCCACACACACCTCCCCCCAACCCCATCCCCCCACACACACCTCCCCCCAACCCCATCCCCCCACACACACCTCCCCCCAACCCCATCCCCCACACACACACCTCCCCCCCCCACCCCACCCAACCCCATCCCCACACACAGACCTTACCCCCCCCCACCCCCCCCCCCCCCCCACCCCATCCCCACACACACAGGCACCTCCCCCCAACCCCATCCCTAAATGCAGGCCCCCCCCGCTACTCTATCCGCGCGCACAGACGGCCCCCCCTCCATCCCCAGCCTGGGTGGGGGTGTGGTGTGGAGTGGTGCCGGTTGGATTTCAATTCTGTGTTCGTTAATCCAATTTACATACTCACGTTGCACCTTTCTGCTTTTAATTTCCTTATTTTAATTATCGGACAGGGTTGGGGAGAGAGTAATTATGGCAGAGAAAGAAATAATGAAGGTTTGTGCTAACATGCAATGTCATGGGCTTGGCTATGTTGCTGCTCTATGCTTCTGCTACCTCGGAGATGGGGCTAATTTGTGATATGCTTGCATACATCTTTCACAACTATAGGAACAACAACTTGAATTTATATCCTGTAGGACATTTAATGCATTTAAATGTCCCAAGGTGTTTCACAGGAGCCTTATCAAATAAAATCTGACACTGAGCAACATAAGGAGATATCAGGATGAATGACCAAAAACTTTGTTAAAGAGGTAGATCTGAAGGAATGTCTTAAAGGAAGGGAGAAGTAGTGCATAGAAGAGGTTTAGGGAGGGAATTCCAGTACGTAAGTCTTCCAGTGAGGGGTGATTAAAATCGGGGATGTGTACTGAAGAATCCTGCTTCGGAAACCATTACGCAAGCTTCATGGTCTTGAGTATATAAACAGCAAGTCTTTATTAACAGCTCATAACTATATACATATACACAGTAGAGGGTACAAGTATGGAGCTGACTCCATCCTAGGTCTTTACACATCTCTGTCCATCTCTAGACTGACCTTGGCTCTGGGTCATGTGCCTTCTTACATCACTCAGTGGGTGGTAGTGTAATCAGTCCCACATTAAAACCGTATGTATCAGGCCCTACTACTACATGCACGGCGCCAGATTTGCAGGATCACTTTTATCCATGCTGCTCATGGAAAGACCTGAGAATCATTTTTCTTCCTTTGGCTCAGTGGGGAGTTGGAGTTATAAAGGAGGCCGACATTATCTACTCCTCCTGGTATTTGGGACCCCAGGAAAGATTGTGTGCTGATCTTGGTGGTGGTGTGGAATTCTGTCCTTTTATGGTGCTGTTAGTAATTAACATGTTATAAACCTAGTGACTAGGGCATATATACTGTATCAAAATAAAATCACCTCTGTAGTTCACCTATATGGTAGCTTTTCGAGATTGGTCAGCAGCCCCTATCAGGAAGGGTACATAACACACGGAGAAAATAGAGGGGAAAAGAGAATAAATATGCAATTCAAAAAGTAACAAACAATTTAATGTTCTTTTAAAGTGACTTAGTTGCTGTTGCTGCTCATGGAAGCCTGTTAGGCCCTTTTCTTTCTAATTGCAGAGTAAGTAGTTTTTTGATTAGTGGGACTTTCTGTCGCCTTGCATTGTGTGTTCGGTTGGCAAAGCTCTTTTGATTCTGGTTTCGTTATTGCACAAGGGAGCAAATTCCAATATAAGGAGCCCTGTGGCTTATTTTAGTAGGTGTGTTTCCTAAACATTTGTGCTCTAAAATGATCTTCTTTGACATATTTATAAAATAAAATGTGTTTTCCCTAGGTATTCCTTGACCTTTCCCGTGTGTCTGTTGCATTGGAACTGCTGACCTTCAGAGTATAAGTGTGTAGGGAATTTCTTGCAAAGAAACAAGCCCAGTTGGTTTACACTGGTATTTATACTCCAAATAAACCTCTTCCTACTCAAGTTACTTCTTCCCACTCTGTACCTTTTGACACAATATTGTTGTAGAAGGAAACAAGCTCTCTCATTTCGTATCCTGCAAATTGTTTGAGGAAATATTTAAGGAAAATTTGTACAAAATTATTATAGCATTTGGAAAAAGTATCCAAAAGGAGGGTAGGCTTCTCTATTTCTTGGCTTGTGAAAGCCCTAGTGAAGATGGCTGTTTTTTTTTGAAAAACAACTTTTAAGATCTTTGACTAACTGCTGCCATGTGGAAGTGGGCATTAGGTTATATTAGCTAGTGATTTTTGATCTGCCATAACTTTGTCTTGGGTCCCTCCCACCAAGCAATGTACACTGTTCTCTTGGAAGTGCTCAGTCTTTGTACAGTGAAGTGTGGTGTTTATGAGCAACACATTACAGGGAAAGAAAATTTATATACATAGCTTGGTGGGATCAGAAACTCAGTAGTGTGGGGAATGAAATACGATTTGTCTGAAGTTCTACTGGAGACGATTAATATGTTGTCACTGCACCTTTTGTACAATGCTGAAATATCTGAGCCAGATTTCATTAATAGTGCTCCTGTGAAGAGCTTTGCAACTTTTTCCAATGTTAAATACAAGTTGTTGTAGGTCATTTCGCTAAATGACCTTTTTTCTTGACTCAATACTTACTGGCGTTTAGAGTGACATGTAGGTCTTGCAAAACATAGCTAAATTCATTTGCGGAAAGCAGGCTTCGAAAATGGGGAAGTTCAAATCAGAATTTCTCATTCTCACTTTCAGTCCAGAAACATAACATCTTGGTATCAGGAAACTGTGGCATCAGCTATACTTCTGCTAGGTTTGTGACATAATATGGTTAATGTGGTGTTAGTGCTGCTTTGAGGCTGTGATCTTTTTAAAAAAAAACCCTAACAGTATCAAAGTCTGATAGCTGGACTTGCGCTTTGGACCTGAACTTTTAGACAACTTGAACTTTTAGACAACCCTTGTGCACAGAATAGCAAGAGTTGCTTCTCTTTTTCCCCTGGATAGTTTTGTAATGTTGTTAGGCTTGGCTGAGCTGTGTTTTTTAAATTTTACTTTTACCTGTTTCTTTGTGTTGCGAAATTTTCGCAATATGGATATGTGACCATACCTGAGCAGGATTATTAATGGAGTGCACTCTCTCCTGCACACTGACAGGGGATTAATACTCTTACTTTTGATGTTGTTTCTTGGGTCTAAACCTGTCATGAAGCCTTGGGAATTTGACATGTAAAAATGATAATGGTCTGAATTCCCTGCCTGAGACTGACTAGAGGCCATAATTCCAATGCTAAACTTTTGAGATTTTATGGATGCGTTGCTTACATAATGCATCACTGCAAATAAGGAAAGATTGCCCTTGAATCATTTTTTGTTTGATTCTCTTCATTCACCAGCTATCGCTGAAAATCCTTAAGCCAACAGATCCAAATATTTCTTTTCAAATGCAGCATGTGCTTGGAAATACAGAACTTTAATGTTCTAACTTTTTACAGTATGAAAATTTCACACATTGGCTAACCTTTACTGAAATTCAAAACACTAAACAGATCCTGTTTAAGCCTATTTTAAAGCTAGTTGTGCTTGGTATCTTTCTTTTTAATCTGCCTTGATAATTTTTGTTGAACTTCGCCAGAAGGTATTGGTTCTGTGATGGGGTTCCAGTGGTGTCTGGTACCATCTCGCATTTGTTTAAGCAGCCATTATTCCTGTGTGAGCCTTAATAATGAGTGTTAGAAGTTTGTTTGACTGGTACGCGTCATAGGAGAGCTCTTACCATGCCTCTTCTGATAGTCATTGTTTCGCACATCCAGTAGTGGAAGCTATATAAAGATCAAGGAGCTTGTACTGATTTTTCCCTCCCAAACCCAACTCCTTTAAATAGGCCATTGGTAGCCACATTGGCACCTCGGCCAAATCTAATTAGGGATTGAGCACTCGGCTGGTGTTTGTACATCATCACGTGAGCCTCCTCCCATTGCACCTAGCTCAGCTCGACATTTAGCATTTCTTTCTGTTCCTTTTTCTCTTGTACTTGTGCAGTTTCCTTTTGAAACCATCTAAACTTTTGGCCTCAACTGCTTAACCTGTGGTAGCAATTTCACTTCCAAACCACTTGCTGATTGTATTCATTGGTAACCATCTTGTATTTGTTGTCCCTAGTTTCTGATTCTTCCATGAGTGGAAACATTCTCTCCACATCTACCCTGTCAAACCCATGTATACTTTTAAAGACCCCTGGCAGATTGCCTTTAAGCCTTCTTATTTCTAAAGAAAACTCTTCAACCTGTTCAAACTTTTCTGATATCCTGTAATGTCTCAGTTCTGGTACCATTCTTGTAAACCCCTCTGCACTTTCTCTAGTGCTTCCATGTCATTTTAATAGTATGGAGACTAGAATTGTCCAGTACACTAAGTGTGACCTGACTGAAAGCAAGATCCCAGTAACATTCATGACTTCACTATTTTTTAATTCTATATCTCTAGATATAAATCCCAGCTATTTAGCACTTTTAATTGCTTTGCTGATATGTGATGCTGATTTTCATGATTTGATTACCATTTATTTTGGGGAGGTGAATTTTATCAAGTTTGGGCATTTGTGATGGTGCTTGTAAAGGAAGAATCTGTAACATTCTTTTTTTTAGCTCTTGTGGCAATGTTGCCTCTAGGATTTCAGTTAAATATAATAGTTTTTAAAAATTCATTCATGGGATGTGGGCATCGCTGGTTAGACCAGCATTTATTTTTATTTATTTTTTTTTTTAAAAAATATACTTTATTCATAAAATATCTGGAAGAACATTCCAAACCAGTTCAAAATCACCATCACAAAAGTACAATCAGATTCAACTTTTCCACATGTATCACAAGGTGCATCAATACAATCAATGAATATTACAATCATTTCAATATGGTCAATGCAGACAATCAGACAATGGTATTGGAGTTATCAACATACATCATGTTGCACACTGAGGTGCTTCAATACAATTATAATACACTTAGTATTCCCTGCATATATTCATTTTGAGCTGTACAGCCCGAGGGGCTCTCAACAGTTCCCAGCCCCTCGGTGCACTATAGCAGAAAGGTCTTAGACAGCGACCTTTCCCCATTGCGCCTTTGCGGCGGCTGCCCCAAGCTTTAGTGCGTCCCTCAGCACGTAGTCTTGGACTTTGGAATGTGCCAGTCTGCAACACTCGGTCGGGAACAACTCTTTGCGCTGGAAGACCAACATTTATTGCCCATCTCTTAATACCCTTGAGAAAGTGGTGGTGAGCTGCCTTCTTGAACTGCAGCAGTCCATGTGATGCAGGTACACCCACAGTGCTGTTAGGGAGGGAGTTCCAGGATTTTGACCCAGTGACAGTGAAGGAATGGCGATATATTTCCAAGTCAGGATGGTAGATGGCTTGGAGGGGAACTTTAAGGTGGTGGTTTCTATCATCTTCCTATTTTTAAATATTTAGATTTAGTTATATGCAAATAGTGTCTGTTTTTTATGGTTTTCTCTGTTCTCCCTCCACTGCATAAATACTGAGTGTGGCAGTAGAGTAAGATAACCAGTTGAACTGTTTAATTTTTACTTGGGTGTAAGTGTTTTTCTAAGTATGTCAAAATTCTGAGGAGTTATTCTGCTCTTGATGTTGCAAATAAGCTGTGAACTGTGGTACTACCTTACCTTGTCTCAGTCAAGCATGTTGCAAAGATTTGGTTTGAAGCACGGTTTCTTTCGCATCAGTTATCTTATCCTTTAGTGTTTCTGATGTCGAATAAATTATTAGGTTTGAATCATCAATTCGTTGTCAGTTCAACCTCTGACTGTAACAAGCCTTGACGAAAAGAATTAAGAATCAGGAATTTCTGCTTCAAACCAAATCTTTGTCAGTTTACAGCTTACGTGCAACATCCAAGAGTAGAACTCCCCAGAATTTCAAAATACTCACACCCAGGTAAAAATTAAACAGTTACGCTTTGAAGCATTTTCATGAAAGCCAGATTGCAGTGACATTTCTGACACTATTGTTAACACATGGAGAAAAGTGATACTGGGAAGCAGTTGCTGTGACCTGGTAGTCGTACCTGCAGTAACTAAAATGGCAGCGGTAATCAGAAATTCAAAAATTACACTGAGAGAAAAGTAAAAACAGGTTATTCCTGTTGAAAGAGCAAAATAATTTAAAAAGTCCAGAATGAGAAAAGGCCATTCAGCCCACCGAGCTCGATCGTTTGTGGACTTGTTCCCACACTGTTCTGTTGACACCTTACCTCCCCTGGGAAGGGGGACAAGTTCTGCTATTAATGCGTCACTAACTGTCAATCTTACTATTTGCATGTGAAAGTCCCCTCTTAAAGCTGCTAACGGAGCCGGAACCAGAGATGTGCTGGAGTTAGGTGCCCATGTGCACAAATAGCTAAAAGTTGGCGTACAAGAGCAAAAGGTAGTTACAAAGCTACGGAATGTTGGCCTGTTTCTCGAATTCAAAAGTGAGGAAGTGATTCTTCAGTTGTGTTCAGTTTCGTTGTCCTACACCATAATTTCCAGATCAGAAAGTGCTGGAAACTCGCATCAAATCCATCAGCATCTTACAAAGTGTGGGGAAAGATGCCTTAAATCATAATTCTCTGACCAAAAGTTCTACTGAAACAGCCCTTTTTGTCTTTTTAAATGTTGTTTAGTTACTTGTTTAGTTCAGTATTTTCTTGTTTGTTTTTGCCTAATATAACTGGATTTTGGAGCATCTTGATAGATGAATATTTAAAATTGCAACTGTCATTGGAATTAAACTTCTGTGAAGTATTGAGCACAATGCATTTCTAATGGATAAAGCTTTATGACAGATGATTAAAGCCCCAGCAAGGGGATTAACCTTAAGATTTACTGTCCAGGGCTCCAAAAATTCTTAAAGCAGCTCAGTGCTGCTTGTCCTGTAGATAAACTGATTGGGATAACTTCAGTTGGCTGCTGTGTGTTAAGGCATTTGAGTGTCACCTGTACACTGGTTCTGTTCTGTGAATAAAAGCAAAATACTGCAGATGCTGGAAATCTAGAACAAAGACAAAAATACCTGGAAAAAGTCAGCAGGTCTGACAGCACCTGTGGAGAGGGATACAGTTGACGTTTCGAGTCCGTATGACCCTTCTTCAGAAATAAGAAATATAGAAATGAGGTGAAATATAAGCTGGTAGAGGAGGGTGGGACAGGTAGAGCTCGATAGGGGGCCAGTGATAGGTGGAGGCCAAGAAGAGACTGCCAGAGATGTCATAGACAAAAGGACAAAGGGGTGTTGACAGTGGTGATATTATCTAACGAATGTGCTAATGGGGACATTAAGGGTAGCAAGCAGGACAAGCTAGTGGCAGATGGCCCTAGTGGGGGTGGGGTGGGGGGAAGGGATTGTAATGGGCTGAAAGATGGAGATGAAACAATAGATCGGAATAAATTTTAAAATAGGTGGGAAAAGAAAAATATATTTGTAAAAAAAATTATAAATTATTGGAAAAAGGGGGTTCTGAAAGGGGGTGAGGATGGAGGAGAGAGTTCATGATCTGAAATTGTTGAACTCAATATTAAGTCCGGAAGGCTGTAAAGTGCCTAGTCGGAAGATGAGGTGCTGTTCCTCCAGTTTGCGTTGAGCTTTGCTGGAACATTGCAGCAGGCCAAGGTCGGACATTGGGCATGAGAGCAGGGTGGTGTGTTGAAATGGCTAGTGACAGGGAGGTCTGGGTCATGCTTGCGGACAGACCGAAGGGGTTCCGCAAAGTGGTCACCCAGTTTTACGTTTGGTGTCTCCAATGTAGAGGAGACCGCATTGGGAGCAGCGAATGTAGTAGAGTAAATTGAGGGAAGTGCAAGTGAAGTGCTGCTTCACTTGAAAGGAGTGTTTGGGCCCTTGGACGGTGAGGAGGGGGGAAGTAAAGGGGCAGGTGTTGCACCTTCTGCGGTTGCATAGGAAGGTGCCGTAGGAGGGGGTGTAGGGGGTGATGGAGGAGTGGACCAGGGTGTGCCGGAGGGAATGATCCCTGCAGAAAGCTGCCGGGGTGGGGGTGAAGGGAAGATGTTTTTGGTGGTGGCATCATGCTGGAGTTGGCGGAAATGGCGGAGGATGATCCTTTGAACGCGGAGGCTGGTGGGGTAATAAGTGAGGACAAGGGGGACCCTATGATGGTTCTGGGAGGGAGAGGAAGGTGTGAGGGCGGATGCGCGGGAGATGGGCCGGACACAGTTGAGGGCCCTGTCAACCACCGCGGGTGGAAAACCTCGGTTAAGGAAGAAGGAAGACATGTCAGAAGAACTGTTTTTGAAAGTGGCATCATCAGAACAGATGCGACGGAGGTGAAGTAACTGAGAGTACGGAATGGAGTCCTTACAGGAAGTGGGGTGTGAGGAGCTGTAGTCGAGGTAGCTGTGGGAGTCGGTAGGCTTGTAATGAATACTGGTGGACAGTCTATCACTAGAAATTGAGACAGAGAGGCCAAGGAAGGGAAGGGAAGTGTCAGTGATGGACCACGTGAAAATGATGGAGGGGTGGAAATTGGAAGCAAAATTAATAAATTCTTCCAGATCCAGACGAGAGCATGCAGCGACACCGAAGCAATCATCGATGTACCGGAGAAAGAGTTGTGGGAGGGGGCCTAAGTAGGACTGGAACAAGGAATGTTCCACATACCCCATAAAGAGACAGGCATAACCATGCGGGTGCCCATAGCTGCACCTTTTATATGGAGGAAGTGAGACAAGTTTAAGGAGAAATTGTTCAGTGAGAGAACAAGTTCAGCCAGATGGAGGAGAGTAGTGGTGGATGGGGATTGTTCAGGCCTATTTTTAAATTTATTTCAATCTATTGTTTCATCGCCACCTTTTAGCCCATTTTGATACTCCCCCACTGGGGCCATCTGACACTAGCTTGTCCTGCTTGCTACCCTTAATGTCCCCATTAGCACGTTCTTTAGATAATATCACCACCGTCAACACCTCTTTGTCCTTTTGTCTATGACATCTTTGGCAGTCTCTTCTTGGCCTCCACCTATCACTGGCCCCCTATCGAGCTCTACCTGTCCCACCCCCCTCTACCAGCTTATATTTCACCTAATTTCTATGTTTCTTAGTTCTGAAGAAGGGTCATGCGGACTCAAAACGTCAACTGTATCCCTCTCCACAGGTGCTGTCAGACCTGCTGAGTTTTTCCAGGTATTTTTGTTTTTGTTCTGTTCTGTGAATGGTCAGTTTCTAGATATATGAATAGATATGTTGTGATCCACTTTATTGGCTTTGTTACTGCTGGCTATTAATGAATGTGATACCTAGGGCTATAGCTGAAACCAAAGTCTGAGGAAGTGCAAATCAGTTGCCATCTTACCTGAAACGTCTACTTTTGGTGTTCCCTTTACATGTGTTGCTTGTCTAACCATTTTTTTCAGTATCAGCATTATTTTGCATTTTGCTGTTGTGCTTTCTACCATTTTCTGGGATTACAAGAGCATGTGGTGTACCCATTAAGCGAAATGCAATGAGTGTGCCTGGGTGCCTGTAAGGTGCCTGGGTTTGTACAATTGCCAGATGTTGGATTTATGAAGCTGGATTTGCTTTGTGGGGAACTGGGCTACCATCATTGAATTTTGGTGCCTTGCAAGAACAATAGCTGAGCTAAAAGACGTGAGAATGTAACTGGAAGTGTGCAGACATGCTGGCAATTCAGAGGTTAAACCTCTAACAGTATTGTAATCACATGATAAACTCGAGTTTATGTATGAAATAATTTTGTCTCAAACAAAAATAAAAATAGCTAGAAAAACTCAGCCGGTCTGACAGCATCTGCGGAGAGGAAGTTTTGTCTCAATGGGTTGCCTTGTTGCATCAACTTAACTATACGGTTTGCGTGAAGGTGAGAGTTCATTGGGACTGATATCTCAACTAATTAACCTGAAAGGCCTGTTCTATTGCACATCTTGTTATTTGTAGAGCAGCATTGATGAGATATTTTGGAGAATTTGGCTGCATAGACTGATACTCAGAATTGGGAGAGTCAACTGTTAACTTGGCCTTTTAAAAGTTGCCTCCAAATTTTCATAAGAGCAGAGGAGCTGTCTGTTGAGTGACTTTAATTTGAATTTGTAAACAGCACCTCTGGTCCTGTCACTGGATGGCCAAGTCTAGCAATGTAATGAGAGCACCATCATCTCCAAATCAGACATCCAGATCCTGAAAGGGGCATATCAGCATTCTTTTCCTTTATTTGCACTGGGTTAAAATACTAGCTAACACCATTGTGCAGGATCATCACTGCAAAGACTGCAGCAGCTGAGAGAGAAGACTTGCCACTGCCACCTTAGGGCAATGGGAGGTGGACAATAAATTAAAAGTAAAATACTGTGGATGCTGGAAACCTGAAATAGAAAACAGGAAATGCTGAAAAGCTCAGAAGGCCTGGAAGCATCTGTGGAGAGATGTGCAGAGTTAATGAGTGTGATTTTTCTTCAGAGCTAAGCAGAGGTAGAAATGTGTAGGGATCCCCTTTTCCCTCCGAGACCCTCCCCACACTCAAGTTCGTGATACCAGATTCACAAGTGTATGGCTTGAACAGAATGACCAGCGAGACAAGTTTCACAATTGCCTTATTGAATCAACTGCAACCCCAAATTACAAAACCCAAAATTTAAAATGACCTATTCCCAGTACCCGACACAAAGTCACCACAACTCGATTAAAACTTACAAAAACAAAGGCAAAACATCACGTCCTGTCCTGAAACTTTAAGAAAAAAACCCTTCAGACCAATGTCACTACGATTTGGCTGAAACTTACAATCCCCAACGCGGCTGGTCTGTTCGATGTTGACTGGAGGCCTGAGTCAAGGTGACCAAACTCGACCCTTCTTCAAACTGCAGCCCAGATGCTTAGATCTGCTCTGCTTTTATAATAATTTAATTCACGACATGTTTAAACATATTTCCTGTTGTTCCAATGTCCATTTAGTTGATTCTAAGTAAAGTCCAGACAAATGTCATCAGCTCCTGCTGGTTGAAACAATACAGGGTTTTCCATGGAAGATGTACCCATATGAATATTATCAGTTCTCATTGTATAAGCAATTCTCTTGTTTGAGATTACACAGTAACATCACCTGGCTCTAAGGGTAATGAGGGTTTGAATGACCCTTTTCCAGTACTATTGTCTGTGATGGTTGAGTAATTCCTTGAGTGTATTGCATTGATGATATGTCTTTTGTGCCACTGTATCAGGTAATCAGACTTCTTGATTGCATTACTCAATGTCCAAACCCTTTTGACGACTCACTGTATTTGCACTAAATGTCTGAATCAATGCCTTCTGCCCAGCCCTGTACTGCTGACTGCAGCTTATCCTTTTGAAATTTATAGTTCCAATCAAGAGGTCAAAACATGTCCATGGGTTTGAAAGTATGTTCCATAAATTTCCCAGTTGGAGGTGATTTCACTCCTAAAATATGATGGATTTTATACTGTTTAAGAGGGGGTGGAACAGGTGGAGCAAAATAGAAGGTCAGGGATAGGTGGGAGCTCAGGAGAGATTGGGACTAAGATGTCATGGACACAAGACAAAGGGAGTGTTATGGTAGTGTTAAAGACTAAAGAAGGTGCTGATAGTGGCATAAAGGTAAGATAGCAGAATGTGTTAATAGCAAAACAAGGGCCAGCGTTCTGTGAAAGCACAACATGGAAACAAATGACAGATAGATTGTCCTGTTGGGGCTTGGGGAAAAAGGATAAGAAAAGGATTAAAAAATAATTAATAAATAAAACTATAATAAAAATTTAAAAATGGATTAAAACAGGGATAAAGATGGAGGAGAGAGTTCATGGTGTGAAGTTGTTGAACTCAATATTAAGTCCAGAAGGCTGTAAAGTGTGTAATTGGAAGATGAGGCGCTGTTCCTCCAGTTTGCGTTGGGCTTCACTGGAACGTTGCAGCAGGCCAAGGATGGACAAATGGGCATGAGAGCAGGGTGGTGTGTTGAAATGACAAGCGATAGGAAGGTCTGGGTCATGCTTGCAGGCAGAGAGGTGTTCCTCAAAGTGGTCACCCAGTCTACGTTTAGTCTCCCCAATGTAGAGGAGATTGTATTGAGAGCAGCAAATACAATAGACCAAATTGAATGAGGTGCAAGTGAAGCACTGCTTCACTTGAAAGGAGTGTTTGGGGCCTTGGACGCTGAGGAAAGAGGAGGTAAAGGGGGAGTGGACCAGGATGTCATGGACGGAATGGTCCCTACGAAATGCTGACGGGGTGTGAGGAGAAGATGTTTGGTGGTGGCATCATGCTGGAGTTGGTGGAAATGGAAGAGGATAATCCTTTGAATGTGGAGGCTGGTGGGGTGAAAAGTGAGGACAAGGGGGACCTATTATGGTTCTGGGACGGTGGCGAAGGGGTGAGGGCAGAGGTGCAGGAGCTAGGTCGGACTAGATTGAGGGCCCTGTCAACCACAGTGGGCGGATCAGTTAAGGAAAAAGGAAGACGTGTCAGAAGTGCTGTTTTGGAAGGTAGCATCATCAGAACAAATGTGACAGAGGCAGAATAACTGGGAGAATGGGATGGAATTTTTACAGGAAGAAGGGTGTGAGGAGCTGTCGTGGAGGTAGCTGTGGGAGTCAGTGGGCTTGTAATAAATATTGATAGTCTATCAGTAGAAATGGAGACAGGTCAAGGAAGGGAAGTGTTGGAGATGGACCATGTGAAGTGAGAGAGGTGGAAGTTGGAAGGAAAATAGATACATTTTTTCAGGTCCAGACGAGAGCATGAAGAGGCACTGATAGTCATCAATGTACCGAAAAAGAGTTGTGGGAGGGGGCCTGAGTAGGAGTGGAACAAGGAATGTCCCACATATCCCACAAAAAAATATGCTAAACTGGGGCCCATTGCAGGTACTCATAGGCACACCGTTTTTTTGGAGGAAGTGAGGCAAGTTAAAGGAGAAATTGTTCAGTGAGAGAACAAGTTCAGCCACCCGGAGGAGAATAGTAGTGGTTGGGGAGTGTTTGGGCCTCTGTTCAAGGAAGAAGCAGAGTCCTCAAACCATCCTGATAGGGATGGAGGTGTAGAGGGACTGCACGTCCATTGTGAAGAGGAAGCGGTTAGGGCAAGGAAACTGGAAATTATTGATATGACGTAGGGCATCAGAGGAATCATGAATGTAGGTGGGAGGAGACTGGACAAGGGGGAGACAGGGAAGAAATGAGTTCCATGGGGCAGGAACAGACTGACACGATGGGTCTACCAGGACAGTCTTGTTTGCGGATTTTGGGAAGGAGGCTGAAGTGGTCTGTCTGGGATTGGGAGACTGAGGTTGGAAACTGTGGAGGGAAGATCTCCTGAGGAGATGAGGTCAGTAACAGTCCTAGAAACAATGGCTTGATGTTTGGTGGTGGGGCCATGGTCCAGGGGGAGGTAGAAGTGTCTGAGAGTTGGCGCTCAGCCTCTGCAAGTTAGAGGTCAGTACGCCTGACAACAACAGCACCCTTGTCAGCAGGATTGATAACAAAGTCAGGGTTGGACCTGTGAGAACGGAGTGCAGCAAGTTCAGAAGGAGACAGGTTAGAGTGGGTGAGATGAACAGAGAAATTAAGACGGCCGATGTCACACTGACATTTCTCAGTGAAACGATTAAGAGCAGGTATGAGGCCAGAGGGAGGGGTCCAGGTAGAGGAAGAATACTGGAGGCGGGTGAAAGGATCCGTTGAACAGGGAGAAGACTTCTGCCCATTTTTCCAGGTCTAGACGAGAGCGTGAAACGGCACCAATGCAGTCACTATGTGCTGAAAAAGAGTTGTTGGGGAGGGCCTGAACAGGAAATGTTCCATAATTGGACAATAAATGTTGGCTGGACAGCCTGATCCACATCCCCTGAATATATTTAAAAATTCAAGTCGAAAACTTTGAGGTAAGTAGTTTCAAAGAAGACTTAAACTGGAATTAAATAGTTTTTAAATTAAGGTTTTGCATTCAGTTTTTAAAAAAATGTCGAATGAGCTATCTTGTTTAACATTGCAATTGTTTTTGACTAGGTATGGAAAGAGCATTACATGTAAAGTCAGATCAGATTTTACTTCAAATTCATACTAGCAAAAACTGAGTGTTTCTTTTGTTGGATTAGCATTCAGATTGATGAACATGTTGGATTTTTGGTTAGTAGAATTAACTATTGAAACTCTTCAGTAAATTTGCAGAGGCACAAAGTGCTGCTATTGTTCTGACTTAGATTACTCATTTCCTCACAGTCACATGATAGTTTCGACTGAACGAGAGGCAATTGCAGAGGGTGTAGCCCAGCTCTTCACAGCTTTTCCGCAGTGACTGCTGGAGTTTCTCCAGTTTTGCATCTTCCCGAATCGAACCAACCAACATCTGAATCTGAAGAGTAGGAAACTCGGAGAGTGTGAGGAGACCGTTGTGATTATTTCTAATGATCCAGAACTGTGACTGTACTGCTTATCAGTTAGACCAGCAACCAAGTTGAGATTCTGTTATTGTAAACTGTGGAACTTAAAAATTGTGGATTTTTGAGAGGTTAGCTTTTTGATCTTTGGCAGTGCAGTGAATTCTGTAAATCACACCTTGTGACTAGCATCAGCCATTTTTTTGCAGATGTCATTTTTAAAGCAATTATTTGTGTGAATGTTAAAAAGGCACGTTAGTTGAATGAGGAGTTTTTTAACTAAGCATAAGGGCAGCAAAACTACCCTATCCCTAGGTTGAGGCCAAGCAAGCATTCAATGCCAATATAGGTTTATTTGCCTCTAGTATTCTAGGTAAAGAACTCCCCGTTCTTAAGAGCTATTTCTTTCACAAAGCCTGAAGCCACCTTGCACTCAGGCACACACTGACCTTAAATGAATTGGGGGCAGAAAGGAAGCAAGCTGCAAGGGAAAGTGCCAGTGACCCTGATTTGGCAAATGCTCCAATGACAGCAGCTTTGCAACAGGCCTGTGTCCTGTGCTTTAACTTGTAAAAGGACTTGATGCATTGAAGGCTTTCTGTAGTTTGTAATTGCACGTGCCTGTGGCTTTGTATTGCCCCTTGTATATAAGTGCCTATTTTTTGGTTTTGTCTGTTAATACCTGCTTCACTTTATTTAGCAAGTGTTTAACTATTAACCAATCAAAGTTTGCATAACCAGTTGGCCAATTTTTTTTCATAATTACATTTTCACTTGAGAGCAACCTTAATGCAATGCAATTCAATTTTCTAATGCCATTATTGTACTGTGTGCTGGCTCATATCCTGCTGGTTAAAACTTTCACTTTGCGAGCGAATGCAATCAATGGTGCTGCCTTACCTTCTTTGGGACTTGGCTAGTAACTTTTAAGTGAAATGTCATGGTTTAGCATGGCAACCCCACTTAAATGCGCTCATAATTCTAGGAAAACAAGTTAGAGACAGTAGGATAAGATTGCATTTTAAGAGGAGCATTACCATTTGCCATATAGATAACGTCCATAGTGGAACAGGCTTGAAAATGTTGATTAAAATAAAGATTTGCATTCATATGGCACTATTCCAGGTTGCCTCGAGCCGCTTTATAACTAATTAAGTACTTTTGAAGTGTATTAACAATTTAACAGCTAGTTTGTGAACAGCAATGAAGTAAACAGCAACTTGCAATTGTATAGCACCTTTATCAAAGTAAAACACCCCAAGTACGTCATAAGCATTATCAAACTAAATTTGACAGTGAGACGTAGAGAGATGATAGAACAGGTGACCAAAAGGCTAGTCAAAGAGGTAGATTTCAAAGAGGAGAGAGAAGTGGAGAGGTAGAGAGGATCAGGAAGGAATTCCAGAGCTTATGGCCTATGCAGCTGGGGACAGCCGCTGGTGGTAGAGCGATGGAAATTGGGGATGTGCAAGAGGACAAAATTGGAGGCGTGCAGAGATCTTGAAGAATTGTGGGGCTGAAGAGGGTTACAGCGATAGAGAGTGTTGAGACCATGGAATGATTTGAAAATGAGGATAAGAATTTTATATTTGAGGCATTGCCGGTTGGGGAGCCGGTGTAGGTCAGTGAGTACAGGCACGAAGGGTGAATGGGACTTGGTGCATGCAGCAAAGTTTCGGATGAGCTGAAGTTTATGGAGGACAGGAAGTACCAAGAGGATAGTTGAATTTGGATGTAACAAAGACAAATGTAACAATGGCCCGTAGCTTCTGGTGGAATGGCAATTGATGTTGGATTGCTAATCCGTTTCTGGGGGGTTGGTGGGGTAGCCAGGTCAGGTCGGGCTGGGCCACACCTGGGGTGGTGGGGAGGTGCCATGCTGGGCCTGGGGTAGCGGGGGGCTTGGGTCATGTTTGGCCTGGGGTGGGGAGGGGGGGGTCAGGCCAGACTGGGTAGGGCCGGAGAGGATGGGGCGGGGGGGAAGGGTTAGTGTGTGCGTGGAGGGGTGGGTGGTTGGTGGGGGTGGGGAATAGTTGGGGGGGGGGGGGCCTGTCAGGAGGTAGTTGGGATGTGGCTGGAACCCTGGAGGGGCAATGGGGTGTTGGGGGAGTCCCAAAGGGGTGCAGTGTGGGATTAAGGGGTGTCCTGTGAAAAAGACCCATTAACCTAGACTCTGTCTCCTGTGTGTTAACCAATTCTCAATCCACGCTAATACATTACCTCCAATACCTTGAGCTCTTGTGCATTAACCTTTTATGTGGCACCTTATCGAATGCCTTCTGGAAATCCAAATACACTACATCTAACCGGTTCCTCTTTATCAACTCTGCTTGTTATATCCTCAAAGAACTCTAGCAAATTTGTCAAACATGATTTCCCTTTCACAAAACCATGTTGACTCTGATTGCATTAAGCTTTCTAAATGTCCTGCTATTTCTCCCTTAACAATGGACTCTAGCATTTCCCCAATGACAGATTTTAAGCTGACTGGCCTATAGTTTCCTGCTTTTTGTCTCCCTCCCTTCTTGAACATGGACATCGCATTAGCGGTTTTCCAATCTGCTGGGACCCTCCTGGAATCCAGTGAGTTCTGAAATATTTCAACCAATGCCTCCACTATCTCTGCGCAGCCACTTCCTATAAAACCCTTGGATGCAGGCCATCAGGTCCTGGCTACTTGTTTGCCTTTAGTCCCATTAGTTTGTCAAATACTTTGTCCCTCGTGATAGAGACTGTTACAAGATCTTTCCTCCCATTAGTTCCTTGCTTATCTGATATCTTTTGGGATGTTTATACTGTCCTCCACCATGAAGACAGATGCAAAATATCGGTTTAAATTATCTGTCATTTCCTTGTTCCCCATTATCAATTCTCCAGTCGCATCCTCCAAGGGCCCAACGCTCACTTTAGCTACTCTCTTTCCTTTTATATCCCTGTAGAAGCTCTTGCTGTTAGTTTTTATATTTCTTGCCAATTTACTTTCATAATCAATTTTCTCCATATTTATTAGCTTTTTAGTCATTCCCTGCTGGTTCCTAAAAAAAAATTCCCAATCTACTGGCCTACCACTAGTTTTTGCCGCTTTGTATGTCTTAGTTTTTGTTTGGATACTCTCCATGACCACCTTTGTTAACCACGGGTGATTCATCTTTCTCATCGAGTCCTTTTTGACTGGGATAAATTTTTGCTGAGCATTAAGAAATATCTGCTTGAAGGCCTGCCACTGCTCATCCACAGACCTTCCCCTTAGTCTGTTTCCCCAGCCTGCTTCAGACAACCCTTTCTTCATACCTCTGTAATTGCCCTTATGTAAGCTGAGGACACTGGTTTGAGACGTGAGCTGCTCACCTTCAATCTGAATTTGAAATTCTACCATGTTGTGATTGCTATCCCCTAGACAATCCTTAACTACGATATCTCCTATTAATCCCATCTCATTACACATTACTAGATCTAAAATAGCTTGTTCCCGTAGGCAGGATTAGCAATGAGGTTCTGCTGAGGGACTGTGAGCAGCTCAGGGCTAAATTAAAAAGCAGAACCACAAAGGTAGTAATCTCCAGATTACTACCTGAGTCACATGCAGATTGGCGTAGGGTAAATAAGATTAGAGGGGTAAATGCGTGGCTGAAAGATTGGTGTGGGAGGAATGGGTTCCGATTCAGGGGGCACTGACACCAGTGCCGGGGCAGGAGATAACTGTTCAGTTGGGGCAGGCTTCATTTGAACCATGCTGGGACCAGTGTCCTGGAAAATCATATAACTAGAGTTGTAGGTAGGACTTTAAACTAATTGTTGTGGGGGAGGGTTCAATTGAAGGGAAGTTTAAAAAATCAAAAAGAAATGAGAGAGCAGAGGTGCAGGGTAGTGAAGAGGTGATTCTTGTCCTCACTTATCACCCCACCAGCCTCCACGTTCAAAGGATTATCCTCCGCCATTTCTGCCAACTCCAGCATGATGCCACCACCAAACACATCTTCCCTTCACCCCCCCGGCGGCTTTCCGCAGGGATCATTCTCTCCAGGACACCCTGGTCCACTCCTCCATCACCCCCTACACCTCAACCCCCTCCCATAGCACTTTCCCATGGAACAGCAGAAGGTGCAACACCTGCCCCTTTACTTCCCCTCTCCTCACCGGCCAAAGGCCCAAACACTCCTTTCAAGTGAAGCAGCATTTCACTTGCACTTCCCTCAATTTAGTCCACTGCATTCGCTGCTCCCAATGCGGTCTCCTCTACATTGGACAGACCAAACACAGACTGGGTGACCGCTTTGCGGAACCCCTTCGGTCTGTCCGCAAGCATGACCCAGACCTCCCTGTCGCTTGCCATTTCAACACACCACCCTGCTCTCATGCCCACATGTCCATTCTTGGCCTGCTGCAATGTTCCAGTGAGGCTCAACGCAAACTGGAGGAACAGCATCTCATCTTCCGACTAGGCACTTTACAGCCTTCCGGACTTAATATTGAGTTCAACAATTTCAGATCATGAACTCTCTCCTCCATCCCCACCCCCTTTCCGATCCCCTTTTTTCCAATAATTTATAAAAAAAATTTTTTACAACTATTTTTTTCTCTTCCCTCCTATTTTGAAATTTATTTTGATCTATTCTTTCATCTCCACATTTTAGCCCATTTCGATCCCTTCCCCCCCACCGCACCCCCACTAGGGCCATCTGCCACCAGCTTGCTTCCCTTAATGTCCCCATTAGCACATCTTTTAGATAATATCACCACCGTCAACACCCCTTTGTCCTTTTGTCTATGACATCTTTGGCAGTCTCTTCTTGGCCTCCCCCAATCACTGGCCCCCTATCAAGCTTTCCTGTCCCACCCCCTTCTACTAGCTTATGTTTCATCTCATTTCTACATGTCTTAGTTCTGATGAAGGGTCATACGAACTTGAAACGTCAATTGTATCCCTCTCCGCAGATGCTGTCAGACCTGCTGAGTTTTTCCAGGTATTTTTGTTTTTGTTCTAGATTTCCAGCATCCGCAGTATTTTGCTTTTACCTTAGGTTCTGCTGGTGTTGCTGGTCGGCATGAGCTTCCCCTCATTCTCCTTTCCATATCTCTTTTGCATAACTCTTAGTTCCTTTCTCCTTCATGTACTTCCCCTTCTGCCATTTACCTCAGCTGCTTGTGGTAGTGAGTTCCGCATTTTTAACCACACTTTGGATAAAGAAGTTTCTCCTGAATCCCTTACTGGATTTATTGGTGCTTTTCTTGTAGTTAGGGCCCCTATTTTTTTAAGGTGGGAGAGAAATTTAGGGAGAAATAAAGTTGGAAGACAAAAAATCTATGCAGAACAGCAGTGGGATCAGGAAGGGATTAATTATAATTCTATATAATGGTGATAACCTAATACTTCACAATGTACACTGTGTTCATTCAAATTATAAGTATCTGGCATGCATGGTAACAATGCACGCTTTGCTGCAAAGAAAACAGCAAACTTCTCTGCATTAAAACCATGGTTAGGGTTGCTAAACTGCCTGGAGTCTCCAAGAATGAAAGGTTAATCTCCTGGACATTGCTGCCAGCAACTCAGGAGGAAAATCATAGTGGCAAAAAAAATCACTGACCAGGTCTGGCAGGTAGAGGTGAGAGGTCATGGTAAAAGCTCCAGGACTATGTCCAACTGGAGTTGGCCGCCCCACACATGATTGATAAAGATGTTATAGAAAGTAATTTACGTGAGGTTTAAGTTGCAAACTACAGCCTCAAAATGAATTGTTAAATTGCAAGTGTTTTTAAATTTCCAATATAATTCTTAGTACAAAAAAATTTCAGCCACGTGTACACAGCTCCACTGTTCTGTCCTAGCCAATACTTATCCCTCAACCAGCAGATTATCTGATCATCTAATTTATTTTTGTGAAACTTTACTATGCACAGTTTGGCTGCTGCAATTCCCCACCTTACAACAATGTCAACACTTGAACAGTGCTTTATTGGCTGCATAGCACTCCAGGACTGGGATCTGAAGTACGTCTGAGGACCTGAATGGTGCTATATAAATGCAAGTTTGTTCTGCCTTTTCAGTGTTCTGGGCAACTAGTATAACATGGCGTTCTGTGCTTTGTGAATGGAGCTTCTGGTATGCCAGCAACCTCACTATATGCTGGCGTTATACTATGGGTCACGCTCTCTTGTGCGCTCCGCCTCCTACCCGTCCAGCAGATAGGGCTAGAGGTTGCGAAAATAATGAAAAGACGAATTAAAGGCACTCTATTTGAATGCACACAGCATTTGCAACAAGGTAGATGAATTGACAACACAAATAGAAGTAAACACCTATGATCTAATTGTCACTGCAAAGACAAACTGCAGGGTGACCAGGACTGGGAACTTAATATGCAAGGGTATTTGACATTTAGGAGGGAAAGGCAACAAGGAAAAGGAGGTAGGGTAGCGCTCTTATTAAAGGATGAGATCAGTACGTTAGTGAAAGAGGATCTTCGATCAGAAAATCAAGATGTAGAATCAATTTGGGTTGAGCTAAGAAACAGCAAAGGGCAGCAGACATTGGTAGGAGTTGTTTATAGGCGACAAAACAATAGTAATGCAAGGCATGGTATAAATCAGGGAATTAAAGGTGCAGCAATCATGTGGCGGGGGTGGGGGGGGTTCAATCTACGTATAGACTGGGTAAACTTAATTATCATTAATGCTGTGGAGGACGAATTCCTGGAATGTCTGAGGCGGTTTTCTAGAACAGTAAGATAAAAGCAAAATACTGCAGATGCTGGAAATCTGAAACAAAAACAAAAATAGCGAGAAAAGTTCATCAGTTCTGATGAAGAGTCATATGGACTCGAAACGTTAACTGTATTCCTCTCCGCAGATGCTGTCAGATCTGCTGAGTTTTTCCAGGTATTTTTGTTTTTGTTTCTAGAACAGTATGTTGGAGAACCAACAAGAGAATGGGCAATTTTAGATCTAGTATTGTGCAATGAGAAAGGGTTAAGTAATAATCTTGCAAAGTAACCTTTAGGGAAGAAGGCCCATAATACGATAGAATTTTACATCAAGTTTGAAAGTGATGTAGTTGAATCCAAAACTAGGATCTTAAATCTGAACAAAGGTAACTACGAAGGTATGAGGAGCAAATTGGCTGTGGTAGATTGGGAAATTACATTAAAAGGTGTGATGAGAGACAGGCATTAGTAGCATTTAAAGAATTAATACATAGTTTACAACAAATTTACATTCTTTTGAGGCACAAAAATCTAGCAGGAAAGGTGATCCAACCATGGCTAACGAGAAGTTAAAAATTATATTAGAGCAAAGGAGTTGGACATAAAGTTGTAAAAAAAAAAGTAGTAAAACCTGAGGATTGGGAGCATTTTGAAATTCAGCAAAGGAAGACCAAGAAACTGATCAAGAAAGAAAATAGAATATGAAAGTAAACTAGCAAGAAACATAAAAACGGACTGTAAAAACTTCTCTGGCGTGTAAAAAGGAAAAGATTAGCAAAGACGAATGTGAGCCCATTACAGGCAGAGACGAGAGAATTTTATAATGGGGAATAAGGAAGTGCAGAGGAATTAAACAAATACTTAGTGTCTTCATTGAAGAAGATGCAAAAATACCTTCCAGGACTACTAGAGAACCAAGGGACTAGTGAGAATGAGGAACTGAAGGAAATTAGTATTAGTAAAAAAGTAGTACTGGAGAAATTAATGGGACTGAAAATTGATAAATCTCCTGCACTTTCCCAGAGTGTTGAAAAGTGCTGTAGATTTAGTGGATGCATTAGTGATCATCTTCCAAAATTCTATAGATTCTGGAACAGTTCTTGGAGATTGGAAGGTAGGAACTATAACTCCATTCTTTAAGAAAGGAAGGAGAGAGAAAATTGGAAACTACAGACATGTTAGCCTGACATCAGTAGTAGTGAAAATGCTAGAATCTCTTATAAAGGATACTTAGAAAATAATGGTAGGATTGAGCAAAATCAACATGAATTTATGAAAGAGAATCATGTTTGACAAACCTGTTGGAGTCTTTTGAGGATGTAACTAGCAGAATAGATAAGGGGGAAACCAGTGGATATGGTGTATTTGGATTTTCAGAAGACTTTTGACAAGATCCCTTACAGGGAGTTACTAAGCAAAATGAGGGCACACGGTTTTGGGGTAACTTACTGGCATGAGAATTGGTTAACAGACGGAAAACAATAGGAATAAATGGGTCATTCATTCTCAGCTTGGCAGGCACTGACTTGTGGGGTACTGCGAGGATCAGTGCTTGGAGCCCCAGCTATTCGCAATCTATATCGATGATTTTGATATGTGGACCAAATATTTCCAAGTTTGTTGATGACACAAAACTAGGTGGGAATGTGAGTTCTGAGGATGATGCAAAGAGGTTTCAAGTGAATTTAGACAGGTGAAGTGAGTGGACAAGAACACAGCAGTTGGAATATAATGTGGAAAAATGTTAAGTTAACCGTTTTAGTAGGAAAAACAGAAATGCAGAGTAGTTCTTAAATGGTGAGAGGTTGGGAAGTGTTGATGTCCAAAGGGACCTGGATGTCCTTGTTCATAAATCACTGAAAGCTAGCATGCAGGTGCAGCAAGCAATTAGGAAGGCAAATGGTATGTTGGCCTTTATTGCAAGAGGATTTGAGTAAATAAGTGTTCCTGCAATTGTATAGACCCTTAGTGACTGCACCTGTCGTATTGTGTACAATGTTAGTCTCCTTACCTAGGGGAGGATATACTTGCCATAGAGGGAGTGCAACAAAGGTTCAGACTGATCCCTGGGATGGCAGGATTGCCCTAATGAGGTGAGATTGAGGAGACTGGGCCTATATTCTCTAGAGTTTAGAAGAATGAGGTGATCTCGATGCTGCATACAAAATTCTTACAAAACTTGACAGGGTAGATGCAGGAAGGATGTTTTCCCCTGGCTGGGGGTGTTCTAGAACCAGGGGACACAGTCTCAGAATAAGAGAGAGACTGTTTAGGACTGAGATGAGGAGGAATTTCTTCATTCAGACGGTGGTGAATCTTTGGAATTCTCTACCCCAGAGGGCTGTGGAGGCTCAATCAATGAGTATGTTCAAGGCAGAGATTGATAGATTTCTGGATATTAAAGGTATCAACGGATATAGGGATAGTGCAGGAAAATGGTGTTGAGGTAGATGATCAGCCATGATCTAGTTAAATGGCGAGCACACTCAAAGAGCCGAATGGCCTACTGCTTTTTCCAGTGTTCCTATGCTCATCGATCTCACGCTTATGCACTTGTAGGGACTTATGGTGGGCTAGGTTCCCAGTGTGTCACGCCCAGATTAAAAAATGTGGGCTGTGTTTTCCCAATGGGCTTCGTGTGGAATGTTCTGTGGTAGAAAGCAAATTTTCCAGGGGGAGGAGTTTTTGAGAATGTCATTGTCACTCCCACTTGGATTTCTGAAACTCGCATTCTAATTTTAGTTAGTGTGTTGAACAGAGATCTCAAATTGGATGAAGCTTTACTGTAGAATAATAGATAAGGAACTTTGTTTGAAAGCTTAATTTCTGCATCAGATCGGGTGACCCTGCTGTGAAATATCTGCACTTGTCACTAGATGAAGCAGCTAGATAAGGGACTTGTGTGGGCACTTGACCTTGGAGGGAGTGCAGCGTAGACTTATTAGAATGATACTTGAGTTCTAAGGGTTAAATTATGAGGAGAAATTACACATCAGGGTCGTATTTTTTGGTATTTAGAAAGCTAAGGGGTGATTTGATCAAGATTTTTAAGATATTAAGGAGAAGCGCTAGGATAGAGAGGGAGAAATTATTTCTGCCCAAGGGTGAGCCTAGGGCTATGAGACATAACCTATAAGTTAGAATTAAGATCTTTCAGGGGTGAAGCTAGGAAACACTTCTATGCTCAAATGATAGAAGTTTTGCAAACTCTTCTGAAACCTAAATTGATTTTAGGTTAATTATTAATTTTTAAGATCAATAGATGTTTTGTTAACCAAAGGTATTAAATGATATGAAGTTAGGTCACAGATCAGCCATGATCTCATTGAATGGTGGAACATGCGTGAGGAGTTAGATGCTCTCCTCCTGTTCCTGTGTGATAACAGCCTCTGCTTATTAAGAAAACAACCCAGTAATCATTCAGGACTGTTTGAAGGGTAACCTTTGTTTTAACCATAGTTTCATTGTGGACGACTATTTTCATTGTAAACTGGAGTCTCACCGAAGCAAACTATTGATTTTGGCTTGAAGTCTTGTAACTTTTACCATCCATGTTTTAGGTCTATGCACTATTTACGGTATCCCGAACTGCATATATGAGAACTATTATAAATACTGTCTCACATTGTCAAATTAGTGCTTTTTTTTTGAAGTATACAAAATAACTGGCTGTTGCAAGTTGAGTAGGATGGTTGTAATTATAGCTGGCTTTACTAATTAGTTTAGGACTGTCTGCCATGTTAGGGGCAAAGAGCGTGCATGTAACCCAAGAGAGTTAAGTATGTCCAGGTCCAAAGACTTCCCCAACCTGAGAGAGCACAGACTTCCCAGTAAGAGAATAAATTCAATGTGCCAAGTCATTCAGTATCCAGTTGTCCAAGGGAGCCGAGAGGAAGTGAGCAAAATAGAACAGGTTCATCAGACTAATGCAGTATTGGAGGCCATGTTAGGCCAAAAGCACTGATCCCGAAGTAGAGCCCAAGCTATCAGGTTGTTCTGTTTCAGGGACAGATTACTGATTTAAGAAATACTCTTAAAAAGCAGAATGTTGGCGATTTTAAACATCGTCTGGACTGTGATGGTGGAGATAGCATTGTGTGCCCTGTTGATCCAGGAACGTGACGAGAGTGACAGTTGATTTTTTTGTAAAAAGCAAAGCTAGTTTTTCGGATGGGAAGCATTTAGAATCGCTCAAATCCAATAGTTGAAGCAGGCTGCAGTGTTGTTGCCAAGCTTACTCACTTTCCAGGCAAGCACAACCCTCACTGCAGCTTGTGCTTGAGGTACATAGGCCCTTATTCTGTAACTTTTTATAGTGAGTGGAAGCACATCAAGAAAAAGTGCAGGAGATTTTGGGATAATACATCTTTTAAAGGCACCTTGGGTTTTTCCTGGGTACACCTTGGGCACTTAGAACCATGCAGCCTTGTCCTTCTATAGACCATAGAGAGCAAATGGCCTGATAATAGATGATCAACATACTGTGATTCCCAGTTAAATGTCTAAGAATCAATGGATGTCCAGTACCTTGAACAGATCGAAGGTTATTGCTAAGTATGGAAATCCAAAAATGCTCCTTGTTTACTACACCTTCAGGTTTCTATAAGTTTATGGTCATTCGCTTGAAATGAAAATACATTTACCATGTTCCAGAAAATGAATGTATCCTGATGGAGCCAGAAGATTTGGTAGTAATATACTCAAGTACCTTGCACACTTCATGTTGACCCAGTTACAGGTAGGATTAATTGCCAAGACTAAAAGAAAATGTAATGTTATGGAGGGAGTTAATAGAAGTGGGGTTAGCAAAAATAGGTGCTATTAACCAGTGGCCCCAAACCAAGACTGTTGGACAGGTCTATTTTCTTGTGGAACCAGCAGGAAACAAGCCTGTTCTTCAGGGATCAGCAGATGATTTTCAGAAATTGACCCAGAACTCCAGCAGCTCTGTTAACTTCATCAAGAATTATGTCTAAATCAAGTGGCCTTTCATAGAAAGGGAACTTGTACTATATAGTGCTTTCAGAATCTCAGGCTATCCCAAAGCACTTTACAGTCAACAAAATCCTTTTGAAGCAAAGTCATTATTGTAGCTGGGAAGACGCTTAATATAGAGAAGGCTCTAAGCTCAAACAAAAACAGAAAATGCTGCAAAAACTCAGCAGGTCTAGCAGCATCTGTGGAGAGAGAAGCAGAGTTAACGTTTTGAGTCCGTATGACCCTTCTTCAGAGCCGTATGGACTCGAAACGTTAACTCTGCTTCTCTTTCCACAGATGCTGTTAGACCTGCTGAGTTTTTGCAGTATTTTCTGGGTTTTTTTTCAGATTTCCAGCACCCACAGTATTTTGATTTTATCTTAGGCTCTAAGCTCAGTTGCATTGTTAACCCACCTGGTCTGAATTCGTCTGGAGAAAGAGTAAATTCATTTGCCAAAGACTGTTTCAAGATAATTTTATATGCCTTGTGTTACAAAAATATTAGGCAAATATTATGTATGCAAATCAATTTGATTGTCATGAGCATGTGTGAGAATGACTATTTCCTCATCTGGTGTCCTGCATGGAGAGAGTTACATAAAATACACCTGCATGCTGATTAATAATAATACTTAATAATAAGCATTATCTCATACACCGAAAGCAAAAAGTACTGACTTCACATTGCTAAGGACATGATCTGGTTATGGAACTCTTGTCAAGCAGTGGTGTCTGAAGTTTGAAATCTAACCAATACCTTCCAATTAAAAAAAAAAAGTAGTTTCCAGTGCCTAATGATATTGGCGAAAGTAGTTGATGTTCCTGATATCTAGTATTGCTTCCGGTTTATAACACCGCCTTGAAACTTCAACCTCAGTTTAACACAATTTGACTTTTCTTTCGGCTGAGCTGATAGTAACGCAGCTACTTCACTCAGGTTGAGTTTAGCAAACTCAAAACAAACCAAAGGCATAGACAGACTGGTAAAGTGGGCAGGCACGTGGCAGATGAATTTAATGCAGGTAAGTGTGAAGTGATGCATTTGGAAGGAAAAAGGAGACACAATGTAAACTCAATGGTACAATTTTAAATGAGGTCCAGGAACAGAGACCTAGGTTTACATAGTCAAATCTTTGGTGGCAAGACAAGTTGATGCTGTGTTCCTAAAAAAAAAAGCAATGGGGATTCATGTTTTTACAAATAGAGACATAGAATTCAAAAACAAGAAAACACTGGCTTAACTTCTAAATCATATTTTGGGAAGGATGTTAAGACCTTGGAAGGGGTGCAGAGGATGATTTGCTAGACTAGTACTAAGGATGGGGGAATTTCATTTATGTGGAGAGACTACAGAAATGGGGATTGTTCTCGCTGCAGACACGGTTAAGGGGATTGTTAAGAGAAATGTTCAAAATTGAGTTGTTTTGAGTAAGTAAGGAGAAACTTCTTTGAGTGGCGGGAGCGTGAGTAACCAGAGGACACAGATTTAAGATAATTGAGAAAAGATCCAGGGGAGATGAGTTGTTTTGATGATTTTCATGATGATTCAGGATGCACTGCCTGAAAGGGTGTTAGAAAAAGATTCAGTTGTAACTTTCAAAAGGAAAGTAGATATAGACTTGAAAATTAAAACAAAAATTATGCAGGTCTATGGGGAAAGAACAGGGAATGGAGCTAATTGCAAAGATCCACTACAAGCATAAAAGGCATAATCTATGGTATATAATTTGATGATTCAAACCTGAACCTCCCATAGGGGAGCCACCTTTGAATTCTTTGCATCACTTCCAGTTTTGTATGCTTGAAACAGTTTCTGCTGCATTGCCTCCCACTCCCCTCCTTGCACAAGCAGTTAACATCAGCATCCACTTCAAATGCCTACAAACCTCTCAGCTGTTCCTGTTGGATCTGAACTTCAAAGTTCAACTTTTCTTGAGGTTCCGGAAATGTTTTAAGACCTCTAACTTTGTATTGCTTATGCGCCGAGTCTCTCTGAACTATATAAAAAGTCAACCCGTAATATAAACGATCAAACTGCATTTTGATTAGCTTGGGCAGATGCCACCTTGATGGCTGGTGTTACAGCCCAGCTTGTCAATGAGCATGACTGCATGTAAGCCAAACTTTTCTTTGTAGTATGATGCTGTGCTGTACATCAGTGTTTGAGAGTCTAGATACTGTACAAAGCAAAATAGTTTTTATCATTTCCTTAGTATAGAACAATGTTAGCTCTGTTACCTTTCACCAGCTTTTAAAGTGTCATGTTTCATTTTTCCTGAATGGCCCGCTTGCCACACTAAACCAGCTTTCCACCTTTGATACTGCATATTTCAACAATAAAATGCTGCTGGCATTTTTTAAAATAGTGATGATTGGTGAAACATTGTTTACTGTTGACATCTTTTTTGTTTGGTGGAGGCTCTGCTTGTGCCAAAGTGAATTTCAATGGCAGGGATCTTGTTCTTTCATGCAGTCCTATATGCCTGCGGCTGTTTCCTTCATCAAACTAAAGTCATTTTATTTCATTATGTTGGTCTTCAACCTTGTTTAAATAAAGAAATCTGCCTCGCCTTCTCAATTTTGCCAACTGTTTTCACAAGGGCCAACCCTCCAGTATAGGCCAAAACTCAGCATCCCTACGTCCATTCCAATCCCTGTGGCTGTTTTTCATGTAGGAGTCTGAATGGCAATTCTAGTGTGAAAGACATCACAGATGAGCTTGAACCTTGGCTAATGCCCACATTTGTGAATTTCCCAATCCAGGGGCCTCTGGATATTGGGAATCCTAGCTTCTCTCGTATCCCTGCTCACCTACCTGCTCCACCCTAACCAAGGATTGGTGAGAGAAACTGTAACATTCTGTGATCACCACTGCTTTGATCACCTAACTCAGCGCAGTTCATTGAATAACAAGATGCCACATTCAGTGTGGCTCAATTGTTCAGTAGCTATCCTCTGAGTTACTGGGGGCCCCCTTTTATTTCTGTATTTGACAAATTCTTTAACTTTTGTGTTTTTGTTTTGATTTTACAGATGTGAGCTGTGTTCAGTTCTTGCAATGTCATTGATTTTAGTTCACCTTCACTGAACTCCCAGACAAGTGACTCGATTCATATTAACCAGAGTATATCTAAGATTGAATGGTGACCCATCATGTTGGTAAAATCTCAACTAGACATGATTTGATGCACAAATAATGAGAAGCCTGAGACTAATTGAGGAGGTTTGCTTTCAAACTTAATTGCCATCATGCCATTTATGTGTTGGTCATTGAGTGAGGACACTTATTTATATTAGGCAAGCACATACTGTTGTAGGCCACAGGTGCTGGCCACTGGGAAAGCTGACATCCTGTTTACACAGAAGCAGGTAGAAGAATTTGCATTTGTTTGTTAATGTGCCTTCTGCCATGGCTTATGCACTGTTTTTGGTTTCAGGTCATGATTCAAAAATTTGTGGCCTTGTGGCTAGCCACTGGCCTGGCTTCAGCTATCACCTGTCCAGATGGGAGTAAATGCTCAGATGGAACAACCTGCTGTAAGATGAATTATGGAGGATATTTCTGCTGTCCTGCGCCGAAGGTAGGTTTCAGTACGCAAATCACGGGCAGTGACCCTTTAGAGTTTCTTTCCGCCAAGTTGGCCTGATATGCTCGTATTGTGTTTTTAAAATTTTTTTACATCGACAC
Organism: Cetorhinus maximus; assembly: GCF_964194155.1. Taxonomy (NCBI): domain Eukaryota; kingdom Metazoa; phylum Chordata; class Chondrichthyes; order Lamniformes; family Cetorhinidae; genus Cetorhinus; species Cetorhinus maximus. The sequence goes on along the minus strand of NC_135903.1, from coordinate 33,290,344 downwards.
TGCTTTGCCCCAGTATAGGCATCAGGGAAACACAACTTGTCACATTCTGATAATCAGAGTACATTCCCTTTATCCCAGCTCTGTCTTCTACTTCCCAAACAATTAATCATTATTAATCCACATTACAAACTTATTTCCAGTTCACTTCGCTTTTATTTTTCCTACTAATCTTTTGTGCAGAATGTTATCAAATGCTTTTTCGAAACCCATATAGATGTATTCATAGACACTCCATTATCCACCAGGTCAGTAACATCAACAAATTCAATTAGTCTAGTTAGACTCGACCTACTGAATGTACTTGAGTAATAGTTGATCTTGTGTAAAAGTATATCCCTGGCTTTTGACCAAAAGAACCAAACTCCTTTTACTTACTACCCACTCACCGTTGAAGTCAAACTTGCCCTGGTGCAAAACTCCTCATTTGAAGGTGGCTGTTCAGCTACTTGTGTCTGTGCAGAATAGTAAAAATGCATTTTGGCTCTTCGTGTGCTACTTTTGAGGGGGGAACAGTCTCCAACCTGGCAACCCTGTGATCAGCTGATGTACCACCGTAAACAGTCACGTAGCGAGATGATGGGAGAGAGTGGATTTCAACCCCTCAAAAATTACTTGTGTATAAGCCGACCCCCACCCTTTTGGTTAAAAAAAAATGGCCTCAGAAACTCAACGTTTTCGTGAGTATACGTGGTATCCTTCACAAATCGATGCCTTCTTTGGCCAGCTTTTATTTGTCCAAGTGCTCAACTGCTCTGCCCCTGATAGATTCCAGTAACCTCCCTGCAATTGTTATTGAACTGTTGAGTCTAAAGTTTCTTGGGCCCTCCCTCAAATAATGGAGTGACGTTTGCAATTTTCCAATTCAAAGGCACAATTCCAGAATCTAGAGACCGTTGGAAGGTAGCAACCTATTTCTGAGAGGAAACTATTATCGTTCAGAGCAACCAGAACAGTTGACTCCTTTCCTGTGAAATATCTTTCATCATTATAATGTTTAAAAACCGCTAATCCCTCCAGCTGTTAGGAATTTGCTTCTTCCCTTATTCTTCAATCTCTCCTAAAGTTTTGTTGCGTTAGAAGTTTGTTTGCCTTTTGCCCTTTTTCTGATTAAATTTCTGTTTTGGTTGCCCGTTGAGCTTCCCTTATCTTGATTCTCCCAATTAAACTTGCATTTTTCCTGAGTTCTGACGCTAAAAAGTTTTTATCTTCAGCTTAGTGTCTTCACATTCCACACATCCTTCCTTCCGTCTCATTCAAATAAAAAGTGACGTTCCTCAAGAATAGATGAGAAATTTGGTCACTGAAGGGAATGGAGAAAGCCAGTACCAGTGTAAAATATAATCTTTCTGTCTTAAACTCCAGCACGCATTTTATTTGGTTATTAGTAACAGATGACAAATCTACCTGAGTCCAGGAAATCTGGCAGAGATTGCTGTCATCCTCTTATGCACCATCCTGTAGTTTTTCAGAAAGACTAAATATTGAGTTTTGCCTTAAAAGCAACACTTTTCTTCTAATAGAAGAATAATGTGAATAATTGGACAATTACGTTATGTTTATATGTGTAGGTGTCATATTAAATGTGAGTACCTTACTTTCAAGTGCATTATCTCAATTATTTTATCTGTAAATCTAGAGATTAATACCACTGTCTCTTTGTGTGGAGGTCAACTTTTTGATTTGAGATGAAAGAAAAAGATGGAACTGTGTGGGCTAAGATGATTTTGCTTCACCTGAAGATGACTTACTGACTAACTTGTGTATCATGACTAACGGCGTCCATTAGTGACCCACGAGACCTGGGGTTAGATCTGCAACTTAGTATTTTAAGGATATACTTAAATGCAATTTCTCTGTAGCCTCAAAGACATTGTATGTAGAAAACTAAAACTAATGCCCTCCCCACCCCCCAGTTCCTTGCCGTAGAAGCCACTTTATAAAGCTTCAGTGAGAACCAGTGAAGCTTAAAGTGCACTTTGGATCTGGCTTCTGAAGCAAAAGAGCTACCTTTGAGGTTACACACTTCATGTGCCATAGGAGGCTTTGTTCCTAAATTAACACGTTTCCAGGAAAAGGCAAAAGCAAATAGGATGCTGGAGCTGCTATTGTTCCTTGGCACCTTGGGAATGACTCACTGCTGAAAAATCTGGTAGTGGTGTAACCATATTTGACGGCTTTTAAGACAATTGGGCAGTCAGCTTTTAGGTTGAAAGACTCCATAGACAGCACCCTTGATGATGAGGCTCTGAAGGATTCACTGATACTTCATTAGGAAGGCCAGAGAGCTTAATCTGAGATAAGTGGTGTGTTGTTTTTCATTTTTGCATGGGATATGGGTATCGTTGGCAGAGCCAGTATTTATTGCCCATCCCTAATTGTTCTTGAAAGGTCGCTGGCTTGAAAGAATTGCAGTCCACCCAGAGTGTTGTTAGGGAGAGTGTTCCAGGATTTTAGCTCACTGACAAGGAACCCCTGTTTTCTCATATGCAATGTGCTTTTAGGCCAGGAAAGTTCAAGTGTTTGATTCCTACTGGCACATAGTTAGCGTTCTTAGTTCTATTAACTCAGACTGTCATCCTGAAAAGTTTGAGCTGTGAACTTTCTCCACAGATAGTATGCCTAAGTGATTGGCAAGTTTTGAGTCTTGAAAATCCAGTCTTTCAGATAAATACTTGAGAGCTTCACAGAAAATGGAGATTTAATGTAGAAGGACCCAACTAGTAATGCAAGAATTTTCTATTCAGCCTCATATTGGTATGTTGTTACAATTTGGACTTTGCCTGAGAGCACATAACTTGTTCACAATAACAAGGGAATTTCCACAAATAAAGCCATATCCCTTCAGAACTGAAACTTGTAACCATATCTCTGATTAAAAGGTATAAAGGTATTATATGCCAGACATGAGGCACTGTCCTGTCTGCTTAAAAGGATGATGACTATCATCTGGTCAAACAGCATTCTGAAGTTAAGACTAAAGGTCAAACCTATTTATGAGCAAGATGGGCTATCCATCCTATGTCTGGGAGATAAGGAATGAAAGTTAAAAATGTGACTTAAAACAATAGAAAAAGAATGTTTGAAGCAATTTGCTGAGATATTCGCTTCTACAGGCATATGAACTGAATGAGATGTGTATGAAGAGTGAAAATCGGACCACGAAAATGTTTCTTTGAAGTAATTATTATTTTTTGAAGCATTTCTCCTATCCAACAGATTTCATTGAACAATTCATTTACCTTCTTTCACACAATTATTTTATGCCAAACAACAGAAGTAGCATGGTGATAGACAGAGCGAAGCGATCCCACAACTAATGGATCAGATCTAAGCTCTGCAGTCCTGCCACATCCAGTCATGAATGGTTGTGGACAATTAAACAACTCACTGGAGAAAGAGGCTCCACAAATATTCCTATCCTTGATGATGGGGGAGTCCAACACAACAGTGCAAAAGACAAGGCTGAAGCATTTGCAACCATCTTCAGCCAGAAATGCTGAGTGGATGATGCATCTCAGCCTCCCCCTGAGGTCCCCAACATCACAGATGCCAGTCTTCAGCCAATTTGATTCACTCCAGGTGATATGAAGAAACGGCTGAAGGCACTGAATACTGCTAAGGCTATAGACACTGACAATATTCCGGCAATAGTACTGAAGACTTGTGCTCGAGAACTTGCACACCCCTAAACAAGCTGCTCCAGTACAGCTGCAACACTGGCATCTACCCGGCAATATGTCCTGTCCACAAAAAGCAGGACAAATCCAACCAGCCAATTACCGCCCCATCAGTCTACTCTCGATCATCAGCAAAGTAATGGAAAATGTTGTCGACAGTGCTATCAAGCAGCACTTACTCATCAATAACCTGCTCACTGACACTCAGTTTGGGTTCCGCCAGGGCCACTCAGCTCCTGACTTCATTACAGCCTGGGCGAAACATGGACTAAAGAGCTGAACTCCATAGGTGAGGTGAGAGTCACTGACCTTGACATCAAGGCAGCATTTGACCGAGTGTGGCATCAAGGAACCCTAGCAAAACTGGAGTCAATGGGAATCAGGAAGAAAACTCTCCACTGGTTGGAGGCATACCTAGCAGAAAGGAAGATGATCGTGGCTGTTGGAGGGCAATCATCTCAGTCCCAGGACATTGCTGCAGGAGTTCCTTAGGGTAATGCCTTAGGCCCAACCATCTTCAGCTGCTTCATCAATGACCTTCCTTCCATCATAAGGTCAGAAGTGGAGATGTTTGCTGATGATTGCACAATGTTCCACATCATTCGCAACTCCTCAGATACTGAAGGAGTCCGTGTCCCTATGCAGCACGACCTAGACAACATTCAGGCTTGGGCTGATAATTGGCAAGTAACACAAGTGCCAGGCAATGACCATCTCCAACAAGAGAGAATCTGACCATCTCCTCTTAACATTCAATGGCATTACCATCGCTGAATACCCCGCTATCTTGGAACAGGTGGGGAGTTACCATTGACTAGAAACTGAACTAGACCAGCCATATAAATACTGTGGTTACAAGAGCAGGTCAGCAGCAGAGAACTCTGTGGCGAGTAACTCACCACCTGACTCCCCAAAGTCTGTCCACCATTTACAAGGCACATGTCAGGAGTGTGATGGAATACTCCATTTTCCTGGATGAGTGCAGCTTCAACAACACTCAAGGAGCTCGACACCATCCAGGACAGAGCTGCTTGATTGGCACCCCATTCACCACCTTAAACATTCAATCTCCCTATCGCTGACAAACAGTACAGCAGTGTGTACTATCTACAAGATGCACTGCAGCAACTCACTAAGGTTCCTCAACAGCATCTTCCAAATCCATGACCACCTAGAAGGACAAGGGTAGCAGATGCATGGGAATACCACCAGCTTCAAGTTCCCTTCCAAGTGTCACACCATCCTGACTTGGAACTATATCACCTTTCCTTCACTGTTGCTGGGTCAAAATCCTGGAACTCCCTTCCTAACAGTACTGTGGGTGTACCTGCACCACATGGACTGCAGCAGTTCAAGTAGGCGGCTCATCACTATCTTCTCGAGGACAAGTAGGGATAGGCAATAAATGCTGGGCTTGGCAGCAATAGCCACTTCCCCATGAAAGAATGAAAAAAATTCCCATTTTTAATCCCCATAAATATGAAACACAAGTACCTAAATTCTCTCAAAATGATTATACTCAAAAACATTATTTGACCAAAAAAATTTTCTTCCACAATGAATTTACTTTAATGTGCTTTACTAGGCTTAACTCTAGTTCGATTTGCTATATGATTCCTACTAATCATTCTCTACATTCTCAGTGTCGCACTCAAAAAACCTCAGGATCAAAATCTGCATTAACACACATTGAGGAAATAGGTGTCAATGTCCTGAGTATTTCATTGTCAGTGTCAAAGGCAACATCGGTAGTATCACTCATTACATTTTCAGTCTCTCAGCATTTTCAATGCTTCTTGAAACATTAAATATTTCATGACAGACCACGTTAGAAGTTCTTAACTCTTGAGCCCAAATAAAGAGATTTCTTGGTGATCCTACTCAACTGTTATATTTTGAGGTTTTTCAAGATGTGTTTTGATTTTGTTCCTATAAGAAGAACATTCAGTGCGTCAGGTGTCTCACTGAAGGGTGGCAGTTGTACTTTACCATTTGCACAACACATTGAAGGTGGCTCTCTTTTCACTTCTTTGGACAATATTCACATAACTCTGATCTGCCAATACCATATTCTGGGTCTGACTCATAATTAGAACCATAGAACCATAGAACACTTCAGCACAGAAAACAGGCTATTCGGCCCTTCTAGTCTCTGCCGAAATATTATTCCGCTAGTCCCATTGACCTGCACCTCGTCCATAACCCTCCAGACCTCTCCCATCCATGTATCTATCTAATTTATTCTTAAAACTTAAGAGTGAGCCCACATTTACCACGTCAGATGGTAGCTCGTTCCACACTCTCACCACTCTGAGTGAAGAAGTTCTCCCTAATGTTCCCCCGAAACCTTTCCCCTTTCACCCTAAAGCCATGTCCTCTCGTGTTTATTTCCCTAATCTAAGTGGAAAGAGCCTGCTCGCATTTACTCTGTCTATACCCCTCACAATTTTGTAAACTTCTATCAAATCTCCCCTGATTCTTCTACGCTCCAAGGAATAAAATCCTAACCTGTTTAATCTTTCACTGTAACTCAACTCCTCAAGACCCGGCAACATCCTGGTAAATCTTCTCTGCACTCTCTCAATCTTACTGATATCCTTCCTGTAGTTAGGCGACCAGAACTGCGCACAATACTCCAAAGTTGGCCTCTCCATTGTCTTATACAACCTCACCATAACATCCCAACTCCTATACTCAATACTTTAATTTATGAAGGCCAGAATGCCAAAAGCTTTCTTTACAACCTTGTCTACCTGTGACGCCACTTTCAGGGAATTATGTATCTGAACTCCCAGATCCCTTTTGTTCCTCCGCACACCTCAGTGCCCTACCATTTACTGTGTGTGTCCTACCTTGGTTTGACCTTCCAAAATGTAACACCTCACACTTTTCCGCATTAAATTCCATCTGCCATTTTCTGGCCCATTTTTCCAGTTGGTCCAGATCTCTCTGCAAGCTTTGAAAGCCTTCCTCGCTGTCCACAACGCCTCCAATCTTAGTGTCATCAGCAAACTTGCTGATCCAATTCACCACATTATCATCCAAATCATTGATATAGACAACAAACAACAATGGTCCCAGTACAGATCCCTGAGGCACACCACTAGTCACAGACCTCCAGTCTGAGAAGCAATCATCCACTACCACTCTGTCTTCTCCCACATAGCCAATTTCGAATCCAGTTTACAACCTCTCCATGGATACCAAGTGTCTGAACCTTCTGAACTAACCTCCCATGTGGGACCTTGTCAAAGGCCTTACTAAAGTCCATGTAGACAACATCCACAGCCTTTCCTTCATTTACTTTCTTGGTAACCTCCTCGAAAAACTCAACAAGGTTCGTTAAACACGACCTACCACGCACAAAGCCATGCTGACTATCCTTAATCAGCCCTTGGCTGTCCAAATAATTATATATCCGATCTCTCAGAACACCTTCCAATAATTTACCTACTATTGACATCAGGCTCACTGGCCTGTAATTACCTGGTTTACTTTTGGAGCCTTTTTTAAACAACGGAATAACATGAGCTACCCTCCAATCCTCTGGCACCTCACCTGTGGCTAAGGACATTTTAAATATTTCTGACAGGGCCCCTGCAATTTCCACACTAGTCTCCCTCAAGGTCTGAGGGAATGTCATGTCAGGCCCGGGGGATTTATCTACCTTTATTCGCTGTAAGGCAGCAAGCACCTCCTCCTTTAATCTCTATATGTTCCATGAATCTACTGCTTGTTTCCCTTCCTTCCTTATACACTATGCCAGTTTCCTGAGTAAATACTGATGCAAAGAAACTGTTTAAGATCTCCCCCATCTCGTGAGGCTCCACACATAGACGACCGCTCTGATCTTCAAGGGGACCAACTGTGTCCCTTACTATCCTTTTACTCTTAATATACTTGTAGAAACCCTTCGGGTTTACCTTCACATTATCTGCCAAAGCAACCTCATGTCTTTTTGCCTTCCTGATTTCCTTTTTTAGTATTTTCTTACATTTTCTATACTCTACAAGTACCTCATTTGCTTCTTGTTGCCTATACCTGCTATACACCTCTCTCTTCTTCTTAACCAGATCGCCAATAACCCTTGAAAACCAAGGTTCCCTATGCCTGTTAACTTTGCCTTTAATCCTGACAGGAACATGCAAACTCTGCACTCTCAAAATTTCGCCTTTGAATACCTTCCACTTACTGAACACATCCTTGCCAGAAAACAACTTATGCCAATCCACTCTTCCTAGATCCTTTCTCATTTCCACAAAATTGGCCTTTCTCCAATTTAGAATCTCAACTCGAGGACCAGACCTATCCTTATCCATAATTAGCTTAAAACTAATGACATTGTGGTCACTGGACCCAAAATGTTCACCTACGCATACTTCTGTCACCTGACCTGTCTGGTTCCCTAATTATGATGAGGATCATAGATAAAAGCTTCCTTAAAGAGTCTTGGTCTCTTAATTGCAGCACAGGTTCTTCTTGCATCCTGTCACTCTCTGTCAACTTCTTGCTTTTGCTTCTTTATTTTCCCTTTCTCTAATTGCTACGTATTGCTTTCTGTCAACTTTTTGCTCTAGCCCCTTCATCTTCCCTAGCTCTGCGTGGCACCTGTTGCTTTCCCTTACTAACGGATAGTGTCTCAGAACATATATTTTATTTGTTTCATATACTTAAGGAAAAAAAGCAAATGAAATATGATAGAAAGCCAGGGATTTATGACATAAATGTGTTGTGTACTTCTTGGAATGTATGTTAAAGTTGGTTAAAGCATGCCTGAGTTGCAGTGCCAGCAGGGACACAGCATAGGCAGGACTGAGACCCCCTACTAGGAGGCCAAAATTATCCCCCCCACCCCTGGTTGGTTAGATGAGTGATTAGCGGTGGTTAGATGACAACTCCTCTATGACATGCCCCTTTGGTATCATCCCACCAAGTTGGTGGAGATTGGGCCAAGGTCCTCTGAGGAGTTTGCCAACAAACGGACAGACATTTTGCTTACATAGGTAAGAACAATACAGAATCTAAAAGCAAATGGCAAGTAACTAGCTGTTACTGACTGTGTTTAAATTGTTTAAAACTCAAAAATGTTGACTCTTTAGAAGCTCATTCTAATAGTTTCTGGAGCTTAACCTCTGATATGCTGTGTCTATAATATCTCTTAGTTGCATCCACTGGAAAGATTTAAAACAGGAACTGAAACTCTTTTGAAAACCTCTATCTTTTCAGAACTTCCAAAAATAGCTTTCAATACATAAGATCAAAAACAACATAAAAACAGAGTATTTGCAGATGTGTTATTTGGAAACCTGCCTTACATTGTCTGGATCTCAAGTCTGCTAAGATCTGAAACAATTTTAACTAGATTGAGACATCCTTGATATCTTAACCATTAAAGATAGTGGCCCATTTTCATGTCAAAATAACGGTGAGACTAACTGCTTTGTGTGCAAATTGCATCGTAGCATCAGGTATAGGCAGATGTGCAATTAATTGCAAGGTTCTGGAAGTCATTGTCTGAATGCAGTACCTCACCATTAGCTTTGCAAAAATGGTATCTCATTGTTTGATTCACCATTCAAATGCATTGGATGGTGTGTTGCTTTCCTGTATTTGAATATTAGATACCAAGTAAACTCATCACAAAGTTTGAGCTTGTCCATTTCAGTCTAAGTACCCCTTTTAACAACATGTTAAATATTAATGCCAAACAACCTCTGGCACTGAAAATTAACCCCATTCCTTTAGCTTTTAGTTGTTAGAAATTTAAAAATTTCGTTTTTTAACTTTGTCTCTCACAATCCAATATTTCTTTCCGCCTTTTTCTCTTAGTGGCTGATCTAACATTGAATTCATTATTTTCAATTAAACTTCCTGCTTCAGTCAGTTGCACTGTTCATTTCACTATAATTAAATCTGGTTGGTTAAGGAGATTTGGTTGCTTACTCATAGTCCCCAGGTGCCAGGTTTCCTATAGAGGGTCCTACCCTGCTGTTATTTACCACTTGCTGCAACTTGCCATGCAAAATGTGAACATTAAATGGGTACGGGAAATTCTAACTCGTGAGGGTTGTCTTTCATTGACCAGTTACAGGAATTTTTGGGCTGCTAGTTTCGTTCCCTTTCCAGTCCACAAACTTGCGCACATCAACATTTCAGCAAGGTGGTATTTTCTGATAATTTTTAAATATAGATAATATTGGTGAATTGGTTGGGTTATAGGAACACGAGCAGACCACGCAGCCCCTTGAGCCTGTTGCAGTATTTAATTAGTCTGTGGCTGATCTGTATCATAACTTACCCACCTTTGTTTCATATTCTTTAATATCCTTGCCTAATAAAAATCTATCAATCTCATTTTAAAAGTGTTCTATTTAAACTAACCTCAACAGCTTTTGGTGAGAGCTTGGTTTCCACGACCCCTTCTGACTGTACTCCACAAAATCTAGCTGTAATTTTAAGGTAATGCTTCCCTAGATCTCCCCCACCAGAGGAAATAGGTCAGATGGTGGTTGTTTTCCTCCTCTCCTTCACATCAAGCTAAGAGCCCTGCCTCATGTGCAGCCAACTGAAGGCAGTTTTAAGTTCGCATTCTGTTTATGTAATTTAATAATAAAAGTAATAGGCTACGGATTTGTTTGAGACATGATTGAGCCCTGCTTCTGTCACATCTGATGAATTGGGTCTTTGTGAACATATCGGTATCTTTCTGCCAGTAGCATCTACAGTATCTCCTTAAGTGACTCCTCAGACCTTCATCAATATGCTGTAGGTGTTGAATCTACTAGTCTCCTTTGGTTTCATTATCAGTCAATGTCCCAAGTATTGTCAGTGCGTGATAATCATGTATCTAATAGCAGGAAGTTTCATACCAAAATAGTGCTGAGATTCTTTGTTGAAGAATGAGAGTAGTCTAGCAACTTTGTTTCCTTGAATGGTTTGTTTCTGTATGACATCCCATAGTTTCCTTGTACCAAGGGTCAGTCAAATGATGCAAGTAGGAACAGCCAGTCATCTCAGTAATCTCTCCCTGATGGTCAAAGCAAAGCTGGTTTTTGGGCTTTTCTTCGTCTGAGCTTTTTTCTGCATGCGGGATCTATTACTGGTTAAGTGTACAGAGCTTCCCAGAATCTTAATTTGACAATCTGGGAGGACTGGCCTGACCAACCCAACTCTGTGGTGCATACTGTCATGATCCTAATGTGGAATAAAAATGGTTTTGTTGGCGTTTGTACCATGACTGTAGCCCATTGGGCTGCGATATTCTAACTTTCCTGATAGGCTCAAGACACGTTACTTGGCTCATGGTGTTAGGGCATCTATATCAGTTTGTTGACTTGAGGCATGAAATTCAGTGGATGAACTCAGAATGGTTCTTGAAAGGTGTCTACAAAATTGAACTGTTCGGCAGGCATCTCATACCTCCTGTGGTTTTGAATCTTATGTTAAACTTGCATCGAACTTAACTGAACCTGTGGTGCTTAAATTCTACCCACTTTTCAAATATTGACTCCATTGAAAGCTGGTACAGTTTTTAGCTTTTGTACTTAGTGTAGTTTAGAAGGCCTTCTTTTTGTGTATCTAAATATTTTCAATCATGAATGGCCTCGTCCCTGACGGGAACTAACTGACCTTCAGGTGGTCCGGCCTTTATCACATTTTGCTTTCTTAATGTCACCATTAGCACCTCATTTAGCCAGTACCACCAACATTAACAACTCTTTGACCTTTGTTTATGACATCTTTTGCCATCTCTCCTTTGCCTCTATCTATCACTGGCCTTCTATCCAGCTTCACCGGTTCCACCCCCATTAATCAGTATATATTTCACCACATCCCTACCTCCCTTTAGATCCGAAGGAGAGTCATATGGACTTGAAATCTTATCTCTGTCTCCCTCTCCACAGATGCTGTCAGACCTGCTGAGTTTTTCCAGCATTTTTTTGCTTTCATTTCAGATTTCCAGCATCCGCAGTATTTTGCCTTTATTTTAGAAAAAGCTAAGCTGCTGTATTTAAAGTTTGCAAATCTCATGGCATGTTTTTTTCTGTCACAGGCGGTTTGCTGTTCAGATTTCTTGCACTGTTGCCCTGAAAATACCACCTGTGATCTCGTGCATTTAATCTGTCGTGGTGGTTTGAGTAGAGTTCCCTGGATGAAGAAAGTTCCAGCAATTCACACCGAGACTAACATGGTAACTTTGTGATGGTTCGAACTATTGTGTCCTGTGCTGTAATTTCAACATTAGAAAGTTTATCCAATAATTCTATCTACAAATGTATATATAATTAATTTTTCAACCTACGACTGTCTTTTCAAATATTGGGCAAGTTTATATTTAGATACCTCTAAAATGTTTTCACCTCCATTATTTTTCTTGCTGTTTCTACTGAGGTTACTTCTTGATTTTTCCATGCTAGCTTTAGATTATTTTCATTTTTAAGTATTTGCATTTCTCCTGTGGCTTCTATATTCAGGAGTTATCTGACCATTTTTGTATGTGATTCATGCTGTGGTGCAATTCTATTAATACTTTACGAGTTGCCCATCCTTGATGTGCAAAAGTGGTTGATGAATGTTGGTCAGAAATTGACCACTACCAAGTCTGATGGAATGTTACATACAAATGTCTATGTGGTTTACTATATAGTAACATATATGTTGAGTATCACAAGAAGGTTGACTGATTTCCGAGCTTGTGTGGCTCTGTGCTGCATTTTCCCATTGGGCCATCTATTTTTAAAATCTTAACATTGAAAGCCAATTTTCCAAACTCCAGGTGGTCTTCTGGACTGATTAATAGTGAGCAATTGCACCTGAGATTACCACAAACTACCCAAAAAAACTAATTTTGTTTCTGTTTAGTTGGGATTGTGCAGACATAGACTGCTCATGTGGCGGGGGGGGGGGGGGGGGGGGGAAGAAGTGCAGAAACAGCATCGCCATGGGAGATTTTACTGTTCTAAGTACCAGTTACATAGGAACCAATCTTCTGCTGCCATAACAGATGTGCTTAGAAAATTATTGTAATAAATCAAATTGGTGCTAGGGCAATTATATCCAATGAGCTGTCATGAACAGAGGTTTAATTTGGGTTAAATTCACTTCTGAAGGTACACAATGAGCCTCATGACCAAGGAGGTGCTTTGTTCAAAGCTTTAGCTGCACTTTCATCTTGTTAAGCAAAATCTACTACCACATTAAGAAACGAGATGATTCTGAAGGTGAGTGGCCTAAGTAGTGTAGTTTTGTGTTGGGCCCACAGGGATTCTATTAGCAGACCATGACTAACTGGGAGTTGATCTGTACAGTACCCAAGAATGGGCAATCACTTCAGTTTCACATATTTTTATTTAATTCTAGTGGGAAGAAGCAAAAGCCACCCCCCTGGTTCAAGCGGGAACACCCAATGCAGTGACTGAGAACATGTGTCTGGATAATACTGAATGTCCCCCTGAATACACTTGTATGCCTACGTCAAAAGGTTTTTATGGTTGCTGCCCACTTACTGAGGTATAATAACATATTTTAATTTTAGCAGTAGCTTTCTCATGACTTCCATAAAGTGTTTTAATATAAACAATGCAAATGGTATTTAATAGTAAAAATATTAGACTGGTTATACCATGTGATATAAAATTTAAATAATTTTTCATAAACAAAAGTTTAATGTAAATAGATGAAACTTAATAAACCTGTTCACATTGAAGAGGACTTCTTTATCCCAAGTGTATAGAATCCTAATGTTCAATAATTCAGTGTAAACCTTGCATTTTCTCGGTTCATTACCTTGTATCGTCAGAATGCTATAAAAATATTCCTCTATTTTCACTGGTTTCTGGTTGCAGGCAACTATTTGCAAGGATTGGGAGCATTGCTGCCCAAAAGGGTACGAATGTGACCTGAACGAAGCCAAATGTAAAAGAACTGGAGTTAAGGAAGAAAAGTTGCCATTGGTTTCTGGAGTAGGAAACTTGCATACTGCTGAGAGTGAGCTTTGTGGGAACATGTCCTGTTCTGGGGGATACACTTGCTGCACATCTAAGAACTTTGGTTGGGGTTGCTGTCCTATGAAAGATGTAAGTTCTGAGTTAAGTTATCATTTTATGGACTATCTTTGTAAACTATTTAAGCATTGCTACAACTATTAGGTACTGCCAAGTGGGTGAAACTATATATTGGTGCACAGTGATGAGTCAGATCTTCGTTATAATTTTATTACCCTTGCATTGCAAATTTTTAGGTGTGCTTTCTATTCAGTAGCTCCAGCGAGGGATCTCAGCATCTAAATTTTATGACAGTTGACTCTCTTCCCTCTATTTAAATGTGTAATAGTGCAACCTAGAGGTGTACCAATAATACTTTTGTGATTTTAAACTGGATATTTGTGCCTATCACAAGTGTACCATTTTATTCTGAGTCGGATTAAACAAATGCTTAGCTAGGCAAGGCTTGATATGAATCATTAAGCTGCTTTTTTCCACAGTGAGTGAACATAGGGCGACAGTTATCAGATTCCCGTGCTTCAATCAAACCAACTTCTCTCTCTGTGTAATGATACAAAATAGAGTACACCATATTTTTCCCCCCAAAAATAGGTTGACTTAAGATACCTTTTAACTTCATCTCTTTATTTCAAAAATCTGACTGCTAATGCTTTTCTGGCCTCAAGGAAATTGGGGCTTGTTTCCTGATCCTTTTCTTTTGTTCCCTCCCTGACCCTTTCAGGGGTTGGCTAGAAGTGTTGCTACTCAAACCTACCTTGCTTGCTCCCTCCCTCCCTTTGAAACTAGGTTAGTGCAGAGCACCACTGAAATGGACCTTGTATTCCCTAATATTGTGAATATTTGGGAGCTCTTGGGTGAAATGATGATTCTCTGATTATTCTCCTTTGACCTGTGTAACAGCAATGACTGACTGAGCATAATACTCTTGCTCCAAATGGCTACAATCTGTGCAAATCCAATTTGGTTTTTTTTTAAAGCAACACTTAGAAGTAACTCCTCCCAATAGCCTAACACCCCCAAATCTTTTCTGTAGAAAAATGGTCAAAAAGTCCCAAAAGATGCCACCTCATTATGCTCCAGGGTGTAAGTGCAGTTCAGCTATATGATAAGTAGCTCAATCAATTAGTGTTGGTGGGTTATATGCTACTGCATGTGATGGCACTCTGGTCTCCCTACAACTTGAAGCAGGAATGTAGTACCCCTGGAGTTCAGAGGAAACTTAAGTGCACAGTTTGTGTGGCCTGTACACAATTTAAATCTGCCTACCAGTGAGAGCATAGTAGACCAAGAAAAGGGTTGGCTTACCTAGTATATGGGGCCATTTTTTTTAAATGCACTGTGATAGTCTTGTAGCTCCTGGGTAGCCTCCAGCTGTTACAGCAGTACCTTAGGCCTCAATCCCTGTTGCCTTACAGAGCAACAGGAAACCTAATAAGCACTGAAACGATCGATCACTACTGACATTACAGCTGCTTCTGTTTCAAGGACAAGATTTAAAGGCTGACAGAAGGATTTATTTCGTGATCACCAGCGTGAAATAACAGAAATGGACCAAATGGACCTTTTACTAAGGAACTGGAGTGTGTTCACTTGACTTTTAACATCACAATGAATCCTTGAGCACCAATTCTAAAAGTATTGCTGCTGTAAGCATGGCACATATCCAGAAATAATAGTTGTACTATTTTAGTTAAGTTGATGGAACTGTGGGTTCAGACAAAGTTCAGGATCACCTTAAAGGGCCAACACTGCTAAACTTCAGTGAGTTGTAAAAAAAAGTTCAAACCAAAATATTTAAAGCAAAGTCAAATCACAAAATCTCTGTTTTCCAGCCCTTAAGTTATTCAGTTGATTTGGTTCTGAGGGAATACTGACTGAGCAGAGGTCTACAGAGTAGACAGTTTAGTTATCACAAACTGAGAAAGGCCTAGGTAAAAGTTGGCTATATAGCCCAAAATATTGCTTCCATCATGTCCATAACACATGTGCCAGCACTGGATACTGGCATCCTCTGTTCACGTTATCTTTCAGTATCGCAGTTTTGGGGTGGATTAAGGGAATTTATTTTAGGTGATCACATCTATCTTAAACTTTGCATGCTTGCTGAAAATTTACCACAAAGCACCATTCTATTTTCAGGCTGTATGCTGTGATGACAATTATTGCTGTCCAAAAGATTTCAAATGCGATAAAGTACAAAAAACCTGCATCAAACCCATTGGTAAGCAGAATGCATATTAAGTGAATATAAGCCTAATCTGACAAATATTTAGATTGTAGTGATGAAAATAATTGCTTTTTTTCTCATTCTCTCCCCACTCTCATCTTTATTTTCTATCAAGGACAAGAAAAAGTTTGGAAGGGGTACTGTTAGTTATAAATATTCATTTTTTGTAGCTCCTCCCAATATACTAAAATGGCAGGAGGTTAAATTAATTTTTGATACAGAAAGAGTTTAGACTTGTGCTTTAAATTTTAATAAGTATCACTTTACTAACTGGCTTTAAATTCACTGGTGAATACTGGATAATGGTTCTGTTTGGTTGGCATCCTTCCATCTGCAGGTGATGATGTGAATGTAGCCTGAGAACTTTGGTGAGGTCAGATGAGATCACCTCTATGTATGATGGCTGATCAAGCCAATTCTGGAAGACAAAGTGTGCCACATGTGTTATCCCTCGTTGATGGCACAGGATGATCTCTGTTGATGCCTTGTTTGCAGCGCTGGCGTATGCTTTGGAGCTTCTGAAACCACATCATTGTGGTGGCGAACTCCTGGCCACAGCTGGCGCCGCCATTTGCATCGATCGCCAGCTAGAATTTCCCACTTGTTGTGATTGATACTGAGGATTTTTGCATCTCTGGACAGTATCCTTGAATCAGAGCTTTGGGTGCCCTGCTGGTCTCTTGGCACAGGTTACTTCACCGTTTTGTACGTCCTTGGGGATTCAGCCATCTTCCATCCTGTGCACATGCCCAAGCCAGTGAAGCCTTTTTTGCTTGATTAGTGTTAGCATGCTTAGCATATTTACCCTAGAAAGGGCTGTTCATTGGTGACTTTATCTTTCATGTGATGCCAAGCATACATCATAGACACCAGAGATGGAAGTTATTAAGCCTTTGTTCTTGGTAGGTATAAGTTATCCAGGCTTCGCTGCCATACAGCAATGTGCTGAGTATACAGGCCTTGTAGATCAGCATCTTGG
The DNA here is from genome assembly GCF_964194155.1 of Cetorhinus maximus. Lineage (NCBI taxonomy): Eukaryota > Metazoa > Chordata > Chondrichthyes > Lamniformes > Cetorhinidae > Cetorhinus > Cetorhinus maximus. Next base: position 33,273,457 of record NC_135903.1, on the reverse strand, counting down.
TCCTGCGGGATAATAGTCCTATACTTGCTGTATTTGGAGGTTTGAGTTAGGATCCAAGCTCCCTGTGTACATGCTAGATTAGCACAAACATAATTTGCAAATTGTCATTTTGGTGAGTTCTTTCTTGTGTCTAAATTTTCAAAATGCTGAATTAGAAAATCTAAGTAATTGAAAATGACAGGAAGCAACAAAAGGGACATTGATAAGATGAATGAAAATGAACAAAAAAGTGGCAGTTGGGATTCAATTGCCAGTAAATGAAGTGACATGTTTTTAAAATAAGTAACAATTATACTTTGGAAAGGGAGAAAGTTGGATAATGTAACAGAGTAGATGAGTTCAGGCTTACAAGGCATAAATTTTGCAAATGCTGCTTTTAATGTAATTTTTAAAAAGTTAACGTGATGCTGGGTTTTAAAGCAAGAGCTATAGAATGTAAAGTTGCGACATAATTAATGTAGAAAAAAGGCTTAGCTACATCACGGTTGGAGTACTTTGCACTTTTGGGCTTCATTATGGGTGACAGCATTGAGACACTAATGTGGATGCTGCCTGCTATGAGGCAACTCAAACGGGAAGAAAAACTTCGTTCTTAAAAAAAAAAATCCGCAATTTTTTCAGAGGAGATTAAGGGATGATTTGATAGAGGTGTTTAAAGTTATGAAGGGATGGGACAGAGTACATTGTTTCTGGTTATTGAGAGGTCTAAATTGCCACAATATAAGATTAAAGGCAAGAGATTTAGGAAGCTTTTTTTTTAAAGTGTTGTGAAGCTTTGGAGTGCATTTGCTAGGGTTAGTTAACATTTCAGAACTGGTTAGATAAATGGTTGGAGAGAAAGGGAAATAGAGGGATATGGGAGCAACTGCATCCCTTGGCGATCAAGCTCCAGTGTAGTTTGGATGAATGGCCTGTCCACATTGTTTTTTTATAGCCCTATGCAAACCAGAATTGTAGAGCTCACTGCTTATATCATCTAGCCAACATATCAGTGGGGGACAACTGCTTGTGCAATAGTTCAGCAAGCTGGTCATAAGATTTGACAAATTTGTTGAAAAGCAACTATTACAGAAGTGGAAGTGCCTCAAGTTAATTGGAGGAACCGGTTCATGAACCTGAGTAATGGGGTCAGCTGTGCGCCCACCGACCTGTCAACTACCTATTGAGGCCATTGAGAAACTAATTTAAATCATTAATGGACCTGTCCGTCCAACTTTAAGGTTGGCAGGCAGGCCGGGAGCCCTGGCGGGCTTCAGAAAAAGCATGAAATCTCATCCACGGACAGGATGAGGTTTCATGAGGATATTTAAATTTTTAATAAAGGTTTTGGTTACAGTTATGGACATGTCCCAGCTCATGTGACAACATGAGGGGACATGTCAGGGAAATTTTTCTATCATTTTTATTGCAAGTTTTAGTTCAGAGCTGATCTCCCTGAGGCGGCACTTAGCCTCAGGGAGATCAGTGCACTCTTTTATGTACATGCACGAAAGAATGCACTCTTGGCTGAGGGAATCTCCCCGCCCCCCGGCCTGCACAGGGAGTGCATAGCGCTTCCTAGTGGATGTCACGCTGGGCAGGCCTTAATTGGCCTGCCCACGTAAAATGCCCCCACCATGGTGGGAAAATTTTGCCCCCTGAAGATTTTAGTATCTGACTGCCAGTTTATGAAGAACCAAGCTTTAATTTGAATATTAGATGACAGGAAGACTGCAATGAGATCTAATTCCTGATGCCCTATTTGTGTCCCCTTGTGTAGTAAGTTGCTTGGAATCTTGAGCAACACCTAGCATCTCTTAAGAACTGGGCTAAGTTTTGAAAATGAACTTAACTGATAGCCCTTTACTGAGCAGAACAAACAAACAATATGTTCAGTTTCATAGTCAGCTGATCAATCTTGCACTGGGAGTCTCTCTGATGTGCCTCATTCTCAAAGACTGAAATGGCACAGCCTTCGGGCTTAAGTGATCAGTGTGTCGTATCACAGATTACTTAATTATGTTTTTTTTCTAATCTGAGTGAGCAAGATGACATAATTTGGTTGGGAGTGGGGTGCTGTTGTGGATGGAAGGCTTTTTCTTTTTAGAAAAGAATTGTTTCAGACAGGCAACTCTAGCTAAATGTGAGACGTCCTTTATGATGGGAGGTTAGAAAAGTTTGGGACTATTCTTCTTTGAACAGAGATAACCTCATGACCTCAAGATTATGTCTCAACTTTACATTCCATTGCTCTTGCTATAAAACCCAGCATTACATTAGTTTTTTTAAAATTACATTAAAGCAGTATCTTGCAAAGTTAATGCCTTGTAAGCCTGAACTTATCTACTCTTCTATATTATCCAACTTTCTCTCTTTAATGAAAGTTTTCAAAATAATAGATTTTGTTAGAGAAAAGCTGCTCCTTTTGGTGAGTGGATCAATAGTCAGCGATCATAGATTTAAAATTATTGACAAAAGATCCAGATTGGAGATAAGAAATCTTTTCACTTCAAGTTGTCAGGTCTGAAACGCTCTACCCGAAAAAATGGTGGAAATTGATTCCATAAGTAATTTTAAAAAGCAGTTGGACAGTACTTAAGAATGAGGAATTTAATCAGGATTATGTGAACAAAAAAGTGGTTTGTGCGGGAGTAAGTACAATTGCTCTCGCAATGAGTCAGCTCAGGTATGGTGGATTCAATGGCTTCCTGCTATGCTGTAAAATTTCTATAGTAACAGGACCAACACAGACTGGACTTTGTCCACATCTGTTACTTTCTGATAATCACCACAGTCTGCCACTTAAAAACGTTAGTAAAACTAAATTCCATTGTCTTTCCTCAGAGGGTCACATGAGTCGCAAGTAACAATCCTGGTCATGACCTGTGTATTTTTGAGTTGCATTGGTGCAAAATAACCATGCTGCTGAGACTGAAATAAGATTTGTTGTTCACAGATAAGAATGTAAAAGCAATTATTTGCCCAGATCGGGCATCCGAGTGCCCAGATGGCTCAACATGTTGTTTACTTCCGGATCAGCAGTGGGGGTGCTGCCCTTTGCAAAAGGTATAGTTTGGCATTTTGATTCAATGCACATACGTGATAGTGTAGTAGCTATGGCACTTTGCTAGCAATCCAGAGGTTGTAAGTTCAAATCCCGCGATGATGAATTGTGAAGCTTAATTCAATAAATTTATTAATTTTTGGGCTAGATTTTATAAAACCCCAATTGATTAGGGACGGGAATTTACCATCCCTTCCCAATCTGGCCCACATGTAACTTTATTTGGTTGACTCTTGATGCAAACAGTTGCCGTTCTCAGTAAATGTAGCCTTTTCAGCACCACCTGTGTCTCAAGAGAGAGACATTCTAAAGGAAAACAATAGAAACCTGTTAGAAAGTTTGTTTTCTGATTTGCTATTAATTATTTTGATATGTTTCTTTACATGCTTTGATTTCAATGATTCATAACAGGGAGAAACGAGATAGGATTACAGTGCATAGTTGTGCTGTGGCTTCAATGATGTGATGTGTGGACATTTAATATCTCAAAGGTTAATGTTAAAAGCTGCAGAGGCAACCAACTTTAGGTACAAAACTAACTATAGAATGGATTTGCACATGAATGTAGGTTATTTATCAGCTCCCTTTTTTGATTAGTAAATATTCATTTCATGCTGACAATATAGAATGAGCTCTTGTACCTGTTGCTTAATCACTTCTTGTATAGGCTGTGTGCTGTGAGGACCGTCTGCACTGCTGCCCTTCCGAAACCAAGTGTGACCTGAAGCAGTCCAAGTGTGTGTCTCAGTTTGGTATGATGGAAATGTGGAAAAAGTTTCCAGCTCACAGGCGATTTACAGTGAAGAATACTAAAGGTATTGCAAATTTTCTTTTACTTTAACTAGGTAATCTACACTCTAATTAATAGAAGGATTAATCTATATTAATGAATTTAAGAGTTTGCCTCACACTGGGACCTAAAAACTACTGCTCAGACTGAGGAAACTGGATGATTCTTGGGATGAGAATTTAAAAATCAAATTTCTTCTGATTGTTGTTTTTGTACCTTAATATGTTATGTCACTTTGCTAAATTGAAGACATATTGAGTTAAGCAAAGGATAATCCATCTATTGAGTTTGAAAGGTACCTTTTTTCCATTGAGCTTGAAGTCAGTCTAAATATTAAAGAGAACAGAAAATGCTGGAAAAACTCAGCAGTTTGGTAGCATTTGTGAAGTGGGAAACAGAGTTAATGTTTAGAGTCCGTATGACAACTTTATAGCTCTGAAGTAGAGTCATACGGACTCAGAACATTAACTGTTTCTCCGTCCACAGATGCTGCCAGACCTGATGAGTTTTTCCAGCATCTTCTGTTTTTATTTCAGGTTTCCAACATCTGCAGATTTTTGCTTTTATTGAAACATTAAAAAGATCTGCTTTTCACTTCTGAGGGCCTCTGGTGAACTGAGCAATGTTGCATTCTGAGACATTGACATATTGTAAGAGTGTATCCTAGCTTTGTGAGTTCTGGGAAAATGCATGCCTATACAAAATAATTTCTCTTTGCCCTCCCTTCCTCTCCGTCTCCCCCCCACCACAAAACTCACCAGCCACCCTTTAGTTTACATATGTCCCGACTTGGAATGCTGGAATATATCCATATTCCTCTTGGGAGATCAACACAGTCCGTTTGTGATTCTTTCTACCTCTCTCTCACACAGATGCACGCGCACACACAAGTGCGCACATGCTCTCTTTCTCTCTCGCTCTCTCCCTCTCTCTTTCTTTCTCTCTCTCTCTCTGTTTTTCTCTCTCTCGCTCTCTCTTTTTCTCTCTCTCGCTCTCTCTTTCTCTCTCTCTCTCTCTCTCTCTCTCCCTCTCTCTCTCTCTCTCTCTGAGAGGCTGTGGTCAAAAGGGCATGCACACTTGTACACTCCCCATGTCTCTGCATTCATCTATTCTGGATAGCAGTCCAAGGGACAAGAGAGATCGTGCCCCTTGATTCTTAGACTCAGCCCAGCTATTGTTAGGCTTACCGATTAGAGATCCCATTGCAGAACAATTGTAAGCCAATGCAGCTCTTGTTGCAAACAGCGAGGAGGTACACTTCTGTTCTTCACACATACCACCCCCACAGCCACTGACGAAGCACAGCTGCACCCATAATGAACAGGTGTGGCAAGCACTTGAGCAATATATGACAATTGGAACAAATAATACATGGCCCTTGTTTTGGGCTCTGGACCAGGCAATCTGAAATCCTGTCTTGGAAATCTACCCTATCTAACCATCCATAAACACACCCTCAGAGAAAGGTAAAGGAAAGGTTATAGAGGTGTTAGGAATGCTGTTCGATTGGACTAACTGCAAAATACAACTCTGTGAGATCTGTTGCTCAGCCAAGCCTTGCAATTCTCCATTACAAAATAAAACCTGAAGGTCACCACCATGGATCTCAGCTTAGTCTTAACTGTACCAGTGATCCCAGTTTGTTAGAGATTTCTCTTGTAATGCCATGTGATCGTGCATAGCAACTTAAATGTACATGACTTTTTTTATAAGCAGTCCTCTTGACCACGTACCAAATGTCAGTTGTTGGTTTATTACATTACAAACTTACAAAAAAAGACACACAGACCACCTGATCCATCGAGCCTGTGCCAACCGTTGGAAAATATCTAACGCAAACATCTGATCTCCAAAGATAATCCAGCTATCTCCATGAGATCTTGGTAACTGGGGTCACTAACTCCCATTAACACACTGTGTTCTTTAGCTTGATATGTTCACTGCAGGAACTTGGCCAACTGAACACTTGCAGAGAACTGGGATTGACCACCTGTGCTGGCATCTTAATAGAGAGAAACTACCTGTATTTCCTCTGGTGGGGGAGGCCAGAACAAGGGGGTTAGAGGTGGATTAGAGGGTGATGCCAGAGCCGCTAGTTCCCACATAACTCTTATGTCCAATGCAGTTGGTAAAGTGGAGTTATTTAAAAAATCCCAGAGGGAAACTTTAAATAACTGTCATAACCAATAATTTTAAGTGTTATGTTTGAGATGCAACTCTAAACTCAGGGATCAGACCACTAGTTCTCGAGGTTTTACATTAAACTAAATGAAACATTTTATTAATTTACACAGGTTAAAATATATGTACACATGGCTACAAATTACTATTATCATAACTTCTAACAAATTCCCAAACTAATCTCCATTAAGGCAACAGCAACCCATAGACTTAACCAAAACACCAGGCAAAGCATTTTCACCTTACAAATTCAAAAATGAGGTTCTTTTCACTGTAGAGCCAGTTGGAGGTTTGCATCTGCCTTTTGACCATACATTTCCTCTACCTGCACACCCGGAAACTACTAAAGCAATACCTACCACTACTGATTGAATTCAAATTCTCATTGTCTCACCAGTCTCTTTGAACTTTACCTTTTAACAATTGAATTCAGTGTACCAATTTTATTAGTAATATAAACATATTGCTTGGTAGCTCTTAGAAAGGCATCAAGTTTTCAACCCACTTCTTGAATGCGCTATTCAAAATGCAAATGCACGCTATCTCTCTTGCATATCAAAACTAGTACATATCAAAGCACCCAGGCTAGCTGGCTTTAATCCAATTAAGACACCTCTGCAGAGTAAACCTCTGTTTTAAAAGAAAAATATTTTCCAAAATATTATATACATTAATAGCTTCATGACAAAACATAATGGGGAGCTGGAGCATGCCCCAAAAAGCTGTTGAAGCTAGATTATTCAAAAACTTCAAATAAGCTCGATAGATTTTTGTGTGACAAAGGTATTGATTCTCTACTGCAAACATTTTTTTAAAACTTCTGTGCCTCTTCCACTTCCAATAACGATTTAGGTGCTCATGATCTTCATTGTCACTAACTGTTCTAAACTCCGGTGGATATAAGCCTACCCCCTCCAATCTTTCCTCATAAGACAAGCTGTCCATTCAAGGTATTAGCCTAGTTAACCTTCTCTGAACTGCTAACACATTCGTATCTTAAACAAGGGCACCAATACTGTACACAGTACTCCAGATGTAATCTCACCAGTGCCCTGGACACCTGAAGCATTACCTCCCTACTTTCATATTCAATTCCCCTCAATAAATAGTACCATTCTGTTATCTTTCCTAATTACTCGCTATACCTGCTACTAACCCTTTGTGATTCATGCACTAGGACACCCAGATCCCTCTGAATCTCAGAGCTCTGAAATCTCTCACCATTTAGATAATATGCTTTTTTTATTTTTCCTGTCAAAATGGGCAATTTCACATTTGCCCACATTATACTCCAATTGCCAGATCTTTGCCCATTTACTTAACTTACTTTCCTACCTACCTGATTTGTGTCATCAGCAAATTTAGCAATCATTCCTTCGGTCCCTTCATCCAAGTCATTTATATAAATTGTAAAAAGTTGAGGTCTCAGCACTGATCCCTGTGGCACACCACTTGTTACATCCTGCCAATGAGAAATAGGCCCATCATGCCAACTCTGTTTCTTGTTAGCCAATCTTCTATCCATGCCAATATGTTACTTCCTACGCCATGAGCTTTTATTTTCCCCAATAACCTTTTGATGTGGCATCATATCAAATGTCTTCATTTTGATGTGGCATCATATCATATGTCTTCAGAAAATCTAAGTGCATTACACCCACTGGTTCCCCTTTATCCACAGCAAGTGACTGTTTCAAAGAACTCCAATAAATTGGTTAAACATGACTTCCCTTTCACAAAACCATGCTGACTCTGCCTGATTGCCTTGAATTTTTCTAAATGACCTGCCATAGCATCTATAATAATAGCTTCCAACATTTTCTCTATGACAGATGTTAAGCTAATTGGCCAGTAGTTTCCTGCTTTCTGTCTCCCTCCCTTTTTGAATAAAGAAGTTACATTTGCTATTTTCCAATCTAGTGAAACCTTCCTGGAATCTAGGGAATTTTGGAAAATTAAAGTCAAGGTATCAACTACCTCACTTGCCACTTCTTTTAAGACCCTAGGATGAAGTCCCTCAGGACCCAGGGATTTGTCAGCCCGCAGCTCCAACAATTTGCTCGATACCCCTTCCGTGGTTGTTTATAAATTTCCTGAGTTCCTCCCTCCCTTCCATTTCCAGATTTACAGCTATTGCTGGGATGTCATTTCTATCCTCTATAGAGAAAACTGATACAAAATACCTGTTCAATTCATCTGCCATCTTCTTATTCTCCATTATTAAACCCCCCAGACTCACTTTCTATAGAACCAACGTTCACTTTAAGATGGAAGCAAAATAATACAGATGTTGAAAATCTGAAATAAAAATAGAGAATGCTGGGAAAAACTCAGCAGGTCTTGTAGCATCTGTGGAGAGAGAAACAGTTAATGTTTCGAGTCCGTATGGCTCTTCCTCATAGCTAAAGAGTAGAAATGTGATGGATTTTATACTGTTTAAGAGGGGGTGGAGGAGGTGAAGCAAGATAGAAGATCAGAGATAGGTGGAAGCTAAGGAGAGATTGACAAAGGTGTCATGGACACGAGACAAAAGGAAGTGTTAATGGTATTGGCAAGGTGCTGATAATGGCAGAATAGTAGAGTTGGGGGGAAGGATTTTAAAAATGAATGAATGAATAAAAAATAAAATGAAAATAAATAAGGATTAAAATTAAAATTTAAAGTTAAAAAAAATTGGATTAAAAAAGGAGTAGAGATGGAGGGGAGAGCTCACGGTCTGAAGTTGTTGAACTCAAAGTTGAGTCCGGAAGACTGTAAAGTGCCTAATCGGAAGATGAGGTGCTGTTCCTCCAGTTTGTGCAGGGCTTCAATGGAACATTGCAGCAGGCCAAGGACAGACGTGGGCATGAGAGCAGAATGGTGTGTTGAAATGACAAGTAACAGGATGGTCTGGGTCATGCTTACAGACTGAGCGAAGGTGTTCCACAAAGCGGTCACCCAGTCTAGGTTTAGTCTCCCCAGTGTAGAAAAGACCGCATTGGGTCAATGAGTACAGTAGACCAAATTGAAGGAGGTGCAAGTGAAGCGTTGCTTCACCTAAAAGGAATGTTTGGGCTCTTAGATAGTGAGGAGGGAGGAGGTAAAGGGGCAGGTATTGCACCTTCTGCGATTGCATAGGAAGGTGCCGTGGGAAGGGGTTGAGGAGTTGGGGGTGATGGAGGAGTCACAGAGGGAGCGGTTCCTACAGAATGTTGACGGGGTGTGAGGAGATGATGTGTTTGGTGGTGGCATCATGTTGGAGTTGGCGGAAATGGTGGAGGATGATCTTTTGAATGCGGAGGCTGCTGGGGTGAAAAGTGAGGACAAGGGGAACCCTATCATGGTTCTGGGAGGCAGAGGAAGGGAAGGGAAGTGTTGGAGATGGACCATGTGCAGGTGAGAGAGGGGTGGAAATTGGAAGCAAAGTTGATAAATTTTCCCAGGTCCAGATGAGAACATGAAACGGCACCGATACAGTCACCTACGTACTGAAGAAAGGGTTGTGGAATGGGGGCCTGAGTAAGACTGGACAAGGAATGCTCCATACCCCACAAAAAGACTGGCATAACTGGGGCCCATGCGGGTACCCATAACCACACCTTTTTTTTAAGAGGAAGTGAGACAAGTTAAAGGAGAAATTGTTCAGTGAGAACAAGTTCACACAGGTGGAGGAGAGTAATGATGGATGGGGATTGTTCGGGCCTTTGTTCAAGGAAGAAGCTGGGAGCCTTCAGACTTGTGGGGGATGGAGGTGTAATGGGATTGGACGTCCATGGTGAAGTGGAGCCGGTTAGGGCCAGGAAACTGGAAATTGTCGATATGACATACAGCATCAATGGAATCGTGAATGTAGGTGGGAAAAGACTGGACAAGCGGAGAGATAATGGAGTTAAGATAGGAAGAAATGAGTTTTGTGGGGCAGGAACCGGCTGACATGGGTCTACCAGAACAGTTTGTGGATTTTGGGAGGGAGTTAGAAGCGGGTTGTGTGGCGTTGGGAGACCGAGGTTGGAAGCTATGGAGGGAAGATCTCCAGAGGAGATGAGGTCGGTGACAGTCCTGGAAACAATGGCTTGATGTTTGGTGGTGGGGAGATGGTCCAGGGGGAGGTAGGAGAAGTGTCTGAGAGTCAGCGCTCAGCCTTGGCAAGTTAGATGTCAGTACGCCTGACAACAACAGCACCACCTTTGTCGGCATGTTTGATAACAAATTCAGAGTTGGACCTGAGAGAGTGGAGTGCAGCAAGTTCAGAAGGAGACAGGTTGGAGTGGGTGAGAGGAGCAGAGGAATTAAGATGGCCATGTCACGCTGACAGTTCTCAATGAAAAGGTCAAGAGCAGGCAAGAGGGAGAATACTGGAGGCAGGTGAAAGGGTCTGTTGAATGGGAGGAGGACTCTTGCCCAAAAGTGAGCACGGAGACAAAGGCGACAGAAGAAATGTTCAGCATCGTGTCAAGCCCGAAATTCATTGAGGTGAGAGCATAAGGGGATGAAACTGAGTCCTATGCTAAGTACAGAGCATTTAGCATCAGAGAGGGGAAGGTCAGAGGGTATGGTGAATGTGTGACAAGGGCTGAGATTAGAAGGAGCGACGGGGTCAGAGGGACGGGAAGGGGTGGAGGGTCCTGGATGGGCATGGTTTCAATAAGTTGTTGGAGCTTGCGCTCCCTCCCTCCTCCTAGTCTTGGACCCACTCTCCTCTCCCTTGAACTGAATGTAAAATTCAACCATATTATGATCGCTGATACCTAGGGATGCCTTCGCTATGTGGTTATGAATTAATCCTATCTTGTTGCACAATACCAGGTCTAGTATTGTATATTAGCTCACTTTGTTAACTTATCTCTTATTTAAATATCTATAGAAACTCTTACTATCTGTCTTTATATTTCTAGCTAGCTTTCTCTCGTACTCTAATTTTTCCCTCCCTATTAATCTTTTAATCATTCTTTGCTGTTCTTTACATTCTGTCCAATCATCTGACCTGCCATCAGCAATTATATGCTTTTCTTTAAGTTTGATACTTTCCTTAACTTTTTTAATTAACCATGGATGGTGGGTCCTCCCCTTGGATTTTTTTTCTCATTGGAATGTACCTATTCTATGCATTTTGAAGTATCCCTCTAAATGTCTGTCACTGCATCTCTAGTGACCTGTCCCTTAACCTCATTTGCCAGTTCACTTTAGCTAGCTCTGCTTTCATGCCCTCATAATTGCCCTTATTCAAATTTAAAATACTAGTCTTGGACCCACTCTTCTCTCCTTCAAACTGAATGTAAAATTCAGTCATATTATGATCGCTGCTACTTAGGGGTGCTTTCACGATGAGGTTTCAATTAATCCTATCTTGCTGCACAATACTAGATCCAGTATACACTCTGGTTGGCTCCAGAACGTGCTGTTCTAAGAAACGATCCCGAAAATATTCTCTGAACTCCTTATCTATGCTACTTTTGCCAATCTGATTTTTCCAGTCTATATGTAGATTAAAGTGCCCCATGATTATTGCTGTACCTTTCTGACAAGTTCCAAATATTTCTTTCTTTATGCTCTGCCCTATCATGTAGTTAGAATTAGGGGGCCTGTACACCACTCCCACAAGTGACTTCTTGCCTCTATCATTCCTCACCTCAACCCAAACTGCTTCTACATCCTGGTTCCTGAACTTAGGTCATCCCTCTCTAATGTGCTAATACCATAATTAATTAACAGAGCCACCTCTTTGCCTTTTCCTAGCTTCCTGTCCTCCCTAAATATCACGCACCCTTCAATATTCAGGTTCCAATCTATGCCATCCTGCAGCCATGTCCCTGTAATGACTATCAGATTGTACTTATTTATTTCAATTTGTGCTATCAATTCATCTGTTTTGTTTTGAATACTGCGTGCATTCAGATACAGAACCTTTAGTTTACCCTTGTATTATTTTTGTAATGTCTAGCCTCACCTGCTGATTTACCCCTTAGATTTGTGCTCTCTGTCCCTTCTTGTCATGTGCTGTTTATCATTTCCCATATTAGTACCTTCTAGTAACCTACTCCAGCCCTACCACCCTTCAAGATATATGCACTGCTCCAATTCTGGCCTCTCTTGTTCTTTGGCTTTTAATCGCTTGGTGGTTGTGCCATCAGCTGCCGAATTCCCTCCCTAACCCTTTGTCTCTCTTTTGTTCTTTTAAGAGGCTCCTTAATTCTTACCTCTTTTACCAAGCTTTAGGTCGTCGTGTTTTTGTTACTATTTTCGTGAGATGTGATCATTGCTGGCAAGGCTACTATTTATTGCCCATCCCTAAATGCCCTTGAATGGAGTGGCTTGTTAGGCCATTTCAGAGGGCAGTTAAAAGTGAACCACATTGCTGTGGATCTGGAATCCCATGTAGGCCAGATCAGGTAAGGACGGCAGATTTCCTTCCCTAAAGGACATCAGTGAACCAGATGGGTTTTTTATGATAAGCTCCCGGAATGCTTTCAGGAGCTCATTGAGGGAGAAAATTATAATTGTTGAGTTTACTAATGTTTTTGTTTCTTGTATATTATATTTAACCTGTATCATTATCCACTTATTCCTCTTTCCCTTGTTCCTGCCACCCGCCCACCATGTGATCCCGTTAGATTTTATCTTTCATTAGTTGATTGCCTTATTTGCTTTTGTAGTTCAGGTTGTACAGTGCAATGACACAGTGGCCTGCCCTGATGACAATACATGCTGCAAGCTCGCCTCTGGAGATTTTGGATGCTGTCCTATAGCAAAAGTAAGAAATGTTTATCTGTATACTTGAAATGATTAGCATGTTTCATATTTTCAGTCTTTCTGCAGAGGACTATAACAGCACTCCTGCAACAATTCAAAGTGGCATTCAAATGTCCTGCATTCTCCTGACACTCTGAGTTTAAGTATTGAATACCATATATACTCAAGTAATGGTCGATTTCATGTAAAAGTTGACCCTGACTTTTGGCCAAAAAATCCTTAATATTTCATATACCGTACCGACTTTCCTAGGACACTCCACTCCAACTCAGCTCACTGTCCCACTCTGCATTCAGAGTAACACAGCAGAGATCAGGATTTAAAGCAGGAGTTTTTTTGATCTTTCTGCATCGGTGCTAGATCACGGAATGCAATTTGCCCACTGAGATATCTTCAGTGAACATCAGGGAAAGTTTAATTTCTCTTTGAAATGCTGGAGGTAAGGTTGGAACAAACTGCAGTGCCAGTGTGTACATTGTGTGTGCGTGAGTGAGAGCCACGAGTATATTAAACTTCCCCAGAAATGGGAGTAAGCTTACTGAGCTGCCATGCACAGCCCTATGGCCCCATAGCAAAAGAAAAGGGATTGTTATTAAAAACGTACCTTTTTAGGCACTTTATTTCTCCAATCCACTTCCGTGTGAGCCATGAGCATCTGCAACTGAGAGGCTAAATACCCAGCACAGTTCTCTGCTGGCTGTGAAAGCTGCGAGTGTCAGCAGTTGAAAGTAAGCAGCTCAAAAACATTACCTGTGAAAAGTCGACCCCTTAACTTTTTGCCTAAAAAAAAGTTTCAAAATTTGACTTTTACATGGGTACCAGACTGAAAGATCCTAGGCTTATTTGTTGGTCTGCATGAGTTAACAGTTCTCTGTTAGGAAGAATGGTAGAATGCTATCATTGGCTTTCAGTTGCTCAGATAAGAGAGGAGAGAGTGAACCATACTGGTAGTAACTGCGTAGAGCTGTAGTTGAGGTCAAGATTGAGCTTGGCTCTAAATACCCTGCTAATGCTGTCAAGACCTTATTAGGAAAATATTTTTGGAGAGTTTGTTTGAATTTATTTCTTCATGGGATATGGGCCTCATGGCAAGGCCAGCATTTATTGCTCATCCCCAATTCTTCTTCAAAGATTTATTTAAAAATAAAATCAACCAAGAGTTGATTTGAGGTAAATTTTACAGACAATTTTTCCAAGTAATATACAATAATACAGAAAATAATAAGAGCAGTGTAAAATAACATTGATCATTAGATTAGGGCCTTTGTTATCAGGATTCAAAGTTTAATTGTCATTAGGGTTTATTCATTGTGCGGATCAGATATGGCATTGGACTATTCTAAAATCTTCTTGTTTCACATCCTAATTCAGTTAGTTGTTTTGAGCCCTGTAGCTGGTACCCACTGAGATCTGTTTGTGGGTAGCAAGTAGTGAAGCTTGGAGTTTGGCACCAATCTCACGGCAGTGTTGATCACATCTGTTCTCAAGTGACTCCAGACTACAATTGTGTAAACTATCTGAATAACTATGGTAATCAGGGCCAGGAATGACTCTGAAGACCTTTTCTCAACATTTGCAATGGCTTTGCTTTACTGCTTTATGATGCCCTCAGCAAACAGGTGCCCTGCATTCCAATGTGGGACAAACGAAAGATGGGAAAATGGCTACAGGTTATCGCTTGAGAGGAAATGATATTTCCGTTTCCGATGGCATCACCATTGACCATACACAGGCAATGGTGGGGAAATTCAGCAGTGTTAATGCCATTGAATGCTATGGGGATGTGGTTATACTTCCTCTTGTTGGAGATGGTTATAGTGGTTGTAGCCTGGCATTTGTGTGGTGTGAATGCTACTTGCCACTTTTCATTTCATGTAACTTCTGTTCTTACTAAAATGTAACACCTTACACTTATAATGTTGAAGTTAATTTGCCAGTTTTACACCCATTCTGCAAGTTTCTCAGTACCTTCCTGTATTTTATTGCAGTCCTTCCTTATTAACTATACTCCCTCCAACCCCCCGCCCCGCATATTTTGAAATTATAATTCCAAATACCGAATCTAAATTGTTTATGTAGATGCTGAATAACAATGGTTCCAGCATCAATTCTTGTGGAATACCACGACCCACCATTTGCCAAGCTGAATAAATACCTTCTAAGTCCTACACTCTGCTGTTTTGTAGCTAGCTTGGTCTCCATTCTGCTCCTTGTCCCTGTCTTTGCAAATTTTGCTCTTAGTCATGAGTCTACCATGGAGACTTGGTGAACTTAATTCTACTGTCTTATATAATTTAAAACTAAAGTAGAATAATCTGTGTATTGAGTACACTTTGTCATCGAAAATTTTAAGTGAGGTCTTGATACTTTATCTGCTTTCAAACGCTGAAGGAAAATTTTATAATGAATTGAGATAGTCCAGAAACTAATGACAATTTCCAACACAGTTCAGTCTTGGTCTGCTAGACCTGATAACAAAACTTTTTCTTGGGCTTCAGGAGAGGTTAAGCACTGGAAGAATTGTTAGGTTTGAACTCAGCCATAGGAGTGATTTGAAATATGGATGCTAACGTAATCAAGATTAGAAGGTTTAAAAAGACACTTATAACACTCAAAGTATTTTGCAGGGTAATATTTGGGGTTATGATTGCTTTATTGCTTATTCTTTTTTCCCATCAGGCTGTTTGCTGCGACGACCACGTACATTGTTGTCCAAATGGCTACAAATGCGATTCTGGAGGGTGCTACCGGAAGGACATCTCCATCCCCTGGCTCACCAAGACTCCAGCTATTATGCAAGGCACAGTGATGGATGTCAAGTGTGATGACACGATGAGCTGTCCTGAAGGATCCACTTGCTGCAAGAAAGTCTCGGGGGATTGGGGGTGCTGCCCCATTCCACAGGTTGGTTTTCAAAACAAAAAATGTCTTAACCTGAACCCAACTAGGTGAACACTGGAAACTGCATCTATGATCATACATAGGACCTTTGTTATAAGTAGATTATCAAAGCAGTAAAGGAAGTTCCATTGTTACAAACAATGATGTCAGCACATTACTCTGGTTCCTAGCTGGAAAAGAGTTAATGTGTAAACTGGAGGGGGAGTGGAGCATGGAACATAAATTTAGAAACAGGAAACATTGCTGAACCGAGCAAGCTTTTTGACTGAAAGTTGAATTTCAGAAATAAAAATTGAGATGTTGGGAATAGTGGATTAAGAATATCCATTTTTTTCCCCTTTGTTCCAAGAATTTAATATTATTTAATTACAACATTGATTGTATTTCATGTCCAGTCTCTTTACAATTTTAAATGGTTCTTCATGTATCACGTGTATTGAATGTTTTGGCTAGGCTACTTGCTTTTTGGGTAGGTTGTGTAAGGGGAAAAGGGTGAGAGCCTTCAGTTGGGAATTTGATCTGTAGGTGGGTGTTATGAGCTGGGGTAGTTATTAACTGTTGAGCACGTGCACACACCCAGTCTGCAGGTTTCAAGGGCGTGCATCGATTTGAGGGATTAACATGGACAGTGCTTGCAGACATTGAATTGTCTCTTGGAAAACACATCTTGATTTAATGCTTTTATTTTTGCACCAATAGGCAGTTTGCTGTGCAGATCACATACACTGTTGTCCCAATGGCTACACATGTGATGTTCAGCAAGGACTCTGTGAGAAGCAGGGTTCTTCCATTCCCATGGTCCTAAAGCTCACAGCCAGTGTGGAAAGAAATGAAGGCAGGCTGTGTGATGATGCTACAATGTGCTCATCAGGGACCACTTGCTGCAGAAATAATTCTGGAGGCTGGAGCTGTTGCCCTTTTGCTCAGGTTAGTAGGACATTTCTGGTAATTTCCCCTTCTGTGCTGGTTCATTTGATGGGACATCAAATAGCCCTTTTCCTTTTCACAACAAGCCATGCCTGTTCTTTTAGTCTAGCAGTTGTGTATGAATGATTTTCAAATGCTACAATAGATACACAAATTTAAATTCCTAGTTTAGGTTTGGAAGATGGTCTCTGGAATTATACTAGTAATTTTACACAGTCTCCTTTTCCAAATAGGCTGCTTGGTCTTTCTGTTCAAGACACATGTCAGCATTTTCTTCAAATAAGCATCAGGAAGATCAAAGTTGTACTTATAAACCCTTACCATAACTTGTACCTTGGCACTGAACATTATTCCCCACTCACTTTGGCTGAAGCATGACACTTTGTTGACATGACACATATTCCATCAGTCACCAAGATTGCTTACTTCTGCCTCTGCAACATTGACTGCCTTTGACCCTCCATCACTCCCACTGCAACTGAAACCATTTTCGCTGATCTTGTCACCTCTGTTTGATTTCTCAGTCAACCACGGCTTGTTTTTATATAGCACTTTTAATATGATAAAATATCTCGAGGTGCTTCACAGGAGTGCTATGAAACAAAATTTGACATCAAATTTGACATGGAAGGAATTAAAGAAATTAGCATTGAAAAGGGGGAGGTTCTAAGTGGTCTGGCAAGCTTAAAGGTAGATAAATCTCCAGGCCTGAGGGACAGAATTAACCTACACTTGGAGAGGCAGGGATTTATCAAGGACAGTCAGCACAGTTTTGTTACGGGGAGGTCACGTCTGACCAATTTGATTGAATTTTTAGAAGAGGTGACCAGGTGTGTAGATGAGGGCAATGCATTTGATGTAGTCTATTTGGACTTCAGCAAGGCTTTTGATAAGGTCCCAATTGAATGTAAGAGCCCATGGGATCCAAGGCAATTTGGCAAATTGGATCCAGAATTGGCCAAGTGGCAGGAAGCAGAGGGTGATGGTCGAGGGGTGTTTTTGTGACTGGATGTCTGTGTCCAGTGGGGTTCCACAGGAATCAATGTTGGGTCCCTTGCTGTTTGTGGTATATATAAATGAATTAGGCTTGAATGTAGGAGGGTTGATCAGTAAGTTCGCGGATGACACGAAAATTGGTGGGGTGGTAAATAGTCAGGAGGATATAGACGGGCTGGTCAAATGGGCTGATCAGTGGCAAATGGAATTTAATCTAGATAAGTATGAGGTGATACACTTGGGCAGGACAAACAAGGCACAGGAATGCACGATGAATGGTAGGACCCTGGGAAGTACCGAGGATCAGAGGGACCCTTGGTGTGCATGTCCACCAGTCCCTTAAGGTAGTGGGACAGGTAGATAAGAAGACATATGGGATACTTGCCTTTATTAGCCGAAGCATAGAATATAAGAGCAGGGAGGTTATGCTGAAACTGTATAAAATGCTGGTTAGGCCATAGCTAGAGTATTGCGTGCAGTGCTGGAATCTGCATTATAGGAAGGATGTGATTGCACCAGAGAGAGTGCAGAGGAGATTTACCAGGATGTTGCCAGGGCTGGAGAGTTTTGGTTATGAGGAGAGATTGGATAGACTGGGGTTATTTTCTTTGGAGCAGAGGAGATTGAAGGGGGACATGATTGAGGTGTATAAAATTATGAGGGGCATAGATAGGGTAGACAGGAAGGAACGTTTCCCTTTGGTGGAGGGATCAAAGCCAGTGGGCATAGATTTAAGGTAAGGGGCAGGAGGTTTAGAGGGGATGTGAGGAAGAATTCTTTCACCCCGAGGGTGGTGGGAATCTGGAACTCACTGCCTGAAAGGGTGTTAGAGGCAGAAATCCTCATAACATTTAAGAAGTATTTGGATGTGCACTTGCGATGCCATGGCATACAAGGCTATGAGCCTAGTGCTGGAAAATGGGATTAGAATAGTTAAGTACTTGTTTGATCGGCGCAGACTCGATGAGCCAGAGGGCCTTTTTCTGTGCTGTAGACCCCTATGAGGCTGAGAAGTGGACAAATCTCCAGGTCCGGATGATTTGTGTCCCAGACTGCTGAGGGAGGCAAGGGAGGAGATCGCAGGGGCTCTGACCCAAATTTTTAATTCCTCTCTGGCCATGGGAGAGGTGCCAGAGGACTGGAGAACAGCCAATGTGATTCCGCTATTTAAGAAAGGTTGTAGAGATAAACCAGGGAACTACAGGCCATTGAGTCTCACGTCAGTGGTAGGAAATTATTGGAGAAAATTCTGAAGGAGAGAATCTATCTCCACTTGGAGAGGCAAAGTTTGATCAGGGATAGTCAGCATGGCTTTGTCAGAGGGAGGTCATGCCTAATAAATTGGATTAAATTTTTTGAGGAGGTGACCAGGTGTGTAGATGAGGGTAGTGCAGTTGATGTAGTTTATATGGATTTCAGCAAAGCCTTTGACAAGGTCCCACTTGGGAGACTTATAAAGAAGGCAAATGCACATGGGATACAGTGTAATTTGATAAGGTGGATTCAAAATTGGCTTAGTTGTAGGAGACAGAGGGTGATGACAGAAGGATGCTTTAGTGATTGAAAGCCAGTGTCCAGTGGCATACCACATGGATCTGTGCAGGGCCCCCTATTATTTGTCATTTATATAAACGACATAGATGACTATGTGGGGGGGTTAGGATTAGTAAGTTTGTGGATGACACAAATATTGGCCGGGTGGTTAACAGTGAGGTTGAGTGTCTTGGACTACAGGAAGATATAGACGGGATGGTCAAATGGGCAGATAAGTGGCAGATGGAATTTAACCCTGAAAAGTGTGAGGTGATACACTTTGGAAGGAGTAATTTGCCAAGGAAATAGTCAATGAATGGCATAACACTAGGAAGTTCTGAGGAACAAAGGGACCTTGGTGGGTGTGTCCATAGATCTCTGAAGGCAGAGGGGCATGTTAGTGGGGTGGTGAAAAAGGCATATGGGACACTTGCCTTTATCAATCGAGGCATCGATTACAAAAGTAGGGTGGTCATGTTGGAGTTGTATAGAACCTTGGTGAGGCCACAGCTGGAGTACTGTGTGCAGTTCTGGTCGCCACATTATAAGAAAGATGTGATTGCACTGGAGTGGGTACAGAGGAGATTCACCAGGATGTTGCCTGGGATGAAACATTTAAGTTATGAAGAGAGGTTGGATAGACTTGGGTTGTTTTCGTTGGAGCAGAGAAGACTGAGGGGCGACCTGATCGAGGTGTACAAGATTATGAGGGACATGGACAGGGTGGATAGGGAGTAGCTGTTCCCCTTAGTTGAAGGGTCAGTCACGAGGGGACATAAGTTCCAGGTGAGGGGCAGGAGGTTTAAGGTGGATGTGAGGAAAATTTTTTTTACCCAGATGGTGGTGACGGTCTGGAATGCACTGCCTGGGAGGGTGGTGGAGGCGGGTTGCCTCACATCCTTTAAAAAGTACCTGGATGAGCATTTGGCATGTCATAACATTCAAGGCTATGGGCCAAGTGCTGGTAAATGGGATTAGGTCGGTATGTCAGGTGTTTCTCACGTGTCGGTGCAGACTCGATGGGCTGAATCACTCTGTGATTCTGTGACCCTGAGTCTGAGATATTGGGAGAGATGACCAAAAGCTTGGTCAAGAAGATAGGTTTTAAGGAGCATCACAAAGGAAAAGAGAGGGGGTGGAGAGGTTTTTCAGGAGGGAATTCCAGCATGTAGGGCCTTGGAGCTGAAGTCTTGAACACCAATGGCTAAGCATTTAAAATTGTTGATGCTCTCAAGGGGTCAGGATTAGAGAAGTGCGGATATCCTGAAAGGGTGTGGGCCAGCATGGCATTTCAGAGATAAGGGACAAAACCATGGAGGCATTTAAAAATGAGAATTTTAGAATTGAGTCACTGTTTAATCAGGAGTCACTGTGGCCCAGCAGGTGCAGAATTGATGAGTGAATGGGTATTGTTTCAAGTAAGGGTACCTGCAGAAGCATTTTGGATGATCTCAAGTTGGTGCAGGGTAGAATGTGGGAGGCCAGCCAAGAATGCATTGAAATTGTTAAGTCTATAGGTAATGAAGGCATGGATGAAAGTTTCAGCAACAAATGAGCTGAGGCGGGACAGAGTTCAAGTGACATTATAGAGATGGAAATATGCGGTCTTAGTGATGGCGCAGATGTGTGGTTGGAAACTCATCTCGGGGCCAAATATGATATCGTGGTTTCAAATTTCTGGTTTAACCTCAGACAGTTGCCAGGGAGAGGGATGGAGTCAGTGGTTAGGGAATGGCTTTTGTAGCAGGGACCAAAGCCAATTAAATATTAGAAAGCCACGGCTTTGGTCTTACCAGTATTTAATTGGAGCAACTTTCTGCTCATCCAGTACTGGATGTCAGATAAGTAGTCTGCTAATTTAGAGAGAGTGCAAATGTCGAGAGGGGTGGTGGTGAGGTATAGTGGGGAATCATCAATATACATGTGAAAACTGATGCTGTGTTTTCAGATCATGTCGGAAAGAGGCAACATGTAAACGAGCAATAGGTGGGAGCCAATGATAGATCCTTGGGGGTCACCAAAGATAATGATGCAGGAGCGAGTTGAAAATCCATTGTAGGTGATTCTCAGGCTACAATTATTTGAATAAGATTTTAGTTGGCAAGTGCAATCCCACCCAGCTGGATAATGGTGGAGAGGTATTGGAGAAGGATGGTGCAGTCAACTATGTAGGTAGCTCTGGATAGATGGAAAGGGATGCGAATGGATAATTTACCTCTGTCACAGTTACAGGGAATGTCATTTGTACGTTGTTGAGAAGTTATTTTGGTACTGTGGCCGATTGGAAGGATTTAAGAGTGGAGTTTGGGGAAAATGGGCACTGATTTGGGAGGCAAACCTTTTCAAGGACTGTGGAGAGGAAGGGGAGTTTGGAGATGGGGTACTAGTTTGCCAGGATAGTCAGGTCATTGTTGGATTTTTTTTTGAGGAGTAGGGTGATGATAGTGACAGATTTGAAGGAGAGAGAGCTGTTAACTTAGCTAACATGGAAACCAGGAAGGGAAGTTGGGTGTTTGGTTTAGTGGAAAATAGAGTCGAGGGGGCAGGAGGTCAGTCTCATGGATAAGATGAGCTTGGAGAGGGAATGAGGGGAGATGAGAGAAACTAGAGAATAATGTGAGTTTAGGGCTAGTGCAAGGTGGGAACTTTAGAGGACGTTTGGCCTGATGGGCTAGGGGAAGGGAGGGAAGGGGCAGAGGCAGCTGACTGGGTGATCTCAATCTTGGGGACAAAGATGCCCATGAACCCCTTACACTTATTCTTGAATGTCAGGGTGGAAGAGACAGGAGAAGGGCTATAGACAGTGGGTGGAATTTACCCCTCAGTGTGCTAAGTGCGGTGGCGGACATGAAAATCGCCATTTTACCAGCTGACTGTAATGGTGGGTTTTTGTGCCATATCATCTGCTTCTAGTCTCAATAAATATGCACACATGGGAAACATGCCAGATCACTGGCGGGCAGCCTCGGATACGCCCACTTCGCCTTGAGCTCACTTCGGCGCCATATTTAAAGTGTAGGCACGTACAGCGTTCTCACTATTTTTAGCCCAGAACTGCTTCACTGAAGACATGGCCCTGAAAGCCAAGAGGACAGCAGACCCCAAATTCAGTGACTTCTCACTGGAACACCTTTTGGATGTAGTCTAGGCTCGCTGCGATGTCCTCTACCCCTGGTCTGGCCACAAGAGGTCCAGCAAGCTCACTAATCTGGCTTGGGAGGCAGTGGCAGTGGTGGTCAGTGCCAACGTTGCACAGAAGAGGTCAGACACCCAGTGCAGAAAGAGGATGAATGATCTCATCTGTGCCACCAGGGTAAGTCAACCATCTCATCACTCTCAACTCTCTCATTCTCAAGCCCATCATGCATTCACTGACATCTCACTCATTGCCAGCTCAAGGGACATCACCACTCATTCTTTATGATTCACATGGTAGGGACCAAGCCCGAGGATAGGGGCAGGATAGCTAGGGATCGTCCCAGAGCAGATGCTTATCAAACTTGACTTTTGGATGAAGGTTAAATGGGACCTATGAATCAAATTTTGTAGTTTTAGAGAAATTTTCTAGGAAAATTACTTCAAACATCCTGAATATTATGAAAAGTGAAGGATTTGATGTCCCATGTGATGACCAATAAAAAGCATGTAAAGTGAGTACTCCCTACTGCAGAACTGCCTCAGAAGGATGGGCCTGCTGCCCCCTTCCACAGACTAGTTGGTATTGTTTTATCATTCACTGTTCCTTTGTCGTTCTACAGGAGAGAATATTTATCTATGCATTTCTTTCAATCATCATAGTGCTATAGTGACTAACTTATTGATCTTTGTAAGGATGTACACATTTTGTCTTTTTTTTAATATTCATTTATGGCATGTGGGCACCAGCATTTATTGCCCATCCCTAATTTCCCTTAAGAAGGTGGTGGTGTGCTGTAGCCTTGAATCGCTGCAGTCCATGTGGTGTAGGTAAACCCACAGTGCTGATAGGAAGGGAGTTCTAAGATTTTGACCCAGCGACAGTGAAGGAACGGCAATATATTTCCAAGTCAGGATGGAGTGTGACTTGGAAGGGGACTTACATGTGGTGGTGCTCCCATGCATCTTCTGCCCTTGTCCTTCTAGGTGGTAGAGGTTGCGGGTTTGGAAGGTGCTGTCAAAGGAACCTTGGTGAGTTTCTGCAGTGCTGTTTAGGTGGTATACTCCTGTGCATCAATGGTGAAGGGAATGAATGTTTAAGGTGGTGGATGGGGTGCTGATCAAACTTGCTGCGTTGGACTGAATGGTGTCAAGCTTCTTCAGTGTTGGACCTGCACTCATCCAGGCAATCTGCATCGGTTCTCTTTCATAATAGTATACGGATTTATAAAACCTTAAGTGGGAGATTATAAAAGCAAAGCAGGAATGCTGTGCAGTGAGCACAGTATTTGGATGAAGGGGGATAATTGTAGCTACTTGTACAAAGCATTCAGTTCCTCTTGGGGAAAGATACATGGAGACACATCTACAAATTCAGGGTGAGGTTAAATGCTGCTATGTAGTAAACATCTGTACAAAATGCTGTCTTTGGGGTGATGGTTATAGGGCCCGCATAGACAAGGGATTATCCAAGGTTGATTCCTTGTTAAGTTCTGATTTTGATGACTTTGATATAATTGGTTTCATTGTGAATGAGCTCAAGTAGAAAATCAGCCAGAATTACCATTATGACCCATTACTTCTGTGTGTGGATATTGGCTGACGATAAGCTTGGACTCAACTTCAGCTCCGTAGCTTTCTGGCAATTAGTTCTAGAGGTCATGGCTATTCAGTCAAGGTGGCAGAGGATTTGTTCCTGTAGAAGCATTTCACAATAAATCATTAGATGAAGGAAAAAAGTATGAGAAAATATGCAGAGCTGGAATTCGGAAATGTATGTGTAGGAAAAATCTAGTCTTAACTGCTTATTCATCCATCAGGCAGCTTGTGGCTAAACCCACATACATGCACACAGCAGTGATCCGTAGACTGCCATCTTAAGCTGAACCAGGTATAGTGTAAGAAGTGCCGAATCGAACAGGACATGGACAATACACCCTGCTCACCAGTGCTCCATTATCTCTTCCAAATCTGGTCATGATGTTTGTCACACCCAGTAACAGAGCCTTCGGCTACCAATTCCCCACACTTCGAAATTTAGTTCCCAAAAATCTTCGCCTTGCCTATTTCACTGCTGCTTCATGCTCCAGAATTCTCACTCCCTTGTGTGTGTCTTGGGATGTTTCATTATGTGAAACATGCTATGTAAATGTTAACAGTTATTGTAATATAATTGTGTTACATGTAGAGAAAAGGGCTTCCTACTCTGCCTCAACTGCTCAATAGCAACGAGCTGAGAGGGGCGCTCCTTCCTGTGCCAATTTCTCTTTATTATGTATTCCTGCATCTGCCACCCTCTGTCCTGCCTAAATAAAATTGCTGAATTGTGTGCACATTTTTGATACAGACTTATGCCAATTGGAAACTGGAGGATGCACAAGCTCCTCTCACATAAAACCATTCCAGCCAGTGGGCAGAGAATTCCTGGGGGCCTGATTTGGGACCGAACCCCTGAGCTGAAAGGGACATGGCCTTTCAGGAGTGTAGTTAGGAAACACTTCTATATGCAAAGAGTGGCAGAAGTTTGGAATTCTTTCTACAAGGGGCAGTTGACGTTGAGTCAGTTGTTAATTTTAAATTGGAGATTGACAGATTTTTGTAAACCTAAGGCATTGAGGGTTATTGGGCAAAGGCGGGTATGTGAAATTGGGTCACCGATCTGCCATGGTCTTATTGAATGGTGGAACTTGCTTAAAGACCTATTTCTGTCCCTATGCCAATAAAGGCCTTTGCCAGATTCAGTATGCTGCCCAGCTCACTAAACATTGTTGTTCTATCTGATTACAATGTGAAATTTATTTTTTGAATGCATTCTTTGAGGTCCACCCTTATGAATGAAGATGGGCATGTTGCATGGAACCCTTTCCTAGTTGATAGAACAGTCTAAACTATACTTTCACTGAACAATTTTAATGGTGGGAGGTTGGGAAGTTGCCTAGATAAACAGAACCAAAGTCTCTGTATTTCTCCCCTTATTAGGCAGTTTGCTGTGAAAATCTAGGACACTGCTGCCCTAATGGCTACGATTGTGATGTTCAGCATAAGGTCTGCAAGAAGAAGCCAGTAACTTTCCCCTGGTCCACAAATGAAGCAGCTAGCATGAAATCCTTGGTGAAGAGCACGGCATTGGATACTAAGTGTGATGACACCATGAACTGCCCTACAGGCAGTACCTGTTGTCAGCAGCGCTCAGGAGCCTGGGGCTGCTGCCCTTTGACTGAAGTAAGTTACGCATTTGCTTCTGTAAGATCTGTTATTTGGAAAAATTGTTTCAATTAAATATTGTCACTAAATGTTGTTTCTGTAGGGGACAGGGAACATGTAAACCACAAAATTCCAGAGTTGCTTTTTCTTTATATCTTGTCCAGTAATTTTTGCTAATTTTTAGGATGACTAACGTGCCAAGCTTTGCTAACGTTCTGATGAAGAATCATTATTGACTTGAAACACA
This sequence comes from Cetorhinus maximus, assembly GCF_964194155.1. Classification (NCBI taxonomy): domain Eukaryota; kingdom Metazoa; phylum Chordata; class Chondrichthyes; order Lamniformes; family Cetorhinidae; genus Cetorhinus; species Cetorhinus maximus. The sequence continues at coordinate 33,247,771 of NC_135903.1, read as the reverse complement.
AACTCTGTTTCTCTCCACAGATGCTCCCTGACCTGTGTATTTCCAGCATTTTCAGTTTTTGTTTCAGATTTCCTCCATCTGAAGTATTTTGCTTTTGTATGTCAAGCTTTTGCAAGTTTTGAAAAGTTTTCCTGCATGGTTTGTTTCAGGCCTTTCAAAAATGGGTAAAATCCAGGAGAGAAATTCTGACAAATTAGTTGGAAATTAGAGGAAATAATCTTGCAGACTTGAATAGCATTGTGAATATATCTCAGTATTTGTAAATGTGTTACACTGGGACTGCTAAACTTGATCAGAATTTGGGGGAGAGGAAGCTGTAGGATGGCTAAAAAAAGTGAGGGAAAAGTTAGAGTATGAGAGAAAGCTAGCTGGGAACATAAAAACAGATTGTAATCCAAGTATTTAAAAAAGAAAAGAGTAACTAGAGTGAGTGTTGGTCCTCTAGAGAGAGGGTCTGGGGAATTAATAATGGGAAACAAAGAAATGGCAGAAGCATTGAACAGATATTTTGTCTGCCTTCACTGTAAAAGACGCAAATAACATCCCAGAAATATGTGTAAATCCAGAGTCGAAAGGGAAGGAGGAACCTAAAGCAGTTACAATCACCAGGGAAAGGGTACCAAGAGAACTATTAGAAGTAAAAGCTGACAAGTCTCCAGGACCTGATGACCTACATCCTAAGGTCTTAAAAGAAGTGGCTGCAGAGATAGTAGATGCATTGGTTGTAATTTTCCAAAGTTCCCTAGATTTTGGGAAGGTTCCATCAAATTGGAAAATAGTGATTTATTAACCATCTGTTCAAGAGAAGAAGGAAACAGAAAGCAGGGAACTACAGACCACTTAGCCTAACATCTGTCATAGGGAAAGTGCAATAATCTATTATTCAGGAGATTGTAGCAGGACACTTAGAAAATCTTGTAATCAGGCAGAGTCAGCATGATTTCGTGTAAGGGAAATCATGTTTGACAAATTTATTAGAGTTCTATGAGGATGTAACAAGCAAGGTGGATAAAGGGGAACCTGTGGATGTGGTGTACTTGGATTTCCAAAAGGCATGCCATAAGATGCCACATTAAAGGTTACAGCACAAAATAAGAGCTCATAGAGTAGGGGGTAACAAATTAGCATGGCCAGTGGATTAGTTAGGAAGCAGAGAGTAGAGATAAATGGGCCATTTTCAGGTTGGCATGCTGTAACTAGTAGAGCCTCAAAGGGATCAGAACTAGGGCCTCAACTATTCACAATCTATATCAATAATTTTGATGAAGGGGCCGAATGTATGGTTGCTGAATTTGCTGATGACACAAAGATAGCTAGGAGAGTTAGTTGTGAAAAGGACATGAGGAGTCTGCAAAGGGATATGGATGGATTAAGTAAGTGGGCAAAAATTTGGCAGAAGGAGTATAATGTGGGAAAATGTGAACTTGTCCATTTTGGCAGGAAGAACAGAAAGGTAGTATATCATTTAAATAGAGAGATTGCAGAATTCTGTGGTATTGAAGGATCTGGGCGTCCTGGTACATGAATCACAGAATGTTAGTACGCAGGTCCAAAAAGTGATTAGGAAGGCAAATGGAATGTTGTCATTTGTTGCAATGGGAATGGAATATGAGAGTCAGGAAATGTGTGCAAGGCATTGGTGAGACCGCACCTGGAGTACTGTGTACAGATTTGATCTCCTTTCTTAACAAAGGATATAATTGCATTAGAAGCAGTTTATAGAAAGTTCACTTAACCGATTCCTTGGTTGAAGGAGTTACCTTGTGAGGAAAAGTTGGACAGGTTGGGCATGTATTAATTGGAGTTTAGAAAAATGAGAGGTGATCTTGAGGGGACTTTACAGGGTGGATGCTGAAAGGATCTTTCCCCTTGTAGAGGAGACAAGAACTAGTCGGGGGGAACAGTTTAAAAATAAAGGGTCTGCCATTTAAGACCGAGATGAGGAGTAATTCTTTCCTCTGAGGGTTGGTAGTCTGTGGAATTCTCTTCCACAGAGAGCAGTGGAGGCAGGGTCATTGAATATTTTTAAGGCTGAGTTAGATTAGACCATAAGACATAGGAGCAGAAATTAGGCCATTCGGCCCATCGAGTCTGCTCCGCCATTCAATCATGGCTGATAAATTTCTCAACCCCATTCTCCCGCCTCCTCCCCGTAACCTTTGATCCCCTTACCAATCAAGAACCTATCTATCTCGGTCTTAAATACACTCAATGACCTGGCCTCCATAGCCTTCTATGGCAATGAATTCCATAGATTCACCACTCTTTGGCTAAAGAAGTTTCTCCTCATCTCAGTTCTAAAAGGTCTTCCCCTTACTCTGAGGCTGTGCCCTCGGGTCCTAGTCTCTCCTCCTAATGGAAACATCTTCCCCACGTCCACTCTATCCAGGCCTTTCAGTATTCTGTAAGTTTCAATCAGATCCCCCCTCATCCTTCTAAACTCCATCGAGTATAGACCCAGAGTCCTCAAACGTTCCTCATATGTTAAGCCTTTCATTCCTGGGATCATTCTCGTGAACCTCCTCTGGACCCTCTCCAGGGCCAGAACATCCTTCCTGAGATATGGGGCCCAAAATTGCTCTCAATATTCTAAATGTGGTCTGACCAGAGCCTTATAAAGCCTCAGCAGCACATCCCTGCTTTTATATTCTAGTCCTCTCAAAATAAATGCCAACATTGCATTTGCCTTCCTAACTACTGACTCAACCTGCAAGTTAACCTTAAGAGAATCCTGGACTAGGACTCCCAAGTCCCTTTGCACTCCAGACTTCTGAATTCTCTCCCCATTTAGAAAATAGTCTATGCCTCTATTCTTCCTACCAAAGTGCATGACCTCACACTTCCCCACGTCGTATTCCATCCGCCACTTCTTTGCCCATTCTCCTAACCTGTCCAAATCCTTCTGCAGCCTCCCCGCCTCCTCAATACTACCTGTCCCTCCACCTATCATTCTTGATTCACAAGGGAGTCAAAGGCTATAGGGGTAGACAGGAAAATGGAGTTGAGGCCAGAATCAGATCAGCCATGATTTTATCAAATGGCAGAGCTGGTCTACTCCTAATTCATATGTAGGGATCTTGGGAAGCTAAAGACCAAATTTGCAGATCCATCTGTAAATGGTATCAATGTAGGATGATGGAATGCGGAAAAGGGTGAGAATAAATCACAAAGCTGGAAATTTTTGTCAAAAACTTAAAGCCAAAAGTCGCTGTTAAATTGTACTGTTAAAATCTTTTACTCATTTTAATCACTTAAAATTGCTTTGAAGCAAAACTGTCACCTATTAGTGAGAACAATAATCATTTATAGCTCTGATGGACATTCTGAGGAGAGTATATTGTTGCTCGGGGTTATGACCAGTCCTGAGCCTATGTAATTGATGGCTCTTCTAAAAAGAAGTACTAAACGTGAAATATAGACCGAGTGTAATGGATGCCTGGCCGTATAGTTGTGATCCATTATGATCATAAGTATTGGCGCTTCTGTCTTCCTAACACTCAGATCAGCGTTAACAGAAGGAACTTGTCCAAAATTTTGTTCTACGTTGCATAATGGGAACACATTTTGGGAAATACCGAATCCCCAGCCCATAATTTTCAACCATTAAATCTAAAGGTTAAAGGTATACAATTTTCAGATGTGTTCCACAGGGTTATGGGTGAAGGTGGAGAGTTTTCCCCTGTGACAGCTAGGCTGTTTGATGGTTGAGATAGTGTCATCTTTTCTGAGCTACGGAGATGAGGTGGCACCAGGTTTGATCTGGGGTAGGTTAGGTTGATTGCAGTCAGGGCAGTAGTAGTGGAGGGGGAAATTTAGCCAATGTTTGGGCCCATCCTGATGGTCTATACTGACTCCTACTGGAAGCTATGTACTAAGATAGCCTAAAGTGCTGGGTGAAGGCAGGATTGTTGAATATTCTGCCAGCATTCAAGGTTCATGTGAGACTAGTGGCCAATTGAGTGAAATATGGGAGGACAACAAGAGAGGGTTGAAAATTATAATGCAGTGCATGAGTCCTTCTCCCCTTGTAAGGGGCAGGAACAAATGTAGATAATAAACGTTTTACAAACTACTTAACCATGATCACTGGGATTAAATCTGATACTAAAACTTTGGTTACTACCAAATGATTTGGACAGGCATGTTATTTTGCTCTGTCTTTCATCAATGCTGTCATTGATACTTTATAGTTGCTTTTGCTAATGTTAGATGGCACATGTAAATCATTTCATATGCTTTGTAAAGTATGGTTTCATTTAGTCTGCTTTGTGTCGGTAGTCAGTACTGCTGTATGTTGCACCTCAGCACATTTTATTGTTTGTGCTGAGAGATTACATCACAGAATCTTAACGGCACAGAAGGATGAATTACATGGATTAGAAAAATGCCTTCTTTCTGATTTCAGAAGACTGTTGATTATGAGCCTAAAATTCATTTGTTGCTGGTTGCATAAATTATTTTTCAAACGCGGTTTTTAGTTTGGGCATCAAATGTAACAGATACCAAACATCTTACCTTCCTTGGCTCTTTTCCCCCTTCCTCCCAACCGCCTCCCTTTTCCTCTCCCCTCCAGCACCTTCCTGTGCGCACACACTTCTCTTTGCCTCCACCATCGACAGTTTTCTGTCCTGAAGGCACTGGTTGGTGTTGGGATATGCTTTAGCACTTCACCCCTTTAGCACACTTCCATTTGCAAATGTGTTAGGAAGGCATTACAGCCAAGCCAGATTTATATTTTCACTCGACATCAACATATGTGCTTTCCATCAAGAATCATGCAATGTTCAAGGTGTGGAAAATGATGGTTGTGTTACTGAACTAGCAAACAAGGGTCATGAATACAAATCCCTCCATGACAAATGTGGAATTAAATTTAATAAATCTGGTGAATTATTAGTGAGCTGACACCAATCAAAATAACAATAGAGCTTCCGATTTTTGGTGCAAAAGCACAACTGGTTCATTAACATGCTTTAGGGAAGGGAGTCAGCCTCTCAATTGACTCCAATCCCAGAAAACTTGGTTGACAAATGCCCTCGGTAGCCCAGCAAGCCACTCAGCTGTAACAAAAGCAATTGGTATGTACCAAAGAAGAGGACCCATCATCTCCTCAAGACAGCTCACAGAAGGCAGTAAATTCAGCCTTGCCATTGTTGCCCACATCCTGTGACCAAATTTAAATAACCATTCGATCAACACAATTTTGCCAGTAACTATAACTGTCAGCAGTATGTGCTTGAGTGCATTTAGAAAACTGGTTGAAATGTAAACACAGTTCAATTAAGTGGAAGCCACCAGAAGTTCTGTAATATTTCTAATCTACATGTGTAATATTTTACTTGTAGTTTAAGTGCTGATTTAAAGAATAAGGGATGGAAAAGAGTGGGGAGAAGTTGATTTAGAACCTTTCATTTAAGACAGTACTTAATGTGCTGAGGTTTAAATTCTGTTCGCCCTCTGGGCACCTCTAAGCACACACAAGTTGAATATTTCTTAATTAAAATTTATCAAATTGATTTTGTAGACAATGGAGATCTTTTGTAGCAAAGGACACAAGTGAAACTGTTTCTTCTTCCAAGCCTTTGCTTGTTTTCACTAGCTCACCACTGCTAAGGAGTATGTGAAAGTAAACCAGGTTGAAAAATTTATTTTGACCATTCCATTAGTATAAAGATCATGTCCCTCTACTAATTGCCTGCATAGTAAGGGGGGGATTATTAATGAACCCTTCTCACTTTTTGTTCACCAGAATTTTGTTTGCTATTGACTTTTTAAACTCTGTTTTGCAGCTAATTGTTTTATTTGTTGACATGGATAAATGGGAAACTCATTTTCTTTCCCAAACTGCCATTGATGGACTGTGTTGGACAAATGTGGACTTACTACTTGTGCAGTTACTGGGGTAGAAAGTCATGACAAATGACATTTAAAATTATGAAAACCTTGAGTAACTGCTGGCTGTCAATTTAAAGTTACTTTGTGCAATTGCTTGTAATGCATTGTGCTGTACTGTATTAGTAAAACCACCGAATATTAAATAGAAGTATGAGTGGGATTTGAGTTGCCTGGAGCGCAGGCCACAGTTCAGACATCCTTTTTCTATATACTTATCCTACAAAAGCAAATAAAAATGCCCATGAACACAAGTTTTAACTCCAAAAAACCACTGAATTCTAATTCATGCATGCTATATAAGGTCCAGTAATTGTTTAGTCTGTTTTCTGATCAAGACAGGAAGCATTAACACTATATAGACCTTTTGGCTCTTGTAGTTTTCATATTTCCTCCCCATATAATATTATAAGCTTGGTTTGCAAACAACTGCTTACTTGGAAGGAAAGGGACCTTTAGGGTGTTGAGGGGCTACTGAAGATTTTCTTGTATTTCCACTAGGCGGTGTGCTGCTCAGATCATGAACACTGCTGTCCACACGGTTACACCTGTAATGTGAGTGCTGGAACCTGTGAAAAGCAGAGCCTTTCTGTACCTTTGGAGGTCAAACAGTCGCCCCCCTCCAAATTAAAATGTGATGACAAGTTCAGCTGCCAGTCTCCAGCCACCTGCTGTAAGATTACTTCTGGGGACTGGGCTTGCTGTCCATACGAACAAGTAAGTGCTTCAGAAATTGTACTCTGCTCCCTTAGTGGATTGATTTTGCCATCTCAGGTAGTGCTGGTCAATAGGGACCTGAAGGTACCAGATTCAATGATGAATTTGCTAGTCTGAGCTGGGTCGATGATAAAGATGCTCAGTTGGTGTTCAGATGCACAACTCCCACTCTTAATTGCTATCTAGTGACATCTGCTGGACGTTGAAAGAGAACAGGACAAAGGTCAGTTGTGACACCGCATAATTTCAAATGCCCTGTTTTGAGGCAATGTGAAGCTTCATGCCAACATTAGGGGATGCCCTTAATGATGGAGGAAAGAATGTGGGGTGGAGGTAAACTGGAGCCCAATTAGATTATATGAAGTTGGAAGTGCATGAATATGTTTCAGCAAGGTCCAAATATCTTTTGGTAAAGTACATATCTCTTACAGATATTTTTGCATTTCCCTCACCAACTAAGCTCTTGCCATATGAGTCATAGCTATGTTAGGTGGCTTTCTTTGACATCAACCTTATGAGTGTTTATCAGTGCTGGGGACCAGTGTTGAATGTCAGACTGGGAATCTTTAAACTGTGTACCTTGAGATTCTTTTTCATGTTTTGCAATTTCTCCATCCTCAATTCTATATTGGGCTGGTGGTTTTCTGTGGAATATTAAACTAAAATAGCCTAAGTTTAAGCTAATTCACTTCTTCATAATCAAGTATAAGTAAACCAGACAAGCAAAGGTTGGCTTGAGATGGAATAGCTATGAAGTTCCTTAATTGGGTTTGTAGGGTCAGATTTGTAACATGAAAGATGACTTTTCACTGATTTAGAGGGGTAATATAACATATCTATTTTCTTCAGTTCCACTTCACAAGCTCTTAATTTCTGCTGAAAATATCCTGCAGGGGAGGAAAATCCCTTAAAAATCAATTTAAAGTATCTCTGACAGTGAAAGTTTATTTGAGGAAATGCCTGGGTCATTGAAATATTACATAGGAACAGGAATAGGCTCTTCAGGCCCTGAGACTGTTAGCAAATGATTCCAGGACCACACTCACAGAGCAGTTACTGTCTGCAAAAAAAATTCTAATGGAAAGGACTACGCTTCAATATTTTTGGATTGAATATTACACCATCGTCCAGAGAAGTGTCAGTTCTTTTTTCTTTCCGGGAGTGGGACATGAACCCACAACCTTCTGACTCAAAGGCGAGGGTGCTATGAACTGAGCCACAGCTGACACCTCCCCTACTACGCTTCAATATAGTAAAAGTAAAGGTCTCCAGTTGCAGAATCAAGTTGTCCAGGTTAGCAGACCCCAGTTATGATCATGGTAAAGTTACCTCAAGTTTAAGTGAATATATCTTTTTGAAGCCCAACATCATTTCAAGCATGTCTAATATCATTCAACACAAAGCAACCTCTCTGGTAATCATGTAGAAAATAACTTAAATATTGCTGAAAAAAGAGACTTGCTGTCAAAGCTTTTTGCCTTGCCACTTATCAGGGCAGATTTGCAAGAAATTCAAATCTAATCAGAACAACAATTTACACTGCATGAGAAGAGGGTTGCCATGGGGCATGCACCAGGGAACTGCCAAGCCTTTGTTTAAAATCAAACCAGGCAGGTCGACTAATTGGTCAAGGTTTTGCCTGATTCTCCACAATATGTCTCCTTTTTTTCAGCAATAGAGAAAAGAATTCACAGGGCGAGTTATAAATATGTAAATCCAATTACATACAGGCCCTTTACCTCAGAGTAGCTAGAGATGAGTAATAAATGTGGCCTTGCCAGCATTACCCAGTCTTCATGAACAAATAATTTTTTAAAAAATTAGTGTCTTCTAAACATAAATTTGGATCTTGAGGTATGGAAATGTGAAGGTCAACAAGGCAAAAATACAATGCTTAGCCCCAAATGTATAAAAGTGAATCTGTGGAATGCATCATCTTTACTTGCTTGTGAAATGGAAATGAACAGTTGAAAGTGTAAAAATGCCTCCTCCTGCTGGTTTAAAGACTTAGTTTTATCAAACTCAGCTTGTGATTGTCCAGCAGGCACTTTACACATTTAAGTTCATTATTTTTGTATTCATAATAAGGCAGCTTTGCCTGGACAAGAAGCGGAAATTCTAAAACAGGTGCCAAATATTCATTGGATTGGAGTCGATCCTGGCCGTCCAGGCAAATATCTTTCCTTCATTGATTCTCAACTGCAGAGTAGCAACACTAGCACTGAACATTTCTAAGGTGAAATGAAACCATGAAAACATGGGATGTGAGGAAGTACTTTTTTTTTTTACGCAGCGAGTAGTAATGGTCTGGAACTTGCTCCGAACGAGGGTTGTGGAGGCTGAGACAATCAATGATTTTAAAAGAAAATTGAATGGGTATTTGAGGGAAATAAATTTGCAGAGACATGAAGATAGACCAAGGAACTGGGGCTGATTGGATTTCTTTAGAGGAAGCTGGCATGGACTTGATGGATCGAATAATCTCCTTTTGTGCCATAATGAATTCATTGTTTGTCTTGCAAAGATTCAGAATCACTGTGAATACACCTCTCATCCTTATCCTGTGACGTAATGTTATATGGTTATTAATTGCTGTAATGTAAGATTTGAATTACCTTGCAGGCTACTTGCTGTGACGATCAGTTGCATTGTTGCCCGAATGGCTACACCTGTAATGGAGCAACCAAAACTTGTACACCACGACGTCGGCTGAGATGGGACCTCTTCTTTCCAAAGCAGAAAAAGGCCTTTGAAAGGCTGTGATGTGTTTGTGCCTCTAATCTACTTGAACTGTGTAATGCACCAAAACAAAACGTTACAGTGTGACATCTCGGGAATTGTACAATAGAAAATTTTGGGTTACTTTTGTATGGTAAATCTTCTAATCAAGCATAAAGCAAGTTCCTGAAATAGTAAAGAACAGTTCTGAGGCAGAAAATCTGGCTTAAGTCCCCTGAATATTTTTCTTGAAAGATTTTAATCCTCTTCACTATAAAATCATTTTTAGGAACCTCTTCTGTAAACTGTATTGATTCTGCTTTTGTGCATTACATGGATGTTGAATGTAAAATTGCACCAGATTGAAAGCCAGCCGCTTGATTATCTTACAAAATGGAAATTTGCAGGTTTATAAACCATCCCAATGTAAAGTAATACAAGCAGGCAACCTATCTGATTAAATTACTAACCCAATTGGAGTTTTATTCAAACATAGATACTTGAGATAGATGACCTATCTCTTGTCTGAAAATCATTAAAATCTGCTCTTAACTCTGCTGTAAGCCCTTTGATTTAGTGTGCACTGAGTATGTTTCTCAGGTTAATACTCTTGACCGTTTAATCACGGTAAGACATTTGAAAATGGTGAACCTTGATGACCCAGTACATTGGTGCAACCACTGGTTTGGGAGAGGAGGGGAAACCATCTCCCCTCTTCTCTCCTGTGGTTAGGCCTGGATTATGCTACACTCCCTGCCAAATAGAATGGACCTGATGTGCGCGCTTCTCCCCCTGCACTAGTCACTCCAAAGCACATTTCTTTATCGGTGGATGTGACTCTTGAATTTGTATGTATGTATGTTTAGCTCCCACCAGCTGAATGTGTCATTCTGTGGACCAGACAGCGATCTGATCTTTCTCCTGGCACTGAGCGGCACTCCTCTACATTAGGCTCCAAACCAACCTCATACAGTAACATTTTTATATAAAAACAAGACACAACAGATATATTTGAGAACAATTCTTAAAATGATACAATCTTTGAGATGGTTTTAAGTACTAATTCAGAAATTAATTGATTTAGGCAGATTATTAACTTGCTTACTAAGTTCTTTGCTGTTTAATCAGATTGCAAAATGAGTTATGATTTTTAATGGTAGATACATTTTTAAAACTATTTTGTTGGGACTTGTTGAAATCTTACTGATTCCTAACTTAAATTCTGTTCATCCGTTCTCGTTTTTATCGAACTAGAATCCATCTCAGCAATGCTTTTTTAAAAAATATGAGGGAGGCAAAAGATTTGCCAATTCTTTTTGAGGGCATTGGTTGCTTGTAGAATTAGCGAAAGACAGCTTCAGTGAGGTGATGATAGTAAATGTTGATGATTAAAACAGCCAAGTGGTCTGTTTACTGTCATCTTTTGAAATTTTTTGCTTTATATGCTAGAAGAATATCTGATGTCATTTCACTTGTAATGGATTAATTTTTACTATACTTTACTGTTATCATGAACATATGGATCCAAAAGTCTAGCCTTGGGTGAGGTCATGCTGCTGATCCAGTGATAGTTCTGCGTTTTGAAATCCTTGCATCCGCTATACAATGCATCTCATTATGTATGCCATTTTTCTACAGTGGCCACCATTTAAAACCACTTCATTGTGCGATCCTTTCATTAGAACTTTCAACCATTGCGGTTTGACCATGTGGTTGTTGGATGATTGAAAGGATGGCACTACAATATTGCTTTGGCATTACCAGAAGGGAGTTCTTGCAGCTAAATGATGCAAATCAAATCGCTCATACTGTGCAGTTATCCTGTTTTTTTTTTGAATGTTTGCTACAAATAAAAATAAATTTATCTGAAATATTTTTTGTTTATTTAAACAAACTTAGCATCCCAGTAAAACTGGTGTCTTGTGTTCCACCACACATCAGAGATTTGTTTGGTCTGGGGAAACCATGTGAGTACAATGCACATCAAATCCTGTGCTGTCGATAGGTCTGCAAATGTTCTTTTATTGCTACAAAGACTGTTCCATCTACACTAACTAAAAACATGTGTTCTTTTCTTCTTGTCTTGCACTGAGATTTTGCCAAGATTTCAGTCACTTTGTAAATAAATTATCCTTTATTATAAATTTTGCATTTTAATTCTGCTCCATTCCAAATGGATTTCATCTCTCCTCCATGGTTTTTTTTTAAATCTAAAAGATTAGAATAGGTCTGCTTTGTTGCACCTCTAGAATATTAATAATATTCCACTTTTGCTAGGACCTGTATAAAAAGGGGGAGATAAATCACATCTATGTTGCTAGCTTGTTTTGTAGCCTGTAAATATACTGCAAGCCAAAAAGAGCTCTGACGTTATGTTCCACCTTTGCTGTGTTATGTTGTTTAATCTAAGTCATTGGATAACGAATATTGCTTTAGCCCAGAAACTGATTTTGAATTTCAGGAGCAAAGAAAGAATGATGTGTATTTACATAGATTCACAATCACTGGATGTGTCAAAACACTTTACAGTCAATGAAGTACTTTTGAAGTGTTGTAATGTCAGCAATGCAGCAGGCAGTTTGCACTCACCAAAATACCACAAACAGCAATATAATGACCAAAAAATCCATTTTTGTGATGTTGATTGAGGGATTGATAATGGCCAGGACACCCACCGGGGATAACTCCCTTGTTCATCTTTGAAATAGTGCCACAGAATCTTTTACATCCACGCTAGGAGGCCTCGGTTTAATTTCTCATCCAAGAGACAGCACCTCCAACAGTACAGTGTTCCCTCTAGAATAACAGCCTTGATTTTTGGGCTCAAGCCCTGAACCTTGTTGCCTCAGGGGCAAGAGTGCTGTCAACTGAGCCACAGCTGACACTCAACTGTATTAGTTGTTTCCAACCTCATGGTGTCAAAGTAGCAGCAAGAGTGCAATAAAGCCTGAAAGATAAAATTGGAATTTGAAAACGTATTACAGAGTCTTTTTCATCAACCCCCACTCTGTTTTAGCAGCACTAACCTATGCAACGCATTACCTAAATGCATCGGCACTTGGAGAAACATGTTAACTATTTCTGCCAGAGGCTTTAAATACAATGCAAAACAAAACAACTGCTGAATGTCAAATTGTGCACCTGTGAGGAGTTACTAAACCTCATTGTCCTACATTTAGGAAAAAGAAACTCAAGGAGGACATTTTTGGTAAGAATCACCTGCCCGCCCCCCACCCCCCACCCTTTCACTGAGACCTAAAGACAGTCTCTCTAGTCTTGTAGCCACTAACCTGTATTGGGTGGAGTACCAATTCCACCCAATTGGAATTGGATTGCTGCATCTGTGCTATTAAATGGCAAGCAGTCCCTGGTGCTAAACCCAAGTTAGAGTCAAGATGGTACATAATCGTTTCAATGCTCCAGGTTTCTGGGAATGTCCACATATTTCCCTCAGAGTGCCGGTTTCTAAGGTAGCCATAGATTCTTTTTCAAAGGAATTGCATTTGGGAGTTGGGGTGGGGGGGCAGAAATTTGGTGCTGCAGTAAATTAGAGAATGGTCTTCACTTTTGGGGTCTGCCAAGGCTCTTCTGTTCATTGGCTTCAAGGCCTCCTGTAAATTTGTGTAAACGTAATCTAGTTGCTAGTGGGAGTAGGTCCACGCCATATAACTGCCTATAACTCAGCATCAGTTGGCATTTGCTTAGAATAGGTCAAAGAACAGGAGGAGGCCATTTAGCCCCTTGAGCTAGTTCTCCTATTTGATGAGATCATGGCTGATCTGCGACTTAACTTCATATATCCACCTTTGCCCCATATCCTCTAATACTTTGAGAACATAATCTTAAATTGAAGGTTGGTTTAGTTAACTGTTGCTGTGAAAAATGGAAAAAGTGGCACACTGCTACAACTGGTTTGAGAACAGAGAAGAATGTGTCTTTATTACTCAACAGCTGTCTGTTACCACTTGGCAAGAGTGCTTGATGTTGACATTGGGTGTCTAAAATGGAAAGTGGTCTGTTCTCTGCCACTAATATCGCTCACCTTGATATGCACAAAACAATAGGCTTTATTTTAAGAAATTATGCAAATGGTAAGACAAAACTGCTGATTTCCCAGATGCTGTAGCTAGGAGTCACTCTCGTCATTTAATCACTCCTGCCTTCCACCTTATCACAAACCTTCCCTTCTGCCTTTCCTACCCTGTTTCTGTATTTATCATCTGTTACATCTCTAACTTCAAATTCTGATGAAAGTTTCAAGTCAATGACCTATGTCTTTTACTCCACAGATACTGCCTGACTGACTGAGTATTTTCAGTATTGCTTATTTCTATCTCTTTTTCTGGCCATGCCCCAAAGCAGCTTGGTCCTGAGATTGCCTGAGCATAAGCCAGACACAGATGTATTCCTCTGTGGAACTGAATCAGTTTCCTGAACAGATGCAATCACAGTAGCTGTCCAAATTTTTTTTTAAATATATTGCAGGGCACGTGGAGCCAGTGGATAATAATGTTTCCATGGATTTTCAAGCAGTTCCGAATACTGATGATAACTGAGCCAAGTGTCGGGATTTTAAACTTCAGACGCCAGTGAGGGAAGTGTTCAGGACGGAGACAAATGAAATCTTGGGAGCACAAAATTCAAAACAGGAAAAAAACAGACTGGGTTTTAAGGCCTGCATAGCTTTGTCTGAGGGAATAGCAATGTTCTCCTGGCTTTGACTCCCTTAATGCTTCCCTTTGTACTTGGCCGATTCACAAAATAAAACCATTCCCTCTATGCATAGGGGAATCTTTCTGACCAGCAGATTCCAGGACCCATGAGAACTTAATGAGGTGTTCACTGACAATTTGGAACAGGTCGCCCTGTAAAAAAGGACAGAGAAGAATAGTGATGAGCTGCCAAGGAGGGAATATTGTAATCACAATGTAATGAATGGAGGAAAAGAGTCAGTTAGTGTAACATCAGATAATGGGAAAATGATGTGTGTGTATGACACGCCACCTGACTGTAGCCTGACTTCTTAAATAACAAACTGCTCTATTTATTTGAAATCAATCACCTATCTTTGGTATAGTCCTCTATTTTTCCCCCTCAAATTTTGTTCTAATTCTTCAATATTGTCATGTCAACTGCAACGAGTGGTTTAGGTCTGGAATGCACTATCTGGAAGTGTGGTGGAGGCAGGTTCAATCGAGGCATTCAAGAGGGTATTAGATGATTATTTGAATAGAAACAATGTGCAAGGATTCACGAAAAGTCAGGGCAATTGCACTAGGTCATAATGCTCATTTGGAGAGCTGGTGCAGACATGATGGGCCGAATGACCTCACAGAATCTCTCAGTGCAGAAGAGACCCTTCGGCCCATCGAGTCTGCACCGACACGTGAGAAACACCACCTCCTGTGCCGTTAAAATTCTGTGATTCTGTGAAATGAACTCAAATCTATTTGTAAGGTGGCAAATAAGCAATTTTCACATCGGAACCGAATACTAACATCTGGATTTACCATTCAAAACCTATATGATTCATTGCATAAGTCTTTAAAAGCTGACCTTGAAATTGAAGTCCTTTTTTTGTGCAACACTGGCATTTTTCTGATGCAGGATAAACAGTGGAGAAAGAAGATGGGGATTACCTACCCTCAGTTCTTGTTCATTGAATGCAATTTATCATCCATGCTATACCTGTTGCTTCCTCCCTACTTTAACTTTAGAGCATTTGCATTTATTAATCAATGTTTATAATTCACTTCTTCCTCAACTGTTCAAACAAAGTGCACATCCCAGTGCGCAAGGTCACTCCCTCGGTTATTTTCCTGGAAATGACAGCGCTAGTCTAAGGAGGAATGAGTGAGACAAGATGTTTCAACTGATTGCAGTAAGAACTTTCATTTTATTTAAATGGCAACTACAAAATAAACTCTCCCTGCCCCCATGTTTCCCTTCCTGTCCTGAAGGCAGCAACTTATGCAGCAGAATAGGAAATAGGTTACCTTTTAACAAGTGATTTGTTTTTACTAAGCCTAAAGAATAACTTTCCATTGGCTATTTGACCAGGCAAGGCATTACTGATAAACCCAGACCAGTCCTTGCCTGATGTGCACAAACACATCCACATTTTTCAGCAGCAGGAAATTTGCTGGTTTTTCCCCTAACTGGCCCAGGAAATAATAAACTAATTCAGCACAGATGTGGAATCAAACCCTTCTGGCCTACATTACTTGGGTCTACTGGGAGGTGAGGAGGGGTTCAGCCCCCAGAAATTTAGGTATTGTGATTTATAAACACAATCTTGCAACACAATTTTTAACCCAGTTCAATGATTTGTTCAATAATGCAGAAAAGCTGGATTCATTTCTCAAACATTTTTAATAAGCTTTGTATTAACAACTTTAGGAACAAGCAAAAAAGATTGCACAGCATTTTGACCATGTTGTCTTTGAAAAGAGCAAACTGGATACCAAGCACACATCTCTGTTTAAAACCACCTCGTAAAAACAAAACGTGGCCAAGAGTCAAACAAGAGACACCAAGTCACTAGCACTAATAATCAGTTTAAAATGTAGCCACACATACATTACATCCAGCAAAAACAGTCCGGGTCATTCATCTTACCTCAGTTGTGGCACACTATCTGAAACAACTCAATGACATGAACTCTCCAAAAGGAGGTGTGAACTGATGGCACAAGACAATTGTCTATCAGGTTTAAAAAAAGCAATAAGTCCACAATTACCAATAACCCTTAAAGTTGTTCTTATTTTGAGCCTAAAATTACATTGTTGAATATGTGCATTAACAGGAAATGTTGGCACCTCAATTAACAGGTTTTTTTAAACGGATAAAAAAAAATACATTCCTTAATATACTTTTGGTCTAACCTAGGTTATTACGAGGTGATCTTGTGGTGCTCCACTTGAGGTAGGGGCACACAGGTTCGAACTAGGTCTATAAAACTAACCGGCTGATTCCACAAGCCATGCTCCTCTCTATTGGGTCCCAGCCTCGAAAAGAGGCTCCACCGTCTTGCCGCTGGTCAACATTTTTGTTATTGATCAAATATTGCCTGTGATCATGTGTTCAGCATAAGCATCTCAAGTGATGCAAACAATGACAATCTGTATGCAACTGAAGTTTTCAAAAAGAACCTAGGACACAAACAAATAGCATCATTTCCCTGCTGGCTATGGCTCACCTGAGTTCTAGGATGGATTATTAGGATGTAAAAAGGACATATTAAGGTATAAAATCTATTGGATAAAAGATGAATGTTGAAAAAACCCAAGGACTAATCTTATCTGGTAGCTTATTAAATCCACCCCCCTGCACATTAAATGAATGTTGAAACAAATCTATTTAAGTTAATTAAAATCCAGTTGTACCATGAGAGCTGCACTCTCCCTAATTTAGTTTGAGAAAATTTCCTTTTCTCCACACTGTCTTTAACAATATTGTGATAGAAATGATTTGACCTGGGACCTTGCTGTTCCCCGTCTTCTACTTCATGTTACATTGTTGGAATCCCATGAGGTTGTATTGCTTCTGGGTATGGTGGGGAGTGTATGTATTGTGATATACAAATGATGTGAGACACAAACTTGATGGACCAGAAGGTTGTTTACCATCCATCACTTTCTGTATGTTTGTAATGTCAGCAGAAGAGGGGGGGAATCAGTAATGTAGATTGGGCTCCAATTCATAAGCTGTTTGGCTATGAATTGAAAAAGCAGGCTGGACTCATTCTACTCAAATCCAATCTTTAATTTTTAAAAAAACTTTATTCAAGTTTCCCT
This sequence comes from Cetorhinus maximus, assembly GCF_964194155.1. NCBI lineage: Eukaryota > Metazoa > Chordata > Chondrichthyes > Lamniformes > Cetorhinidae > Cetorhinus > Cetorhinus maximus. The sequence continues at coordinate 33,230,648 of NC_135903.1, read as the reverse complement.
GGGGATGTGACGGTCCAGAGGTATCATCAATATTGGGACTGTTTATCTGGTGCTTGTTGAATTGAATACCTGAATGCAACATTTAAATTTTAGTCTTCACTTTTTATATTTTTATGAATGAGTTTCTGTATTGCAAGAAAAGGTTCTGCTTACTTTGGATCATATGGAATAAGAAGTCTAAGCTTAATGAAAATTGGGTATCATTCATTCACTCAATGGCCTGTGAGAACTCAGTATATCAATTAAAATTTGGTATGGCTGTGTGTCTGCTCTTAACCAACAATAGGGTATGAACTTAGCAACGTTCATGTCAAAAGAAATAAACTTTTGCTAGATATGAATTAGTAAAGTAATAATCTCGTATCTGTCCAATACAGTGATGATGCTTTTTTAAACTAGATATCCTAAAACGATTAATTCCATTTCTGGTGTCATGCAATATTTGCCAATTATCGGTGATGATAACTGGAATACCCCACCCTTTCTTATGCACCACCATCTTCAGCCTCGGTCAACTTTAGCAAGGTAAGATACGGAGAACAGCCTGTTAGTCCCAACAATGTTAACCTGACAATTTCCATTTTTTCATCCAATCATGTTAGGGCCTTTCACTGGGATTTGCAACTTGGGTCCAATTACAGTGAGTTCTGTGCTGTGGGGAAGCATCTCCCAAGCTGCAAGTCAATAGTTCCTGGACTCATTTCAATTGGCAGACAAGGGGGCCTTCCATCCCACACGCCTAGGCTGGGTTTTGAACCCAAGTCTATCAGGTGAAAAGACAATGTGTACTAATACACTGCATTACTATTACTTGACTTATATTTGATGTTACTGATTCATAAAAAGAAACAAAAATGTGAAAAACATTTTCTGCAGCTAAGCACTGCGTTTATTCCTCTCTGAAAATTCCTGTTACGTGAATACTTGTTTGGAGGGCCCAAATTAAATACTTTATTACGTGTATACCACAAAGCAGAGAGTCACTTTCAGTAAGATATACTGTTCACATTATCCAATAAACTACAGGGAGTTAACAGTAATAGAAGTATCTTAACATTTATTTCACTTTGATTTCTTTTTAACTAATTAATGTTTTGTGGTGAATACATTCACTTGACATAGATTGACAATATATTGGATGAGCAATATTTTACAGTCATTAGGGTGTAGTTCCCTCTGAACAACCTTCTAGTCTCTGACTGGTTGAAGGTGCCAATCAGATGCTTGGCAATTGTGCTGATAGGTCTGGGCCATTTTGAGGGCTGGACCCCATTTACATTGGGATGGCATGTTGTGGCCAGAGTTTGGGTAACCAGGGGTGGTTTTGTCAACCTCTAGGCTGAAGAAAGGAGGTCTGCTGGGGCAGTGGGAGGGAGAGTGCCACAACACAGTGGTCCAGGCTAAATTTGTGGATCCCTGGTGGAGGAGCACTCTTGCTCATCCCAGCCTGATTTAGGAAGCTATTGTTAGGGTTCTCTAGTGCTGGGCCGTCAACTGTTACTAGTCCCATCCAGCCAGCTCAGTAAAAGACAGGCACAGTCTCACTGACATCACAGAATCCCAATCTGAAATGGGCCTATTGCCAGACCCAGGGCCTGCCTCACTGTAGGCCACACCGGACGTTGCCAAGGTAATGGGGCACTGGTGAATGTAAACTATTTTCAGAGTGCTAAACCCCCCCTCCCCCCCACTTCCTAATCTTCAGGCAGAAGGGCTGAAAATGCGGCCCATTGTTCAAGTAAATTAGGCCCTCCTACCCTTTACATGGCCAGATATATCCCTCATAACAGGTGCACAGATAATGTACTTGACAGGTACTTTGTTTAGACTCTTGCATCAATCTACACGAGTCATTATGTACATTGGCTGATTTACACAAGAAATCATACAAATGCATCATTCATTTGCTAGGTAATCCCTATAGGCGTCAGGCTACTAGTTATTTCTCTTTCACATATATTAATTGAACAATTCATCTCGACGCAACTAATATATTTAAATATAAAACAGCACTTGAATTAATTGTACCTGTGATTATTTCTCCTACCTGGCAGGTTGGCTGCAGTCTAGTAAAAATCACAGTGGTAATTTGTAACTGGGCTACTGTTCTTTAACTGTTTCTGCACATATTGAATATCACACTTACAAAATATGTATAAATTCTGACTTCCTAATTTTAGGCTCTTTGTCATCACCTGCAACTTTGCGTCAGTTGCTTTCCCTCCTTTTTGCACAACTTAAACATAAAGAAGGCACTTGGAGAGTACTGGACCAGGTCTATGTGGTCTGCTACTGGGATTGGTTTTGGGTCAAGTTAAGGAAAGTACGAAAAAGAAAACGGAAAGTACCTTCCAAAAATGCTCCTATTCAAAAAAGTTGTGACATGTAAAATTACTGCTCCTCAAGCAAGAAACTGCTTCATTTGGTAGGGTTGTTCCAATTAAAGTAACAAAAAGGACCTAACCATTATATAGTCTTTTCATCTTCCTCAGGAAAAACAGTTACTGAGTTTATTGTGTGGGTTGGTACCACACTGATATTTTTTTTTTACAAAAACTCAGTATTAAGTTCTAAAGACAACATTGACAAAGACAGCATGTTCCAACGTGCAGACGTGCAGTTTTGTCACCGGGATTGGTTCCTCTCTCACAGCAATTTCTTCAGCTTTACAAAACAAAAAAAATGCACACATTCTGGAAGAACTGGTTTGCTGCTTTCATCATCTCCTCCTCCATTTGGATTCTCTCTTGAAGAAGTTTTTTTAGGTCACCAGAAATGTTGCTTCAGACTTTGTCATTTTGTTTTGTTTGTGCTCAAATTTTCTGTTGGGATGCTGATGCATTTTCAAACACTTGTGAAGATTTTGTTCAAGGTCTTGGAAAAATAAGTCCACTTTTCACTTCAGGTTAAAAACCATCAGAGGTCTCTCCTCTCGTTTCTGCCAGGGACTCTTTTTATTCTCACCTTGGTCATCTGCCCCTTCGGAGTGGTCTTGCATCTCCTCCTCCGGGCTGGTGGTGGAATCCCTGTGGATCTCGCTGGTGCTGCTCCTCATGCTGTTCCCTCTGCTGCGATCCCGCCGGTGAATTGTTTCCCTGTGTTCAGAAGTCTCTTCGAGCAAAGGGGTGAGGGAGTTATCCTCCGGTGAACAGACGGCTGTTCTGCTTTCACTGCTGCTCTGCTCAGTGTCATCCATGTAGACCAGCTTACTGTAGGCCATGTTTCCAGGGACTTGCCTATCACGGTCTTCTTTCGCCTTTTTGCCGGGCTTTGTTTCATTCACGTCGACGCCAGAATCTAAGCTAGCATCATTGCTTCCGATCCTTTCTCCTGTCTGTAAATCAATGTAGGAGTGCCGGACATGAGCATTGGAACGGCCATCTAATGATACAAACCAGGCTCTGGGATGTTGGGGCTTTACCCCGAGCTCCAAGAACTTCTTTTCGGTGAGTGCTTGCAGTTCTCCATTCATCTGTGCCATTGCGGACTCATTTAGTAACACTGCCATTGGGCCGCTCATAGAAGAAGAATGGGGTCCCCATCCTTTGCCTTCTCCGTCATCCGATTGGGGGGTCGGCTGTTGCACTTGCTGATGTTGATACTGCTGAGGCCCATGCTGGTGGGACATGGGAGCCCCTTTCATCTCCAACTGTTCTGATGGTACACCCGCTGACTGATCCATGCAAGGATAATCGGAAGTTAATCCCATATAATGGGCAGGTATGACTAAAGTAGGCATTACATTTCTGTACATGTTGTCCTTCATGTGATCGATAGAACCGCAGAAGATCAGTTGACCTGGCTGGGACAATGTCGTAGGCCTGGCCAGGTGATCAACAGACTGGGACATCATGTATTCTGAAGGCTTATTATCCATTTTGTGGCCAACGAGGGATTCAAAAGGTGGCGGCAATGGTGGAGGCGAGGGCGGATCATTCGCACAAAGTTTACTTTCAGCCAAAATACGTCTGGCATGAACCTCTCTGCCTTTTTCATCTATCGGTTGTTGTGAAACCATTGAACTATAGCTTCGTCTGTAGTCGTCCATTAAAGGTGGTTCTAATTCTCCGGAAGCATCCATGGACCTTGCAACTTTCAATGGGAAGCTCTCCACCGGCCTATGGTAGTCTTCTTTAGAATTTCCTCGATGAGCCAAAGTATCAGTGGATGCCTTGCTGATGTGCCTCATCTTCTGACTTGAATCCCGAAATGGAATCTGCTTGAAGAACTCCTCTCGCGAACTCTCAAACTCTCGAGATGTACTGAAGGCGGATTTCAGGATCGGTGTGTGGACATCCATATCCCCATTGGAGGACACCGATTCCAAGTGGCTGGTACTGATCAAATTAATGTGAGACATGGAGGTGGCTTGATCCTTCTTGGAGCTGTCTAAAGTGGAAGCGATTTGTAATTTTCTGTGCTGTTGGCGTGGTTTTAGGCATCTTCTCCTGTTAAATAAAAATTCTATTAGTGAAACTTCTACAAGTTTAAAATCACCACATCTACATTTAAAATGACAGGACAGGTAAACACTTTTACGCATACAACAGAACATAGCTTACATTTCAAACACAACTTAATACAGTGAATTAAAATAATGGATTACCCCACTAAAAATATACTTTCAATTGATTTGACCTTCACCGTTGAAGCAATGGCCTATGCCACTGGTCACAGCCAGGAGTGCATTGAGGTGCTACAACTGACTTTAGCCCCTTGGCTGAGGGGGCATCGAGGGTGAGAGTGGGGTGGGGAACACAAAGTATCAATTCTCCAAACTCCTGGTCACAATTAAGTGATCTTCGCTCTGAAGTGCACATGAACATGAAGCAGGGGCTATCTGAGCTCACCCTTTCACAGCTGAATAACCTATCGATACTCACCATGGACAGCAGTAACGCTGTTTTGTGCACCTGCAGAATCCAACCTGTCATAGCCTAAAACCTCAGTTCCCCTTTTCCACACTAGCCATCATTGTGCCACGTCTGTTAGTTTCAATGTACAGCGATTGGCTACTTCACCCCTGACACTGTACTTTAAAGGTGCATTACAAGAGTTATACAAGCAGCCACATATGAACGTTATTTAAATGAGAGGAGAAGACCATTGGAGCAGCTGTTCCGCCCCATATAGTTGTGATGCATCAGGATACAGACTTTTGGTACCCACCCTGTAATCTCCAGGGAGACGGAGAACATGTAATCAGTAATGCGAACCACAGCTTTGTGACAAACATCACTTTGAGGACTGCAAACACCCAAAAGTATGCAGTGCTACAGAAAAATAAAACCCAGTATTTGTTCACTGTACCCTCAAATGCACTGTTGCTGAGATTGGTAAAGGGATCTTCAGGTATTTCTGCTGTATCCCCTGATCTGTACCAACAATACAAAACTGAATTGAAACCAAAAACCCAGAAGATGATAAAATGATAATGAAATAATACAACACTGACACCACTGGACCTCACTCTAAATTAATCTAAATCAACCTTTATCTACTACTGACTCATTGCATAGCTGATTCATAAAACCATTACTTTATCACTTGGTTATAAGGTTACTCTACTTTTGGCTCTATCATCAAGTGAAAGTGTTATGTTTTCCTGTTCCAGGTGTGACACTGTACAGTCTCGCCAGGCCCCTCTCAGTGTCACCATTCAGGAGTGTCACCTCCACGTAGCAGCACGACTGAAATGGCTGATTCAGTATGCTGAAAATTAAACATCACTCCACAATACACTTTAAACTATACGCTGCAAAATGGATGGTTGCTAATGGCAATAAATTGGGGCTGGGTTTACTCATTCTTGTCATCATACTGGGAAATTGTGGGCACACTGACCAGAATTCCCCCTCAACAGGAAAATCATGGCAACACACCCACGCTTTTGTAACACTCAAGACTGGCAGACAAGCCATCCACCTAGACTAAGAAAATAATTCTTATATTTTGATGGTAAATCCTATTGTTCAATTCCCCATGCTGCACCAGCACCAGCTCCCAGCAGGTGGAGCCTGACTACTAGCATAGAAATCTAATAGTCATGGTTTTGAACCCCATCTCCTGGTGTCCAATGTCTGCAACCCTCAGAATATTCTTTCTGTTCTTAAATGTGCTGATAGTGAACTACAAAAACAAGTCAGAGTTTTGAATGATTCCCTCAAGTAGCAGGACATGCAATCTAGTTTAAAACACCTCAGTTATTTATAACTGAAAACTATGCTGCACAATCTTGTGTTACAGGCCATGAAGTCAGAGGTTAGAGATGTGGCAGATACTCGAAAGGAAAAATGGCTATTTACACAGGGGTTGGAATAAACAATAGAAAATGCTGCACTTTAAGCCCTCCATCATTGAAGCAGCAACCTACCTTTTCAAGCAAGCGAGGGACAGGGCACGCCAACAAAGGAGACACCCTCTCTCCAACTTGTTTAACTTCAAATTTTAAAAATTCCTTCGGTAGCCAGGCTGCCATTGTGGCAGGGAAACCGCTCCTTAGGGGAGACCTGTGGCTGCAGCTGAAGCCAGGCAGTGGGGAGGGACGGACTCTAGGCCTGCCAGAAAGCGCTGGTTCTCGATCTACCACTGGGAGGCTGTCCCCAGTCTCCAGGGACCTGAAGGCCAACTGGAAAATTCTAGTTGGCCTCTGATATTAGGCCTGAATTGGCTTTTTTTTATATTCTTTCACGAGGTGTGAGCATCACATTTGTTGCTCATCTCTAACTGCCCTTGAACTGAACATTTCAGAGGGCAGTTAAGAGTCAACCATATTGCTGTGGGGGTCTGGTGTCACATGTAGACCAGACCAGGTAAGGATTGCAGATTTACTTCCCTAAAGGACATTAGGGAACCAGGTGGATCTTTATGACAATTGATGACAGTTTCATGGTTACCATTACTGAGACTAGCTTTATTTTCCAGATTCCTTATAGAATTGAATTTAAACTCCTCCAGCTGCTCTGGTGGGATTTGAACCCCTGTCCCCAGAGCATTAGGCTGGGTCTCTGGATTACTAGTCCAGTGACATTACCACTACACCACTATCTCCCCCTGACCTTTAACAAGGTCAATTAGCTACCCAACACCTGTGGGTGAGTAGCCCTGCTGCACCCACCCACCCTTCTCCCCCCATTCCATCCTGCCTCCAGGAGAATGGCCCAGGGCAGGTTGGAGCCAGGGAACGGTCATGATGTCTGGCAGCGTGAATGTATGTGCCATCTCGCCTTTGTGCTCACCCCCACTGGGGGTGAACTTTCTGACCCCAAACCCGCTTTTGTCGAAATGACCAGTGCTGGGAACTAAATCAGGAAATCAGCAGGCCAGCTGGTGTCAGTATTTTCAGGTCCTGTCTGCCTTTTCTCCCCAACCTGGGCGGGGCCAGAAAGTTCAGCCCAAAGTAATTATAGTCCAACAAGAGCACAACTTTCATTAGTTAGTGATTGGAGCAAACATTTGCTGTAAAAAAAACCCAACAAACTTCACAGGGTTACCAATAGCAAAGTCTCTTGTGAAATTTAATAGTCCAAGGACTACAAAGTTAATTTGACTTCCCCAGTTAATAGTTGCTTGTAGCTTTAGCCTGAGTCAGTTAGCTGGTTGTACGTTTAGGCTGCTGTGCCTCAGTCAGGTAGACTTTGTCAGTTCTCAGCTAAAGGTCTGAGCTGAGATCGGGAATTTCATACCGAAGAGGACAGAAGAAGATAGCAACTTCCTCTATCACCTCTTAACATGTTCATAAGCTTAAGGATCCTGAAAATCAATCAGTGGGGGGCAAGTGATCTTTGACGCAGTACGTTCCACCCTCCTGGGTGTTCGGGACCCAAGGAGCAAATGATCCTTGAAGGGGGAATAAAGGGGTAAAAGGGAGAAGAAAAAAAAAATTAGACACTGATTGTGAAGAAAACAACAAAACACGTCACAGGTTTACCTGCAATAATAGAGAAGCAAGCACAGAAGAACCAAAACCAAAAGAGCCATCGCTCCAAGAATGGTGAGCAGAAATATGGTATGGTAGGTTGTGATGTCTCCAAATCTCGAGGGGTTGACTGCAGCTGTAAACAAATAATAAAATTCTGAGTTACAAGTTAATAAACTTCAAAAGAAAGCCAGTATGACAGAAGCAGACATAAATGGCTACATTATTCAACATCAGCCTTTGAAAAATGTCCTTTGTGCCCTTGTTTATTATTACTTGCCAGAAGGCGAACATTAGGGTTTTTAAGTAACAGGGAGGGATTAAAACAAACCTATCTGTTTTTGATATAAAAATCCCACCTACCCACCATATCCCCTCATTTCTTCTTCATCCAGAAAGACATTTAATCATATCTTGAACCCATTTATCATGTTTGTTATTATGCCCTCTTTGGGTGGGAATGTCCTGCCCATTTTCCCTCATTCCTAATTTCCAAATCATTAACTTATATGCTTTACTAGTGAACCACAAGTTGGTGTTTAAAAATATTTTTAACCTAAGAGGGTGGGAGTAGGGAAGACTGGTAAAACTGACTACATCCAGAAATACTTCCAGATCCCTTGTTTATTTTTTTACAAATAACTCTAGCCTGTCTTAAGTATTTGCACTTACTACACAGTGGAACATTAGTCATAAGGTTACGTAGAATATACACAGTATAGTAGACGTCTTAGATTGCCAAGATACTATTTATATGCATAATTTTTACCAGTAAAATGCACAGCATTAAGATATTAATGTTGCAACTTTTCTATTTAAATTCAGCTGAAACATTGTTTATTCTGTCAACGAGTGTTGTTCAGACAAATTGTCACCCTTGCACTCGGTTCTGGCGTGAGTGTGCGCATTGTGAAGTGAAGAATCCAGTCCTGGTGTCTGTTAGGATTTGTCCAAGACAGGTGATTCTCTGTTATAAGCAGAGAATTCACATTTCCGTTATAATTCTCCAAAAGAAATATTCTCTCAAGTCAAGGCAACATTTAAAGCCAGGTTTCTGGACGGACACGGCCAGTTTTACACAGCTCTGGTTTGAGTTTCCAACATTTATTTCTGCAGCTGTGCGGTTCTCGCAAGCCAAATGTGGAAAAGGGATTTCAACAGGAAACTGGGCAAAACCCAAGGCCTCTCAGTCCCTGTGAGTGACTAATAATGTGTCAGGAACACTTAAACATCAAGGGTAAAAGCTGCTGAGAATGGTGATATAGTAATCCCACTCGAGATGCTGTGCAGATAATCTTGTCCAAGCATTTACTAAGATGAGAATAGTTATTATTTGCAAGAATTGTACCTTCCAGGGTCTTATTAGAATTGAACCTTGGCTGATTTTTCCCTTCCTGACTCCAAGGGACCAAAGGCCATTGAGACCCATGTTAAACTCACCAGCTGTTTCGTTAGTTTAATGTAATAATCCCAGCAATATTACCAGGGATGAAAGGTTTCAGTTACGTTGAGAGACTAGAGAAAGTGGGGTTGTTCTCCTCAGAGCAGAGAAGATATTGAGGAGATTTAATAGAAGTGTTCAAAATCATGAAGGGTTTTGATACAGTAAATAAGGAAAATGGTTTGTAGTGACGGAAGGATTGGTAACCAGGGAACGCAGACTTAAGGTAATTGGAAAACCAGAGGGGCCTTATGGAAACAAATATTTGCACGAGTTGCTATATTTTGGAATGCATCACTTGAAAGGAAACAGATTCAATAATAGCTTTCAAAGTAAGTTAGATAAATACTTGAAAAGGGAAAAAAATGCCAGATTATGGTGAAAGAGCAAGGGTATGGGACTAATTGGACAGCTCTTTCCAAGAGCTGGCACACTCATGATGGGCTGAACGATGCTGTAAAATTCTAAGAAGTGGAACACTAAAATGGAAAGCCAAGAAGAATTTAATACTTTAATTCCTGTGAAATATTGTTGGCAAGCCTCTCGATATTCAAATTCAGCCCATACTGATGAGATTGAAAGTTTATTTCTGTGACTGTGGCGTCCTGTGTATCATATGTTTGGGCCGTTCAAACTCAATCCATGGGGTGGGTGTGAGTTCATGCCTGTAGCTCACCATTGGGTAACGTTCCTCACTCTCAGCGGTTTGTGTGGGAAATGGAAATTTTTATCCAATGATGGGACTGAGATACATTGAAGATAACCACAAGTGGTATTATCCTCAGTGAATGCTACACCTAACCTGAGAAATGCTTCAAGCAAAGGGACTTCATCCTCCAGTAACCACTTGCTTTGATAAATGCAAATTTTACATAAAAACAAATAAAATGATCAAAGTCTGACGAAGACTTTCTTTTGTCAGAGTCTAGCAACTGCATAATGTAGTACTCAATTGTTCAGTGTTTGACTGTGTGTGTCTGTTGACTCTTCTCTGTTCTGTGTGCTGTTAGTCAAGCCTGGATGTGGTGACTGAGAAGGAGAAACTAAACTGAAAGCAAACAGTAAGCGTGAGTATGGACATTTAAAAAGCACTGTAAATAAAGTTCCCGTTCAGACATAGAAACTGGTGTGTCATCTCTTCATATCTCCGAGACATAAAACACAACACATAGAATGAGTTGTCATTCAAATATAGAATTGTAATATCTTACAGCACAGAAGGGGCTATTCGACCCATCAAATTGTGTCAGCTCTTTGAAAGGGCTATCCAATTGGGCCCTAGCCCCTGTCTATATTTTTCTTTTCAAAGTATATATCCAAATCCCTTTTGAAATATGTTTGGCATTCAATCATTACCATCACTAACAGCGTTTGTGAACTGCAACACATCTTAATTCCTAGTGTAATTGCGGATTTAAAGTTACAATACAAAATCAGGGCTGAAAGCAGATCAGATCTGCAAAAATATTACATCCAGCAGCCTTGGTCATAAGTTCCCAACCACTTCTCAAATCTTCAATGTTGCACCCACACACCATCTGGGTTTATTCACTATAGGCTTATGAAGTTCAGCATATTTAATTAGTTTAGTAAAAGAATGGGGATCCCTTCAGACACACAATTGTGGTCCAACGAGATCCTTGCCTAGCTCGCCTGACCTGAATACCAACACCAGAATTAATCCTGCTCAATGCAACTTAGGAAGGCCATTTGGCCCATCTTAGTCCTTCCATCCAGAAAGGTCTTACAGTGCACACTTCTCTTCCTCAACCCCTCCCATTTACTGCAGCATCCTATTGTGTTTTGGAAGAAGTAACACAGGTGGAACCCACAATACCAGGCTTCTCCACATATTGGTCCAAAGAAAGAAAAGGATTTGCATTTATGCGCCGCTTTCACAAGCTCAGGGTGTCCCAGTGTGGTTTCATAGCCAATGAGGTGCATTTGAAGAAGAATCACAGTTGTAATGTAGGAGCTCAAAGGCCACTTGGGAAATGTCTGAACCACAATCTATTTTCAAGACTTTGATCTGGATTTTCGCTGAGTCAGGATGACTTGGGAGACCTTTAAAAATAGCGGGCAGGGCCCATGTAAGGAAGCTCCGCCTCTATTGCCAGCAGAACCCATTTTTGCCAGAAAAGTGAGGGGGATGGGGTGTGAATCGTACTGGCAGGAAGCCAGAATTCAGCAGGACCATGTGATTTGACTGCTGAGTACAAACACACCCAAAACACCCAATGTTTGTTGTTCCAACATCCTTAACTCTCAGCTATGGGAACCATGATTTTATGGAGAAGATTAAAATGCTTGTGGTCTGTTTAAAGGTCATGATCTGAAGTGATTTAAATCCACATCCCTTAAAATTTGAAAAAAAAGTCTATATCTTTCACTTTGAGTGAAAAAACAGACACCAGTGCTGGAGTGTATTGATTGACAGACCATCTGGTGTAGCTTACAAGAAGCAATCAGCTATCCGTTTTTGCAATTTCAATAGAACCCATTGTTTAAAATTTCCCAGGATTTGTTATTATACCTGAGGCCTTTATGAATGCTTGGCTGAGTTTCAAAAGGTCCAGAACCACTTAGTTTATCGGGGCGGCTGTGTTCACATTTTGATTGGCAGTTTGAAGAGTTTATTAAAGGATTTTATGTCTTTAATGTATTAAATGAAAGAGATATTTGGTTGTACAACAGATTGACCACTTGAGGGGGATTTAAATTTTATGAATAGGTTCTATGAATGAGCATTTATTTTCCAGTGTGAAGTGTGTTTGAGTCAGAGTTTATTAGGCTGAAGTTTAATTTTTTTCATCTTCAGTTCAAAGGTATAGCTTCTGAGGTCTGCCCATGGTCACGAATGGGTGAGAGGCTATGGAAGAGACATGGGGGCATGGAGGTTATAAAGATCATGAAGAATTATTAGGTAAACTGCCTGGTGAGATAATAACGAGGGGACACAAATTGAAGATAGGCACAAAACAAATTAAAGTGAAGGTTAGACAAAATAGCTTTACACAGAAGAGTGAGAATGTTGAATTCTCTGCCAGAAATTGTGGAAACAGGGACCATAAATTCCTTTAAAACAAAATTAAGACAGTTGCCACAAAATGTGGCAACATATTGGGCAGAAAGTAACTCCCCAACACATCAGAGATCGTATAATTGAGTACTAAGGTATGGGGTGGAGAGTCCGTCAGCTTCATGACTTGCCCCGATTAAGGTGGGGTGGGAAATATCAAGGTCAGCCTTCCCACCCTAGAGGTCAATTAAGACTCTTAAGTGGCCAATTAAGGGCCTCAACCTGCTGCTGTCAGTAGAATACTAGCGGCAGGAAGGCATATGCCACATGCTATAACCCTACGTCCTATGCCAAGGTATATTTGTTGGGTTACCTGGGGCTGGGGATGTCGGGAAGTCGGCTTTGCTGACTAGGCCAGCATTTATTGCCCATCCCTAATTTCCCTTGAATAGGTGGTGGTGAGCTGCCTTCTTGAACCGCTGCAATCTCTGCTGCTGCTCTGGACCTCCTACTGTCCGAGCTGTGGCCACCATCATACCTAACAGTGGTGCTGCTGGGACTGTACAGCTGCTGGCCATATGTTTGTCTGGCAGCTCCTGGAGTTAGGATCTTCTCTTTAAAGGCAATGGGAGCCAGGACGGCAGACAGTAGACTGCCTGATAGCATTAAATCCCATCAGAGCTCCTGGAAATGCCTGTGGAAGGTTTGCCACCAGCTTTCTGGCCAGTGGATGGGGCCACGACCTTGGCCGTTAAGCTCAGCCCATTTTGTATAATGAGCAGTGGGGTGCCTTGATGGGGAAAGCGGCCCGTTTCAATGCTGTAAGATTTTGTGATTCTGCCCATCCCCTGTTAAATGCCCTCATGATTTGATTGCAAGTGCTTAATTTACTTCTGGAATATATAGTTGTGATACTGTACATCTCATTTACTTGGCAAAACGTCAGCCATGGCTCAGTGGGTAGCACTCTCAGTAAGAAGGTTATTAGATCAAGCCCCACTCCTGAGACTTGAGCACAAAGTCAAGGCTGACAGTCCAACGCAGTACTGAGGGAGTGTTACACTGGCGGAGCTGCCGTCTTTCAGATGAGATGTAGGAGATCCCTTCGATCTTCCAAGGAGGGTGTAAAAGATCCCATGGCTCTATTTCGAAGAGCAGGGGCATTCTCCCTGATGTGCTCGCCAATTTATCCTTCAATCAGCATCACTAAAAATAGGTTATCTGGTGATTATCATACTGCTGTTTGAGAGAGTTTACTGTGCACAAATTGGCTGGTACATTTCCAAAATTCCAACATTGGCCATACTTCAAGAAGTACTTCATTAGCTGTAATATGCTTTGGGATGTTTTGAGGTTGTGAAAGGCACTATATAAATGCAAGTCTTCCTTTCTTATTAAGCCCCAAACTTCCACGCTGCAGGTTTTTGATTTATTTTTTGATGTCCGAGTGACCTTCTGTGCATCTGACTCACTTTTTACCACTCTCCATGCTCCAGTAAACCTATTACTGACAGGAGGTCCTATTGTTCCCTTTCAGATCGTGGGAGGATACAATCCAGGAATCGAATACTTTAAAATAAATTCACTGGAGTTTTAGATGCAAACAGAGTTCCGTATGATGATTGCGTTCGACAGCAGGAACTACTCAAAAGTCAATACTTGGTTCCTGATCTGCTCACTAAAGGAGCAACTTTAGTCTCTCTCTTCATAAAAAGCAGGATTTAGACAAACCATTCCAGCTTACCTTGGGTTAACGGAAACATGGCTGCGGCCCAGTAGCCTAGCTGCGGAGCAATGTATGACCACGTGAACTGGCCTCCGTCGTTCTTAATCACCCCGGTTCCACTTCTGAGCCAGGCCCCTGAAAAACAGGTTGTTGAAAAGTGGTCACATGCACTGAAATTCAGAGCTGGCTGCACAGCAAGTCTTCAGCAGCCAAAATGTTTCTTCCCACCCCTCTGTTCAGCCTCTGAACCATACTCAGGAGTCATTGGAGAGATTTGCTGTCTTCTGACTTTGATTTACGGAAGAGCACCGCATGTTTAGAAAAGATGACTGCATTTGGAGAAAATGCAAAATTTTACCAAGAAATTTTTTCCTCTCTCAATGGCTGAACTGCATGATTGATGCTCTTGTAACTCTGGTAAGATTCATAAACCTACAAAAGGTTTGCAGTTTAAGGGAATCACAGAGATACAATTCTGGAAAAAGGAGAAAGCGGGGATCCAGGAAATGCCGAGATTAAATAAAAGACTACAAAATTCTGAGGTCCCATACTTTTATGGTCTGGAAAACACTGACATGAATTTACAGCACAGAAACAGGCCATTCTGCCCAACAGGTCTTTGCTGGTGTACATGCTCCACACAGGCCTCTTCCCACCTTAGTTCATCTCACCTAATTCCCATATCCTTCTATTCCATTCTCCCTCGTCTATTGATCTAACTTCCTCTTAAACGCTTACATGCTACTCACCCCAAACATGTGTTCCCTACTCCCACTAGTCTCTGACTAAATAAGCTTCTCTCGAGTTACTCATTGAATTCATTAGCGAGTATCTTACATTTATGACCCCTAGTTTTGAACTCCCCCGTACGTGGAAAAACTCCACATGTACCTTATTGAACCCCTTCATGATATTAAAGATCTCTATCATATCACCCTCAGCCTGCACTTTCTGGAGAAAAGACACCCAGCCTGTTCAATCTTTCCTGACCGTTAGAACCTGTCAGTTCGGATCTCATCCTTGTAAAATATTTTTTCATAAGACCATAAGAAATAGGAACTGGAGTAGACCATATTCCACCTCAAGTCTGCTCCGCCATTCAATAAAAATCTGGTCAAACTTGTGTATCAACTCCACTTTCCTGCCCCATCTTAACATCCTTCCAAGTTCCTCGGTGCCCCAATCTCAGCCTTAAATTTACTCATCGACTAAGCATCCACAGCTCTCTAGGGTAGGATATTTCAAAGATTTATCCCTCTGAATGAAAACATTTCTTCTCATCTTA
This sequence comes from Cetorhinus maximus, assembly GCF_964194155.1. Classification (NCBI taxonomy): domain Eukaryota; kingdom Metazoa; phylum Chordata; class Chondrichthyes; order Lamniformes; family Cetorhinidae; genus Cetorhinus; species Cetorhinus maximus. Next base: position 33,215,259 of record NC_135903.1, on the reverse strand, counting down.
GTTCTAAACAGCTGAGTGCTTATCCTGACATTATGACCCTGAATTTTATACTGTCCAGCCAGTGGTCTGGGCCCATCAATATCGACCCTGTCAAATGCTCTAAGACTTTTACACATTTCAATGATTTTTCTGAACTCCAGAGAATATGGGCTTATTCTATTCAACCTTTCCTCACAGGACAGCCCTTTCATCCCAGGAATCAATCTGGTGAACCTTTATTGCACCCCTGCTGAGGCAGGTATATCCTTTCTTAGATAAAGATACCAAAACTTTACACAATACTCCAAGTGTCGTGTCACCAAAGTGCTACAGAAATGTAGCAAGATTTCCTTCTTCTTATATTCCAAGCCCACTTGCAATAAAGGCCAATATACTATTTGCCTAAAATAAAAACAAAAAATGCTGGAAACACTTAACAGGTCTGACAGCATCCATGGACAGAGAAGCAAGTTAACATTTCAGGTTTGTGACCTTTCATCAGTACTATTTGCCCTCTTCATTGCTTGCTCTGCTTGAATATTAACTTTCAGTGATTCGTGTGCAAGGACCACAAATTCCTTTGAATAGAAACATTTAATAGCTTCTGAACTTTCAAAAAATATTCTGTGTTTCCTTTCTTCCTACCAAAATGGATAATTTCATACTTTCCCACAATAATTTCCATCTACCACCTTCTTGGCCAATGACTTAACTGGACTGTATCCCTTTGTATCCTCCATGGAGTTTACTGTGCCACCTAGCTTTATGTCATTAGCAAACTTGGATACATTGCACTTCGATATATATCGCCACCCTAAAAATAACCGTTTATTCCTAATCTCTATTTTCTCTCTGTTAACTAATCCTCAGTCCATGCTAATATATTACTCCCGATCCCATTAGCCCTAATCTCGTGCGTTGCCACCTCTTGTGTGGCACCTTATCGTATACTTTCTGAAAATCCAAAGATACTACATCCACAGGTTCTCCCTCATCTGTTGTAATAGTTATATCTTTAAAAAAGAACTCTAATAGTTTTGTCAAACATGATTTGCATTTCATAAAAATGTGTTGACCCTGCCAAATCATAATATAATTTTCCATGTGTCTTATCACCGCATCCATAATAATAGATTCCAGCATTTTCCCTATTACAGATGTCAGGCCAACTAGCCTATACTTCCCTGTTTTCTCTCTCTCTCTCCTTTTCTTAATAGCGGGGTGACATTTGCTACCTACCAGTCCACGGAGACCATTCTAGAATCTAATCCCTAACTCTGGAAAATCAAAACCAATGCATCCACTATCCCTGCAGGCAACTCCTTTAAAATCCTAGGATGTAGACCATCAAGCCCAGGGGATATGTTGGATTTCAGTCCCATTAATTTGTCCAGTAATTTACTGTTACTCATATTAATTACTTTAAGTTCCTCACTCTCATTAAACCCTTGGTTCACCACAATCCTCGGTAGGTTCTTTATATCTTCTACTGTGAGGACAGGCAAAAGTACTTGCTTAATCTCTCAGTCATTTCCTTATTCCCCATTATAATTTCTCCTGCCTCTGAGGGACCTACATTTGCTTTCGCTAATCACTTCTTCACATAGTTGTAAAAGCTTTTTGAATCTTTTTTCATATTTCTGCAAGTTTACTCTCATATTCTATTTTCCCTCTCTTTATCAATTTCTTGGGCATCCATTGCTGATTTTAAAACTCCCGATCCTCAAGTTTACTATTCTTTTTGGCAACATTGTAAACCTCTTCTTCTGCTGCAGTCATCCATTTCATTTTATAGCCGGGGCCAGGGATTGAACCTGTAATGAAGGTCATCAGCTTCAATCCCTAGTGTATATTGCATTGGGTCATGTAGAAAGGGGCAGTTCCTACACCTCACTGCTATCTATTAACATGGAGCACATGAGCACAATTCTGATTACACCAGTTGTAAAATTAAATAAACAGCCAACAGCACCAATGTGTAGACCAACCAGCTGGATCAAGTCATGAAGGAAAAGAGAGGTCATGGTAGCAAAACTCTGCTGCTTGTATCTTAACTCACATCAAGTCCCGTTCACTCATCACATTGGCTCCCGGTCTGGCAACACATCAATTTTAAAATTCTTGCCCTTACTTTCAAATCCACCTCTCCCTATCTCTGTAATGTCTGCCACAACCCTGAGATCTCTGCGCTTCCCCCAATTGAGGCCTCTTGCACATCCCAATATTCATTACTCTACTATGGATGGTCATTCCTTCAGCTGCTTAGGCCCTAAGCTCTGGAGTTCCCTCCCTAAACCTTTCCACCTCTGCACATCTCTCTCCTCCTTTAAGGCAATCATTAAAATCTTCCTTTTTAACCAAGTTTTTGGTCATCTGTCCCAATATCTTATATGGCCTGGCATCACATTTGCCTTATAATGCTCCTGTGAAGTGCTTTGGGACATTTTAGTATGCTAAAGTTGCTATATAAATGCAAGTTGTTGTTGTATACTGTAAGTGATATAGTGGTGAAATTTGTAGATAGTTTTTATTGTGGTAAAGATAAAGCAACAGAGCATCAATCACCCTTCTGATGGCTAAGACTGTGGATACAGAGATGGTGGATAAATGAGGAGAAGCTGGTAACTATACATAAAGATGGAGGAGTCAGAGGTGAATAAAGGTGGGATTTGCTGCATTCTCTGGCTACAGTGACAATAGAGCTTATTTTCTGAACATACATTCCTAACATGGAGATTCATCTGTCACAGCATAGAGTGGAATCCTCTTCCCCATCAATAATATTGTGGGGACCATGTTTGCTAGCTGTGCTCCCAGTGGCAGAGGTTCTGGGCATATTTGGGCAATCAGCCTCAATACCGAAGAGACTAGAAGATTCTGAGTGAGGGTCTGGCTTGAGCTAACAAGGAAATGGAGGATGGAAAAACTCAGCAGGTCTAGCAGCATCTGTGGAGAGAGAAACAGAGTTAACGTTTTGAGTCCTTCTTCAGGTCACGTGGGCTCAAAACGTTAACTCTGTTTCTCTCTCCACAGATGCTGCTAGACCTGCTGAATTTTTCCAGCATTTTCTGTTTTTGTTTCAGGTTTCCAGCATCCACAGTATTTTTCTTTTATTTTAAGGAAATGGGGGGAATGGGAAGAAAGAGAGTGGTACCATATACAGTGAGCTGACAGGAGGTGCAGATATCCGAATGTGGACAAGAATGTCAGAAACATGCAGCAAACCAATTAAACACATCAAGTGTGTCTGTAGTAACAGGCACTTGCTGAGATAAAAAAAAGTTAATTTTGATAAAGAGAAAGAATCCTTTCAGATGACATTTTCTGGTTTTCATTACATTGCACTGAACGGAATGCCTAATAATCTGAACCACTGCTTTATTATAGTAACTGAAGAAGTTATATATTCTGTTTTTATTACAACATTTTGGGCATTCTGCCAGTTTTTTGGGGATCACATTCCAGAATTTATTTTCAGCAGTCTTGCAAATAAATCACGATTTAGTGTTAATAGATGTCAAACTGATGTAAACTTATTTGGCAAATTTCTTTTGGGGGTGGGGCGGGGGGGGGTGGCGGTTGGTGATGAGGGATAAGAATTTGACTTTATGCTATTGGTAGAGCATATGCTAGCAAGTCAGGAGAGATGGAAAATGGGCTGCTGACTCGCTAGTGCCATCGCACAAAGTCAAGATCTACCCCAAGAGTTGGATCTATCACAATGGCATCATGGATAAAAACATCGGTACACTTTAGGCATGATCATATTTCTGTGCCGGTTTCAGGAGCGAGTTAGGGCAGACTTCCTGCACTGTTTATTTCAGTTACACTTTCATCCCAAATGTTAGATTAGATTACTTAACTCTGTCCCCAAGCCACTTTCATTCTATAACCCAATAAATGTAAAGTGTTGATCCTGTTATGTGAACACTTTGCTGTTCAAATGCTGCACTTGCAACCGTTTACAACCCAACTTACACTTTCTGTACAACCTGTTGAAAAAGCTGTGCTATTTTTAACATTTAAATCTCTATATATTCCTGCCCTCACCACTCGACCCCCAAATTCTCCCCAAATCTCTTCCTCCAAGTACTGGCCCTAACAGAGGCCCAGGGCGACTGGCCCCCAGTCTCCCCCCTAAGTGATCATTTTTCACCATTTCATCATGTTTCATTTTTTTTTGCAAGAGTGCCAGGCAGCTAATCAACTATGGACACCATCACAACTGAGCCTAATGCTGTCCTCATCCCAACATACTTACTAGTGGAGGGCCACTCAACAGTAATTGGCGAGGGGAAGGAGCTCTGGTTCACGAGGGTAATGCAGTTGATGTGGAGTTCCAAAAGGCATTTGAAACAGTGCCACACAACAGGCTTGCGAGCAAAGTTTGAGCTCGTGGAATAAAACGCTCAGTAGCAACATGGATATAAAATCACCTGAGTGACAGGAAACAGAGAGTAGTGGTGAAGAGTTGTTTTTCAGAATGGAGGAAGGTTTATTTTTGGGGTTCCGCATGTGTTGGTGTTAGGACCCCTGCTCTTCTTGATTTATAATGACCTAGAATTTTGCAGAGGACATAAAACTTGGAAGTATTGGAAACCGTGGAGAGAATAGTGTTAAACTTCAAAAGGACAGACAGGTTGGTGGAATGCATGGACAAGTGGCAGATGAAATTTAACACAGTGAAGTGACATGATTTATTTTGATAGGAAGAACAGGAAAGACAATGTAAAATAAAGAGCACAATTCTAAAGGGGATGCAGAAGCAGGGGAACCTGGAGGTATAAATGTGCAAATCATTGAGGATTGCAGGGCAGGTTGAGAGAGCAATTAATAAAACATACGGGATCCTGGGCTTTATTAATAAAGGCATAGAGTAAAAAGGCAAGGAAGTTATGATAAACCTGTATAAACATTGGTATAGCCTCAACCGGAGTATTGCATCCAGTTCTGCACACCACACTTTAGGAAGGATGTGAAGGCATTTGAGAGGGTGCAGAAAAGATTCATGAGAATGGTTCCAGGGATGAGGAACTTCAGTTACATAGATAGATTGGAGAAGCTGGGGCTATAAGGTTGACCAGGGATTTGATAAAGGTATTCAAAATCATGAAGGGACTGGACTGCGTAGATAAGAAGAAACTGTTCCTAGTGATGGAAGGATCAAGAACCAAAGGAAAATGATTTAAGGTGATTGACAAAAGAAGCAAAAGCGATATGAGGAAAATCTTTTTTACGCAGCAAGTGGTTAGGGTCTGGAATACACTGCCTGAGAGTGTGGTGGAGGTAGATTCAAAAATGGCCTTCAAAAGAGAATTGAAGAGGAAAAAGGAAGGGAAGTGGCAGTTAATTAATTGCTCTTGCAAAGAGTTAGCAAGGACATGATGGGCTGCATTCCCTCCTTCTGTGCTGTAACCATTTTATGATTCCCTATTTTAGCCTAGGAGTGCTGATTCCAACATAGTATCTCAAGTATTACCCCAGCTGGAGTCAACTGTTTCACCACAGGATGGAGATCAGGTTAGGGACCTTCTAGTTTCCATTCTTTTAAGAACATCAGAATATAAGAAATAGGAGCAGGAGTAGACCATAACGCCCATGAACCCTGTTCCGCCATTCAATACGATCATGGCTGATCGTGGGCTTAAACTCCAATTTCTAGCCCGCGCCCCATATCCCTTGACCAAAATTCTGTTTATCTCAGCCTTAAACATATTCCATGATTGCACATCCACAACCCTCTGGCGTAGGGAATTCCAAAGGTTCACAAACCTTAGAGTGAAGAAATTTCTCCTCATCTCAGTCCTAAATGATCGATCCCTTACCTTGGAACTGTGCTCCCTTGTTCTAGATTCCCCAGTCAGAGGAAATAATTTCTCAGTATCTACTCTTTGTACTGCACTGACCAATATCTTTTTGAACAAAGCCATCAGGTGGAGCACTTCAACTAATATGAACCTTGTTACACTTCAGAAGATCTCTCAGCACAATTAAACTTGATCAACAGAAAGGTTTTTGTGGTATTTTACTGTGAGTTGCTGACAAATGAATAATGCAATGGGCCAAACACAAGAGGAGCCTTCTTATTCAGTCATCAGGAACTGACTACCTTCTAACAATCTTACAACAGACTGAGAAAATGAGGATTCTTTTTACAGGTAAAAAGACTGCGATTGAGCAATAATTAATTAAGACAAGCTGGCAAATTAGCCAATCAGTTATCCTCCTGAGTCACAGCACTCCCAGATAATTCTAACAGTTACAAACACTGCTGGCATCAGTCTGTCTGTAAGTAAGTGGTACACTCACCACATTCAATCACCCAAAGGTTCAGGGAGCTCACTAATTAAATCCTATTTACTTATATTCTGAAACCCATTCGATCTGATTTCATCTCATTTTTGATGGGTCTATTTTTGTTACTGTGGACGTTTCTGTTTGGAGCTAAAAAGTCTCTCTCATGCACTTTGTTTCTTTAATATTGCCAGTATCTATTCACAGTCACTCATATTAAAATACGAGATGACAAGTGCTCAATACGAAAACTACAAAACCCGTTATGAAACACACCAACATCATGCAAATAACACTGAACCCATTTATACACATTTAGTATATGCCAGAGATACCCAATTTATAGGAATTAAAATAAACACTGAAAATCATAGAAACCTACTGCATAGAAGGAGGCCATTTGGCCCATTGTGCCTGCGCTGGCTCCTTGAAAGAGCTACTCAATTAGTCACATTCCCTTGCTCGTTTCCCACAGCCCTGCAAATGTTTCCCCTTCAAATATTTACTTAGAAACTTAATTGTGGGAGAGCAGCCAGAAGCCTATTAAAACGGCAAGCAAATGATAAATTGACTAGAAAGTGCCTTTTGCAATTAAATATTGCAAGGCTTTACAAGGAGGTCACTTAGATAGAGTGGAAGGGTTTAGGGAAATGAGTCAAAAAGGTAGGTGAATCTAACCCAGCATCTTACTTGGGGGTTCCTTCACCCGGACAAAAGTCACATCTGGGAATGCTGCATCCGTGTTTGAGAGTCGTTTGATTTTTGATGCAATGTTCCATGCTATTCCTGCACTCTTTCTGTGCCCTAATTCACGTTTGCCACAAAAGCTTGTGTTCTTCTTCTAGGTCTGCCATCTGTCTACCCGCTCTCAGACTTGCAAGCCAGTCATAGAGATAAGCTTCCTCGAAGAATGGTCAGCGACAGAAATGGAAAGCTCAAGCTCTCATACATCCCTCCCCAGTTCTGAAGCCAGCGCAGTCCTGTTTGCCTTTAAGACGACAGAAATTACAGCTGATACCGCGCATATGTCTCACTGACACACCAATGCTATTGCATTAATTGCCAAGATTAATTGCAAAGTCAAAGCAAAGCAATCAAGTTAGAACTGTGCTTATCCTATGTTTGCGCGTGCACCTATCAGACGTGAGTGCAATCCTGGAGTCGAAGTGCATTTCATCCAACTGGGCCCTGTCAATCTACCATTGTACTCCACTTGTTTTATACAGCTCTGGGGGCAAAGTTTTCATAAATATTTAACACAATAGTATCCTAGTAAAGTTTCTAACATTATATTTGTTTGACAAGATAATTAATGGCAAGAAGGTTTGATTCCAATTTAAAGCCATGAATATTCCAGTGATCCTAAAAATATATTTCACTAGACCCACAATAAACATCTCAGATTTTGTTGTGCATTCATCACCTCAAGGAATGTGGGCACGGGCGAATGCAATGTTTCCCCAGGCTTTACAAATGCATACTGCTGGGCTTCACGGGCAGAGTACACTCAAATGTCTGTTCATGTGTGAGGCATCCCACTGGCAATACAGACTGATAAGACTACCCCTCCCCCATCATAGGAATAGGAATAAACCATTCAGCCCCTCAAGCCTGTTAAACTATTCAGTGAGATTATGGCTGATCTGTATAGCGCCAGCTCAAGAGTAAAATAGACAACATATCTATTGCAGAGCAGAACTTCCTGTAGTCCTCACTTCCTTTCCTACTCCTGTAACAAGGTCAACCTGGCAAATAATGGTATCTCCTCCTGCCCTCCACACCCCATGAAGAGGTTTTCTCCACCACCATTACAACAGTGAATACCCTTCAAAAGTATTTCATTGGCTGTAAAATATTTTGGGACATTGTGAACTAAAAGGTGCTATAGAAATGCAAGTCCTTTTTGTACTGATTTATTGAAGATACATTGAGCATCGTATAACTCATCATAATGACAGTACCATACATGCACCGCTGTAACCCTGTACTGAGGTGATTTAGGTCTGGACCCTTTGAAAGTGAAGCTCCCCCTTTACACCCTGTTTTAAAAATGCAATAATCAAGACGATTTAGCATTTATTTTAAACATTTAAACATCAACTAAATAAACAATGAACACTGAAATTTCTGAGCCTTGCACCACCCCCTAATATGGCACAATGTTCAGCACCATTCATGACTCCCTAGATACTGAAGAATTCCATGTCCAAATGCAGCAAGACCTGGACAATATCCAGGCTTGAGCTGCTAAGTGGCAAGTAACAGTCGTGCCACACAAGTGCCAGGCAATGCCCATCTCCAAGAGAGAATAACCATCGCCCTTTGACAATCAATGGCATTATCATCGCTGAATCCCCCATTATCAACATCCTAGCGGTAACCATTGATGAGAAACTGAACTGGACTAGTCATACAAAAACTGTGGCTACAAAAGCAGGTCAGAGACGAGTAACTCATCTCCTGGCTCCCCAAAGCCTGTCCACCATCTACAAGGCACAAGTCAGGAGTGTGATGGAATACTCTCCACTTGTCTGGATGAGTGCAGCTCCAACAACACTCAAGAAGCTCAACACCATCCAGGACAAAGCAGCCGACTTGATCGGCACCCCATCCACAAACATCCACTCCCTCCATCACCGATGCACAGTGGCAGCAGTGTGTACCGTCTACAAGGTGCACTGCAGGAACTCACCAAGGATCCTTAGACAGCACCTTCCAAACCCACAACCATTACCATCTAGAAGGGCAAGGGCAGTGGATGCATGGGAACACCACCACCTCCCTAACAGCACTATGGGTGTACCTACACCACGCAGACTGCAGCGGTTCAAGAAGGCAGCTCGCCACCACCTTCTCAAGGGAAATTAGGGATGGGCAATAAATGCTGACCTACCCAGTGATGCCCACATCCCATAAATGAGTAAAAAAAAACTGCCCTAATATCTCCTTATATGGCTCAGTGCCAAATCTTGCTTTATAATACTCCAGTGCAGCACCTTGGGATATTTTATCATGTTAAAGCTCCTATACAGTTGTTCTTGACTATACTTTCAAGAAGCACTTTGGGAGTTTTATTTTGTTAAATGTGCTAAACATAAATACAATTTGATGTTATATGAGTATATAGATGAGTATCAGTGGAAATCATAGCTGGACTGAATCTCTTAGTGATGTAAGTTAATGTGCTGCCTCCCTTTAACCCAACTACATATGACCCTTATAACATCATCTCCGCTAATGACAACCAAGAGGTTATTTTTCAAGTTTACTGGGATCATGCCTGAATCTCAGGAAAGGTGAAGGACATTACGTTTGACAGTGGAGACTTTGGGTTATCAGCTTTAATTGGATATTCTAATTGGTGCTAAACAAGAAGCAAGGAGCAAATCAGAATTTAGGGCGTTGCTCTCCCAAATACATTTCAAGAACACTTCCACAGTATCCAGTCTATAAGGAGAGCTGTGCAGTAATTGGTGGCTCCTGCACAGCTGTACCGATTTTTAATTAAATTGTCACTTTGAGGCGCTAGAAATTGTGGTACCCGACAGTTAAGCTGCAGGAGAGTTGAATGCTGCAGGTGAAGTAGAGTTCAACATGAATCCATTACACAACTGTGAACCAGCAATATAAAATGGGGGTTTTCTAGGAGATCAGCTGTGTCTGTTTCGTGCTACTGATTTTTTTGTTTGATGGGGGAAACGGTTTTTCTCATCATAATAAGAGGTCACTACATTCATCTAGAGGGAGGTCTTGTGGTGCAGTGGGTAGCGTCCCTGCATTTAAGCCAGAAGCTCCAGGTTTCAGTCCCATGCAGATAATTATAGCCTGAGATGGCTCATCAGATCACTCAATCTTCCTATGTTTGACCTGTCGTTTGAAACAATTTCAGTTCATAATGGTATAAATGTAAGAAGCTTATAAAGGACAGCTCACTAAAAAATGGCACTCAGGTGAAAAACCAACATCAGACTCCAATGTCTAAAGTGCTAGGGCTCTCAAACTCATGATTATCCATCTTGTGAGATGGGCCAAGGCTAAATGACTCTAGGTGGGAGGAGTGCTATGGCAATCTGTATTGGTCAAGGCCATAGAATGGGAGGAAGAAAGCTCCCAATCTAAGACAAGTTGAGCAAGGCGGGGGGGTGGAATCAGAAAGGATAATCCTTCATGTGTACCTTAAAGGTCGTCCATCTGCCCTTTTGGAGCCAGAGTCACAACATCAGACAGACTGAATGTATCAATAACTAACAACGAGGACTTGGCGATCTCATTGCAGAGCACTGGACTCTCAGTCGGTGAACTTGGGGGTCAAGATCCAGATTCAAATGGACAACCTCAATATTGCTCTGTTGTCATCGCCCTATCATTGCAGTAGAGATGTTTGCAGGCTGGAGTGTCTCATCCTATCTGAAGGGCCTGAAACGTGTACTCGTCGAGTGTGCGCGATCGGCGGGCCAGGAAGCTGACGTGATATTCGCTTCTGGCTGCGATTGCAACTGACACTCAATTTCACACTGGCTGGCCAATCAGCAGGCAGCCAGTACGGAACACATGCCCAGAGCAGCTCAGAGCTGCCGGGGAGGGGGGAGGGGAGGGGGGCGCGGTGGTGGGGGTAGGGCAGGTGCTGAGACATGAGAGGGTGTGGGCAGGTGCTTTAAAACAAGCTCCCTGAATGCTGACAACTGCTGTGGAGCTGCCTCAGGAGCTGCAGTATTGTTCAAAGGAAATTTGCACACACAAAAATTGCCCCAAACTCTCTCTAATGCAACTACAAACAACTGACAACATTGGCTTAATAGGAATTTTGATTGCCGGCGGGTGTGTTTCCGACTTCCACGCGTGTCCGCCAACCATGATAAGGTGCGACGTCGCTATGACATTGGGACGCCTGCTGACATTTTTACTTGCGCAATTTTGCGCTAGTTCAGGTTGGCCGCGTGTCCAATCGCAGCATGTGAAATTCCAGCCAAAGAGAAGATATCAATGAAGATGACCACAGTGGCAATGAATCCACCTTGATTCAACTGGACAATAGGGTGTTATCCTTCAAAACTTCAAATGCACTTTTTGTCAGTCAACCAAACCTGAAGCATGAGCTCCCTCATTTAATAGCAACCTCCCATGATTTAATTGCATCACATTAAGCCTCAGCCTATGAGTATTGAAATTTAGCTGGCTTTTCCAGAGTTTAAAAGGCTTAGCATTTCCATTCTTGCTTAACAACAATTGTGTTCACTGTCTCTCAAACTCCAGTCGCCACTGTCTATTGTGTTGCTCAAATAGCACAATAATGAGTCAGCATGTCAACAGTCCCACATCAGCTGCTTGGCTGTAAAGCTTCTCAAGGTGCCCCGGATTGTGTCTGTGAACAAATTCCTCTTTTGGGGCCTCAGAAGACTTGCCTTAATTACCATCATAAATCAAACATGCTCACCCTCCCCTTTGAACCTTCATTATTCCTCTACCGTATGTTCAATCAGACAGTGTGAAGGAAAACTGAAATATTTCAACAGAATTATCAACTTAGTTGATTGGATTAATTAGAAATGCGGCTTGAAATGAAATTGCATTGCCAATTTAAATTAATTCAAACTGATTTTAATCTTAGATTTTAGATACTAACTTTTGACATGTTTAGGTGGTTTTGACTCATAGGGATTGTTGATCTGAGAGAATACAGCAATCCACCACCAACACTTCAACAGCATCTGCAAGCCCTGTGATCCCTACGATTATGACAAGAACTACCTGCGTCAGGGGAACACTGTGACCTCCATCGGCCCTCCACCTCCACCCCCATCTCCAATTCATTCAACATCCTGACTAGATCATTTATGCCATTCCTTCATTATTGCTGGATTAGAAACCTGGAATTCCATACCTGACAATGGGGGCACCATCACCACAATGTCTGCAGCAGCTCAAGAGGGTGGCCCACTATCACCTTCTCTGGGCAAATAGCAATGGGCAATAATGTAGCCCTGCCAGCATCAGGCACATCCAAAGGACAATTTTTTTTAAGTTGTTGAATTGCTAAGGAGCAGGGACAGACTGAAGAGCATGTTAGTTTTCCCGTTTCGGAGAAAATTGCACCTAGAATGAACAACAAGCAGACATACATAGGACTAGTACAAGGTGGGGTAATGTGACTTTACCTCCGGTTACAGTGACATTCACTTAAACTGACGTTGACCTGAGCCATTCCCATGGAGATCAATCTGGTCAAAACTGACATTGATTTAGTGAGTATTCTACAGTCTGTTGTGATTGGCTACTAGAGGCTACTTTACAGTGCTCACTGAATTACCCAAGGGAGATTTATCAATCAGAGAAAGGGGGTAAAGCTAAAAATTATTCTTTAGCTTTGTCACATCTTTCCTATGACATGATGTAGATATTAAAATAGAGGATCAAATACATTGGGAGAAAGGACCATAAGACCATAAAACATAGGAGCAGAAGTAGGCCATTCGGCCCATTGAGTCTGCTCCATCATTCAATGAGATCATGGCTGATCTGATAATCCTCAAATCCACTTTCCTGCCTTTTCCCCATAGCCTTTGGTTCCCTTAATGATTAAAAATCTGTCTATCTCAACCTTGAATATACTTAACAACCCAGCCTCCACAGCCCTCTGCAGTAAAGAATTCCACAGATTCACCACCCTCAGAGAAGAATTTCCTCCTTATCTCTGTTTTAAGTGAGCGACCCCTTACTCTGAGATTATGCCCCCTGGTCCTAGACTCTCCCAGTAAGGGAAACAGCCTCTCAGAGTCTACCATGTCAACCCCAAGAATCTTATATGTTTCAATAAGGTCACCCCTCTTCTTCTAAACTCCAATGAGTACAGACTCAGCCTACTCAACCTCTCCTCAGAAGAAAACCCCTCCATACCCAGGATCAACCTAATGAACCTTCTCTGGGCTGCCTCCAATGACAGTATATCTTTCATTAGATAAGGGGACCAAAACTGTTCACATTATTCCAGGTGTGATATAACCAGTGCCTTGTATAGTTTTAGCAAGACTTCCCTATTTTTATAATCCATTCCCTTTGAAATAAAGGCCAACATTGTATTTGCCTTCCCTATTACCTGCTGAACTTGTATGCTAGCTTTTTGTAATTCATGCACGAGGACTCCCAAATGCCTCTATGCTGCAGCCTTCTGTAGTCTTTCTCCATTTAAATAATATTCAGCTCCTCTATTCTTCCTGCCAAAGTGCATAAGCTCACATTTTCCCACATTATATTCCATTTGCCAAGTTTTTGCCCACTCACTTAATCCCGCTGTAGACTCTTTGTATCATCCTCACCACTTGCCTTCTCACCTATTTTTGTGTCATCCGCAAACTTGGTGATTGTACATTCACTTCCCTCATCCAAATCATTAATATATATATTGTAAATAATTGTGGCCCCAGCACTGATCCCTGTGACACTCCACTTGTTACAGGTTGCCATCCTGAAAATAACTTGCTGTCTTTTATTAGTTAGCCAATCCTCTATCCATGCTAATATACTACCCCCAACGCCAGGGGCTCTTATTTTTTTAAATAGCCTTATGTGCGGTACCTTATCAAACGTCTTTTGGAAATTCAAATATATTACATCTATTGGTTCTCCTTTATCTATCCTGCTTGTTACCTCCTCAAAGAAGTCTAATAAATTTATTAGGCATGATTTCCCCATCATGAAGCCATGCTGACTCTGCTTGATTAGATTATGCATTTCTAAATGCTCTATTACATCCTTTATGATAGACTGTAACATTTTCCCAATGACGGATGTTAAGCTAACTGGCCTATAGTTACCTAGTTTTTGTTCCCCTCCCTTTTTGAATAAGGGTGTTACATTGTCAGTTTTCCAGTCCTTTGGGATTTTTCCAGAATCTAAGGATTCTTGGAAGATTACCACCAGTGCATCCACTATTTGTGTAGCTACTTCCTTTAATATCCTAGGATGCTACCCATCAGGTCCAGGGTACTTATTGGCCTTTAGCCCCATCAGTTTCCCTAATAGTTTTTCTCTAGTGATAGTTATTGTACTTATTTCCTCCCCGCCTTTTGCCCCTTGATTATTTAATATTTTTGGAATGCTATTAGTGTCTTCCACTGTGAAGACTGAAGCAAAGTATTCAACTCCTTTGCCATTTCCTAGTTCCCCATTATTATTTCCCCAGGCTCATTCTCTAAGGGACCTATATCCACTTTGGCCCTTTTTCTTCCTTTTTATGTATTTAAAGAAGCTCTTACGCTCCGTTTTTACATTACTTGCTAGTTTACCCTCTAAGTTTATTTTCTCTATTTTTTTTTGGTCATCTTTTTGTTGTCCGTCCTTGGCCTGCTGCAATGTTCCAGTGAAGCCGAACGCAAACTGGAGGAACAGCACCTCATCTTCCGACTAGGCACTTTACAGCCTTCCGGACTTAACAATGAGTTCAACAACTTCAGACCATGAACTCTCTCCTCCATCCTCACCCCCCACTTTATTTAATCCCCTTTTTTCTATATTCAATTTTACTTTTTATCCACATTATTATTTTTACTTGTACTCATTCATTCATGGTTGTATCCCCTTTTTTATCCCCCGTTTTATCCCATTTTCTGTCCCTTTTTCTCCCACCGTCCATTCTCCCACCCCATAAAGGGCCATCTGTTACTTGTTTCATGTTGCTCTTTCACACAACGCTACCCTTGTTTTGCTATCATCACATTCTGCTTTCTTACCTTTATGCCACTATCATCACCTTTTTTAGCCATTACCATTAACACTCCCTTTTCCCTTTAGTTCATGACATCTTTGTCAATCCCTCCTTTGTCCCCACCTATCGCTGGCCTTCTATCCGTCTTCACCTGCTCCACCCCCACCCCACCACCTTAAACAGTATAAATTTCATCACATTTCCCCTTTTCTTCAGTTCTGAAGAAGGGTCATATGGACTCGAAACGTTAACTCTGTCTCTCTCTCCACCGATGCTGTCAGGCTTTTCCAGCATTTTCTGTTTTTGTTTCAGGTTTCCAGCATCCGCAGTATTTTGCTTTTATCTTCGTGGATAATAGGTGAGTTGGCATGGTGGGTGTAAGGGCAAAGGGTGGTGGGTGGGGCATGGGCAGCATGCTATGGGGTGGGTGGAGAGGCATAGGTTGGCACAGAGGCTATAAAGGGCCGTGGGGGTGGGTGGGAGCATACCTTGGCATGAGGGCTATGAAAGCCCATAGGGGTGGGTGGGAGCATGGATGGGGCATGAAGAGTGTGTGGGGACGCAAGAGGGGTGAGGGCTGGAGGGGCGTTTCACCTTTCATTCATTTTCCATTTTTCAACACAGTGCCGGAGCCCCGAGACAGGCCTTCCACCCAGCCATGCCTCTGCACGCACCAGCCTTCTCACTTCTTCCCGAGTCGCCTGCCCCGACTCCTATTCTAGCCTGCCCTCCTGGACCCAAAATCTGACATCTGGGCAGCTATTTTTAAAGGTCAGGTTCGCGGAGCCAGGAATAGCTCTGACTTAGTAATTGTCAGGATCCAGGAGTTAAATACAGCTTACTACAGGCAATTTAATTGCAACTGCAGCCATGGGCGGGAGGTAACTTCGTACCACGCTTAAATCAGGCCCCAAGCATGAAGAAAAGGTTGGCTCAGGCTCAGGAACTGGAGTACAGCCACCATGTCAAGGAAAGCAGGAAAGCCTGGTGCTGAGAGCAGATGAATGCCAACCCTCCAGGATTAGCCTGGAGTCTCCGGGCATTGAAGATCAATCTCCAGGACACAGCTGTTGGCAGTTCTGGAGAAAAATCATCAGAACGTTAAAAAAGGTTTTTTTTTCCTGTCATTTTCTTTGAACATTTCTCTTTACCGGGTATAGAAATATTGAAAATAGGATGATAAAAATGTTATTTGGCTGGCATTCAAGCATCATCCAATTGGGGAATGAGTCTTTTTGCTTTCCACTTGGCGTGAGAAGGCAGTACGTCACAAGGATGGATGTGTTGGTCGGCTAATAGCTGGAGCACACAAACATACAAATTAGAAGCAGGAATAGGCCCCTCGGGCCTGCTCTGCCATTCAATAAGATTATGGTTGATCTAACTGTAACTTCAAATCCACATTTCTGCCTACATCCAATAACCTTTCACCCCCCTTGCTTATCAAGGATCAAGGTGCATGGGGACAAGTCAATGTGATGACACCTCCAGGAATCTGGCAATCCTATGAGAGCTGACAGGCAGTAGTCTTGGCTGCAGAGAGGCCAGTGACAAATAGGAAGTGACAACAGTCTGTAGAGAGCGAGGCAGTGCTCTGAAGGCTGGAAAGTAAACCATATCAGCCCAGAAGGAAAGAGACTGGATCAAGAGTAAGCTCTGTAGTGAACATGAACATAGCCACAGGTTCTTGATAATACTGTACTAATCACATGATTTTCAAGAATCAGATAGTTAATTCAACAGTGAGGCTTACATCAGTACTCAAGACACTTATATTTTAGCAAAATAAATAGATTATCCCTACGCCTGGATGGCTTGTCTCCCTACAGCCAAGGCTTTACTCCTCTTCACCCGGTCAAAGGGCTATTTTCTTAAACCACATTTTTTCTCTGAAGGAGTATGTCAGGCTTTCTCCTCAGGCACAACTCAGCTCAAGGGCTGAGCAGAGAGTGATGGATTTAGAAACTACATCCTACTCTCTGATAAAAGCAAAATACTGCAGATGCTGGAAATTCTGAAATAAAACAGAAAATGCTGGAAAAACTCAGCAGGTCTGGCAGCATCTGCGGAGAGAGGAAACAGATTCAACGTTTCGAGTCCATATGACTCTTCTTTAGAGCTGAAGAGAGGTAGAAATGTGACGGATTTTATACTGTTTAAGAGGGGGTGGAGCAGGTGGAGCAAAATAGAAAGTCAGGGATAGGTGGGAGCTCAAGGGAGATTTGACAAAGATGTCATGGGCACAAGACAAAGGGATTGTTAATAGTGTTAAAGACTAAAGAAGGTGCTGATAGTGGCAAAAAGGTAAGATAGCAGAATGTGTTAATAGCATAACAAGGGTCAGAACGCTGAAGGAAAAGCATAAGAACAAGTGACAGAAGGCCCTGTGGGGTTGGGGGAGGTCTACTGTATTCACTGCTCTCAATGCACTTTATTCTACATTGGGAAGGCTAAAGTCAGACTGAGTGACCGCTTTGCGGAACACCTACACTCAGTCCACAAGCATGGCCCAGACCTTCATGCTGCTTGCCATTTCAACTCATCATCTTGCTCTCATGCTCACATGTCCATCATTGGCCTGCCACAATGTTCCAGTGAAGCCCAACACAAACTGGCGGAACAGCACCTCATCTTCCGACTGGGAACTTTACAACCTTCTGGACTGAACATTTGAGTTCAAAGACTTCAGACCATGAACATTTGTTTTCCCAATCCCTCCTCCCCTCACCCCACAGAGCCATCTGTCACTTGTTCTTATGTTTTGCTTTCACAGAGCGCTGACCCTTGTTCTGCTATTAACACATTCTGCTATCTTACCTTTATGCCACTATCAGCATCTTCTTTAGTCTTTAATACTACCATTAACAATCCCTTTGTCTTATCTCCATGACATGTTTGTCAAATCTCTCCTGAGCTCCCACCTATCTCTGATCTTCTATCTTGCTTCACCTGCTCCACCCCTTCTTAAACAATATAAAACCCATCACATTTCCAGCTCTCTTCAGCTCTGGGGAAAAGTCATACAGACTCAAAAAGTTAACTCTGTTTCTCTCTCCACAGACGCTGCCAGGCCTGCTGAGTTTTTCCAGCATTTTCTGTTTTTATTTCTCCCACTAGGTCTTTGACAGGTACAGTCAGCACCAACAAGTTGTAATTATATTTCATTTCATATTGCATCAATCCAATACAGGTCTTCACAACTGTCTCAAAATGCCCAGTGCTATCAAAATTGCCAGTAATTTATGGAAGAGGACGCTACCAAAGATGATTAATCTATTTTATGAGCAATGCTAGCGCAAATAAATTCAGCTTCAATGCTTTTCTGAGGAAGGATCATGTCAAAATCAAGTGAGCTCTGCTACTGCCCGCTCCTGCTTCCTCTCAATGACTAATAACAGGACGATAAAAGGAATACACTTTAAAAAGGTAATGCAGGAATTAATTTGTCATTCGATTTACCAAAATAACACATATGTAATGGAGGCCGGGTTTTCTGGCAATCAGTGGAAGATTACTGCTCAGTTAACCTGCAGTGAAGACCGTCATAATCAATAATTCTCTTGAGTGAATGTCTTCATGCATCAAGAACATGCACTGCACCAACATCAGCTGCCAGTACATTGGCACATTCTCTACAGTTTATGAAGCAATCTGAGGAGAGTTGCTGGCAAGCCATTTTCCCCCAGGACAGCTAGGACTGTGACAGCTTGTTGACAGTTTTAACTAACAATGCAGTAGCCATTTTATTTAATAATACACATTGAAGGTCCCCTGTCCAATCCCACAAGTTTAGAGGCCTCAGCCAGCACAGCAATTGGGTTGCCAAGGTTGGATCTAGCATACCTGAGGGGGATGGCTGGGGGCAGGGGGTTTTAAATTAGCCAGGTTCCTGCTTTTGATGGCTAACCTGTCACGTTGTTCATTCTATAACAACTTGCTGGCACTCATTGTGTAGAATCGTTAATGATGACCATTCGACAGATGTAGGCTTCCAGATGGGCACAACACAAAAGAAGTTGTCACTCATACAATGTCAGTGTTTGAAGCCACATTAAGGGGAACTTACATCGGTATTATTTGAACAGTTAATCTATACTGATATTCCAGTGCAGTACTGAGGGAGTACTGCACCGTCAGAGGTGCCTTCTTTTGAATGAGATGCTAAACTGAGGCATCCTCTGCTCTCTCAGATAGATGCAAACAATTCCGTGACACTATTTTGAAGATGAACAGGGGAGTTTCTCAGACAATATCTGTCCCTCAATCAACATCCATAAGGAAAAACAGATGATCTGGTCACTATCACATTGCTGTTTGTGGGAGCTTACTGTACACATGTTTCTGCCGCATTCCATAGTTTATAACAGTGACTACACTTCTTGATTGCTTCATTAGTTCTGAAACACTTTGGCATTTCATGAGGTTGTGAAAAATACTATATAAATCCAAGTCTCTTTTTTCACTTTCATAGAATTCTCCACTCATCACAGCCATTCAGTCACCGCAGCGAAACTGCTCTTGATTCATTCATGGGATGTGGGCTTCGCTGACCTGGGCCAGCATTTATTGCCCATCCCTAGTTGCCCTTGAGAAGGCGGTGGTGAGCTGCCTTCTTGAACCGCTGCAGTCCACGTGGTGTAGGTACACCCACAGTGCTGTTAGGAAGGGAGTTCCAGGATTTTGACCCAGCGACAGTGAAAGAACAGCGATGTATTTCCAAGTCAGGATGGTGAGTGACTTGGAGGGGAACTTCCAGGTGGTGGTGTTTTCATCTATCTGCTGCCCTTGTCCTCCTAGATGGTCATGGTCGTGGGTTTGGAAGGTGCTGTCTAAGGAGCCTTGGTGAATTCCTGCAGTGCATCCAGTAGATGGTACACACCGCTGCTACTGTGTGTCGGTGGTGGAGAGAGTGAATGTTTGTGGATGTGGTGCCAATCAAGCGGGCTGCTTTGTCCTGGACGGTGTCAAGCTTCTTTAATGTTGTGGGAGCTGCACTCATCCAGGCAAATGGAGAGAATTCCATCACACTCCTGACTTGTGCCTTGTAAATGGTGGACAGGCTTTGGGGAGTCAGGTGGTGAGTTACTTGTCGCAGGATTCTTAGCCTCTGACCTGCTCTTGTAGCCACAGTGTTTATATGGCTAATCCAGTTCAGTTTCTGATCAATGGTAACCCCAGGGTTGATGGTGGGGGATTCAGTGATGGTAATGCCATTGAACGTCAAGGGGCAATGGTTAGTTTCTCTCTTCTTGGAGATGGTCATTGCCTGGCACTTGTGTGGTGCGAATATTACTTGCCACTTGTCAGCTCAAGCCTGGATATTGTCCAGGTCTTGCTGCATTTGGACATGTACTGCTTTAGTATCTGAGAAGTCGCGAATGGTGCTGAACATTGTGCAATCATCAGCGAACATCCCCACTTCTGACCTTATGATGGAAGGAAGGTCATTGATGAAGCAGCTGAAGATGGTTGGGCTGAGGACACTACCCTGAGGAACTCCTGTAGCGATTTCCTGGAGGTGAGATGACTGACCTCCAACAACCACAAACATCTTCCTTTTGTGCTAGGTATGATCCCAACCAGAAGAGTGTTTCCCCTCCCAATGACTCCAGTTTTGCTAGGGCTCCTTGATGCCACACTCGGTCAAATGCTGCCTTGATGTCAAGGGCTGTCACTCTCACCTCACCTTGGGAGGCCAGCTCTTTAGTCAATGTTTGAACCAAGGCTGTAGTGAGGTCAGAGGTGAGTGGCCTTGGCGGAACCCAAACTGGCATCAGTGAGCAGGTTATTGATAAGCAAGTGCCGTTTCATAGCACTATTGATGACCCCTTCCATTACTTTACTGATCATCGAGAGTAGATTGATGGGGCGGTAATTGGCCGGGTTGGATTTGTCCTGCTTTTTGTGTACAGGACATACCTGGGCAATTTTCCACATAGCTGGGTAGATGCCAGTGTTGTAGCTGTACTGGAACAGCTTGGCTAGGGGCGCAGCAAGTTCTGGAGCACAAGTCTTCAGTACTATTGCCAGGGCCCATTGCCTTTGTGCTATCCAGTGCCTTTAACCGTTTCTTGATATCATGTGGAGGGAATCGAATTGGCTGAAGATCTGTGATGCTGGGGACCTCTGGAGGAGGCCGAGATGGATCATCCACTCCTGGCTGAAGAGTATAGCAAATGCTTCAGCCTTTTCTTTTGCACTGATGTGCTGGGCTCCCCCATTATTGAGGATGGGGATATTTTGGGAGCCTCCTCCTCCAGTGAGTTGTTTAATTTTCCACCACCATTCACGACTGGATGTGGCAGGGCTGCAGAGCTTAGATCTGATCCGTTGGTTGTGGGGTCGCTTAGCTCTGTCTATCACTTGCTGCTTATGCTGTTTGGCACATAAGTAGTCCTGTGTTATAGCTTCAACAGGCTGACACCTCATTTTTATGTATGACTGGTGCTGCTCCTGCACTCTTCACTGAGCCAGGGTTGATCCCCTGGCTTGATGGTAATGTTAGAGTGGGAGATGTGCCAGGGCTTGAGGTTATACACTGTGTTCAATTCTGCTGCTGCTGATGGCGCACAGTGCCTCGTGGATGCCCAGGTTTGTTGGTGGTAGTGCTACACAACACGGTTGGTCAGTAGTGGTGCTACCGAGCCACTCTTGAAGTCCCCCACCCAGAGTATATTCTGCGCCCTTGCCACCATCAGAGCTTCCTCCAAGTGATGTTAACATGGAGGATTCATCAGCTGAGCGAGGGCAGGAAGGTGGTAATCAACAGGAGGTTTCCTTGCCCATGTTTGACCTGATGTTTGACTTCATGTCGCCACCTCTGCTGGGTCTGTCCTTCCCGTGGGACAGGCCATAAGGTATGATTCCATGAGGGCATTTGAGAGTCAATAGCATCGCTGTGGGTCTGGGCTCACATGTAGGCCAGGTAAGGGTAAAGATTTCCTTCCCTGAAGGACATTAGTGAACCAGATGGGGCATTGGTTTTATGGTCATCATTAGGCTTTTTAATTCCATATTTTTATTGAATTCAAATTCCACCGCCTGCTTTGGCGGGATTCGAACCCAGGTCCCCAGGTTCTGGGTCTCTGGGTTACTAGTCCAGTGACACTACCACTATGCCATCGCCTCCCCTAAAATATCTGTACACTTCTGCAAGTGCTGTAGTTTGAAAATATTACACAAAAAAGCAACCGCTGACAAAATGACAAATGGTTGCACGAGTGCAAAAATGCAAAATGTGGACAGATTGGGAAGTATCGACATTTCTTGATACACAGAAGCAGCTACTTCAATATTGCTTAAACAGCGAGGTAGATGAGGCGAAGTCCTCAGCTGTAACCCTTCAGATAACCTCACAGTGCTATGGTGTGCTGTAAATCATGTTGGTGTCAGTACATCTGTGTTAAGGTTTCATCAGGCGATGCCCCCTCTGTGCTTTCTCCACAGGAGACGTCCGAATACCATGCCCCTAACACAGCAGGAATCAAAGCTTTTTCTAAAGAACCATATGCCCACCCCAGCTGTTACCAGTGGACAGATTTATAGGATCCTTGCAGTGTCTTGTTTTTCATTTGTCAAAAGGACAAGTGGAAATGATTCACTTCTCTAAGGATTTGAGAGAGAGATGTAGAGAATTTCGTACTATGATGACCTTTGACCTGGAAGCAGGAGAATATGGAAAATTTGTAATTTCTTTAAAATGTCTGTGGAATCTGTAATTGTTTTTAAGAATGTTTGAAAACGACTTTTAAGAATTTGCATCAGCTGTAAAGGGATCAATTATAATTTACTTGGATAATAAGAAACATCGGCGTGTGAGAGAGACCTGGCAACTCTCGGCCTACAAACAGTACCAGCAGAAAGGAAAGATATTGATACCGTGTGGCCAGACACAAAGGAGAGCTGCAGACACAAAGGATGAAGGCACCCATGCAGACACAAAGAGAAAGCAGACAGAGGCATAAAGAGGAACACACTGAATTCTTGCGAGGAGAGGAAGCAAGTCCCTCTCAGGAAGAGGTGTCAGTTTTTCTGACAGTTTTTCTGTTTGGCAGAAAAGGAGACAGGATCTCTTGAAAGTAACGTACAAACTGACTAAAAATGTCCAACACTTAGAAAGCTGTGTGAATAGCTTGGAGATGCTAAAGAGCTGGGTGCTTTTCCAGAAGTGGCCAAACCATGAACCAGGTAACTTCTTCATTGATTGGTCGGTTGAAGAACAATGCTGGAAAGCGACACCATCAGGGCTGTCATGAAGCAAGGGAGAGGGGGTTCATAGAAGTGCGCCTTGCTGATGATAATCGCACCTGTGAAACTCAGGGGTGAAAGCCATTTTCGGATAGGACTCCTGACTTACCCTGCATGAATGAAGAACAGCATATTGTGGAACTGTGTAGCTACATAATGCCATATATGCTGAAGAGGAATGCTTGTGATTGTGTATCGTTGTTGCATCGAATGTTTAAAGTGAAATTTACATTTTTATTTTAAGTATCATTTGCCTGTTAATTCATGTGTAATTTTCATTGGTTCTGATCTGTGTTGAAGTAAAAGCTACAAGAAGACTTCATTTGGGGATCATTTGGTAAATATTTTTTTTTTTTTTTGGTTTACAGTTCCTCCATGGGGATTATAACAATACCTTGACCGAGTTTAAAATCCCCAAGATCCCATTACCGTTCACTCCAGATGATCCTGGAGAGGAGCATCCGGTGTCCACTAGTACATCTGAATCCTTCCATGACCAGAGGGCACCCTAGCAAGTGTCTGATAGACACGCAGGAGAACACGAATGATTTTGTTTTATACGTTTCCTTTTGATTCTGTTGAAAGTGGACTTAAACTCTCTTATTGGTTGTGCCTCAGTGGGGCACATTGAAATTTGTTTCTCTGTTTATGATGGGGCCACCCAGCAATATCTTTATGGGTCAATTAAAATGAGGCAATTGGTTCTGAATTTGTTGGGGCTAAATGGTAGTGGCGCAATTATAGTTATTATCATCTTGAAAAAGAAACCAAGGACATGAAAACGCTATTCTTTCCAGTCACTCCTGCTTCCCTCCCCCCACCCCAACTTATATTCAAAAACACTTCCCTCAGGGGGTTATCTGACAGTACATGATGACTGATAGGTCAACATAGAATTCCAGTGGACAACCACATTAAAACAATATTATAAGCTTAAGCTAATTATGTGCATTGTTCCCGGACAATGCAGGTGTAAGACATCCATGCAATGGGTCTAGCAGCATCAGCTGCATAACCATTTCCTTATTACCTATAACACAATCACAGTGCTATCAGATACACACTGCCCCCATTCAATGCACAAACAGGGTAATATATGCTAGCAGTGACTTGTAAGGTTGAAATCAATCCTAATGTTCTGTAGATGCCACTACCATGACAATAAAGATCAAATAATTTCTGAATGTCAACAAAACCACAGGACCTCTTGCAGTAAAACTGACTGTAAACCTTCTTTCAATGTTCTGGTGATTTTCTTTTTTTTTGCATTTATCAAGGTGAATGATGTCAGTGCTATGGAGTGGAACACTATCTATTCTAGACCCCAGGGAAGCCATAACAAGAGCACAAGTAGACTCAAACTTCCTCTCCTTTGCAGTACTGCATACTTTAACCCTAAGCTCAAAACAACTTCTGTGCATCAGTGGGATTCCCACCTTTTACCAGCTAAAACTATGGGCTGAGTGAGTGACCTACTTCAGTGCCAGGCTGTGCTGAACAATGGTGTCATGGGGGCCTGTGCAAATTAAAAACTGAATTCCATAACCCTGTGGTTACTGCACACACCGGACACTAGTTTTTATTATTAAGTGTGAATCCTAACGCCCTACAATTGGTGCTTGTGCATACATTCCATATTTGCAATAACAATGCACTTTCAATTCTGAAACATTGAACATTTTCCTTCTCAAATCTTAAAACCAGCAAGGTAACCAAACACAACCCAGAAAATGTGTCTAATAACCACTCGTTAACACTGGCTCCAAATCTCATATGATGGTCATAATTCTGTCACACCAGCTAGATGTGGCTCCTCGAGTTTTCATTAATCATTGATGCTTCATAATGTCAGCTAATGGCATATGGTCAACCAATTCTGCATTGGTTACTCTGGTTGCATTGACCATCCAATTCTTGTACAGTGATTGCCAAATGTAACACTTCCAGTATGGCACACTTTGGGTGGAAATTTCCATGCCCTCGGACATTGGGCACACTCTTCAGCACAATATGGCGAGGTGGTCAGAAATTGGTTTCACGACGTTGTGAAACCAGTTTGTGATCGTCTACTCAGCCTGTCGATGGCGGGCTGTGTTTCCTGCCATCAGACATTGGGAACTTCACTGTAATATCATCTGCCTATCATTATAAGGCCAGCCTGCCGGAATCACCCCCCGTCCCCACTCCCCCGCTGGATCGTCTGCCCACATCAGCCTGATTGCATGCCAGCGTGTTTCACAACTGCATATATAAGGCGGGCTGCGCTTTGAGGTGAGTGCACATTAACGGGTTTGCAGTGGGGGGTATGCTGGTGGTGGTGGTGGAGGGAAGTGGCCACGCATTTGGGAAACCTTGTATAAGAAGTGTCCATCCCTCTGCAGCTGAGACAGTTCAGACACCGCCACATTGATATGCATGGGGTCAGACCTCTAACTTATCTGCCCAGTCAAACAACGCAGAGGCATGAAAGTGCCACCAAGTGCTCCAGAGCTTTTCACCCCCTTGGGCACAGACTGCAAACTAAAGAGTGTTTAAGTGCATTGCAGAACATTTAGAAGACTGGGCACATTGTACAAGCAGTCACTGGTGGAAGTGCTCACAATCCCTTGCAATGTCATCATCCCGGTTTGGACCAGTCTCCCCCATGATTCAAGCTATCAGTGCAGCCTTGCAGTGTGGATTATGAAAACGCCTGCACCTGGGCTGAGAGCACAGTGTGTAGTGCAATGGGCGAGGCTGCCGCCAATCAGTCAGGTGGAGTGGGGTGGGGGTTGTTGGGGTTTCGGCTAGCAGTGCACTACTCTCTGGCTATCCAAGTGGTGGCCAGCGCTCTCCAAGATGCATTAAGGGGCCTTCAGACTTAAAGCGAGGTTCTTAGTATACCCAAGCTAACCCACGCAGCCCTCTCTTTCATCCTGCTGGAGGAATACATCAGGAGCATAGAGTCTGGTGAACTAGCTGTATACCGTGTCACCTACAGAGAGTAGAGACGACAGAGAAGGGAGCGACGTAGGCACCTGGCTGCGCAGAGGAAAGAGCAGTGCCCTCAGGTGGAAGGGGCAGCTGGGGTTCCCACATATACTGCTGAAGAGCCACAGCAAGCCATCATTGGTTGGTGCCTAGGTAGACCCAGGGTCTATAGACGCCATCTTTCATTCCTGCAGATGGCCGACGATCAGTGTTGCTGAAGACTGCACATGTCTAGGGAACTGGTCGGTCACATCTGCCAGCTACTACAAGATTTGGCACTACACAGACAAAGGGCACCCACTGCCAGTGGCCATGAAAGTGACCGCAACATTGAATTTTTATGCCAGTGGCTCCTTTCAGGGCTCCACAGGTGAGCTCTATGGGATATCACAATCCTCCACCCACAAATGCATCCATGAGATCACAGATGCCATCTTCACGAGGGCACCAACTTTGTGCATTTCGCCCAGGACCAAGAGAGCAAGAGCGATTGGATTCACCCAGATCTCGGGTTTCACACAGGTGCAGGGTGTTATTGACTGCACTCACACGACGCTCAGATCTCCATCACAACAAGGTCAACTGTGTCAACCGTAAGGGTTCAACTCGCTGAATGTGCAGCTGGTGTGTGACTGCCATAAACGCATCCTGCAGGTCTGCACACAGTTTCCAGGGAATGTCCACAACTCCTACATTCTCAGTCGATCACAGGTCCCTGACGTCTTCCAGGGTCCATAGAGGCTGCAGGATTGGCACCTAGAGGACAAGGGCTACCCGCAGAGGGCGTGGCTGATGACACCCATGCAGTGGCCTCAGAATGCAGCAGACCGAGGGTATAACACGGCTCGTGCTGCAACTCACAATATGATAGAGCAAACCATCGGGATGCTGAAAATAAGGTTCCGGTGCCTGGACCGGTCTGGTGTAGCCCTGCAATATGGTTCAGAGGGTGTCACGCATCGTTGTCGCCTGCTGTGCCCTTTACAACCTGGCGCTGCAACGGGGGAAGAACCACCTGAGGAGGAGATGTAGGAGCTGGAGGTCTCCTCCAATGAGGAGGGCGTTGACGGTGATGAGGGAGAGGAGGTCCGAGAAAGCGACGATGATGGCGTTGAGGCCCTCGCACTGGCCAGACAAGGCAGACACGTTCGGGAGGCCCTCAACACTGCTAGATTTGTGGAGGATGATGGCAACAAGCAGTGAGGAGACACCATGGATCCTCACACGGCACTTATGAACTTTTGACTCCAGTCTCGAGTATGGCAGTGCACATATCATCTGTGATAATCCTCCTGTCATTGCGAGGCAGTGGAGGCCCTAATAGTCGCTCAATTGAGGGAAGATGATGACGACATGCAGTGAGGACACTCCAGTGATCTTCACATAGCCTCTATGAAGATCTGACTTCTGTCCCGCCAAGGTTAGCTCGCTTGTGCTCTGTGATCAGGGTCATACCATGGAGACGCAGCCATGAAACTTTAAAAGCACCTGATCCTTTGTCTGTCTTCAGCATCTGACCCCTTCAGGAGCACAGTGTCACTGGTCACAGATGCTGAAGAGATGGGGGCCAGCCCCACCTTAAAGGTGCTGAGAACACAAAGAGAGAATGATGGAACTCTGATGCCTGCCCACTACATTCTGGCAGCAATGACCAGCACCGTCGAGATGCAGGCATCACTAATATGTCCAGCGAGTGTGAGGCCTCAGTTTGGTCTGAAGGCTGCACTAAGCACAGGGGAGAGGCCCTAGACTGAGACACCAGCCTTTATCTTGCACAGAAAGGTTTCACATCTGAGTGACAAGAAGACTGCTCATCAGAACAAGGAGCCATTGGCGGGGCGGCATTCTTGAGTTTATTCACAATAGTGAACATTAAGCACAAGTGATTAACACCCGTGCTCAGGCTGCGTCAGCTGTGGCTCAGTTCATAGCACCCTCGCCTTTGAATCAGAGGGTTGTGGGTTCATGTCCCACTCCCGGAAACCAAGAACTGTGATTGTACTCGAAAGAGTTGCAATCTGTGACTGTTGATAACTCGAAAGAATTTCAAGCATCTTAACTTTCCTAACCCTGCCACTATGCCTTGGTGCTCCCCGGACATCCACAGCGGAGGTGGAGGCAGCCTGTTGACTGCTACACCCTGACTGTGATAACCTTGGAGGGAGTGCTCAGGAGGGCTGAGACCTGGAGGGCCCCAGCCTGCTTATGGGGTTCTGCTGTGTGGCAGTGGCACCCTCCTCAGCCTGAGGAGCTGGAGCTGCTGAGGTCACAGGAACAGGGGATTCAGATGGGCCGGACATTCCCGGAGGCACCTGGATTGATGGCCCTGGGGAGAGAGGTACACCTGCTGATTCTCCTCCCTAGAGTTCCGAGGGCCCCTGACTGACTCCTTGAGGAGAAGGGGTGGCTGGAGTGAGATTGGGCTGCCCTGCAACCCTCTCATGTACACACTGTTGTAGGCCAAATATGGTGTCGGTGATGGAGTTCAGCCCATGTAGCAATGCAGGAGCGACTTGCCTGACCAAGGTCTCCATGGCGGGCACCATCCTACCAATGTTGACCTCGGTGTGTTGGCATGCCGGCGCTATCACCTCGGCATGAAGGCGGTTGGCCTCCTCCATCGGGCCTTGCAATCTCACGAGTGCAGCGGACATCGCTTCCTGATGTTCCCGAGTTTGTCTTTGAAGCTCCAGCAGCTGTGACATGACCGAGTCCAGAGGCTTGTCATCTGACTTGGACTCAGCAAATTTCTGGCCTCCAGCAGTCCTCCGAGTGCCGGGGACCTGGGAAGTCCCTGCCACCACCTGCCGTGGTGCAATGTGCTCACCAGATTGTGATCCCGAGGCTACTCTAAAGCTAGGTCCCACCGAGGTGTGTGTCTCTGCACTGGTGGAGGGTATGGGTGAGCGCTGTGACAGGACTTCAGGGAGGGTCCTGGGTCGTGGACTCTCTTGGCTGCTTGGCAGATGTGCCAGCGAAAGTGCATGACAGTGGCCACTAGTATAAGCTTATACTCGCTAGAGTTTAAGAATTGGAGGAGCTCTAATTGAGGTATAAAAGATGCTAAAGGGGATAGACAAAGTAGACGTGGAGCAGATGTTTCCCCTTCTGGGGCATTCTAGAATGAGAGGCCATAGTTTTAGGCTAAGGGGTGGTAGATTTAAATCAGAGATGAGGAGGAATTACTTTTCTCAAATCTGCGGAATTCACTACCTCAGAGTGCAGTGGATGCCGGGACACTGAATAAATTTAAGGAGGAGATAGATAGATTTTTAATTAGTAACGGGTTGAAAGGTTATGGGGAGAGGGCGGGAAATTGGAGTTGAGGCCGAAATGAGATCAGCCATGATCATAATGAATGGCGGGGCAGGCTCGAGGGGCTGAATTGCCTACTCCTGCTCCTAGTTCTTATGTTCTTATGGCATTGGGTGGCTGTCCTCTCTTGCAGGGCGTTGGTGCTGACCACCACCGCCACCCAAGCCGGATTAGTGGTGTTGCTGCCCATCCTGCAGCCAGAGCAGGGGTAGAGGACATCACAGCAGCCTTCCACTGCGTCCAAAAGGTGCTCAAGGGATGAGTCATTGAACCTGGGGGCTGGGGTCTTTTTGCCTTTCAGGGACATGCCTTCTGTGCAGCAGTCCTAGGCTGGAAGCACTGAGAGGTGTGCGCGCGACTGCACTTTAAATATGGTGCCCCGTGTGATGAAGCGGCGAGGCGACGGCGTGGAGGGCGAATGAGAGCCTGCCTGCCATGGAAACGGCATGTTCCCTGGGAATGCATAATTAACGTGGCGGGTTTGGAACGATACACGAGAAGCCGCCATTGCGGCCGGCCGGTAAAACGTTGTCTTTTTCCCACCCGCTACCGCACTTAGCGTGAATCTGGGAGGATTCTGCCCTTTAGAATGGTTCATTAAACAAAATTACCACTTTGTTTACTGAGTCCTGATTAAAGGAGCTACTGTACTTGCCAGCTTTTTGATCACATAACCAAGTCTAAAATACTTCCATTAATTAAGATTCATTAAGATTCAAAGTATAATTGTCAAGCATTTCAGCATGGCTTCTGAGGTTTCTTGACAGGGTGGATGTGGAAAGGTTGTTTCCTCTTGTGGGAGAATCTAGGTCGTTTATTAAAAAATAGGGATTGCCCTTTTAAGACAGAGATGAGGAGACTCCACCCCCCACCCCCCCCCCCACCCCCCACCCCCCACGGGCCGAGAGTCTTTGGAACTCCCTTCCTCAAAAGGCAGTGAAAGCAGAGTCTTTGAATATTTTTAAGTCAGAGATAAATAGATTCTTGATAAGCAAAGGGGTGATAGGCTATCAGGGGTAGGCAGGAATGTGGGACTGAGATTAGCAAAACTTCTTCACACGAAGGCTAGTAAAAGTGTGGAACCTCAAAAAGATGACGGTTCAATTAATAATTTTTAAAATGAGATTGACTGTTTTGCTAGGCGAGGATATCAATGGATAAGACATCAAAGTGAATTAATGGAGTTAAGATACAGATCAGGCACGATCTTACTGAATGGTGAAAGAGACTCGAGGAGCTGAATGGCCTGCTCCTGTTTCTCTATGCTGCATTAATCACTCTCTGCCAATTTAAAAGCAAAACGATAGATTTATTTCGAGGGTTTGATGCCAAGGCAGAACTTTCACCTTGGGGAATGCTGTTTATGAAATTTAGTCAGCTCTTAATTAATTAATGGAAAATATTTGTGGCCATTTTATGACTTCGAAAATGAGAAAAACAGGGCTGTATTACAACGGCTGAAGGGAACATTGAGGCCAATAACTCATTATCACAGTCTGTCACAAGCTTCATCTAGCACATGTGTGAATGTGAGAGGTCTGTTAGATGGGGCCAGAATCTCAGATAACAGCTTTCTGACACAAACAGTTGCTGCTCATCTGGACAAAAAGTGGCTTAGATTTGCCAGCGGATCACAAGGAAATTACCAGAAGCTCTACTTGCTCCTGCCTTACACTCTTGTGCTCACCCTCTCTCCTCTAACACTGGACTTGCTGTCCCTTTTGCCCTCAGCTCCACTGGCAGATGTCCGTTGAGCAATTAGGCTCCTCCAGTCTGGAAACAACTCCCTCTGTCTGACCACCTCAATCCCCACTTATAAAAAGCACTTCAAAATCCTATTTAACCGTCCCGATTTCATATCCCAGCTTCTCCATTCCTCCCCGCGCTCCACCTCAATCCCCCACCTCCCCACCTCAATCCCCCACCTCCCCACCTCAATCCCCCACCTCCCCACCTCAATCCCCCACCTCCCCCCACTTGGTGTCCACTGTATTTTTTTTCCTCTTTATTGCAAAACATCGGAGATGTCGTCCTGTTTGTGAGAAACACAATATAAATATGCAATGGTTATGTTTGTTTGTGAGGTTAACAGCTGGAGGGAGGTGGGCGGGAGAGAAATGGTCACATTTGGTAACTCAGGAAGAAGTGCCGGAAGGCTCAAGGACAGAAATGCCCACTTGGGGATTGAGCTGAATGTTGTAAATGTTGTAACGTGTCACAGTACATCACAAGGCAAACTGTTAATGTGCAGTACCTTTTTATAATTAATCACATCACTGTTATATTGTCTATCTAACAGGGCAAAGGTTAGCAGCAGACCCCAAAAAGACTGAGAGAGAAAAAAATACTGATTATGCTGGAAATCTGAAACTAAAAACAGAAAATGCTGGAAAATCTGCCTCAGAATTTGTGGAGAGAACGATGAAGGATTCTAATAAAGGGTTATGCCTGAAACATTAGCTTTTCACTTCACAGCTGTGCCTGATTTGCTCTGTGTCACTTAACACCTAATATTTTTATTAATAAAACTTTCAAATCACTTCTTCGAGAATTCAGTTCCAATCTCCATGATCCTCTTTTGCCCATTTTTGCTTCTTCATCCCCTTCCCACTTCACCACACATAGGATTTGGCAGACTACTACCAGGTGAAAATGGGGCAGTACCATCCCCATAAGTGTTTGGGAATGACTTATGAAAGTTAGCATACCTCAGTAGGCCCATTTAAAATACAAGTCAGCTTTTGTGAAGAACAGAGGACCCTGACTGCCATTTTAGGAAAGAGCTGTGCAAAGCTATACTGCAGTTGCCCAGAACCCGTGACTACCCCACAATGCTCAATTTCTACCTGTTGCTCGTTGGCCCTCCTGCTAAGGAGGTCCAGGCCTCAAAGTCAACCAGATTCACCACTGACCAGATCTTTCCCATGTTCACTGTCCACTATATCACTTTTTTGTATTCATTTCATGGGGTGTGGGTTTCGCTCGCTAGGCCAGCATGTATTACCCATCCTTAGTTGCCCTCGAGAAGGTGGTGGTGAGCTGCCTTCTTGAACCGCTGCAGTTCATGTGGTGTAGGAACACCCACAGTGCTGTTAGAGAGGGAGTTCCAGGATTTTGACCCAGCCACAGTGGAAGAATGGTGATATATTTCCAAATCAGGATAGTGAGTGGCTTGGAGGGGAACTTCCAGGTGGTGGTGTTCCCATGTGTCTGCTGCCCTTGTCCTTCTAGATGGCAGCAAGTGTTGTAAGTGGATTTGAATGGTGCCTTCTGCTTTTTTGTAGTGAGAGGTTTTTGAAATGCGTATTTTCTATGCTGACAGAAGCATTAATTTATACAAATGAGACCTAATTATGTTAAATAAAAAATGTACTTTCTGTACAAAACAGTTCATTCTTATTTTCCAGGAACCTGGAGAACTTATTTGCCTTCCTAATAGAAAAAGAATGAACTGACATTTATACGGCATCTTATTTTATCCCAAAGTGCTTTATACCCAATTAATTATTTTGAAAGTGTTTTCACTGTTGTTACATATGGTGGTGCTGATTGAGGGAGGAATGTTGCAGACACCTCCTTGCTCATCTGTAAAGTGTGCCCTGGGATCTTTTAAGAACACCTAAACACACCATGAGACTTAAGGTCTCATTTGAAAAGTGGCACCTCTGACAATACAGTATTCCCTTAGTACTAGAAGTATTGGTCTAGATTACGTGCTCAACTTCAAAAACAGAAGTCCAATGATTCAAAATGTGAGAATGTTACCGGACCATGCCATCCTATTGAACCCCACCAAAACACCACACTCTTTCTCCAGTTCCACTCCCTCCCCAGCTCCTCATTCAGGTGGAATGCAATGGTGCTCAACTTTCGAATCCTTTTTGACCCTTATTTGAAATTCAAACCCCACATCTACTTTCTCCTCTTGTCCACTGTCATTGATTTTCCCCCATTCAGTACAATCTTTAAGAACCTTTCGCCACCATCCATTCCCTTCCTTTACCCACTCATTCCTGCTCCTACTTGGGTCCAGTGGCTAAAGTTGCAGGACAAGTCCCCCTGTCATCTCAATTCTGCTTCTATTGTTAAGGAAAGGAAAGGGATGGCAACCTCTGTACACAGGCAATGGGAACTCTGTGGCGAGGAATTCCGTTTACACTATATGGAGGTACAACATCTACCATTAGCATTGAGGATAACACTGAACTGACAGAGAAAACTGTTAAGATGTTACAGCCACTGGACACAGGAGGAGCACAATGGGCTGGGAGAGGGGCCTATTCTGTGCTTACATTTTGTTAGCTAAGTTTGACCGAGCTTGTATATATGAGAAATAATCAAAATACTTGCGAATAACGGACAAATTTAGAAAATATGACATTTACTGACCTAGTACCCAATGTAACAGGACCAAACGCCTTCAAGGTGCACGATCATCAGTTGCTAAAACATACACACTATGCCATCAGTGAAGGTCCTGCTCCAGTTTCCCAGGCTGCTTGTTGTAATATTTTCAAGAAAAACGGGTAATGGTAAATAACCCCACTTTTCAATAAGGTTTCTCTTTCTTTGGTCTGAATAAAATGTGATATCAATAAATTTCTCATGAATCTGTCAACTCAACAAAATGGTGATGGCTTGAGAATGCTTTTATGAAACGTGAAATATTCTAATAACATTTTAAGACCAGAGAAAAAGACCCCATCACTACAACCCGTTCTGAAGAAGTCAATGGACTTCAAACATTACCTCTGTTTCTCTCTCCACAGATGCTGCCAGACCTGCTGAGTATTTCCAGCACTTTCTGTTTTTACACCATCACTACCGCTGTCGTATTCCCTTATTTTTGGGGAAAAACAAAAAACTAAACGCTGAAGGGGAGATTTTTTGACCAGTCAAATGAGAGATGGGGGAAAGTCAATCAGCTTGAGTTTGCCAGTCGAGTTAGGGATAGTATCAGGAGTCAGGGTCATAGAAGTCAGTTAGAATCCAATTGGAGTGGGGGTTAGGTCAGGATCACCAGTGGGAATCGGGTTGGAGTAGGAGGCACTTTCAAGAGTCAGGTTAGGGTCACAGGAGCTACAGAGAGAAGCCAGTCAGGGTTCCTCAGTGGGAATTGGGACAAAGCTCACCAGTAGGAGGTCGCACTATGGGTCACCAGAACTGAGTCAGGGTCACCAGCGAGAAGTTGGATCATAGGTCACCAGTGGGAGATGGGTCAGGGTCACCAGGCAAGTTAAGTCATGGTTACCAATGAGAGTTAGGTCAACCTCACCAGAAATTGCTGGATGAGGGTTAGTCAGAGTTGGGTGAGAGCCAAGACTTTAATGAAATAGGTTGTTTTTGTATAAAAGAAAAAGACAAAATCCCCAAGAGACATGCACAATTAGATGCGTCGACAGTATCATAACAAAGGGAACGGGACGATTTCTGCTGCACGTTTCCAATACATGTTGTACATTTGTTCATATACACATCAACTTTTATTTCTTGGTTACTGGTCTTCTTCAGTGCAGAGCATGCAAACAATTATCTCATAATGTTTAATTAACATACTAGCACCATTACAGAAAAGAAAAATCTCACACGTGGTCTTTGTGCCGATACAATTCCTGTGTGCTGCTCTAAATTGAAGTTCCTCCAAGCTGCCGCTCTAATATTTCTGCCTCTATGAAATGGTGTAAATGGAATGAGTGCTGCCCCCTTTAACCCCCAGGATTTAGAGCAGACCCAACAGCAGGGCGGACAGGTAACTGATATCTGCCTGCCTGCACTTCCTCACGGAATCGAGGAATTTTAGGGGCTATCAGGAAGTGTGCCAACAGGCTGCTAAGATGCTCACTGGCTTCTGATGGAAACGGAGCTCGATTGAATTATAAATTCATCAAGATCCTGGGAGTCAGTTACAGCTGCTAACATTGGTTATCAACCACAGACACTGCCAAGGTCACTTTTCACATTATACAGTATATAGCACGCCAATCACTCTATCATCATCTCAGGCTCTCTCTGAGCCTAGTATTGCCCAGCAATTTGAACATGGAATTTTTCTGTACCACACAGTGAAAGCAATCCTTTATCAGGAAGAATGAAGGCTGCTGATAAACACCCTAGCTAAATTCAGGGTATATCTTTTTTAATAATGGACTGAATATTGTGAGAGTAACTGAATGGATCCAATCTCCATACATGACAGTTTGTTAAACAGCTCCATTTATACCACCGGTGATCTCAAAAGCTAAAGTTTAATGGCTGATGTTTCATTCAGCTACTTGTTCCAGTGCATAAAGCAACTCTCCTACCCCCACCATCACCAACTGCACTCTCCCCACCCCCCTTCCCTTCCAAAGCAAGTACTCGGTCACAGACTGAGACTGACTAAACAAGTAGCAATGAAACCGAGAAAGCAAAATGCACATAATTAGAAAAGGAAATTGGTGCGTATGCCAGTTATTAATTTTTCAATTGAAAGCCATGTGGATTGTGGTGTTTTCCCCCCATCATTTCCTGCCCAGGGTTCTGAGCCAACCCTCGAGTTTGAGAGTCGGGAGGGTCTGTTAACAAAATGGATACTGGATTCAACTGAATTTACATATGGATGTGAAGTGCTTTTGTAAATTAAAAACAGTAACACTGCTGTACAGCAACCAAGGCGAGGGAGAGGTCACATCTCGTGCAAGATCAGTTTGAAAATAATTGCCACAATTTGCATTTCTCGTGATCAGAGATGAAACAAGCTGGCTGACTAATGATTTGCAATGTAACGCTCACGGTTTAAAACGCTCTGCTTTTTTTCAACTTTCAGGAAAGGAAATCCTGAGCAGATAGAAGTTGAAGGTTTTTACTGGACTGGAAACAATGGAGCATTTACTATTAAGTCAAGGTCAGGCATCCAACCATGTTACCTGCAAGTAATGGAATTTAATGGTCAGCTTCTGAGAAACTATAACCTCATTAACAAGTTATTAGATGCATACATTTTGATATTTGGTAAGACAGATTAAAGGTATTCCACAGATCTGTGTCATAGCTGGTAATAGCATTACAAGGACAGACTACAAGGCAGGCAGGGGTGGGATGGGGGTATTGGGATTTTTACTTGCCTACCGCTGAGAGCAAGGGGTTCTTATTATCATGCAGAAAATCCAGAAGCTTGGATTTCCCTGCGAGTTGGCCCTGTCAGATTGCAGGCTTGGCTTCCAGTCAGGCAACTGGAACAGGCCACAGGTCCAGGTAGACCCGATCCCGAACTTTGAAAACAAACCTCTTTTTTTGCACCCGTCACATCGTGGTTGCTGCAGGCAGGAGAATGGAGTGAGCACAGACCCCTGCCAGTACTTTACTAAGGTAAGTGGACTAGGGGTCAAAATACCAATGTGAAGCCATCTGGTGCCAGGCAGTGGCCAGACTGGCTAAAGACTGGAATGTCCGGTACGAAACCCGATGCCTATGCATAGGCTGTCCTCGTCTCACTGCCGCTGATGGGTTTTTATTGGGAAAGCCAGTAAACCTTAGTTAAAGCTGCAAAGGGCCCCTTGTCCACCTCAGTAAAACCCAGAAATGGGCTGGTTTACTTTACTACTTTTTCTCCCCATCGCCATTCAAAGGCTTATCCACCCAGCCTGGTTTAAATCGTGCTCTCATCACTAGCATTCATTTATTCTTTCATGGGATGTGGACGTCACTAGCAAGGCCAGCATTTGCTGCCAATTCTTAATTGGCATTTCAGAGGACAGTTAAGAGTCAACCACATTGCTGTGGATCTGCAGTCACATGTAGGCCAGACGGCAGGTTTCCTTCTGTTAAAGGACATTAGTGAACCAGACGACACTTGGTCACATTGCTGAGACTAGCTTTCAATTCCACCAGCTGCGATGGTGGGATTTGAACCTGTGCCCCCAGAGCACTAGCTTGGGCTTCTGGATTACTAGTCCAGTGTCATTATCACTACACCACCTCCACTTATCCTTAGGAGGAACTGATTACAGAGCAGTGAACTGCTGCTGCCCCAGCAGTTTACTAAGCAATTATATTGCCTCCTATTGCTGAAAATCACTAGTAGAAATCTCAGAGCTGTAATGCAGGGGGGAAGAAGCCAAAATCAGAAAAACCCAAACCAAATTCAAACCTTTGCATAATAACATTGTACACCTCACATCCTTACTGAGACATTGTTGTTGAGACAGAGCATTTTGAGTCTAAGCACTTTGAGCAATTCATCACACCTACAACTATGGAGCCAGTGTCCTACTGGGATAGAAAATTGACAAGTTTAAAGTGGCCTGCATAGTAAGTTACCATGTGGTATCTCACAAAGGCATCTCTAAAGTAAAGCTATTTTTTTAAACTCGGTGAGCTTCTAATAACCTCTAACCTCATAAACCTCTGGCGGCTTTAAGTTTAAAGCAACAGTCTTGGATTTAAAATGGGGTATCGCTTTTTTCCACTTGCCTTCTTAAAAGTAATTTTAATCTTTAGAAGGTCTCCAAAGAAAAATATGATAATGAATCACCTGGGCTTTGAGTTTTAAGCAGAAGATTGGTAACCTCATCTGTGTAAGGACTCTCTACTGGAACCTGCTTAGAAGCGATGTGAACTAAACAGGAAAGGAAAAGCTCTACTCGCCACCACCAATACCTCATTATGCTAAAAGGCCTGTCGGTACAGTGTGTGTGTGCAATGTGTACACACGTACAGTACAATGTGTGTAGAAGGCTGCAAAAAAAAAAATGATCCCAGCTGATGGTCACTCTGAACAAGTCAGATTCCAGGGTGGAACCTGGCTTGACAGATCCTAACTTTTATTTTTTGTTTAGAAACGCGGAGAGTGGCTACTGAACAGAGTCATTGAAGTCAGCTGATGAACTTTTAATAAAGGAATAAAACATTTATTTAACAAGAAAAGATGAGCTATATTACAATATTCCTTCACCCACAACTATACCTTTACAGATACATACAGATTTGTAAGGATAACACCAAATTACAAAAACTATCTTATGCTCTAATGTTCACATTAAGTACACTGTCCATGTCAACCAATAGGGGACCTGTGGTCAGGCACACCGCACTCTGAAACCAAGTGGCAGATGCCACACCAAACAGATGCTACGAATCTCTCAACTCCTCCCAGACACCTGTTACACCGTGAGCCAATCTGCCTCAGTGCACCCAGTCTTTCACACAAGGGCTTCCAATCTCAAATCTCAAAGAACCCGCTTTGGAATCTTCTCCCAAATTGATGCTTTCTCTCTGATGTCTTCGCAAGGATCCACCTCCAGGGTTTCGAACCCTCCTTCTGATGCTCCTCTCCCCCAGGTCACCACATCCATTCAAGCTTTTTTCAACGCACTCTCTCTCACTGACTCAACTGTCAACAGTGCACCACTGCTTCACATGCCCATAGCAAAGAGTTACAGACCTTCAGCCTTCTCTTTGGGCCTTCTTGCCTCTCACTTTAAATCTGCTTCCCACAGCTTTTCTTCCTTTAAGTTTGAAGCTTGGAGCCTTCCTCTGCTCCTCACTCTTAACTTCACTTAACAGGACCTTTTCCAGGTTCCTGTCCTTCCTTTGACTAGAAGGTCTTCTTGGGACTTTCTCCTGGTCTACTCCCCTGGATTTTTGGGACTTTCTTCTTTAGACTGGAACCTGCTATCTGTCTCTTTTCATGTCCCACCTATCCTGGCACCTTCTTCCAACTGCACTCAAACTGCATGTGCGTATGCGTGGTGGTCCTGCATCTCTCAACCACTGCTGCTAGGCAACAGCACAGTTTTTCTACACTTGTGTTTGCTTTAACTTCTCTTAAAAAGTCATAAGACTCATTAGAAATGCAGGTATACAAACAGCTTTAGGCCTGCTGGCTCCCTCAAAAATACAACTAAATCCCAGGTTTCACCTTTTAAAGTGAAACTAAAACTCAACTTGACCTTTTCTTAACACACAAACACAGAAATACAAATCAAACTTAAAACTTTAAAACTCATTCCTAACACCCACAAATACAAATATAACTTACTTAAACTGTCTCTATTTCCTAACAATATGCACTTGAAATCATTGCAGTCCAGCCACTGGGTGGGTCTACTCCATGTTCTCTATAATGCCAAAATTATAGTGACAGCACCAGAGTTGCTACTGACGCACTTCAGCATTCTTTTCCAACCCAAAAGGACTCTAAAAAATGTCAGCAGAGAATACTACCTTTGAGGACTTCTCTCCTAGTCAGTGTTGTTCACGGAAACTCTGCATACTGAGTTACTGATAAAAATGGCTGTAGGAAACCCCTCCGAGGAAAGCTCTGGAGCCGTGGGGGCTGCCATCCCTGCCTGTGGTCCCGTTGTGGCTTAAAAATGTACCTCCTATCATCCCGGCTGCTGCTGGGAGGCAAGTTGATGCAGCAAGCGGAAAACTGCGGCGCGAGGTGGAACTAGGGCCATGTTTATGATGAAAAAGGGTGTGGAAGAGCAGGGTGAGGCCAACAAGCCTGAGGACGAGGCACTTTTCACTTGGGCTGAGGGAGCTTGGCCTGGAAATCCCAGCAGAGACAATATTGAACTTTCGCGGTGCGATGCATGACAGAACTGACATGATGCTATCGTAGACGCAGTACGTCTCTCAACTGAGGGGGCCGATGATCCGGAAGAGTCCGATGAATGCCTGCAAGCTCACTGCCTGTTTCCCAGCCAGAATCCTGGAACTCCCGTCCTAACAGCACAGTGGGAGCACCTTCACCACATGGATTACAACAATTCAAGAAGGCAGGCAGCTCAGCACCACCTTCTCAAGGTCAATTGGAAATGGGCAATAATTGCTGGCCCTGCCAACAATGCCCAGATCCAATGAATGAAATGGGTAAAGTGAAAAGTCCTTGCAAACGCACCAGTGTCTTCACATTGGCAGTTGAAATGTTGGCAATCAGTGTCATTATAAATCAATGCCTTACAACTTCCAGAGACAGAGTTACTATATCCTCGCAGGATTTGTTTAATTATTTATTTTGAAAACGGTGGCCATGTGAACAAACAGCAGATGCAAACAGAATCATCCAGATCAGACTTGTCCAATGTCTCACCCGCGGGCCGGATGTGGTCCGTGAAGCCTCTTACGCAGCTCCCAGAGCCAGTTTTCAAAATTCAGATAAAACAGGTGAGTTTCAATGGAAGGTTCTGCATGGAGCTGCTCCTCCAATCAGAGACTGCTTCTGCTTCTCTCCCACATTTGCTACTGACACGCGTCGGTGAGTGTGCCAAGGGCGGGTGAACTGAGGGAAGCGATGGTGTATCGGGGCCGGGCCCTGGGGAGCCAGGACAAAGTCGAAGTGGGCCCAGAGGATGACGACATGGAGAGCGAAGTACTGGCGGGCCTGGGGAGGAGATGATGCCGTGGCGGCTGTGGGTATGTGCGTGTGTGTGTGTGTGTTTGTGTGTGTGTGGGTGGGTGGGGTGGGGGGGGTGGGGGTTGGGGGGTGCGAGACTCTGAGTGCATATGGTGGGGTTGTGCGAGAGACTGAGTGTACGTGTGGGGCGGGGGTTGTGTGAGAGACTGAGCTGAGAGTGTGTGTGGGGCAGGGGTTGTGTGAGAGACTGACTAAGTGGGGGTTGGCGGGGGGGGGGTGGTGTTGGGTGCAAGTCTGCCTTGTGCTCACAGATGGTGAGGGTGAGTGAGTGAGCATCCCGAGACTGGGAGTGAGCTGGACACACACACTCTGACCCTCTCACACTCTGGTCATTTTTATTAATTACTCTTTTCTAATTTAACAATTTATTGCTGAGACATGTCTGTACTTTTGCTCAGTAATTGTTTCTTTCCTTAAAGCCCAACTTCTTTTTTGAAATTTGGGGCAGAATTTTCCCGTCGGCGATTTGGGGGTGGGGCCCGCTCGCCGAGGGGAAAATGACGTGGGATGACATCGGGAGGAACCCCCGACGTCATCCCGGGCCATTTAAATATTGAGGAAGGCAGGTGGACAGCGAAACCAGCTGTCCGCCCGCCAACCTGTCAATGGCCAATTAAGGCCATTGACAGGATAATTAAGATAATTAAAGACCTGCCCGTCCAACCTTAAGGCTGGCGGGCAGGCCAGGAGGCCCAGGGGGCTTCTGATTATACATGAAATTTCATCCACTGGCAGGATGAGGTTACATGTCCGTTTTTAAAAACTTTAATAAAGTTTAAGTGCTTCTTATTAACATGTCCCATCTCGTGTGGCATTGTCACATGAGGGGGACATGTTAATAATTTTTATATTTTTATATTTTTCAAGTTTTTTTTACACTGTCAGTGATCTCCCTGAGACAGCACTTTGCCTCAGGGAGCAGTGCGCTCTTTCGTGCGCACTTTGACAGACGGGGATTCCCTCCACCCCCCGCACAGGAAGCACATAGCGCTTCCGGTCGGGCAGGCCACAGGGTGGGCCTTCATTGGCCCGCCCACTCAAAATGGCGGCGGGCCCCATTTCGGCGGCGGCGATCGGCTGCCCGCCCGCCCATCAAGGGAAAAATTTTGGCCTTGGGTTCATTGTTGTGCCAAACCTCATCTTTCTGAAATTTGCTCGTCGGTTCCTTGAGCGAGAAAAACATGCGAATGTGGCCTCCCCGAGCGAAAAGGCTGGACAAGCCTGATCTAGATGGAAGATTTGTAACATCCAGATTATCATGCTCCTGCAGACATTCATCATCACTCATTCATTACTCCCAGCTGATTTACTGAGCAGTGATTGGCTCAGGGATATGGACTTGGTCTCTCATTCAGTCTTATTGAGGAGAAGTTCATGAGATAAGAACAGGAACAACGTTAGAGCTTGGATAAAGGCCATGAAAATACTAAGCTCTCTCTTTTTGATTGCTTTTACTGACCTATTTAACATGTCTCTCAATTCTTTCTCTTTCTGGAAATATATCTTGCTGTTTTTAAAACTCATTGCAGGCAACATTAATGGCATTTCCTTCTTACTTCTGCCACACGTCTATCACTTCTTAAGTAAAAGAAGTTCCAAACAATTTTTATTATTACTAACTATCTATAGGGCCACCTCAATGCTCTTATTTCCTATATTAGCTAAGGAACTACAATGCCTGTCACATCTCCTCCCCTAATGGAAGATGGACTGAAATAGCACTTTATGGAAATAGCTTCAAATCATAAAATGCATGAACACTATATAATTTTCACAAAGATACTGTCAATTTCCCTGTACTCCTTGGTTATGAAATAAACAATGAAGATGCAGCTTACTAGCTCACCTTCCCTCGCAAAGCCTGTGAAGTTAATTTGGTCCTGAAAAGATGCTTTAATGCAGCTGTGACTTGCTGGCAAGAACATCAAAAACTTACTATGTCCGTGGCGGGGGAAGAGGAGAGGGGAGAGGGGGGAATGAAGAGGCAGGCGGACGGGTGGGGGGGAAAGAAGAGGCGAGCGGGGGGGAAGAAGAGGCCAGTGGGGTGGGGTGGGGGGGAAGAAGAGGCGGGAGGGCGGGGAAGAAGAGGCGGGTGGGGGGGGGGGGGAAGAAGAGGCGGGTGGGGGGGGGGAAGAAGAGGCGGGTGGGGGGGGGGGGAAGAAGAGGCGGGTGGGGGGGGGGAAGAAGAGGCGGGTGGGGGGGGGGAAGAAGAGGCGGGCGGGGGGGAAGAAGAGGCGGGAGGGCGGGGAAGAAGAGGCGGGCAGGGGGGGAAGAAGAGGCGGACGGGGGGGGAAGAAGAGGCGGGCAGGGGGGGAAGAAGAGGCGGGCAGGGGGGGAAGGACAGGCCGGTGAAAGGGAGGGGGAGGGTGGCGGAAGAGGCGGGGGAAAGATGTGGGGGGGAAAGGGAGGGGTGGTAGGTGGGGGGGGAAAGAGGGGGGTAATCCCCCACTATCAACATCTTGGGGTTACCATTGACCAGAAACAGAACTGGACCAGCCTTATGACTACTGTGGCTACAAGAGCAGATTAGTGGCTGGGAATTCTGCAGCAAGTAACTCACCTCCTGCCTTCACAAAGCCTGTCTGCCATCTACAAAGCCCAGGTCAGGAGTGAGTTGGAATATTCTCCACTTGCTTGGATGAGTGTAGCTCCAATAACACTCAAAAAGTTCAACACCATCCAGCACAAAGCAGCCCGCTTGACTGGCACCCGATCCACCACCTTAAACATCCACTCCCTCCACCATCGACACATAATGGCAGAAGTGTGTACTACCTACAAGATGCCCTGCAGCAACCTACCAAAGCTCCTTCAATAGCGCTTTCCAAACCCACAACCCTGCCACCAAGAAGGACAAGGGCAGCAGATGCATAGGAATATCACTATATGCAGTTCTCCTCCAAGCCACACATCATCCTGACTTTGAACTATATCGCTATTCCTCCAC
The DNA here is from genome assembly GCF_964194155.1 of Cetorhinus maximus. Taxonomy (NCBI): domain Eukaryota; kingdom Metazoa; phylum Chordata; class Chondrichthyes; order Lamniformes; family Cetorhinidae; genus Cetorhinus; species Cetorhinus maximus. Next base: position 33,171,408 of record NC_135903.1, on the reverse strand, counting down.
TGTCACTTGGTCAAAATCTTGGAACTCGCTTCCTAACAGCACTGTGGGTCTACTTACACCACATGCACTGCAACAGTTCAAGAAGGCAGCTCATGGACAATAAATGCTGGCTTAGCCAGTGATGCCCACATCCTGTGAATGAATAATTTTTTTTAAAAACACAGGCAAAATCTTAATTGCTATAGCTTCTATATTCATTATTTTACACTTAGCATGATATGGTCCTGAATCGAACTACTAATTGTAAGATAGAGCCACTTAAAGAGTGTCATATTGACTAAGTTGGTGGTATTCTTGACTCTGCCGCAGAAAGTTGAGAGTTCTCATATCTCACATTAGGGTATAAGCTCTTCAGTGCAGTAGAGAAGAATTGTTGGGTCATTTTAAACTAAGGCTGTCTGTGCGTATTGTGTTCAGCATTACAGGTTCCGTGGTATTGAAAAATAGGGAGTTCTCCTCGAGTCCTGGCCACAATTCATCTCTTAACTCTTCAAGCAAATTCATCTCATTTGCTTTTTGTGTGATTTTGATTTGTACAAATTCAGCCGCTGCATTTGACTACTTGTCAGTAGGTTGTGAAACATTGCAGAACGTCCTGAGTATGTAATAAGATTCAAAGTAATTGTAAGGTCTTGCTATTGTTGAAATTAGTTAAAATCAAAAGGTTATGATATTCTTAAAACCAAAAAAAAGTAAGTCCCAGAGTGCAGCAAGTTGTTAAGAGAAACAGAATGGAATAGCCTTTCCCCCTTCCCTCAACAGCCCCAGTCATAGTTTTTCAGCTGGACAACTGAAGAAGATGCAAAGGTGTTGACCTGTTCCAGCAGCTAATTGCAGAGTGACATGGAGTGCAGGACCGCACTGAGCCTTTTTGATGAACCAGAATGCCATTAATTGTCACTGTTCTGCAATCAAGGAAGGGCTCATTGTGTTAAGGCTGTGCTCTATGCCCATGCTATATTGCACAGCGACACCTCAATTTAACAATTTTCATCTTTATTTTCAAATTCCTCTGCGGCCTTACCTGTAGTAGAAGGATCTGGTACCTAAAGGGTTAACATGGGACTGAGTTCAGTACCGCCCACATGGTGATGTAAGAAGGCACATGACCTGGAGCTAAGGCCAGCCTAGAGATAGGTGGCAATATGCAAGGACCTGGTATGGGGTCCTCTCCATACCATTATCCTCTAACGTAAATATGTACATAGTTCAGAATTTTTAATAAAGACTTCTTTGTAACTTCAACAGGCCTGCTTCATGGTGTCTATGGGTACGCATCACGGGTAGTGACAACAGAACAGATCATAGTGGTAGCAGGGGATAAAAATCCACAGACTCCTTAAAAGACTGAAGGAACTTCAAGAAAAGGATGCCAGCAACAATTCTTGCCCTAAAACCTCACTCACGAAGCAGGACGCTGAGAAAGCTCACCCCAGGAGCTCCAGAGACATGAAAGCTGGGCAGCAGAAAAAAGGCAGAAATTAAGCTGAAGCAAAAGTCTGCACTGGAAGATCAGCTTCAACAAAGCAGAGCCAACAGCCAGCAAAAGTCCCGGGCAAGCCAGCCCCTGTGAACCATTTTCAAAAAAATCCAGTCAGGCAGAAACTCTGTTGTATATTTCATCGCTAGCCCGAACTCCAAGTTGATACCCTCCACACGTGGCACCCCAAATCCAGAACATCACGAAAAGAAAAAAAGGAAAACGAAGTAAAACAAAAGATCGAACATGGGGGAATTTTTTTAAAAAAAACAACCCTGGTGTCTTGCGATTCTTCGGCCTCCCGGCCAGTGAGAATTCTACCCTCCCAACCCGCCCCCAAGTCGCAGCACACCATTGCGACTAAAGCAACCACCCCAGCAGCAACCTGACCCGCAGCCATTTTGAGGTTTCTTCTCTAGCTGACGGCTGCCATTTTGAATTTCGCATTGAAACTGCGAAGCACGCGAAAATCCCATCTTTATCGATACCGGCGATGCCATCTTGAAACCCCCTTCCCTTTTAAAGGGACACCCACACATTAAAATATTTTAAAGATGGAACGCAATTCTTCCCTACCACTTCCCAAGTGCTTTACCTATGGCCCTGACCAATCCCACGATTGGAGTTAGTGGAGTAAAAGGTTCCTGAGGTATAATACTGCGGCAGGATTTTTAAAAAAAGTTGGAGGCAGAACAAGTAGGCGCATTGCTTTACTCCAATGGGCCGACTGCAGACGATATCACCACCAGGCAAGCTCTAGGTGAATCATCCGCTAAATTTGACGATGTTTTAAAACCTTTCGACCTATTCTTCAACCTGAGATCTAACAAGGTCTTGGAACATGCCAAATTTAACAGGAAAGTCCAGCAGCCTGTCGATTCCTTCATCAATGATCTTTACCGCACAGCAGAAGAATAAGGTGATCTGAAATCAGAACTCATCCGAGACAGAATCGTCATGGTTGTCATGGACAATTCGCTCTCCAACCTTCTCCAAACCAATGATGATCTTATTCCCCGAAAGGATGTCCAGCTAGTTAGGCTGTCTGTGCTCTGGGACAAACATAGGGCCATTCTCAGAGGGGAAAGCACTTCATGGGGCAGAAGCCACACTTTGGTCCACCATATGAAGCCACACAAGCACAGAGATGGTCCGAGCCAGGGTAAGCTATCCCCCAACCACCTGGCCGAACAACCATGCCAGCGCTGCAGTGTGAAGCGCACTCACAGGAAGGACCAATATCCTGCGAGTGCTGCCAAATGCTTCCACTGCCACAGGCAGGGACACTTCAGTAAGCTGTGTCAGTCACGACCTCAGCACCACGCAGACTATCTGCGAGCCATCCATGAAGTTGAGGCCACCAACCCAGAAGACACACAGCCCTTCTTCCTGGATGACATCAGACGATGCAGCTCTTCCTTGTGAAGCACAGACATCTCAGTGAACGGCCATTTAACCAACTTCAAGTTGGATTCCAGTGGTGGAGTGACAGTCCTATCGGGCAAGGAATCGTAGCTCCAAGGCTGCTGGGTCCGAATAACAGACACCCCACTCTACGGCACAGGGGGAGTCTAATTCCTGGTCCTTGGTATGATTCAGGAGCTATTGAGGTCCAGCAACAAACAGATTATGGAGCTGATGCATGTCGTACGGAATCAGTCCTTTTCATTCCTATGCAGGTAGCAGAGATGCTGAGCATAGATCTCAGTTCCCTTCAACCAGCAGAAGTTGAGAAGACAACCATGGTTTCCACCCAGCCTGAAAGGCATTCTCCCAAAGGCCCAACCACTACACATCATTCAAATGTTGACTTTATTTGTAACCTTTCCCGTTCACAGAGCAGGTCTGTTCTTTTTCATTTCAGGTCCCCGAGCCTCACCAAGGACCAGACCAACCTATCGCGCAGGAGGTGCAGGAGGTTACCACAGCAGCCCCAGTGGAGGTGACGCCAGAGCGGGAACGACTTCCAGAGAAATCGCTGCCTCCACCAGTGACCATGGTGTAGATGGTAAAAATGCCAACCAACACACAGTCCCAACAACTACCACCAGCATGCCGAAAGCACAGTATTAGCTAGAACCAGGCAGCAGCCTCACGTAAACACAACCAACTCTGTACTCTTTTTCCATCCATAGGACTGCTCTCCCTCAACCACAGGGAGTTTCCAGATACCGGAAAAGGCAGAAGAAGAAACGCCACCGACAACCTGATGAACACAGCTTTCGTTCATCCAGAAAGAAACAATCACCACTCAATATAACAATCACCGCCACATCTACCAGACCAACCAGGAGTGGTGCAGCATCCATCAATGGAAAAAGCACATGAAGCCATGCCTACATCTCCAAACCACTGCCAAGATCAAGAACCTCTAGAGCTTACCACTTTTCCAACTGAATGGCAAACGAGATGTGGCAGAGGTAGAAGACCTCCAGACCGCCCGAATCTCCAATCTCAAGGACTTGAAAGGGGGAAGATGGGTAATGAGAACGTTGTTAATGGATGCTGTTTATGTTAAATTGTTAATCACAAAATAGTTTAGAGTTAGAATAATTTATACTTGTAACACTAAAGTTAAGTACACAAGACTTGTGACACTTTAAGACTTGATGCAAACTGTAAGAATTTGGGAGAGGTGTAGTAGAAGGATCTGGTACCTAAAGGATTAACATGGGACTGAGTACTGTACCACCTACATGATGATGTAAGAAGGCACATGACCTAGAGCTAAGGCCAGTCCAGAGATAGGTGGCAACATGTAAGGATCTAGTATGGGGACCTCTCCATACTTTTACCCTCTACTGTAAATACGTTCACAGCTCAGTAATGTTAATAAAGACTTCTTTGTAACTTCAACAAAACTGCTTTATGGTGTCCAAGCAGTGCACATCACAGGTAGCGACAGCAGATATCCATTCCTATCTCTGCAGCCTCATCCAATCAGACAACCTTCTGAGATACCTGCCTCACTCCAACTCTGGCTTTTTGAACAACCTCAATTTTAATTGCTCTTATCGTTGGTGGCTGTGCCTTCAGCTGCCTAGGCACTAACCCATGGAATTCCTTCCATAAATCTCACCTCCTCTCTAGCTCTCTGTCCTCCTTTACAAAACTTTTTAAAGCATTCCTCTTTGACCAAACTTTTGGCCAACTGTCCTAATATCACCTTATACTGTTCAGTATCAAACTTTGTTTGATAATGCTCTGGTGGAGTGACATGGAATGTGTGACTAGGCTATCAGCGCTGTATAAATGCAGTCTGTTGTTACACATTTACTGTGTGTAATAGCTGGCTGTAAAAGTAAACTGCTGACCTTGAAAGGCAAGAGCATCTTGCAAGGCAGGAAAAGAGTACAATCAATATTTGTTGCGTTATAAATAATGTAGAAATGCAGTGGGAAACAAGGACTGGGAGTGATAAAGGAATCCTAGATTTCAGAAGCAATCACCAGCAGTGCATCCATCCACAGTGGGAGCGTTGAATGAAGCACAAATGAGGGATCAACTTTCTCCAGCAAATCCCAATTCTAGACACCTTTTCAATCAGTTGATAAGGTTCTCAGATGATGGGAGTGGAGGAGTCTAGGGTTGATAAAAGATAAGAGAAACAAAGACTACAGAATTAGAATGAAAAGGGAAACAAGCAAGGTTCTAAACCTTAGTTTATAATCCTGTTATTTTTTTCCCTAAATGCACTCAACTGATAAAATTGTTTTGTTGGTGGTGTTTTTCCTCGACTACAGCAAAAACACCCTTTAAAGGGTGTGGGAGTAGCGTAGATTACAGGAACACTGGCAATATTTAACCACAATTTGCACTTGTATAGAACATTTAACATAGCAAAACATCCCATTATGGTACTTCACAGGCCGTGAGAAAGCTGTAGGGGCTAATTCTCAGAATTACACTGGAAATAGTTTTGATGATATGGCAACTCACAATGTCCAATGTGATGCAAAAATACTCCTGGGCTACAATGTCACCGGGTTTCCAGAGCTCAAAGCTCAGAGCTAGCGTGGTTTCATGCCAAGGGTCAGAAGTTTCTGTTCTCTAAGCTGCTGATGTCACTCATTAAGGATTAACATTAGGAAAGGTTAAGATCATTTTCTTCTTCATAATGGCTCCTCTGCCACTGGCTTCCAGAAAATGTTACTAACTCTCCTATCCTGACCCCTGTAGACATTAAAGCACAGAGTATACTCTTACACAGACTGGTTTGATGCTTCCCAGATCCCTATTCAAAAAAATGAAAGGAGATCAGATTGTATTATCAGAACTGAATTAGTTGTCACCTGTAGCTCAATAAAAGAACACTTGCCTCTTAGTCAACAGATGGTGTACTCAAACCACATTTTAGACACTTCAGCACACAACCTAAGCTCACATTTTAGTGCAGTACTGAGGGAGCACCGCACTATCAGAGATGACGTCTTTCAGATGAGACATTAAACCAAAGCTGCATCGGCTGAATGCAAAAGATTTCATGGCACTGTTCTAAGAAGAGCAGGGGAACACAGTGTGTTGGCCAGCACTCACCTGTCAAGTAACATCACTACAACAGATTATCGGCTCATTATCTGATTCCTATGTGTGGTACCTTGCTACACACAAATTAGCTGCCATGTTTCTCAAACATTACAACAGTGACTACACTTCAAAAGAGCTTCCTTGGCTGTGAAGTACTTTGAGTTATCCTGAGATGGTGAAAAGTGCTACAGAAAGTGCAAGCCCTTTCCTGAATAATCCATTCACCCAGCTTCCAGTTACTACAGTAAGCACGGTACAAGGATTGCATCACAACACCTGCTCTACAACATGCGAAAGGAGGTCTGATTCCACACAGTTAAAACCTGTTCCATGTTTGGAAGTAGCACAGTGTTTGATTGATGACTTCACTGAAATGACCTACAATCTCTCCTTTTTTAGTTTACCAAACTGACATTTGAATGCAAAAGCAGCCTTCTATTACAGGCATAAATTTTGACTACTAAATATGGCATTCTTAGCAATTCCTCTGTAATCAGCTCTCTCCTTAACGACCAGAAATCATGTATATAAATTCAGCAGCTAATAAATTGAAGAGAAGAGCTGGTCAAGAAATAGCAGTCAGTCAGGGTTTGCCCTACTTCACCCAACTTTCATTAGTCATGGAATCTGGTGATTCTAATATGCTGACATTACCCTTCTGTAACCAGAGGGAGATTCATGCACTTTAGCACAGTCTACGCTTCCACAATAACTCTCATTTTGAGGCATGCAAAGTCCATGCATCACTGCATACTTTAGTTGCACACTGATTGAAGTGAATTTCAAATCACAGAGAGAATGTCATGTCATTCTAAGTGTCACGTATTTTAGCTGCTCCAACTACTTACCCTAAGCAAACTGGAATTCCAGCTCAAAACAGAAGATATTCTGCTGAAGTTTTCTCCAAACCTACTCCCAATTCAGCAAAGCACCAGCAGCAGTACCAAGCAGAAAACACATCACAGAGCGACATGGGAGTTTGGCTGAGAAACTCAAGCATGACAAACAGCTTGGGGGCACTAACTGTTTGTGCAACTTGTGCTTTTACAGGCCTGCCGCGAATGATATACAGTCTACAGGACAACCAAGAGTGCCCGTCACAGCAACATGGAGCTCAACGGACCACACATCAGTGAGAATTTATTTTGTTTATCCAATCTCCCAAATCACATAACAGTAGGCCATGATGTCTGTGATTTTTGAACGGTATCCTTTGAGAGGTATGTTTGAAATTCAGTGGTGTTCAATTTAGTTTTCAAACTTTGTGCACATTGCGTACCAAGGCTTGTGATAGATGTTCCTAATTATGGATTATTATAGTGTCAATTATTTAAATTCTTAGATTGTTTCTCCACGTGAGGGTTATAGTAAATGAGAAAGAAAGAAATTAGGTTTATATAACCTTGTTGCTGTGAGGAAAAAATCGAGCATTTTTGTCTAGCTTTAGCTTGGTAGCAATTCTTTTAATTCAGACAGTGCACCAGAAGTTAAGGAAGAGCTAGGTTCAGGGTCCATAGCCATGTCTAACTGGATGGCAACTAGTCAGATTGGCAGGACTCTGTGCTCCACAGGGTGTTCCCAGGGACGTGCTCCGAGACAAACAACAACTGTTCCTGTAGGACCATCAACTCAGTGAAAGATGCTCTTCGGTCTGCCTGAAACTCGTTGGTCTTCCAATGTAAAGTGTTGCCCGTGACCAAGTGTTGCAGACTGGTATATCCCAAGGTCCAGGACTACTTGCTGAGACATGCACTAAAGCTTGGGGCAGCTGCCGCAAAGGCTCAGTGGGGAAAGAACAGCTAAGGTCCACCTGACATAGTACACCGAGGGGCTGAAAAATGTGTAAAACCCCTCAGGTGGTATCTTTGTCGTGGAAGGTATATGTAATATCACATATATTGAGGCACCTCAGAGTATCACATGCTGTGTGGGAAGAATGTGAAATGTATTGCACTTTTGGTAATGTCCGATTTGAACTGTTATGGAATGTAATTTAATAAATTTTTATGAATAAAGTATATTATTGGAGAAAAAAATGACTAGTCAGTTTGGTCTTAAGTTGTTGGCTTGACCCAGAAAGCAAGGCACACAATTAAAGAATAATTGATTTTTAGCCAATTGAAAGCACAAACCCAGTGATTGGTTCGCTTTTCATGTGAAAACCTAATTTGATAGGTAGGATTTTAATTAATGATTAATAACGCTGACCAATGTTAACCAGTTTAGTTCACAACCAAGATAAAGGCAAAATACTGCGGATGCTGGAAATCTGAAACAAAAGTCAAAAATGCTGAAAAACTAAGCAGGTCTGATAGCATCTATGGAGAGAAAGACAGAGTTAACGTTTTGAGTCCGTATGACTCTTCGTCAGAGCTTTTTTGTTTTTGGTTCACAACTATCCTTGCAAAAAATCTATCAAGTTTGGGCAAGTTGCTCGTGAATGTAATTGCTCTCAAAAAGTTATGAAACTTTGGAATTCTCACCTCCAAAGAGTTGTAGATTCTCCTTCATTGACTACACTTAAGGTTGGGATGGACAGATTTTTAGTCTTTCAGGAAATCAAGGGATATGGGGGGTGAGCAGAAAGTGGAGTTGAAGTCCAAGATCAGCCATGGTCATGCTGAATGGTGAAGTATACCCAACAGGTTGTATGGTCTACTCCTACTCCTATCTCTAGTGTCCTTGTGTCTTTATAAGGCTGAGCAGTGGAGGCCTGAAGAGGACAACTTGTAAAGATTTGAAAACTGTGTCCTGTGAGCTTATGGATGGAGAAAAGCCCCATTAATGTTTCACTCTGTTGGTAGCTTCATCAGAGTCTGAGAACTGTGATCGTCACAGGGTCTGGATGTGGATGTGCCAACCCCACACTGCAAAGAGCTGTTACATCCCACAATGGAACAGAATGGCAGCTGTACGCACAATTATATCAGACAGTTAGCTACTTTTTTCCAATTGGCAGGAGTGAAATTAAACGATGGAGATGCCACCAACAAATTAGGAAGATCAATTAGGACATTGGTGGTGCCACTGACTTTTTCTTCCCCCTCACCTTTAGACCCTTGCAGTTAACAACCCATGAGGAGCCTGCTTGCACTTTGGACTTCAAATGTTGCATTGATGAAAACTAAACGATTTTACCTATCAAGGGGGTCTCCATATTTACTGTTTACAAGCATTGTAATGAAAAAGAACAGTATGAACCTGCTACATACAGAGCAGTAGAGCTAACTGAAAAGATCAATAATGATGAAATGAAAGAGTCTATTTTCTCAGAGTACTCACTATATTTACACTTCACTATTTTTAAAATGAAATATCCCAGATTAAATTTGCATGTTATCCTGATCAATTTTCTCCATTGTGACACCACTCGATTTCATATACAAACATATTTATCTGTCTTGAAATTTCCTGCACACAGGAGAAAAATATGCCGCAGATCTGACTGAAATTTCAGTTAACAAAGAACCAGGGCTCCATTTTGACAATGATAACTATGAGGGGATGTCTTTTGTTACAAGCAAAGTCAGGTACAGGAAGAGCCAGTACATAAGACAAAGGAAGAGAGGGAGTCAGTTAAGTGGCTATGCCATACATTGTCAGAAAGTGTGGCAAGCAAAGGCAGAACAGCAAAGACTTACGGTAAATAACTAAGAGTGTACAGGAGAGATTGCAAAAGATATAGGGTTGGATTTTACATGCCACTGTTTTTGCATGTTTTTGGCAGGGGGGCAGGTAAAACAGGGCGGTTGCCCGCCCCCATAACACGGTAGCTGGACATGATCCGAAATCAGCAGCCCACGCACCATATTTAAATAAATAATTAAGGGTCAATTGAGGTTTTTAAAAAGTTAATTGACCCTGACAATATGCTGCCCACGCCATTATACAGTTGATGTGGACAGTTGGGCGGGAGTGGGCAGGCTGTTTTTTTTCAAAAGTTTTTAAAAAGGGTGGGAAGGAAGTGGGGATATTCTCTTCAGGGGGTACCCTTTGCACATCAGGGGACAGCCCTCCTAAGATTGTACCCCCCTTCCTTCCTGCCTGCTTGCCAAAACCAACCCCTACCCTTCCTTAAACTCCCTCCCCAATATCAAGGGTGTACCTCACTCCGGGATCCGCTGGGTCGCCTTCTTGGGACTGGTTGCAGTGCTGGCAGAGCCCACTACATAGCTCTTGATGCTCCTGGATTGCTGGAGCTGCCAGCCAATCCAATGAGCCAGCATCTCCCAACCACCCTGTTTTACCTGCCCCCTGCCAAGGGCGGGACTTCCTCCCAAAGAGGGGCAGAGTCCCACTGTCAGACAATTTAGTTCACCTGGAGCACATCATGGCTGCAGGGTGGGCTGGCGTGGAGAAAGTTGGCTTCCTGCCGACTTTGCTTCCATGGGTGCAAGCCGTCTGCCCCCTGTAATATGCAGCCCATAGTTACAGAGAACCTGTAAAAAGGGAGAGAGTCAAACATGAGTGAGATGCTAAGAAGCAAAGAAAGGGACACAGATCTGGAGTACAAAAAGCAGCTCGAAAGTCAGTTTGGGAAACAAGGAGACTCAATAGAGTTTAAAATGAGGGAGTGAGGCAGCTAAAACTCTTAAGCTAAACCGGGAGTTATACTGTGGGATTGCTTTTATTGTCTCATTTGTGGATGCATTTTAAAGCAGAACAGCCAAATCTGTTATTGTCAGCAATTTGAAAACTATGCAAAATTAATTGAAATATACACTTAAATTTTATATGTGGACTCCTCAAGGCTCCATAGACACATAATTTGGTCCATAAAGACAAAAGGTTTGAACACCTAATATAATGTATCTTCACCAAAGTCAGAATAGCAATTACTTGCACAACACACATGCACAAAATTGCAGAAGTTCTCACTCCTGCAATCTGTCCAGTGATTGGAATTCTTTGAGTTGCTCATCCACAAACACATTTCCCCTTCCTTTCATTTGTGGAATATGTTGGCAGGGAAGGCCATTGAAGTAGTCAGTATCTGGGTAAAAGGCTCAGATAAGAACATAAGAAATGGGAACAAGAGTAGACCATTCAGCCCCTCGAGCCTGCTCCACCATTCAATAAGATCATGGCTGATCTTCTTGTGTTTTCAATTTCCACACTCCCATCTAACCCCGATAACCTTTGATTCCCTTGCCTAACAAGAATCTATCTAGCTCTGCCTAAAAAATATTCAATGACCCCCACCTCCTCCACCTTCTGAGACAGTGTTCCAAAGTCACACAACCCTCAGAAAAAATTTCTCCTCATCTCAGTCCTAAAAGGGTGACCCCGAATTTTAAAACAGTGCCCCCTAGTTCTGGACTTACCCACAAGAAGAAACATCCTTTTGACGTCCATCTTGTCAAGGCCATTCAGGATCTTGTATACGTCAATCAAATCACCCCTCACTCTTCTAAATTCCAGTGGAAACAAGCCCAGTCTGTCCAACCTTTCCTCATAAGACAACCCACTCATTCCAGGCATCAATCTAGTAAACCTCCTATGAACCACCTCCAATTCATTTACATCCTTCCTTAAATAAGGAGACCAAAACTGCACACAGTATTTGAGGTGCGGTCTCACCAACACCCTGTATAACTGAAGCATAACATCTTTACTTTTATGTTCAATCCCTCTTGTAATAAAGGATAGCATTCCATTAGCCTTCTTAATTACTTCCTGTACCTGCATACTAACTTTCTGTGACTCATGTACTAGAACACTTAGATTCCTCTGCACATCAGAATTATACAGCCATTCTCTATTTAAATAATACTCTGCTTTTTTGTTCTTCCGGCCAGTGAACAACTTCACATCTTCCCACATTAAACTCCATTTGCCAGATCTTTGCCCACTCACTCAACCTATCTATATCCATCTGCAACCTCCTCATGTCCCCTTCACTACATACTTTCCTACCTATCTTTGTGTCATCTGCAAATTTAGTTATCATGTTTTCACTCCCCTCATCTAAGTCACTGGTGTAAATCGCAAAAAGTTGAGGCCCCAGCACAGACACTTGTGGGACTCCACTCGTCATATCCTGCCAATCCAAAAAAGACCCATTTATGCATTCTCTCCGCTTCCTGCTAGCCAGCCAATCTTCTATCCAGGCTAATATGTTAACTCCCTACACCATGCGCTTTTATTTTCCGTAATAACCTTTGATGTGACATCTTATCAAATGCCTTCCGGAAATCCAAATACAGGACGTCTACAGGCTCCCCTTTATCCACTGCGCATGTCACTCCTTCAAAAAACTCCAATAAATTGGTTAAACATGATTTTCCTTTCACAAAACCATACTGACTCCTTCCAATTGTCTTGAGCTCTTCTAAGTGAACAGCTATAACCTCCTAAATGATTGATTCTAACAAATTCCCCACGGCAGACGTCAAGCTAACTGGTCTACAGTTTCCTGCCTTCCTCTCGTCTTGATAGCTGTGTCTATTGACAAAAGTGATCAAGGTACATGGTGAGAGGGCGGTGAAGGAGCGCTAAGCTATAAAAAAGGGCAGGCTTTTTGAGCCTAACAAACTTTTCCTGTTCCCAACAGTCTAAAATCTACATGCATGAAGAAAAACAAGTTGTCCAGTGTTCATTCTTTAGATATTTCACATTTCACAGTTGGATCAAGTCTGTGGCATGCACAGCTTATGCTCTTTGACCTCTACACTTTGTGCCTTGGGTTCTGGTACTTGATAACCTGGAACACTGGGGAAGGGCAGAGGCCAGTGCCATGAGTACACAAAGTTCCTTTCCCAAGGTCACCCTAACTACATGAATTTAAACAGACGAGGCAAGGTCATCACTGTTCTTTAAGTCAAAGGAGAGATTTTTCACCTTGCAGCTATGCATCAGCAGAAATGTTTAACAAATTGACCAAAGAGTTACTAATATCTAAATGAAAGCTGAAGGATATCAACCTACTAGTGCAAAGTAACCACTAGTGACAACCTATTCTCTGATTTGGCATTTTTTAAAAATTGCTTAAATATAGCATGACTGCTCTTTACAATATGAAGTGCTCTCTCATTTGGAGATCTCCCTCTGATGAGGTATGCTATACCTAGACCCTAATCTCTGGAGTTTCATTAGTAAAACTCTCTTTCTCCTCCTTTAAGATGCCCCTTCATTACCAAGGTCGGTATTTTCTGGCCCTGCCAGTGGTAGGCATTGTCGTAGGTGGGATGGAAAAATTTGGAGAGCCATTACCCGTCCTGCCCATTTCTGATTACAATCCCTTGGAGGCAGTTTGGGGCATTGTACTACATTATAGGCGATATGTAAATATTGTTGTTGATGTTTCAGGGAGAAATCCACAAGGAACTTTGGAAATTAAGATTAGGTTCTGTCCGAGAGACGCGCTCAATGTTGTCAGAGCTATGAAAGATCAGTAGGGCTGTTGGTAGCTTCCCCAGATGGGCATCAGATCCAAGCTAGTCCTAAATGGCAACTTCAGCTTTCTGATGTACCTGTGACCTGAGATGAAAAACCCAAACTCTTGGTCATGGGGAATCTCGCTCACAAGGCAGAGAATTTTTGTGGGTTTTTTTTGTAGATTGCGAGAGATTATTTAACAGATCTTCCTGATCTGCTATCCACCTCCTTTGCGTATTTATAATTTTCAACTATATTGTCATTTGCAGGTCTTTGACATTTGCCTTTATTGAGGGTCAGATTCCTCTCTTTTTTGTGCTCCTATATAAAGTGACTATACATTGTTACACCACTGTTACTGGGCAAAACGGAAATGATTGGATAACTCTCCTGCCAATTGCTCCTGATTTGAGTGATTGCGATTGATTTTATGCACAGAATTTGTATGCAACTATCCTCCACTTACTGCATTTTGCTGAAGAAATAAGTCTGCTTTTATCAAGCAATGTGACCAGCCTGCTTCAGTCACGACTTCTGCTTTGTGGAGACACTACTTAAATAGACTCTGTAGACTATTTGATGTCGTGTGCTGTTTAAATGAATTATTTTTGCTATAAACTGTTGGCTGAGAGTCCTTTCCTGCCTCTAACTCATTGGCTGACGCAGTGTACCTGGTTGGCACATTGTTTTAGTGTTTTGTCTCTGATCTTAGCTGCCAGCAGAGTTTAGTTGAAAGTGAGCGGCTGAAAAAGTCAGATATATCCTGACTAAACATAAAATGATACAGGGTCTGTCAGTCTTGCACCTTACTCCTCTCTTCAGCCCTATCTAGAAATTCTTCCCCAATTTTCTAACTCTTGTCTTCAGCCTTCTATATTTTAGAAACAATTCAATTTTCTCCAGTCCTCTACTTAAGGCTCTGGCGTGTATTGAGAGCATTGTCCAAAGCTGGGCTCCTCTCTCTGGTAACTTTGCCTAGAGAGCATTCTTCATATGCAAGGTGCGACAGGGAGAGTGGCGACTATGGCAGCTGTGCTCAATCCTATCTTCACCGTCTCTCCCGACCTCACACATACACTTTCCACCAAGTTATGAGGGCAGGAACAGCAACTTCCATTGAGTTTTCTCCCCTGCGTGCCCAGTGGCACTGACGACTGCTGTGGCACCTCATTTACTCTCTTGATTGGGATTAGCTAAGTCAACACAGACCAGAAAGTGAGATTTCTGATAGTTCTGGCTCTAAGTCATTAGTCTAGTCTAAGTCAACCCGTGCCAAACTACTTGGTTCATTCATCCATGACTTGTGGAGAGATCCTAATCTTCGAGGATTTTTCCAAACTGGAATTCCCAAGATTCAATGCAGGGAGTGGAAACATTCTGGGTGAATTTCCAGTGAAGTTTCAAGTCAGGAGTCAAGTGAAAAGCTGTACCTCCCTTTCTGTACTGCACTGCTGACTATAGTCAGGCCTGCAATGTTAACAGCCCTGCTTCTGCTAGTGATTTGGAGATCCATCCCAAGATTGTTTATCTGCCTTGTTGCCAGTGAAGACAACATGACTGAAACAGCAACATTTAAAACCACTGCTGGCTTGGACAAGGCTGCTGCGGATGAGTCCAGAGAAGAGCATCTTTGTGTATGGTCCTCAGTGCATCAGGAAATTTCTACAAAAGTGTGGGTTTAATGGTCATAGCATTGGGCCTGTTCAATGGCCAGAGAGCCGGTGGCAATCCCACCATGGCCATTTCTGGGAGTCCCATCGGGCCCACTGGCTGCAAATGGGGTTCCCGGCTTCAACAGGAGCAATTTCTGGTGCAGGATGGATGTACCACTTCCAAGAGCTGATGGCCAATTTAGGAAGACAGTAACACAGTGGTAATTGTACCAGACTACTAATACAGAGACCCAGACTAATGCTCCAGAAAATATGAGTTCAAATCTCACGACTTACGCTGGGGGAATTTAAATTCAATGAATTCATAAATCTGGAATAAAATGCTAGCCTTGTGAATAATGATCATGAAACTATCAGACGTTAAAATGCTATCTGGTTCACTGCGTCCTTTAGGGAAGGAAATCTGCCATCCTTACTTGTTCTGGCCTAAATGTAACTGCAGATCTGCCCTCTGAAATGGCCTAACAAGCCACTACAGAAAGGTAGAACTGTAGTTGTACCTACATCACATGGACTGCAGCGGTTCAAGAAGGTGGCTCACCACCACCAACACCACCTCAAGGGCAATTAGGGATGGGCCATAAAGGCTGGCCTTGCCAGTGATGCTCACATCCTAAGAGCGAATTAAAAACAGAGGCTGGCAGCATGTACCATCTACAAGATGCACTGCAGCAACTCGCCAAGGTTCCTTCGACAGCACCTTCAAAACCCAGGACCTCTACCACCTAAGAAAGGCAGCAGACACATGGGAACACCTACAAGTTCCTCCCCAAACCACACACCATCCTGACTTGGAACTATCACTGTTCCTTCACTGTCACTGGATCAAAATTCTGGAACTCGCTCCCTAACAGCACTGTGGGTGTAACTACACTACATGGATTGCAGCAGCTCACCATCACCTTCTCAGCAACAATTAGGGATGGGCAATAAATGCTGGCCTGGCCAGCGATGTCCACATTTTGTGAAAGAATTTAAAAAAAAAGCAGACACTTAAGCACCTCAATCAGCCTCCAAAGAGGGAAGGCCATCCTTGACCCTTCCCACCAAGACGTAATTGGGGTAGTCAGGAAGGGGACAGAGTCTCCACATCACACCTTCCCACCCCATTATAAGCCCCCTCCACCTTCCAGCCCACTTCTGCGGGGAGCATTAAATTTCACCCATTGGGTTCGTATATTTTAAAGGTACATGCTACCCAATGGAGAGTTCTTCGGCAAGCAGGAATTAACAGAGTAGATAGAAACTATTTATGCTGGTTAGAGAATCTAGCGTTGGTTGTCATCTTTCAAAATTCTGTAGATTCTGGAACAGTCCTGCCAGATTGGAGGTTGGCAAATGTGTCCCCGCTATTTAAAAAGGAGGGAAGAAAAAACAGGGAATTACAGACCAGTTAGCCTAACGTCGGTGATAGGGAAAATGCTAGAGTCTATTACAAAGGATGTAATAACAGGACACTTAGAAAATATCAACGAGATTAGATAAAGTCAACATGGATTTATGAAGGGGAAATCATGTTTGACAAACGTACTGGAATTTTTTTTTTAAGAACATAACTAGCAGAATAGATAAGGGAGAACCAGTGGTTGTGGTGTATTTGGATTTTCAGAAAGCTTTTGATAAAGCCCCACATAAGAGGTTAGTGTATAAAATTAAAGCACATGGGATTGGGGGTAATATACTGGCACAGTTAGCAGACAGGAAACAGAGAGTAGGAATAAATGGGTCTTTTCAGAATGGCAGGTGGTGACTAGTGGGGCACCACAGGGTTCAGTGCTTGGGCCCCAGCTATTCATAATATATATCAATAATTTTGATGGGGGAACCAAATGCAATATTCCCAAGTTTGCTGACGACAAAACTAGGTGGGAATGGCGAGTGGTGAGAAGGATGTTAAGAGGTTGCAAGGTGATTTAGACAAGTTAAGTGAGTGGGCAAGTACATGGCAGATGCAGTATAACGTGCATAAGTGTGAAACTATCCACTTTGGTAGGAAAAACAGAATGGCAAAGTATTATTTAAATGGTGATTGGGAAATGTTGATGTACAAAGGTGTCTTTGTACACCAATCACTGAAAGCAAGCATGCAGGTGTAGCAAGCCGTTAAGAAGGCAAATGGTATGTTGGCCTTCATCGCAAAAGGGCTTGAGTACAAGAGCAAGGATGTCTTACTGCAGCTATATAGAGCCTTGGTGAGACCACACCTGGACTGTTGTGTGCAGTTTTGGTCTCCTTACCCAAGAAAGGATATACTTGCCATAGACCAGTGCAGCGAAGGTTCACTGGACTGAATCCTGGGATGGCAGGATTGTTGTACGAGGAGAGATTGGGTCAACTAGGTCTGTATTAACTGGAATTTAGGAAAATGAGAGGGGATCTCATTGAAACATATAAAATTCTGACAGGGCTGGACAGACTGGATGCAGGAATGGTGTTTCCTCTGGCTGGGGTGTCTAGAACAAGGAGTCACAATCTCAGGAAATGGGGTAGGCAATTTAGGACTGAGATGAGGAGAAACTTCTTCACTGAGAGGGTGGTGAATCTGTGGAATTCTCTACCACAGAGGACTGTGGAGGCCAAGTGACTGAATATATTTAAGAAGGAAATAGTTGGATTTCTAGACTCTAAAGGCGACAAGGGGTATGGGGAGAGAGCGGGAATATGGCGTTGAGCTCGAGGATCAGCCATGATCATATTGAATGGCGAAGCAGCCTTGAAGGGTTGAATGGCCTACTCCTGCTTCTATTTTCTTCGTTTCCATGTTCCTAGGACTAGGAGACATGGTCTAAAACAACTGGAGCCAGACATGTCACAAAAGAAATTAGGATACACACTACACACAAAGGGTGGTAGAAGTTTGGAATTCTCTTCCAGAAATAGCAATTGATGCTAAACCACAAAAATTTTAAATCTGAGCTTGATAGGCTTTTGTTATCCAAAGAGATTAAGGGATATGGGGCAAGTTAGTGGTCACAGACAGAATTTGTTTTTTCTTATTGTCCATGATCAAAGTGTTTTGCATGTGAAGTGTGTGTATTTTTACCCTCGGTGATTTGCCCCAATTTAAATAACTTCAGCAGCAAGCTCTTTTGTGAGTTTTAAAATAAAGCTATTATTATCCCACACTTGCCCTGGAGGCTTAAAAACGCAATGTCTCACTCACTGGATGCAAACACAACATCACTCACACACAAATTAGATTTGGATAAAGAAAAAACAATACAATTACAATTTGGGATTATTTCAGGCTCTTTTGCAGCAGGCATGTAGTTTCTTAGATGAGTTGATGCTTTGGCTGGAATGAAGATCTTGAAAAGCAGAGGATTCTCAATAAGCTGGGGCTTCTTATAGGTGAATTGTCAGGGTGTTGGTTCTAAGATGAACCTGAAGTTGGAACAGGCTGGAGAGAGTCCTTCTCCCACTTTCAAGGTATTGCTATTTATACCTTGGCTTCTTAGTTGACTACAACTGATTTGATGGCTTTCTGCTCGCTTATCTGTCCCATCTTGTATCGTGGTTTTTCACACTTGAGAGTTTGGGACGGTCAAGCACTGTTAGATGAGGGGTCATCACAATAGAATGAAAGATCGATGGGATCCATTTTGCATTCGCCCAACACCCACTGAGTTTCGGTGTCCCTGGTGAAAAATGGACACGAGTTGTCTGCAAACCCTGCTTTCAGCAGGTTTTGGTCCATCCTTAAACAATGACATGTGGGAATCTCACGAGTGGCCGTGAGGTTCCTTGATTCAGATCCATATTTAATCAAGTATTAGCCATCTACTCTACTGTCTACAGTTCAAATGCCAAAAGTCACATTATATGTTGAAGCTATCTTAACAGCTTTTGTGTTCACTTTTTAAAATATAGCTTTTAAATTTGTAATACCTTCATGGCTGTACTGGACATGAGACCAGATACATGGAGTTAGATTGCAGATTAACCATCTGACTGAATAGTGGAACAGGCTTGAGGGTTAAATGTTCTACTCCTCTTCCTACATTCATCATCAATTAGAAATTCCTGTTGTTGTGAGCTATTGAGGATAACATTCTTAGTGTGGAGGAATTCCCTCCTTATTCCCTGATGGCTCTGATATACATGGGCTACTAGCTGCTGCACATGATAATAATAATAATCACAGCCCACCCCCGCTAGAGACCCAAGTATCCGACAGTAAACTGCAGAGACTCATGATGAAATCACAATGGAACATTTACCAAAATAAAATCCGATTCCCTTTAACCCTGTTATCGATAATAAATTATATTTAGCCTTGGAAAAGCTCCATTCCAGATGCAGTAACCCTGAATTTTGCTCTGCTTCACTACTTTTGTGCCCTGTCTCAAACAGCACCAGAGTGACTTTCTTTGAATGAAGGCATAAACATCAGATGCAGTGCACAGCTAGAATGACATAATAACAGTTATTAACGGGGAATGTGAACAGCAGCTTTGAAAGCTATTGTCAGAGCAGTTGGAATCACATCTTTGCAGACAGATTCAACAGGCCTCAGACTGAAGGCACGCTGCATCTAAAATGGCTCTGTTGCCAGGGCAACCGGCTAATGTGGAACTGAGGAAACTTTAGAGTTAGCCTGATTCTCCCTTCTTAATAAGCGTTCCTTCTCCTGCTGGTTATCCTGTGACTCCCAGCAAAAAGTGCATCTGTGTGGACATTGGCGAGGACAGGATTGGGTTTGGCAGCGATGGCTCCGATCAGCCTCATGATGCTCACCGACAGGCCAGGCAACTGAGGAGAGCAGGTAACCATGAGTGCACAGGCCGGAGATGCAGCACTCAGTACAATGGCCAGAGCAGCACTAACATGACCTTGGCTATGAGTCCATCAACTTTTCTAGCTGCATAATCTGGCAGGCATAGTTCCTAAACATGAACACTCCAAGAACTGTCCTGTAAACAGTGACATTTGCCCAAGGGGAAACATTACTTCACCAGATAATTCACAGCAAGTGTTTTAAGGTTGCTTAAATCATGGTGACTGCCCTTTAAACGCAAGAGTCTTATAGCGTACAACATTCCAGCAGCAAGATTTCGAAGCTCCACTATATAGCAGAGGTAAGTGTGAGGGAGGAACAGAATCTGACTGGGTTATCATGGCATTGGACGGAATCTTGTTCAGGTATTGGGGCTCTCGCCTGCTGGCTAGAGAGCTGGCAAGGCCTGCACTGCCTCTTTTCGGGAAGGCCTGCCAAACCACAAACCAATCAAGCAGTGGCGAGGACATCCTCTGGAATCAAGTCCCTGGGGGCAGAAGTCTCATCTACAGAAAACTGCTCTTGTACTCAGCAGAGGCGTTAAGGATGTCATGGCTGCTGCCATAGATAAGTAATGTGGGAGGGAGGTTTCGAGAGTGAGGACAGCAGGGAGAAAGATATTGGGGGGTGGGGGGTGGTATCGGTAGCAAAGGCAGGGTTCTAACTGTTAGTGGGTTCCCCCTTTCCTGATGTTGAGTCCTTCAATCAGGCACTGGGTGACTTTGATCAAGGGGACTCAAAACCAACACCACCAACCCCCTCACTCCACACACAGCTGCTGCTGGGTTAATACCAGCGACGGTGGGATGAAGTCCTTTAGTGATCATTAATTGGCCACTCAAGGGCCTCAATAGGCAGTGGGGCGGGAGGATCAACCATGGGCCTTCCCGCCCAGAGCTTAATGCAGGCAGAGATGGGAAGGCAGTGGGGTTTCGGTAACCACTATCCTGCCCAAGTACATGCCCTAGCATCCTAGCTCACCATCAACGAGAGCACAAGATTCTGCCAATTATGGGGATAAAATTGATCTAGGGGTGTCAGCACAGACGAGCATTAATGAATTGGTAGTCCAATTTTCTTCCCCAATGACCCTGCCCAAGACCGATTGCGTCCATAAGAAAATGGTATTTGGACTCATGGGGCAGAATTTTGCTGTTGGCGAGCAGGGAGCGGAGCCCGCTCACCGACGCATAAAATGACGCGGGATGACGTAGGGGGGAACCCTTGACATCACCCCGCCCCATTTAAGTTTTCTGGAAGATGGGGGCGCAGCAAAATCAGCTGTGTGCCTGTCGACCTGTCAATGGCCAATTGGGGCCATTGACAGGATCATTTATGCAATTAAAGGACCTGCCCGTCCAACCTTAAGGTTGGCGGGCAGGCCAGGAGACCCGGCAGCAAATAGAAAAAACATGAAACCTCATCCAGTGACGGGATGAGGTTTCATGCAGTGTTCTAAAAAGTTTAATAAAGTTTTACTGTAATTTATGAACATGTCCCATCTCATGTGACATTGTCACATGATGGGGACATGTTAAGGAATTTTCTTTTTTCTATTTTTAATCTTTTTAAAAGTGTAAGCGATCTCTCTGAGGTCGCACTTAGGCACAGGGAGATGTGCGCTCTGTCGTGTGCACACGAGAAAGAGCGCACTCTCGCTTTTGGGGAATCCCCTCACCCCTGCCCGCACAGAAAGTGCATAGCGCTTCCCGCCAGATGTCACGCTGGGCGGGCCACGTAAAATGGCGGCAGGGCCCGCTTCTCCAGCGGGGATCGGCTCCCCGCCCGGCGGAGATTGGGTCGGGCCCGCCCGCCCGACAGGCAGAAAATTCTTCCCATAGCCTTTAATTGGAGAATGACTTATGTCAAGTAGACAGAATTTTCAATTCATCAATCAAAAAAAGGACAACTAGTTGAAAAGTGGCAAACTAGGATACTTATGTCATGCTCAAGTTGTGCAAGAAGCTATTTCATAAACATAGAGTTTTCATTCATATTCACCGAGAGACATGCAATCTGATATATGGCTTCAGATCTGCTATAAAGAATGACATCTCAGCAACAGTCATGATAGTTGATTTGCTGTCATAAATACAATTGTACAGACTTTTATTTAACTAGTCATTTAATATTTATGGAGTTGTGCCTCCTAAACATGCTTTTGCAGATCATTAGCCCTTTCAAAGAGCTGACACGGGCACGATGAGCCAAACGGGGTCTCTCTGTGCTGTATCATTCTTTAATTCTACTCTGTGGCTACATGGTACTTATAAAGTCATACATTAAGTATCTGCTTAATTCATTGAGCTTTTGTAAGTCACATGCTGTCAGACGTTTAAGCTGAGTTGTCAAGGATTGGAACATGGAGCTCACTAGGCCTTGAAATTTTGGTGGTACATGGACCCTGTTGAAGAGCTGTGCTATTGGCTGAAGAAGTAGGCAGGTATCAAGAAGGGTGTCCACATCTCTTGCTACTTCCATAGTTCCACACATTGCGTATGCACGCGATTATCTTAACAAAATACTGTTGACCTTTAAAAGGAGGGCTCCAGCATATAACCATGTCATAGCTTTATTTTTGAATATTAATCCAAAAGTCAGGAATCAAAAATGATGCAGAATATCCTGGGAATCTACCACACCCAGTCTACTCATCTCTTGAATTTGCTCGATCAGCATGCTAAGGTTTCACTGATTTTTACAAATATGTAATGTGCGCCCTACCACAATTAAATGGAGTGGGGTGGGGAAGGTAAACAGCAGATACAGACTTGTTGAAGGAATCTACAAAACCTTCAGCAATCCCCCACCTCCCCTACATTCCAGAAAACACTTGTCGTGTTTACCTCATCTACGTGCTCACTGAGTGGGCCATGTACAAATCCTGCCACTTGAGAGCTTCCTCTGAGGAGCCGAAATCCTTTGTGACTCCAGGCATGTCTGTCATATCACTGAAATATCCCCAGCAGTCTCCACCAGCAACTGGTTTGCTTAAAAATAGTTCTCTGCATTGAATACATTTCATGCTACGCTTGAAGAAACAGCTCAAAATCTGGTTGTCCATTTTGTCACATGCACCTGTCCCTCTGCAATTATTACCATGGTAATTAGATTTGGCTGAGAGGTTTGAGTGCCTACAATGCAAAGCTCCAGCACTCTTATTTTTTCCTGCATTGGCCTCCAGCAGACCAGACTATGGGATTATGGAGTAGAAGCTGATCATTGCTGTGCTCATTTTCTAGATGGAAAATGGGGCGGGAGTGGGTGACGGGGAAGTGAACAATTTCACACGGCTATGTCCTGTCACCCAAGAACCCCTGATAAACCTCAGATGCCAGATTGGCTTCAGACAATTTTCAATCGTTCGGGGTACCCGCCCAAAACAGTTGTTAGGCCCCCAGCATATGCTCGTGAGGAGCCTAACTCTTATTTTAGGACCTCTCAGGAAATCTGGTTGCCCTATGCGGAGTCAGCACTGGATTTGTTCTACTCGGTGTAAATCTGGCCTAACAGGCTACTAAGCAAGTAAGCATATTTCTTTAAATGAGGAGTAGTTAGGCTCCTCCAGACTCCACGGCACTCCTAAGGTCCACTATCAGACTCGCCCCACCCCCTGCTGTCTGTTCTGACATCCCCCCACCGAGACCAACTTGAGGCCGTGGCCTGAAGCAAGCGGTCCAAAAACTGAATCCTTTTGAAGGACGAGTTGTCTGTAGAGATATGACGGGAACCAACAGCTCACACTCATACTGACACCTTCACTGGAAACTGATATTTGTAAAGTAACCTTCAACCGGTAAAAAATTTCCAGTTTGATTGTGAGCACATAAAAACAACTGATTTAAAAGAATGTCGCGATTGATGATGAAAATGGTCCCCTGGGATTTTAGTTCCATACAAGATGAGTTGAGACAATTTCAATTGTGTTGCAGCAACGCAGTTTGAAGGGAGTGGGGTGAGGGATAACAATGGTTTAAAGAAACAAAGGTCTTGCATTCATACAGCATCTTTGCATTCACAAAGCACATCTCAGTCAACACAGTCCAATCCTTTGCAGCACGGGATACAATGCAGAAGGCACCACTCGTCCATAAACCTCTCATGCATCCCCCATTTTTATCAGCCCACTATTGGTGGCCATGCCTTCAGATTCCAAGGACCTAAGCTCTGGAATTCCCTCTCTAAACCTTTTTCACTTCCCTACCACACTCTCATTCTTTATGTAGCTCCTTAAAACTGATTTCTTTGACCATGCTTGTGATCACCTGCTCCAAAATCTCCATGTGGCTTGGTACCAGATAATGCCAAGTGACTGCTTCAAAAGTTGTTATATAAATGCAAAGTGTTGTTGTCGTACCACTCAACTGAGATTGTCTTTTATTGAAAGGATAGTATTTCACCAGGGAGAAGCGTTACAGTTGCCTGTTCCATGAACAGTTTAATGCCTGTACTATCAGGAAAAGCTTGTGTGCTCCTTTGCACAGGCATATTTTATTTGCACAGGCATATTTTATTTGAGTTCCTAAAAGAAAATGTAAAAATTAGTTTAGTAGTAGACACAGCCACCAATGCGATGATGTTGCGTAATCTTCAAAGTGTCAACAAAGCGTACGAGGCAAAGCGCCAGTTAACTTGATTTTCTACTGCTCCCCTCCATCCCACTCCACCCCCCCCCGCCCCCACCATGCTCCCTTAGGTTGATTCCAGCTCTCTGTAACTAGAAATATTTAAACGGCAACTAATTGTACTCTGTGAATTGTACTAGCTGAACTGTTTGCAGTGCAAAGAGGAATTAAGCAGCAACAATGTTCAAATGAATTCAGTGACCCCAATGCTTTCGACATGGTTCCTGTTGGCCATTTGTTTAGCCTGGTTTTATTTTGACGTCCTGCAGAACCTATGGGGTCAAAGCAGTCCACCGCTCGATTCCTAACACTTTCTCCATTCTTTAGAACTGGTCAGGCTTTGAGGGGTCTGAAAATTCATTCAGGTGATAATAATTGTGACTAATGGATAAAGCGCTGCTCTTTCAGGAACCCCAGTCAGAATCAACTTTAAGTGAAGAGACAAAACAAATGTGCAGAGCCGCAAGCTAGCTACAGGGCCTTGTTTCTGTTGGAACACATTACTGACCAGCATGCCTGGGTTTCACCAGCTCTGCATAAATATGACAACCTAAAGTCAGGGAGAAGTCAGAACAACAACAAAAAAAGATCCAATAGCAAAATATTGACCTGAAATACACATCCCAGTCAGCCCTGACAAAGAGAGGTTGTAATCAAGTGAAGCACCATAGGATATTATTGATTTAAAAGCACATCTGGGAATGTGTACAAGATACAATTATTTCCATAAGTAATGTCTTTTCCCACAGATTTCTGATGGATCAGTTGGTAAGGTCAAAACCCGGTCTGATAGTGAACCACTGCAACCAGGGAGATCCATAGTTCAGTCTGCAATGAGTTTACTATTGTCAGCTGAGATAGCATTGGGGAGAGCTGCATGGATTCTATACACGGGCTGGTCAGAGAGGGAATTGTCAGGGTTCCTATTGTAGATAGGCACCTCATGATCCCTGCTGGAAAATATATGTGCGAGCGGCGGGTGTGGCCAGGATCAGAGATGGCCACAATCGAATAGCCACCAAGACCCACCATCTTGAGTTAATATGAGCCACTTGGGAAAGCAACTATGGAGCTATACAGCAACAGCGCTTTTTGAGAGGAGGAGGGAAAGTTATGCAACGTTTGGTGAGGGGTTCAGTCTAATTTGATGTTGGTACTCCAAGATACCAGAGGACAATGGTCTGTGTGACTGTGACGACAATTCTCCATGTGGTAAACCTTCTTATCTCAAGTATACATTGTGTGGAAGAGCTGTGGTTCCTCATTGATAGGGAAGAAAAAGACCATTGAGTTAGTCACTCTGGGCTTCCACAATGAGTGTAACCAGTCAAATTCATGCATGGATAGCTCAGAGCAGTGGAGTACTTTGAATTCAGCAACATTTTTTTTAGTGAAAATTGTTCACTCAAAGAGAACATGGTCTTGGTTTTCTGTACAGAAATAAAGCAGTTCACAGAATTCTTTGCACCAGTTACTTCCAGTCATGACTTCCCTTTGTAGCACAAGGGTGCTTTAATTTGACACTAACTACTTTTGATACCTGGATACCCATGAGGTTTTCTTCCTCATGGAATGGGGGAATAAATGTAACATTTTGATATGTTGCAATAAGTTCTTAACGTTTTCAATTTGACACCAACACAGCTTAGGGAACTGAGGGGTGATGAATAAATGTGACTTGGTGCGAGTTAGGGCATGGGCAGCTGAGTTTTGGATGAGTTCAATTTATGAAGTGTAAAAGACGGGATCCCAGCCTGCAGAGCATTGGGTTAGTCTGAGAGTAACAAGCATGGATTAGGGTACAAACCAGTGGATGAGGGTTTCAATTGCAGCTGGGCTGAGGCAGGGAGGGGATATTATGGAGGTGGAGATAGGAGATCTCAGTGCTGGGGGAAGGCATGGGGCTGAAAGCTCAGCTCAGGATCACATAGGACACCGAGCACTTAGTGCACGGGCATGCTAAAACTAAGATGTCAGCTGCTGAGGTCTATTCAATTCCAATATTTTCTTTAATTTTATCTAAGAGCAATGACAAGGAGATCAACTAGTTCATTATAAACAAATACAAGACCAATATACAAGAAGGCAGGGAAATGTATAGATTTTGATACATTCCATTTAATTTAAGTCAAACCTAAAATCATTATCTCCTGCCTCCCAAATCCAGTGGACTCTACCACGTTGAAGGACATAGACAGCGGATGCATGAGAAACACAGTCATCTCCAACTTCCCCTCCAAGTCACAGCTCATCCCGACTTGGACATATGTTGCCATTCCTTCACCTTCCCCTGGTCAAAATCTTGGAAATCCCTCCCTAACAGCATTGTGGATGTACCTTTACCAGACTGCAGAGAGTCAGGAAGCCAGCTCACCACCACCTTCTCAAGGCCAACTATGAATGGACAATAACCTTGCTAGCGATGTCCATGTTTGACAAATGAATATATAAAAAAAGCTATATGTCTATCCATTTAAATGCCCTGGAATATAACAACAAAAGCTCATCAACCTGAAATGTTAACTCTGTTTCTTTTGCCACAGACCTGTTTACTTCAATGTAAATTAATGCCAAATGTGTCTGCCTCAGCAAAGGTTACTCACCAGTCTTCCTCTCAAACTTCCAGGCTGGGATGTTTCTCGCTGTCGTCACAAGGCCGTCAGCGGGAAGAGGGACAGACACTTGAATGGGGCCTGACACTTGGACGGAAGAGCCATTACTGGTGAACAGGTGAATGCTGACTGCAGCCACAGGAATCAGTTCAAGCCTGGAGTGATTAACTGTTTATATTGAAAAAAAAGTATGATCAGCACCCTAAAAACAGCATGTAAGATTGTAAAACCAATTTGCTACAAGCTAGTATACAAACTGGACTTTTCAAATCCAGCAAGGTCACTTCCACCAATTAAGGGTTATGGGGTGAAATCTGGTTTTGGCACAACAGGTGTAACAAATCTCCAGCCTGTTTTGCACTCCAAATTCTTTTCCCATTAAACCCTAGAAAATTGGGCCTGGAGAGAAATTACTACCAATTCATAAAAGCCCATTTTGCTCTACTCCCAAATCCAAATTCACCCACATGTACTTTACGTTGACTTTTTAGGCTGAATGTTATCCATTATCCTGCCTTCAGTTGAACTGAAGAGAGATAGAATTGCCAAGAAAATGGCATAGAATTGTAAAGTCCCAACGTGGGAGAGCATGTACTTGATAAGCTTCAGCCATTGGCATCTGGCACGGCATATGGCTCCTAACCAGAGGTCCTTAATGGGACCATTGCAGGCAGCTCTGAAAAGCTTCAAGATGGTTTGGAAATGATTTTTATGGAGTCAGAGAGAGCATTTAAAAACCTTTAGACCCTACAACAACATAGGGAGAAAGAGGGATGAGGTCCTGCAAGCAGAATTTAGGGAGCTAGGAAACGGATTAAAAAACAGGACCTCAAAAGGTAGTAATCTCTGGATTACTTCCGCTGCCACGTGCCAGTGAGTATAGAAATAGGAGGTTAGTCCAGACGAATGCGTGGCTGGAGCGATGGCGCAGGAGGGAGGGCTTTCGATTTCTGGGAGCGGTGGGACCTGTACAAGGCGGACGGGTGGCACCTGAGCCAGAATGGGACCAACATCCTTGCGGGGAGGTTTACTGGTGCTGTTAGGGAGGGTTTAAACTAACTTGGCAGGGGGCTGGGGTACTTGAGAGGAGGTTCAGCAGGGGGAGATGCACAGCCAAGAAAGAGCAAGTGAGTCTGGAAGGCATAGGAATTATAGGTCAGTTGAGGCACAAGGGAGTTTAACAAGGTTGAATGGCATTTATTTTAATGCAAGGAGTCTGACAAATAAGGCAGAAGAGTTGAGGGTACAAATTAACACATGGAAATATGATGTCATTGCTGTCACAGAGACATGGTTGAGAGAGGGGCAGGATTGGCAGCTCAACATTCCAGGATATAGGGTCTTCAGGCGAGACAGGGAAGGAGATAAAAGAGGAGGGGGTATCGCAATATTGATTAAGGAATCTAATTAATCAATTAGACTGGGGTTATTTTCCCTGGAGCAGAGGAGATTGAGGGGGGACACGATTGAGGTGTATAAAATTATGAGGGGCATAGATAGGGTAGACAGGAAGGAACTTTTCCCCGTGGTGGAGGGATCAATAACCAGGGGGCATAGATTTAAGGTAAGGGACAGGAGGTTTAGAGGGGATGTGCGGAAGAATTTTTTCACCCCGAGGGTGGTGGGAATCTGGAACTTCATGCCTGAAAGGGTGGCAGAGGCAGAAACCCTCATAACATTTAAGAAGTATTTGGATGTGCACTTGTGATGCCATGGCATACAAGGCTATGGGCCTAATCCTGGAAAATGGGATTATAATAGTTAGGTACTTGTTTGACCGGTGCAGACTTGATGGGCCGAAGGGCCTTTTTCTGAGCTGTAGACCTCTATGACTCTATAAGGTCAAACTGCTGACTCCACAATGCCCAACAGGGGTTGTCTCTCCCCCTATCACTCCACCATTTTAATTTGCATGGACAGGTTGGGTTGCCTGGTGAAGTTACTAGATCATTGGCCCATTCCAACCAGCAAGTGGTTCCAAATAGGACAGCAGCCCACCAAAAGGTTGCTAATGAAGGCAATCACAAAAAATTGGTCATTCTCACTTCACCCACCCACGTCCAACAGAAGCAGTCTCATAAGAAGTTACCCTTATATCTTTAATCCATTAACTTTATTTAAACAATAACCATAGCGAATAGGTTCAAATTATTAAGAAGGGTCAGGCAAAAGGGCAGGGAAAAACAAGTCCAACTTGCTCAATTTATAGCCTCTGTATTAATATGTTTGAAGACAGACATACACATTATGGTGCATTAAATGCTACAGAAAAGGCCTCTGTTCTCCTCTCCTGCCCTACCTTTAGTACCTTGATAGAGTACCATTCCAAGACTGCCAAGTGATCAACCCAGCTCCCCCTATAACACACGATAAACACCTGCCAAGGGGCACCTGTGAATTCCTGCACTTAGAAAGCCAAGGGCAGTAGATGCATTGGAACACCATCACCTTCATGTCACACAACACCCTGACTTGTAAATAGTCATTCTTCTGATGTTGATAGATTAAAATCCTGGAACTCC
Source organism: Cetorhinus maximus (assembly GCF_964194155.1). NCBI lineage: Eukaryota > Metazoa > Chordata > Chondrichthyes > Lamniformes > Cetorhinidae > Cetorhinus > Cetorhinus maximus. Next base: position 33,141,815 of record NC_135903.1, on the reverse strand, counting down.
CTATATTACAGCATTGTGAGAGAACCTTCACCACATGGACCGTAGAGGTTCAAGAAGGCGGCCCAACGCCACCTCTTCAAGGGTATCGAGGGCAATAAATGTGAGCCTTTCTAGCAATGTCCCATATCCCAAGAATGAAAAAATGAAAACAGGGTCTTCTGAAATCACAGATTTTTTTTACTTATATCCAATCTGCCGCATCACATCTTTTTAGTTGGAGATACAGGGATCATTCTGGGTGGTTCAATGTTACTCATTTTAATGCATTTGTAAGACATTCTCACCACTGGTATTTTGATCCAGGTGTTAGTCTTTTTATTTTAAATAGATTGACTCCACTGCTACAGCATCATAAATGCTAACAGAATCTTGATACAATCAAGATCAGCTTTAGATGGAGTCTCTGTCTCTAGAATCCCCTAGTTATTCAGGACATGTGGAGCAGTGTCGGTTCCCCTGTAGGCAAAGCTAGGCTCTGACAGGAAAGAATATTTACACTTGTGACTCCCCGCACATGCAATTTGTTTATCTTTCCAAGTCATCAGTGGAGAAGGGTGGTAGAAGGGCAGTCATTTCTCACAATGAAAGATGATCATGGGGATTGGAGGAGTGCAGGATTAGGAAGTCATTCTGGTCCCCTCTCCCACACCACAATGTTGCACTGACACAGGTCATTCACCCATCATCCCTGCCAGAGAATGGTGATTTGAAGTGGAAGAGAAAATAGAAATAAATAAATATAACATGAAATTGTGAACAAAGCTTGTTGTACGGGAGCAAGTGTAGCACATCAGCTGCTGAGGCTTTATAAGGCTCTGGTCAGACCACATTTAGAATATTGTGAGCAATTTTGGGCCCCGTATCTCAGGAAGGATGTTCTGGCCCTGGAGAGGGTCCAGAGGAGGTTCACGAGAACGATCCCAGGAGCGAAAGGCTTAACATATGAGGAACGTTTGAGGACTCTGGGTCTATACTCGATGGAGTTTAGAAGGATGAGGGGGGATCTGATTGAAACTTACAGAATACTGAAAAGCCTGGATAGAGTGGATGTGGGGAAGATGTTTCCATTAGTAGGAGAGACTAGGACCCGAGGGCATAGCCTCAGAGTAAAGGGAAGACCTTTTAGAACAGAGATGAGGAGAAACTTCTTTAGCCAGAGAGTGGTGAATCTATGGAATTCATTGCCACAGAAGGCTGTAGACGCCAGGTCATTGAGTGTATTTAAGACCGAGATAGATAGGTTCTTGATTGGTAAGGGGATCAAAGGTTACGGGGAGGAGGCGGGAGAATGGGGTTGAGAAACTTATCAGCCATGATTGAATGGCGGAGCAGACTCGATGGGCCGAATGGCCTAATTTCTGCTCCTATGTCTTATGGTCTTATGGTCTTATCATTAGAAATCATATTTCGAGTTTAAGTACTGTAATCTTCACGTTAAATCCTTGGTTGCAGATGTTGTCAGTAGTGGTTCACAAAATGATGCATCTGTGAGGTTTCTGTAATCTTCTAGCTCCTCATATTCCCCAGCAACACAAGGCCATGTTAACTGCAAAGTAAACATTCAAGTACCTGTTGTGTTGGTTTCATAGCCCAAGAGATAGGGGAATCCTTCCACTTCCATTTCGGTGTTGGCTGTTGTTAGGAAAGCAGACAGGTCATTATAGGATGCGTTTGCTGGAAGCCCAACATTCTTCCTCTGGAACTGGACCCATGGCTGATTCTTGGCACCTAAATGGGAAGAAAACTGACCATGATACCTGGAAAATAAAGCACCGCTTACATCAGATCATCACTGCAATGTTACAACATTTCTGTCTGACACACACACAGTGTGGCTTCTGGTTTATTGACGCACAAAATATTCTGCACACATCCTTCTCTGAAATTTCTCCCAGAAGTCACATTATCAGAGGTTGGAGGGGCATAGTTTAAAGGAACAAAAAGACCTCAAAGGCTAAAACAATCAATGTTCCTCTTCATATGAAACATATATCTATCCCGAAGATTGTTGATCTCTCGTACATGGTGGTATTGTATATTTCCTGTCATCACTCTCAGTAACCAGTAGTTTCCCTTAATGATTGGACTTCTGCAGTTATTTCTCTTTTAGTTTCTTTTTCCTTTTTCCCCCCTATCAGTTCAGTCCCCTCTTCTCACTGGGGTTTGATTCCTGGGGATTCCCTGCAGCACCAAATCCTGGCTGTTAGCATTCTTCCCAAATGAGCCTAGACCACAGAATGTTTAATAACAGGGAGCATCACAGGCGTGGAGCCTAACCTGATATCCACACACACATGCCTTCCTAGCAGAGGCCAACTCTGCATAATTTTCCTCTCCTCTAACCCAAGGGCCGTTGAGGCCAAATATCCCAAATTAGATCTTCCAACTCACAGCAGAGAGGTATTTGAACCAAGAACTGTGCTGCAGTTTATACAGCTCATGCTACTCACTACCATTGTCACATGAGCCCATTAATGAGCAGAGTCTTTTCATCTTACAAATCCCCGATAACTTGCTTATTTTTGTTTGTAAGCTTTCATTTACATTTTTTATTCATTCTCAGGGTGTGGGCATCACTGGCAAGGTTAGTAATCATTACCCGTTCCTAATTACCAATGAGAAGGCGGTGGTGAGCCACCTTTTTGAGCTGCTGCAGTCTATGTGGTGTAGGTACAACTACAGTTCTGTTTTTCTGAAGTGGCTTGTTAGGAGGGAGTCCAGTGCTGTTAAGGAGGGAGCTCCAGGATTTTTGCCACAGTGTCAGGGAAGGAACAGCGATGTAGTTCCAAGTCAGGATGGTGAGTGACTTGGAGGAAATCTCTACAAGATGCACTGCAGCAGCTCGCCAAGGCTCCTTTGACAGTCCTTTCCAAACCCATGAACACTACCACCCAGAAGGACATACACACCGACAAACAGTCCAAAGAAAATAAAATCATTCCATTAATAATTTGCTCTGTTTTCTCTCCTTTACATTTAGGGACAAATCCACTTCAGAGCTGTAATATTACATGTACCATCATATACCCCACCACTTTTCATCTCAGTTCCCTGATTGATTTTTTTGTTTCCTTCCAGTCTTTTCATATTTGCTTTTTGTGCCCCTTTCTCTCTTCTGCTCTTCTTTCCATTGATTTACATGCTTTCTGATTAATTTTTATTTTTTTGTCTCTTTACTTTCTGGTTCCAAAGTTTCTGGTATTCTGGATCAGTATTAAAAGAGGCCAACGACAAAATGGCTGTCGAGATTTCCAAACAAACGCTCACAGAATTGCACTTTCTTTCAAACTCTCAGCAGCTATAATACAGGTGTAAAGCTCTTTGGGGCCATGGGCGAATAATAAATATGGGCGTCATCAGGAAATTCTTTCCAAATATCTGATGATAACTCAGGGTTCTTGTAGATTAAGCGGTGCAGCTACTCCCTTCTCAATCTCATTGTCCACCGCTACCAAATCGGTCAAGTCAGGCTGTGAAAATTAGGTTGGTTCGGATCAAGCTGGGTCATCCCTCATCTATTTCCACCACCTGTCAAGGCCCAATTTGTCGCTAAACTCAGGATACTATATGCCTGCAATGATGGTCAAAAGAGGAACGGATCCAGGTACATTATACTAACAGTGTTAGTGGATCCAGATATATTGCATCAGCAGTGTTAGTGGATCCAGATATATTGTACTAACAGTGTAGCAGGTCCAAATTATTGTACCAGCAGTGTTAGTGGATCCAGATATATTGTACTAGCAGTGTTAGTGGATCCAGATATATTGTACTAGCAGTGGTAGTGGATCCAGATTATTGTATGAGTGGTGTTAGTGGATCTATTGTACTAACAGTGTTAGCGGGGATCCAGATATATTGTACCAGCAGTGTCAGAATCTGGGAATGACAACATTGAATTTTTTTCAAAAATACGGTAATTTATTCACAAAAATGCCTTGCTGGGAAAATGCCATGTTAATTTATTTAATCTCATTAAGCAATCTTTCTTCACAGATATGGACAAATCAATTAAGAAACAAACTGTCAATTTGAGACTTTTAATAAATTCTGATTAATTAACATTTAAACAACTTCATTTTCCAACTAAAATAGTGTGGAACTCATAAGAACACAAGAATTAGGAACATGAGTAGGCCAATTGGCTCCCTGACCCTGCACTGCCATTTAGTAAGATCATGACTGATCTGACTGTGGCCTTAACTCCACTTTGCTGTCATAACCTTTGACTGCCTTGTAGATCAAAAATCTAACTCGGCCTTAAATCATTGGTAAGTTTAAGGATTCCTTTCAACACAATCTCGGCTCAGGTGTATAAGTATTATTTTACTGAACTTCCTCTCACTTTGAAATCCAAGCATGAAAAATCTTGCTGCAAGAAACAGGATTCTTCTCTCAAGTCTACCTTTGATCTTTTCTCTCTTGCAAAAACTATGAACTTTATCAACACTATGACGATTAGTGAGCCTCTTAACTTTCTACTCTTCTTCCTTCTAGACTTTAAATTTGTCTTCCTTTACCATCTTGTCCCTTCTTTACAATTCCAATGTTGAAATGAAGCCTCATCATAAAATACCCTACTTCAATTCAAACTTTCTGAGGATTACTAAATGTAGAACTCCTTATCTTCCTTAGTTTTTTTCTTCCTCTCATAGTCTTTTATTACAGACTTGATGCTATCCTGCACTTTAGACCTCAGCCTTTCAGCTTGGTTTCCCAATAGTAAATAAAAGCAACATCTTTCTTGCCTTTGGCCATCAGCTGGAAGGATTCATGGTCAGTCTTGAATTAGGATTTTTTAATTTATCTGAACTCCGGGCCTCCAACCTTGCTGAATATTGAGAATTCGTAGAGCAAAATAAATTAACTCACACTATCATTATACTACAGTGCCATCACTGACAGGAACTTGGCCTCCAGTACAAGCATTGCAATGGGGCCAATGCTTCGACCTTCAAAAGAGGGGAGCATCAATTTAGGATTCTCTGGTTCTTTTGCGACAGGACCAGAGCAGCTGCTGCTAAACACTGACTGTTTCCACCTAGAATCAGGTCATTAGCCCATTAAGTCTGAATATTGTAGTTCTTCACATCAACGAGCCTCCTAATCCAATCACACTAACTCACGTTTTCTACACTACAACAGCGACTAGACTTCAAAAGTCTTCATTGACTGTAAAGCACTTGAAATGTCTGGTGGTCATGAAAAGTGCCATATAAATGCAAATCTTTTTTTTTTATACATATTCGCTACCCAAATCCTGAAGGAACTATCTAATTTTCTGCTACTGTAACACTTGCTGGAAGATAAGTTGACACTCTAACCAGCCTCTGTACAAAAATTCTTTCCAAATTCCCAAATATTATCCAAAATTCTTGCCCTCCCTGTTACTGTCTCGCATTCTAGTGTAAAATGTCCATCACTAATTACTATTTCATGATGCTTCATTAATCTTGAAGTCTTCTTTCTGATCATCCCCAAAACCTTCTCAGCTCCAATGGGAAAAAAAACAAACCTCTCAGGTTTCTCTTCATAACTGTAGCCTCTCAATAATCTTGTGAATCTACATTGCATCTTTTCCATTATAAACTTGGCTACTAGCTGCAAGCAGGAAAGGAGGCTGGTTTTTCACCGGCTAGTCACAGAGGTCTACAGCACAGAAAAAGGCCCTTTGGCTCATCAAGTCTGCGCCGGTCAAACAAGCACCTAACTAATCTAAAACAAAAACAGAATTACCTGGAAACACTCAGCAGGTCTGGCAGCATCGGCGGAGAAGAAATCAGTTAACGTTTCGAGCCTTCATGGCCCTTCGGCAGAACTGAAGCATAGTTAGAAGAAGGGAGAAATATAAATTGGTTTAAGGTGGGTGGGGGGGGGGGGGGGGGGAGAGAGAGAGAGAGAGAGAGAGAGACATTGAGGGTGTGGTGATTGTGGAGATGAGCAGATAATCAAACGATATCACAGAAAAAAGGGTCAAAGAGGTGTTGAAGGTGGTGGTATTTGTCTGAGAAAAGTGCTAATTAAGAATGCAAGACAGGATATTCAAAGTACAGCTCTAGTGGGGTGGAAAGACTAAAGGTTTTAGTTTTAGATTTAAAAATAATGGAAATAGGTGGGGAAAGAAGAAGCTATATAAATTATTGAAAAAAAAAAAGCGGGGGGGAAGAAACAGGGTGGGGATGGGGGGAGGGGGAGTTTAAGATCTAAAGTTGTTGAATTCAATATTCAGCCCGGAGGGCTGTAGAGTGCCTAGTCGGAAGATGAGGTGCTGTTCCTCCAGTTTGCGTTGGGCTTCACTGGAACAATGCAGCAAGCCAAGGACAGACATGTGGGCAAGAGAACAGGGTGGAGTGTTAAAATGGCAAGCGACAGGGAGGTTTGGGTCTTTCTTGCGGACAGACCGCAGGTGTTCCGCAAAACGGTCGCCCAGTTTGCGTTTGGTCTCTCCAATGTAGAGGAGACCGCATTGGGAGCAACGAATGCAGTAGACTAAGTTAGGGGAAATGCAAGTGAAATGCTGCTTCACTTGAAAGGAGTGTTTGGGCCCTTGGATGGTGAGGAGAGAGGAAGTGAAGGGGCAGGTGTTGCATCTTCTGCGTGGGCATGGGGAGGTGCCATAAGTGGGGGTTGAGGAGTAGGGGGTGATGGAGGAGTGGACCAGGGTGTCCCGGAGGGAACGATCCCTACGGAATGCCGTCAGGGGGGGTGAAGGGAAGATGTGTTTGGTGGTGGCATCATGCTGGAGTTGGCGGAAATGGCGGAGGATGATCCTTTGAATGCGGAGGCTGGTGGGGTGATAAGTGAGGACAAGGGGGACCCTATCATGTTTCTGGGAAGGAGGAGAAGGCGTGAGGGAGGATGCGCGGGATATGGGCCGGACACGGTTGAGGGCCCTGTCAACGACCGTGGATGGAAAACCTCGGTTAAGGAAGAAGGAGGACATGTCAGAGGAGCTGTTTTTGAAGGTAGCGTCATCAGAACAGATGCGACGGAGGCGAAGGAACTGAGAGAATGGGATGGAGTCTTTACAGGAAGCAGGGTGTGAGGAGCTGTAGTCGAGGTAGCTGTGGGAGTCGGTAGGCTTGTAATGGATATTGGTGGACAGTCTATCATCAGAAATTGAGACAGAGAGGTCAAGGAAGGGAAGAGAAGTGTCAGAGATGGACCATGTGAAGATGATGGAGGGGTGGAGATTGGAAGCAAAATTAATAAATTTTTCCAGGTCCCGACGAGAGCATGAAGCAGCACCGAAGTAATCATCGATGTACCGGAGAAAGAGTTGTGGGAGGGGGCCGGAGTAGGACTGGAACAAGGAATGTTCCACATACCCCATAAAGAGACAGGCATAGCTGGGGCCCATGCGGGTACCCATAACCACACCTTTTATTTGGAGGAAGTGAGAGGAGTTAAAGGAGAAATTATTCAGTGTGAGAACAAGTTCAGCCAGACGGAGGAGAGTAGTGGTGGATGGGGATTGTTGGGGCCTCTGTTCAAGGAAGAAGCTAAGGGCCCTCAGACCATCCTGGTAGGGGATGGAGGTGTAGAGGGATTGGACATCCATGGTGAAGAGGAAGCGGTTGGGGCCAGGGAACTGGAAATTGTTGATGTGACGTAAGGTGTCAGAGGAATCACGGATGTAGGTGGGAAGGGACTGGACAAGGGGAGAGAGAATGGAGTCAAGATAACGAGAAATAAGTTCCGTGGGGCAGGAACAGGCTGACACGATCGGTCTGCCAGGACAGTTCTGTTTGTGGATTTTGGGTAGGAGGTAGAACCGGGCCGTCCGAGGTTGGGCGACTATCAAGTTGGAAGCTGTGGGAGGAAGATCTCCAGAGGAGATGAGGTCAGTGACAGTCATGGAAACAATGGCTTGATGTTCTGTGGTGGGGTCATGGTCCAGGGAGAGGTAGGAGGAAACGTCTGCGAGTTGACGCTCAGCCTCCGCGAGGTAGAGGTCAATGCGCCAGACAACAACAGTACCACCCTTGTCAGCGGGTTTGATGACAATGTTGGGGTTGGACCTGAGAGAACGGAGTGCAGTGAGTTCAGAGAGAGACAGATTAGAATGGGTGAGAGGAGGAGAGAAATTGAGACGGCTAATGTCACGCCGACAGTTCTCAATGAAAAGATCAAGAGAAGGTAAGAATCCAGAGGGAGGGGTCCAAGTGGAGGGAGAATATTGGAGGTGGGTAAAAGGATCCGTTGAACGGGGAGAGGACTCCTGCCCAAAGAAGTGAGCACGGAGACGAAGACGGCGGAAGAAGAGTTCAGCATCATGCCGAGCCCGAAATTCATTGAGATGAGGGCGTAAGGGTGTGAAACTAAGTCCTTTGCTGAGCACTGAACGTTCAGCATCGGAGAGGGGAAGGTCAGGGGCTATAGTGAATACGCGGCTGGGGCTGGGATTGGAAGACGGGGTGAGGACGGAGGGACAAGCAGGGGTGGAGGGTCACAGATGGGTGTTGGAGTCGATGAGTTGTTGGAGCTTGCGTTCCTTAGCACTTGAGAGAAAGAGAAAAAGTTTCTTGTTGAGGCGACGGATGAGGCGAAGAATAAAATGAAACTGGGGGCACGCGCAGCTTTGAAAAAGGGTGCGGCGGTGCTGCTGGAGGGAGAGGTCGAGTGTGTTCATAATCCCATTTTCCAGCACTAGGCCCATAGCCTTGTATGCCATGGCATTGCAAGTCCACATCCAAATACTTCTTAAATGTTATGAGGGTTTCTGCCTCTACCACCCTTTCAGGCAGTGAGTTCCAGATTCCCACCAACCTCTGGGTGAAAAATATTTTCCTCACATCCTCTCAAAACCTCCTGCCCCTTACCTTAAAGCTATGCCCCCTGGTTATTGATCCCTCCACCAAGGGGAAAAGTTCCTCCCTGTCTACCCTTTCTATGCCTCTCATAATTTTATACACCTCAATCACGTCCGCCCTCAATCTCCTCTGCTCCAGGGAAAATAACCCCAGTCTATCCAATCTCTCCTCATAACTAAAACTCTCCAGCCCTGGCAACATCCTGGTAAATCTCCTCTGCGCTCTCTCTGGTGCAATCACATCCTTCCTATAATGCGGATTCCAGAACTGCACGCAATACTCTAGCTTGGCCTAACCAGCGTTTTATACAGTTCCAGCATAACCTCCCTGCTCTTATATTCTATGCCTCGGCTAATAAAGGCAAGTATCCTATATGCCTTCTCAACCACCTTATCTACTTATCCCGCTACCTTAAGGGACCGGTGGACATGCACACCAATGTCCCTCTGATCCTTGGTACTTCCCAGGGTCCTAACATCCATTGTGTATTCCCGTGCCTTGTTTGTCCTGCCCAAGTGCATTACCTCACACTTATCCGGATTAAATTCCATTTGCCACTGATCAGCCCATCTGACCAGCCCATCTATATCCTCCTGTAATCTAAGGCTATCCTCCTGACTATTTACCACCCACCAATTTTCGTGTCATCTGCGAACTTACTGATCAACCCTCCTACATTCAAGTCTAAATCGTTTATATATACTACAAACAGCAAGGGACCCAGTACCGATCCCTGTGGAACCCTACTGGACACAGACATCCAGTCACAAAAACACCCCTCAAACATCACCCTCTGCATCCTGCCACTCAGCCAATTCTGGATCCAATGTACCAAATTGCCTTGGATCCCATGGGCTCTTACCTTCGTTATCAGTCTCCCATGCGGGACCTTATCAAAAGCAAGTCTGTTAGGCCTTTCCAGTAATCCACAGCTTTCAAACAAGAGTACATGGATAAAAGTTCCAATGTCTTTTTTCTTGTCCCACCCTGGTACACACTAACCAAATTGCAGACTTCAAGCCTGTCATTTTCTGTCCATCCGAGGTAAATGGAAGGAATACAGCTCTGCAATTTGTGAGGAACAAGGAGAGAATTTTTACCCAGAAACTGTGGTCCAGGGTCTGTGGCTGCTAGACTGGAAAATCTGGGCTAGATCCTTCAGGGCTGAAAGCTTTAACTACTGACCTACATTTATCAGAATGGCTTATTAAATATTCTTACAATATACGCACAATTCAAATGGTAGCATTCTAATCTGCGCTCTGTCAAGGTGTCAGTGTTAGCGCTCGTACTTATGAATCATTAGGTTGTAGATTCAAAGTCCACTTCAGAAACCAGAGCACATAAGTTAGGCTGACATTTCAGTGCAGGAGTGCTGCACTGTCATAGGTGCTGTCTTTCATATGAGATATTTAACTGAGATCTCTTCTCTCGGGTGGATCCAAAAGATCCCATTGAATTATTTGAAGAAGAGAAACTAATTTCTCCCAAATTTACCCCTCGACTATCATTAAAACAGATAATCAGGTTATTTACCTCATTGCTGCTCAGGGGACTTTGCCTCCTGTCAGCAGTGTACAGATTTTCTTTATCCCTATTGTTCCCTACATTACAACAGCAACTGCACTTTATAATATTTCATTGGCTGTGAAGTGCCATTGGAAATCCTGAGGTTGTGAAAGGTCTAGAATAAAAGCAAGTTTTCTTTTTGTATGTCAGGATTCACGTTCATAGACAGAATAGTACCATCACACCAAAAGTGTGAGAGAACCAGAGAGTGCTGAAGGATTTTTCAATGTGTTCAGATAGAGCTTTAACTTTACCCAGGAAAATTCCATCTGCTCTCCTCTCCAGGATTAAACACCACTACACAGCAACGTCAGCCACAGTAAAATATATAATAATAGAATGCTGCCGACAGGATTTCAGTAAGCCTTAATGGTAGCTGTGTAGAGGTTGTTTTACAAATTTGCAGCCTTGGTCCTGCCTTTTCTGCTACAGAGCATCTCACTAAATGCATGCCCTCTTTATGTTAGCACTGAACTGAGAAATTAGCACTGACATCTTAAATATACAATACTACTTTATGTACAGTATTTTAATATAAAACAATATGTTGAAGACAGGAACACAGTAGCATAGCAGTAATGTTACTGGAGTAGTCCACCCAAAGAGCCAAATTAATGATCTAGAAACATGAGCTCAAATCTCATCATGGCTGCTGGGAGAATTTAAATTCAATTAATTAATCTGGAATAAAAATGCTAGTCTCATTAATAACGACTATGAAACTACCAGACTGCCATAAAAACCCATCTGGTTCGCAAATGATCATCGTGGCAGGAAATCTGCCAGCCTTACCCTGTCTGGTCCACGTGACGCCAAATCTACAGCATTGTGGTTGACGTTTAATTGCCCTCTGAAATGGGCTAGCAAGCCACTCAGTCATATCAAACCAGTATGAGATAAAATGCACTGTGGGTGTACCTGCACTGCATGGACTGCAGCAGTTCAAGAAGCCTGCTCCAGCACTACCTTCTCAAAGGCAATTAGGGGCGAGAAGTAAACGCTGGCCTCACCTGTGATGCCCGCACCCCAAGAACGAATAATAAAAAAAAGCTTCACGCCACCTACACCACTGCAATTTTCATCTTTCTCAAAACTGCCTTGTGTATGGAGATAGCATTTTGGTGAAATATTGGTACTGGCAGTGGTGAGGTCAATTTGAGTTGAATTACAATTATCCCATACAAAACACAATAGCACATCATTAAAATATATTAGGTTTAAACATGATTTTTTTCTTGCTAGCTTACTGGTAACACACCAAATAAACTTTGTGGCGACCTTAAAAATTCAGGAATTAATTTAAAGTCCATGTTTCAAATCCACCACAACTTCTTATTTTCCCACGTAATTTTTTTGTTTAATTCAAACTGTAATTTGTACTTCCAATAAGCAAATAAAAAGTACACCTTTTAGCTATCTATCACCTTTCCCAATGGCAGCACAGAACTACCTAATAGGAGTGATGATTCATGCCTCTGTATCACGTACATTGCATACCAACAGGAGTAATGTTTAAAGGAAAATAGGACACAAACGCTACAATTTAACTTACCGGGGAGATGATGGCATAGCGGTAATGTCACTGGACTAGTAATCCAGGGGCTCAAGTTAATGGTCTGGGAACACGGGTTCAAATCAAACACAGCAGCTGGTGGAATTTAAATTCAATGAATAAAATCTGGAATTGAAAGCTAGTCTCAGTGATGGTGGCCGTGAAACTATCATTGATCGCTGTAAAAATCCATCTGGTTCACCAATGCCCCTTTCGGAAGGAAATCTGCCATACTTACCTGGTCTGGCCCACATGTGACTCCAGATCCACAGCAATGTGGTTGACTCTTAAGTGTCCTCCTCAATGGTCTAGCAAGCCACTCAGTTGAAGGGCAATTAGGGATGGGCAGCAAATGCTGACCTTGCCAGTGTCACCCATATCTTACAGTTTTTCAAAGTTTTATTTTTTAAGCCTAAGGTGCATTAAGGTGATTGGGAATGAAAAGTAGACAAGAAAGGCTATACAGACCATTTCAGGAGAAAGAGGCTCAGTGGGAGACTCTGTGTGCCAATATGTACAAGCACAGCATCCACTTTACAAAGATCCATTGCTCCCAACATGGAGTCAATTGTATTATGATCACTATTTCTCAGCAGGTCTTTTACTAATTCTGCCTCATTGCACAATAGGAGATCTAAAATAGCCTTATCCCTAGTTGGTTCCATAACAAATTGCTCCAGAAAACTGTCACAAAGTATTCTACAAACTCATCTTCCTAACCAGCTTTGCCAATTTGACTTGTCCAGTTAAGACAAAGATTAAAGCTCCTTACAATTATTGCATTGCATTGTTACGAGCTCTAATAATTTTTTGCATAATGCTCTGTCCAATGGTATAACTACTGTTATGATGCCTATAACCTACTCCCACCAACATTTTCTGGCCTTTGCTTGTCCTAATCTCCATCCATAGTGATTCGACTTCCTGGCCTTCTGAGCCAAGATCCTTTCTCACTGAGTCACCCTTTGCTATCGGGGCTATCCCTTCATCTTTTCAAAATGTTGAGCATTCTGGAATGTTTATTTCCCAAACTTGGTCACCTTGTAACCATGTCTATGTAATAGTGACTAGATCCAAACTATTTCTCTCTATTTGTGCCACTAGTTCATCTTTCTTATTGTGGACGATTCACATATTCTGATAAAGTCTTAAATGTTTTTTTTAAACTACAATCATTTGCATGGGCCATATTCGCTGAGGCACTACTACTGTCAAACTCTGTCCCTTCCTGTCCCGCTTTGCTCCTCTTTACCCACATTGTTACACTGTGCCATTTTTTCAACTTTGCCCTTTGGATTCCTAAATCTCCTGACACTCGAATCCTCTCCCTGCCCTTTTAGTTTAATGCTGTATCCGCAGCCCTAATTAAACGATTCACCACAACACAAATCCTAGCTCGTTTGAGTGAAGCCCATCCCAATGGAATAGCTCCTGTTTTCTTGAGTACTGGTGCCAATACCCCATTCATTGAAATTCCTTCTTCCCACAGCACTCTTTGAGCCATGTGTTTAATTCTCTAATCTGCTTGACCCTCTGTCAATTGGCACATGGGCTCAAGTAACAATCTGGCAACCACCACCTATGAGGTTTTGCATTTTTATTTGGACCTAACTCCACAAACTCTCACAGCACAACGCTGTTCTTTGTTCTACCTTTTTTTGTTTGTTCCTACATTGACCACGGCAACTGGATCCTCCCTCTCCCGCTCCAAGTTTTTCTCCAGCTACGAGGAAGTATCCTTCGCCCTGGCAACAGCAGGCAACAAAAATTCCAGGGCCAGAAACCTTCGGGTCGGCGTGCAGGGGGGCGGGCCGCAGTGATGTCAGGCGTGCGTCCCGCCGTCACCGCGCGTCATTCAGATTCTTAGTTCGATGGGCACGCAGCCGAACTGTCAAAAGCTTATTAAGGCCATTTAATATCAATTAAACGAATTAACAGAGCTGCCCGTCCAATCTTAAGGTTGGCGGGGGGGCAGGCAAAGAGCCCAGGCGGCCTTCGCATTTATCATGAAACCTCATCCACGGGCGAGATGAGGTTTCATGAAGGTTTTTAAAGTTTAATCAAAATTTTTATTAAAATTCATAGACATGTCCAAGCTCATGTGACACTATTACATGAGGGGACATGTCTTAAAAATTTTTTTCTTTTTTTATTTAAATCTTTCAGAATCAAACTAATCTCCCTGTGCCTCAGGGGGATTTCTGCGCTCTTTCGCACACATGTGTGAAAGAGCGCAGGCCCCGACTTAGCCTACTCCCCCCGCCTGCACAGGGAGCACTCAGCGCTTCCGGGTGCGTGTCACGCTGGGTGGGCCAATTAAGGCCCAGCCATGTAAAATGGCAGCACGCGCCCGATCACGGGCAGCGATCGTGTGCGCCCGCCCGCGCCTGCTCCCGCTCAGCCCCCCAGACGGGGAGAAAATTCTCCCCCAGAGCTTCCAACTACATTCTGCTCACCCAGCATCGAATCATTCCACATTCTTCACTCCGTCCAGTCTGATTGGCCAGCAGTGCAGCTCCAACAAGAAGCTGGACACCATCCAGGACAATGCAGCCCGCTTGACTGGCACCTCTTCCACAAACATTCACTTCCGCCACCAGCAACGAACAGTAGCAGCAGTGTGTGTACCATCTACAAGATGCACAGCATAAACTCACCAAGGCTCCTTAGGCAACACCTTCCAAACCCACAACCTACTATCTAGAAGGACAAGGGCAGCAGACACATGGGAACACCTCCACCTGGAAGTTCCCCTCCAAATTGCTCACCATCCTGACAGAAATATATCGTCATTCCTTCACTGTCGCTGGGTCAAAATCCTGGAACTCCCTCCCTACCAGCACTGGGTACCTACACCACATGGACTGCAGCGGTTCAAGAAGGCAGCTCACCACCACCTTCTCAAGGGCAATTAGGGATGGACAATAAATGCTGTCCTAGTCAGCAACACCCACAGCCCGTAAATGAAATTTTAAAAGTTCTCTAGTCCCAGCAGCACCAATGGTTGCAGTGGACAGAGCTGGGGCAGCAAGCGGTCCCTCGAGTCTAAGTCGCTGGAATCCAGGGCCAGGTAAGTATGGGGGTCTCGGGGTAGGGAGAGGTGGCGAGGCCTTGGGGACTGGGCAGGGGGGTGGGTTTGGAGAGGTTAGGGGAGGGAGGGAGAACCTGCAGGAGCGAGTGCGGGTGTGCCCCTTTGAAAGGAGGCTGTTCTTGGATGCGCCCCTCCTTCCTGACAGAAGTCTGAGCAGAGTCACGTTCTGGGCTTCCACCCTCCTCCCGCCGGCCTGAAAATCGAGGCTGGGTGGGGAAACGGCCCTTAAGTGGTTATTAATTGGCCACTTAAGGGCTCAACAGGAGCAAGAGTGAGCGGGCTGGCTTGGGCCTCGCCCTTTCCATGGTAAATTTGCGGAGAGGTCGATTCAGGCCCGGAGACCGGTGGGAAGGCCATTCCAGGAATTTTACAGGCCTCACCTGCCTGCAATCGGGCCAGCGGCGGAATGTAAAATTCTGCCCTCTGAATCACGGGGAAAGTTCAAACTCCACTCCAGACACCAAGTGGAATGGAAACCAGAGCTCCAGCCCTGAATTCAGGTTTAGCATCCAGCAGGATGCTTGAAGTATAGGTGTCTTGCACTGAATGGTGTCACTAGCCACCCCCATTGTATGGGTGGCTCTATTCCACCCTCCCTACCCCCACCTTCCCAATCATATGTGTTGTGACACCCATGAATCTCTCTCGCTGTGTTAACCAGAGTGCTAACAACCCTACCAGCTGGTATAAAGATGGTTATCAGCACAGAATGAGCATTCACATCATGGCCTGTTAATCATCCCGCAAACCCTTCCACCACTTCAACCCGTTGTCCAATCTGAGGGAAGAGTGCGATGATACACGAACTTCCAGAAACAGTCGGTCAACAAAGAACAGTGGGGATGGTTCCCACCTTTAAGGAGGGCCACATGCTCGTTAGGACATTGGCTTACAAGATGCAAAACGGAAAGAATTCCATTCTCTGCTAAGTGAACACTTACATGGTTTTACCTCTCGACATATTTCTTACAGTAGGGCCAGAAAATACAACTAAACTGGAAAGGAAAAAAAAAGCTTGCATTTACACCTTTTTCATGTACAACTAATTATTTTCTGGAGTGGAGTGAATGTTGTTATGTAGGCAATGCTCAAGATTGCAAAAGTGTGACCTGCTTCTCTGTAGCGTTTGCAGACATCTCTCAGCCACGGCATTTACTTTCTGGTTGATTGGTATCGGTGGGAAATTTGTTACTAACGCTCTTTTCAGCGTGAGACAGTGTAAGCTTCCATTTGTTATAACAAAACGTGATAAGGGCAGATGGTCTGGGAAGAGTTCCGGGCTGTAGCGGGGGACGGAGGTGGTTCCTTCACTTCCCGTAATGGAGCAGGTTTGATATTAATGTAATGCATAGTTCTAACCAAAATAAACATTAAGCACACCCAATGATACACAAAATACCTCAGAGCTACTGTATTGTTGTTCAACCTACAAAATATTTCCAATTAAACTAATAGCATGAGGGATCCGTCCAAGTGAAAATTCTAGAAAACAATTTAAGCAGGGATATTGCAAAGCAGATATCCATCTTGTTTTGTCTGTTTCACTGGATAATTCCTGTGAGCTGGGCTAAATATATACTTAAATGTTATGCACTGTAGGACGCTTCCGACATACAAGACCTGATGATGAAAGGTGAGTCAAGGGCTGCACTCCATTGAAAAGATAATTACTGCAGTTTATCGGAAATGCAGACATCACTGTTTTGCAGGAATAATTAGTCATTTTAAAGCTCTCATCCCATCCATTAATATAAAACATTTTATGCAACCAGATTTCCAAGAAGTTGCTGCATAGACAATGGGATGGATTTTTGCACCCACCTACCCACTCCCCACCACCCCCCACCCCCCCACCAACCCAACCACCGAAGGGGCTTGACTGGAGGTAGACAGGAGCTAAAATGCTGGCCAGTGTGCCAATTCTCCAGCTATCCATGCAGCCTCCAGGTCATTTTTGTGCAAGATGGTTGAGCAAAGGCAAGGCTGGCTGCCCACACACCTGGGTAGCCATCACGGTTCGTAAGAAATCAACTGAGGCCAATCAAAGAAGGTGGCCTCCAGCATTCTGCAGACAGCGAGGCCCAGTTTAGATGCCCGGAGGTGGTCTCCTAGCAGAAGGCCAAGGGGTCAGCACACCAGGTAAGGTCTAGCTCCCTCCCTGCCTGGGTGCAGGAGCAGCCCTGTGGAAAGGACCCCAAATTCCACCCACCCCCACAAACCCCCCCCACCAACCACAAATCCGCTCTACTCCCAGCAGTGGCTGCCTGTCTGCAAAAGGCATTTTTTATTTAGATATGAAAAATTTGGAGGGAGGGCACGTCCATCTCAAAGCACTCTCTCTCTCTTACTTACCTTTCATCACAGTCTGCTGTGCCTTTCAAGCTGGAAGGCCTCTGATTGGCCCTCCAACATCAAGAACCTGCCCACCATCCTTGATTGATAAGTATGTCTCCATGACAATTATGGGGGGGCACCCCCTTGAAAATCACCATGAGAGACTGTTTCCCCCAGGGGCAGGTTTTGGGTACCCAGAAACAGTCTTCATTTTTCTCTCCCCGGAGGAAAGATCCTGCCCAATGTTGAATAGTTTGTGTATCAAAGGGGGAGGAAAGTCTAGTGGAAGTAGTCAGCAATGTCTCTCTAGAAAAGTAAAAAATTACCACATATATATATATATATATATATATATATATTGCCATTGGCAATTTTTCCTCAATTCTGCAGACATCGCAGAGATCCACCATTCTGGTTGGGGTTCTTTTGCTCCAGGGCCAGTCTGTGGTGTCCCTGAGGAGGACGATGGACCACCCAAGTCCTGGACCAGCTCCATTCATTTGAATGGAGGTCAGATCACAATGTATTATTCCCAAGACTGAGTGGCTCCAGCTTGGGTTAGTTCAGTTCAAGGTTTTGACCTACATTAAGGTAAAGAGAGTTGCTCTGGAACATAGATATCTCTTTCCCATCCATTAATGACACTGGGCAGTTCCAGATAGAATAAGATCCAAAAAGACTGCATCTCAAATCAAGAAAGAACCAGAATCTTTAAAACTACTTTTTTCTCCAGGAAGACTACAGGGCATAAATACTCACTGCACTGTGAAGTACATTCTGAAACCATGTCAATAAACTGGTTGCTCCTACACATTCAATAAAAGATGGTTGCTAGTTGTTACAAAATGGAGGCACTGGTCCCTGGCAACAGTTACTCAACTGCCTGTTATATTTGACTTTGCATACACAATAGATGATTAAACTGGAACAGCTTTTGCCTCCAAAAAATTGACATTGTTTAATTTGATAAGGGAGAAAAGCATTTTCATCACAATTACATTAATTGTAAGAAACATGATATTAATTTTATTTCAAACATCTGAAAATCCCAAAATTATTTCAGGAATTGTTGACCATTAGGCTATAAATTTACCTAACTTCTATTTCATTAGGTCTCAATTACTCCACTTCCCCTTCGCCGAACAACCGATGGCCACAAATGCTTTTTCACAGAATGTAGGATGGAGCATCATGGATCATTTTCAGCTGTGACATAGCCAGCGATGGTAGAACTTGGTTGCCAAAACAACCCATGTTACGCACTTAGCTTGAGTTTTTATTTGATTATTAATGGAATTTTAAACAGTAGCGCTCAGTCCTGCATTGGGAAATCCCATTGGGTTTCTAATATAGAATCATAAGAAATAGGAGCAGGAGTAGACCATTCGGCACTGCTCCGTCATTCAATAAGATCATGGCTGATCCAATTGTGGCCTTAACTCCACTTTCCTGTCAGACTCCCCAAAACCCTTGACTCCTTACCGGTCAAAAATGTGTCTGATGCAGCCTTGCATATATTCAATGACCCAACTTCCACTGCTGTTCTAAGGAAGATAATTCCAAACACTAATGGCCCTGAGAAGAAATTCTTCCTCAACTTCAGCTTAAATGGGAGACCTATTATTTTTAAACTGTGCTCCCTTAGTTCTAGATTCCCCCACGAGGGGATCCTCTCAGCAGCTACCCTGTCAAGCCTCCTCAAAATCTTATATGTTTCATCAAGATCACTTTCTCATTCTTCTAAGTTCCAATGAATATAGGCCCAACCTGCTTAACCTCTCCTCAAAAGACAAGCCCTTCACCCCAGGAATCAAACGAGTGAACCTTCTCTGAACTGCCTCCAATGCAAGTACATTCCTCCTTAAGTAAAGAGACCAAAACTGTACTCAATACTTCAGGTGTCGCCTCACCAATGCTGCAGTTGTAGCAAGATTTCCTACTTTTATATTCCATCCCCCTTGCAATAAAACAACACTCCATTTGCCTTCCTAATTACTTGCTGTACCTACATGCTAACTTCTTGTGATTCATGTACAAGGACACCAAGATCCCTCTGTACTGCAGTATTCTGGAGTCTCTCTCCTTTTAAGTAATATTCTGCTTTTCTATTCTTTCTGCCAAAGCAGACAACCTCATATTTTTTCCACATTATGCTCCATCTGCCAATTTTTTTGCCCACTTACTTAACCTACCTATCTTCGTTTTCAGACTCTTTGTATCTTCCTCACAACTTACTTTCCTACCTACTTTTGTATCAATTAGCAAATTTGGCTGCAAAGTCAGTCCAACACCTTAATCACTTGTCAGTTCACAACAATCTCCCCTTATCGGTAAGGAAGGCAATTAAACAGGCAAAAAGAGATTTACAAAAAGCACTCTCTTAGATGCAACTATACTACAAGACTTGGTCTTTGCCTGGAAGTCATACAGATTAGATTTAAACCAATCAGTCTTCTATTTTCACTTATCCCAACATCCTGGAGACAGTACCGGTCCCCACAGTTTGAACAAGCTGTTGAGTGGAAACGGCGAACTGCATATTGTTATATAGTGCTTCTAATGGTCCCAGCATTATGACGCATCACAGAGTTTAAAAGGCATGCTTCAATACAACACAAAGAAACCAGAGTTATACTACAACCTGTGACCTGGATTTTGGGTCCAACACTCACTTAACTGCTGGAGATTTCACTTCTCCAAGTCAAATGTGTTGTGGAAGCTATTTTGGAAACAAAGAGTAATGGTTAATGGGTAATTTTCAGGCTGGAAGAAGGTTTGCATGGAGTTCCCCAGAGTTCGGTATTGGGACCATTGCTTTCCCTGATGTATGATAAATAAATGATCTAGACCCTGGGGTGCAGGGGACAATTTCAAAGTTTGCAGACAACACAAAACTTGGAAGAATTGTAAACTGTGAGGAGGACAGTGTAGAACTCCAAAAAGGACAATGACACATTGGTGGAGTGTGCAGATATGTGGCAGATGAAGTTCAATGTAGAGAAGTGTGAGTGATGCACTTTGGTACAAAGAACATGGAGACACAGTATAAAATAAAGGATACTATTCTAAAGGGTTTGTAGGAGCAGAGAGACCTGGGTGTATATGTACATAAGTTATTAAAAAGGTGGCAGGACAGGTAGAGAGAGCTGTTTCTAAAGCATACAGTATTCTAGGCTTTATTAATAGGGACATAGAGTATAAGAGCAGGGAGGTTTTGATGAACTTGTATAAGACACTCAGCTGGAGTATTGTGTACAGTTCTGGGCGCCACACTATAGGAAGGATGTGAATGCATTGGAGACAGTGCAGAAGAGGTTTATGAGAATGGTTCCAGGAATGAGGCACTTCAGTTCTGAGGAAGGATTGGAGAAGTTGGGACTGTTTTCCTTGGAGAGGAGAAGGCCAAGAGGAGACTTGATAGAAGTTTTCAAAATCATGAGTGGTCAGGAAAGAGTAGATAGGGAGAAACTGTTCCCGCTTGCAAACAGATCGAGAACCAGAGGGCACAGTTTTAAAGTGTTTTGCAAAAGAAGCAAATGCGGGGTGAGAAAAAGCTTTTTCACACAGCGAGTAGTTAGACTTTGAAATGCACTGCCTGGCAGTGTGGTGGAGGCAGGTTCGATTGAGGCATTCAAGAGGGCATTGGGTAATTATTTAATTAGAAACAATGTGCAGGGTTACAGGGAAAAGGCAGGAGATTGGCACTAAGTTAAAATGCTCAGAGAGCCGGTGTAGACACGATGGGCCAAATGGCCTCTTTCTGCACTGTAACAATTCTGCGATTTGCAGTGATTTAAATTTAGCAGCATAACTGCAGCCTTAAGGTCATTCAATGTCATGTCCTTTTTTTAAAATCCCAAATGCTCTTAAGAGCAATTTTTCAGGGAGCTATCTCTCGCTGAATCAGCTGCAGACCTAATTTATCGTGATAAAGGAAGAAATCTGATAATCATTCTGACAAGGTACTGCACAAGTGATGCCTCCTCTCTAATGTCAGGAGAGTGCACTTGCAGCCTGTTACATAACACCTGCTTGTTTATAGGTAGGGTTACATTGTATATTTTTACCGTGGCTCTGAAAGTTCATCTCAGGTTATAAACGAAGGATTGACACAACTTTTGATAATGATACAATAGGCAAAGGGAAGGAGGTAAAATATATTCCCATTAATGCCATTGACTTATTAGCCTCCAGATGCCTCAGAAAGTAAAAAGTAAATAATCATGGAGCTATCGGATTATATAAAAAGCCAAATGTTCACTCACGTCTACTAGAGCAGGAAACCTGCTATCCTTATCTGGTCTGGCCTATATGTAACTCCAGTTCCACACCAACATAGTTGTCTCTTAACTGCCTTCCGAAGTGGCCTAGCAAGTCACTCGAATTATAACCAAACCCACTGCCAGAGGTTCAAGAAAGACAGCAGGCCACCACTTTCCCAGGGCAATGAAAGATGGAGAATATATTGCCAACCTTGCCAGCACATCACCACCGCCTCCTTTTGCAACAATTAATAAAAGATAATTCTTCATTTTTTAAACAATAATAACAGAAAACACCCTGGTGGTTCAGTGCATATGGGTAAATTGAAGTGCGATACTGAGTAATAGTGAACAGGACAGTCAGTGGTTGATGAATAGGTGGGCTGAATGAGCTGATCTCAGTTGGGGGTAGCAATAAATGAAAAATCGGCAACAGCTTTTTGCCCCCGATTATCCATGCTGAGATGCACAAGGAGGGCAGTCAGGTTTGGCTCTGATGCCCACAGGGTTAAAATGCTGACACTCACTCGCTGCCTGGACTCGCATAAAGAATGGTCAGACACAAACGGCAGAGTGAACCCCAAAATAAGTCAGCCCCTTCTGGAGAGAAGGAAAGAAAATCAGAATGTGAGAGTGTGCCATTGGTGGGATGGAAAATGCAACGATTATGATTTGCTGCATTTTGTATGGTAATCAAATAATGAGCTGAAATTATTTTTGAGAGCATTGCGATAGAGTACGGAGAGTAATTTCACTGATGTACAGAAAGCTAAGAGGAGATTTAATGGAGGTTTCTTAAAATGGTGAAATTGTGAAGTATTGCTGAAAAGAGACATTTTGCCTAAACTTTTTATCTTGCACTCATCAAGACAAACACAAGAATGTCAAATTTCAAACTATAACAATTTATACCATAGGAGAAAAGGACTGCTGATTGATTGGAAAGTTGACTCTGATTGGCCAAGGCATTGGCATAGAAAAAGCAATGGGGATTTATAGGTTCCCCATGCTTCTGGGTAATTAAAAAAGGTGCAATGCTTGAATATTTTCCTTTTGTTTGCAGAGAATGGGTTCCTGTGCATGAATGTATGTGGCTCCTCGGAAGTGCAAATGAGCCACATTATGAGCTCAGCTGATTATTTTAAATCAGACCTGCTGAGGTTTATTTTAAGTCCGAACTGCTGAGTTTTTCCAGCATTTTCTGTTTTTTTTTCAGATTCTCAGCATCCGCAGTGTTTTACTTTTATCTTCGTGTTTAATTCACTGCCACTTCTCTTCCAGGAATGCTACCTTGAAGAAGTAATCTCTTCTCTCCGACAGGGTTTCCGTTTGTCTCTTCTGCCCTGTTCACCTTCATAGCTTTCCATTTCCCTCCAGGTGTTTGACAAGGTGTTTACCAAAACAGCCATATTTCCTTCCTCAGTGACTGTTCCCATCTCCGACTTACCCCACGCGGATTCCAACTGAAGTTCCATCCCTCATATTTTGAATCCACCCAGGATTACAGGTATCTCCGACTTCCTCAGACTACTGTTCTCGCCACATCCCAAGATCTCCTCTCAGTGCTATGCACCGCCATATGAACACACTCGACCTCTCCCTCCAGCAGCACCGACTCACCCTATCTCAAAGCTGTCCTTGTCCACAGTTTCATTTTATTCTTTATCTCATCCGACGCCGTAACAAGAAACTTTTTCTCTTCCTCTCAGGTGCTAAGGAACACAAGCTCCAACAACTCATTGATACCAACGCCCATCCAGGACCCTCCTACTCTTCCCGTACCTCTGACTCCATCCTATCTTCTAATCCCAGCCCTTGCCGTGTATTCACCATACCGTCTGACTTTCCCTTCCTCTCTCTGATGCTGAGCGTTCAGTACTCAGCAAAGGACTCAGTTTCATATCCTTACACACTCACCTCAATGAATTTCGGGCTCGACACGATGCTTAACTCTTCTTCCGCCGCCTTTGTCTCTGTGCTCACTTCTTTGGGCAGGAGTCTTCCTCCCCCTGTTCCACTGATCCTTTCACCCACCTCCAGCATTCTCCCTCCACCTGGACCCCTCCCTCTGACCTGCTCTTGATCTTTTCATTGAGAACTGTTGGTGTGACATCGGCCATCTCAATTTCTCTGCTCCTCTCACCCACTCTAACCTGTCTCCTTCTGAACTTGCTGCACTTCGCTCTCTTAGGTCCAATCCTGACTTTGTTATCAAACCTGCCATCAAGGGTGGTGTTGTTGTTGTCTGGCATACTAACCTCTACATTGCAGAGGTTAAGCGCCAACTCTCAGGCACTTTCTCCTACCTCCCTGTGGACCATGACCCCACCACCAAACATCAAGCCATTGTTTCCAGGACTGTCACTGACCTCATCTCCTCTGGAAATCTTCCCTCCACAGCTTCCAACCTCAAGTCTCCCAGCCTCGGACAGCCCGCTTCTACCTCTTTCCCAAAATCCAGAAACAAATAGGCCGACCATGTCAGCCTGCTCCTGACCCACTGAGCTCATTTCTTTCTATCTTGACTCTGTTCTCTCTCCCCTTGTCCAGTCTCTTCCTCCCTACATCCACGATTTCTCCGATGCCCTACATCATATCAACAATTTCCAGTTCCCTGGCCCTAACTGCCTCCTCTTCACCATGGACGGCAAATCCCTCTACACCTCCATCCCCCACCGGGATGGTCTGAGGGCCCTTAGCTTCTTCCTTGAACAGAGGCCCAAACATTTCCTATGCATCACGACTCTCCTCCGCCTGGCTGAATTAGTTCTCTCACTGAACAATTTCTCCTTTAACTTGCCTCACTTCCTCCAAGTAAAAGGTGTGGCTATGGGTACCTGCATGGGCCCCAGTTATGCCTGTCTCTTTACGGGATATGTGGAACATTCCTTGTTCCAGTTCTACTCAGGCCCCCTCCCACAACTCTTTCTTTGGTATATTGATGACTGTTTCGGAGCTGCTCCATGCTGTCGTCTGGACCTGGAAAAATTTATCAGTTTTGCTTCCAATTTCCACCCCTCTTGACCTCTAAGTCTCCATTTCTGGCGATAGACTGTTCAACAATATTCATTACAAGCCCACTGACTCCCACAGCTACCTTGACTTCAGCTCCTCACACGCTGCTTCCTGTAAGGACTCCATCGCATTCTCTCAGTTCCTTCATCTCTATCGCATCTGTTCCAATGATGCCACTTTCCAAAATGGTGCTTCTGACATGTCTTCCTTTTTCCTTAACTGGGATTTCCCACACACTGAGGGCCCTCAGCCATGTCTGACCCATCTCCCGCGCCTCTGCCCTCATGCCTTCCTCTCCCTCCCAGAACCATGATAGGGTTCCCCTTGTCCTCACTTTTCACCCCACCAGCCTCCGCATTCAAAGGATCATCCTCCGCCATTTCTGCAAACTTCAGCATGATGTTACCACTAAACACATTTTCCCCTCACCCCCGGCAGCATTCCGTAGGGACCATTCTCGCCAGGACACCCTGGTCCACTCCTCCATCACCCCCAACATCTCATTCCCTTCCCATGGCACCTTCCCATGCAATCGCAGAAGGTGCAACACCTGCCCCTTTACCTTCTCCCTGTTCATTGTCCAAGGGTCCAAACACTCCTTTCAGGTGAAGCAATGCTTCACTTGCACCTCCTTCAATTTTGTCTACTGCATTCGCTGCTCCTAATGCGGTCTCCTCTACTGGTGAGACCAAACGAAGACTGGGTGACTGCTTTGCGGAACACCTTTGGTCTGTCCGCAAGCATGACCCAGACCTTCCTATTGCTTGCCATTTCAACTCACCAGCCTGCTCTCATGCCCACATGTCCGTCCTTGGCCTGCTGCAGTGTTCCGGTGAAGCCCAACGCAAACTGGAGGAACAGCACCTCATCTTCTGATGAGGCACTTTACAGCCTTCCGGACTTAACATCGAGTTCAATAACTTCAGACCATAAGCTCTCTATCTACACCCCTTTTATACCCCTCTTTCAAAATTGATTTTTATTTTTTATTCACTTATTTTCATTCATTTATTCATTGTTTTATCCCTCTTTATTATCCCCCCTTTTTATCCCATTTTTGATCCTTTTCCCCCCACCAAAGCCCCCTCCCCAACCCCACAAGGGCCATCTGTTACTTGTTCATGTTGTTCTTTTCAAAGTGCTTATCCTTGTCCTGCTATTATCACATTCTGCTCTTTTACCTTAATGCCACTATCAGTGCCTTTTTTAGCCCTTACCACTACCATTAGCACTCCCGTTGTCCATGACATAATTGTCAATCTCTCCTTTGCCCCCACCTATCACCAGCCTTCTATCCAGCTTCACCTGCTCTACCCCCGTTAACAGTGTAAATTTCATCACATTTCTACTGCTCTGTAGCTCTGAAGAAGTCATATGGACTCGAAACGTCAACTCTGTTTCTCCCTCCACAGATGCCATCAGACCTGCTGAGTTTTTCCAGAATTTTCTGTTTTTGTTTCAGATTATTTTAAATTGTTTGATGTAGCTATTGGCACACTCAGGATTGTTGAGCAAGTGCTGCCCAATCAAAGAATCAGATCTAACAGTAGATGTTTTGGTTTTGGTTTTGGTTTTACAAGTATAGGCTAGTTGAGTACAGTCTGCACTCAGCCTATTATGAACAGCAAGAGGAACATATTGCTTTATTCAATTGGGCGATTGCTGGGACGTGTGGCCAACGTACCTGGTATTGCACCAGCAGTGAAATTCATACAGAACATTGCTCAATTATGTAGTCGGCAGAATATCTTTTTGGACTGACAGCTGCATCCTATTAGTGGAAAATACCACTGCAGAGTAGCTGTTTGAAATGGCTTGCTTAACCTGCTGTTCAAATTCTTGAGATACTTTGCCTTTCCAGGGTAATTTGAGGTAGACCGGGCACTTTTCAGGTCCGTAAACTGATAGTCTTTGGCCCATTTGAGATTTTGGTGGATACACAGTGAACAATAATCTGATCAGAATACCCATTGTCCTGCAGGATAGCTTCGATGTGCTCTATTTCTGCATCAAGTTGAGCAAATGGCTAGCTCCCTGTTTACAAGGCTGCTAATAAAGCTAATCTTATAGGATGTGAAGCCATATGAATCCTAATGTGTAAATTGACTGGTGAAGGTAGGCTTGCAGTAGACAGTAGTGGGGAAACCTATTAGCAGATTTCTCAACTAGCATATCGAGGAAAGGGAGCAGATTAGTCTGCTCCATCTCTAAAGCGAATTGGAATGCAGGATGGAGCACATTAAAGATGTGCAAGGAAATCCTTAGACGCAGCTGCAGATTTAAAGATCGTGAACGTATCATCTACATATCGGAAATATGCACGGGGTAGGAGGTTAGGGCTCATTCCGTCAAAAATGTGTTTCTCATGGAAAACAACGAAAATGTTAGCAAGTACTGGACTTAGAGGGGATCCCATGGCTAAACCATCTATTTAGGCATACATGATGTCATTAAAACTGAACTCGACCGCACACATTGCTAAGTTCATAAGTGCAATCAATACAGATTCAGAAGATGGCAGTACATCTAGATTGTCATGATATAGCAACTTGACACAAATGCTGATGTCTTCTTCCACAGCAATCCAGACATGCTGCCATTGGATTCAATTAGAGGTTGACAGCTCTGGTGAACAGCAGCACCACCGGGAAGGCGTTGGCTACTGCCAGTACAACATCCATCTGAGGCCAAGTATCGTCACTGGATCATAGACCACAGATGAATGATGGCGGGAGAGGGGTCAACAGCCAGGGCAGGATGTGGATCTCAGCGGTGCTCTTCCCGATACCAGATCCCTTGATCAAACACTGAGTGCTTTTGAACGAGGACACTGCCCCCCTACCCCCGCACCCCCCATACCCCCAAGAGCCCGCAAGCAAACCCACAAGGGTTTGCTTGTCATGTTCCCCACATGGCAAGCCCCCTGCATGAGGGGCATGGGTTCCCACGCATTGATTGCCCAATCAAGGGCCTTTCCACCACGCTCCACCGGCCAGCCGGGGGCTGGTCCACCAGCGATAGCTCAATTGGCTGACTGGGGTCAGCACAACTGGGGTCAGTTCCAATTCCCATTTAAATCTGGACCTATTGCAACTTATTTTTCCACAAGGGCACGGACTTAATCAGGATGGAGACGGGATAGTGATGGGGTCCCCACCCGCCACCCTCCTGCCTTAATAAATGCCCCACCCCAGGCACCAAGCTCGCTATGAGGGAGGGCATTAAAATTTGCCCCTTGGCTCACGTTGTAGGGCAGCTTGTTAAAAGCTTTCCTCAGAAGTAAACCTTAGAGCAGGGGTGTTTACCAGGCAGCCCTAGGGCTATATGCAGTTCCTGCACCTTAGGAATCCAGCTCTTTTCACTCAGAGAATTTAGTCCTGTATGTGTTTATTTTTCTTATATTGTTGACACGGAGGTTTTGAAGGGCCTGTTTTGAATAGAGTGCCTCTTTGCTGAATCCAAACACACAAAGCAACCTGAGATGCTTGCAAATCAGTGGGACATGAAAAGAAATGTTATATGCTACAAATTCTACAATACTACATTCCTAGCAGGGTAGTCATTTATGAATGAAGCAGGTCAAGAGGTGGGGAACTATATGGTAGGCTTGATTCTATAGCCAGCACTTCACTACTAGGATTCTGGAATTTATATGAGACTCCTAAGGCTGTATGACACATACCTATGCGACCTACAAAGATTAAAGCTTAATCATTCTGTGATATAGGGGAAGAACTTTAACAATCCCCCCCCTCATCCCCATTGTCTATTCTGTTTATACTGTGAAATTTATTATACACAGGGCCTGCATATATCTGAACTGCTAATCTAGAGTGTTGCTTATTCTTAATTTGGGTGTCCATAATCTAGTTATACCATGCAAACCTCCATCTAGAGGCAAGAGACCATCAAATTCAAGCTCTGTGTGGTGCTGCATCATAAAACCTCATCTGTGATGTTCCACATCATAAACTTCCTAAATTGGGGGATAGAAAGTCAAAAAAATTCCATCTGTGAGACAAAGCCTCACACAATACCAAAAATAAAATAAATATCAACAGAAAGCAAACGTAAGCCCTTAAAGCAGAGAGCATTGCTGACTTTCCGACAGAAAACTAATCCAGGGTCAAGCAATAAACATAAACCGATCGGGAAATATCATCTGATCCCCTTGAATGTACTGCAGTAATTCATTGAGTCAGCATTCAGTCTAATGTATTATCAAGGGAGATTATGCTGCAGTTAATGTTTTTCCTGCTTTATGCCTTGCTATTGGTGCTTAGAGACATTTTGTGGTGAATTTGTCATGCAGTCATAATATGAATGAGGAAACACTGTCCACAGTAATCATTCATGGTGCAATGGTGTAGACAATCATATCAGAGAAGGGAAAAGTTCTGTACAAAATGTTTGGTCTTAAAGCCTCGATTCTAACTCCGTGAAAGCAGCCAGCACGGACTTACTGTGGAAAGCATCCAGTTCACCTGAGCTCTTGAAGGTGAGGCCCGCGCCAATTTAACCCTTGGGCCTCAGTTAAATACACCAAGCTCAACTCCTTCCTAAGCCCAGTGTCAATGAAGTGAAGACAGCAGGTGTGTGTTAGGCGAGCGCAACAGGAAGCCACAACCAGGGGCCCAAGGCAGAAGCAAAGGCAACTATTTCCAGAGATTACCAGCACACCAACCAGTGTTTCTCACTATGCCCAAAATGCACCTCAGTCCTCTTCCCCAGTTAGTGTACATGGTTGTCAGGACAGGTTAGGGAACCATCGATCGGTGACAGCACAGAAAGAGGCCATTTGGCCCATTGTGTCCTTTGCAAGTCTCACTCCGTTACCTTTTCCCTGTAGTCCTGCAATTATTTTTCTCTTCAGATAATTATCGAATTCTCTTTTGAAGGCTTTTATTGAATCTGCCTTACCACACTCTTGAGAAATGCATTCCAGATCCAAACCAAACCGCTTGCTGCTTAAAAAAGATTTCCCTCATGTCGTCATGTTTCTTTTGTCAATCACCTTAAATCAGAGTCGCACTGGTTCTCGAGCCTTCCTCCAAAAGGAACAATTTCTCCCTATCCACTCTGTCCAGGCCCCTCACAATTTTGAACACTTCCATCAAATCTCTTCTCAACCTCCTCAACTCAAAGAAGAAAATACCCAGCTTCTTCAACTTATCCATGTAACTGAAGTTCTTCATCCCTTGAACCATACTTGTGAATCTTTTCTGCACCCTCTCAAATGCCTTCACATCCTTCCTAAAGTGTGGTGCCCAGAAGTAGATAGAATACTCCAGTTGAGGCTGAAGCAATGTTTTATACAGGTTCATCATAATGTCCTTGCTATTGTACTCTATGCCTCTAATTACAAAGCCCAGGATTTTGTATGCTTTATTAACTGCTTTCTCAACTTTCCAATCATCTTCAGTGATTTATACATACATACCCCGGGTCCCTCGGCTCTTGCACTCCCTTTAGAATTGTATTCTTTATTTTATATTGCCTCTCCTCATTCTTCCTAGAAAAATGTAGGACACTTCACACTTCTCTGCGTTACATTTCATCTATCACTCGTCCACCCATTCCATCAGCCTGTCCATGTCCTCTTGAAGTATGTCACTGTCCCCCCCTCACAGTTCACAATATTTTTAAGTTTTGTATCATCTGCAAATTATGAAATTATGCCATGGAGACCCAAGTCCAGAGTATTAATATACTTCAAGAGAAGTCTCACTCTACGTCTAACTGTGCTATTTCCAAGCTAAGGTAGTATTTGTTGCTGACACTGGGAATATTTAAAATGGAAAGTGTTTCACTTCTTAACATTAAGCGCAAAAAAAAATCACATATATATAAATAAAACCAAAAACGAGGGAGCAACTACAATGTCATCTCAGGGTCCAGTTAACAATGTTGACATTGTCCTGCCCTGTTTTTGCCTTTAATGGCATTATCTGTATCCTATGGTGAGATCACGGATTACTTACAAGTAATCTGTGTTTTGCAACATAACTGACACCCTCCTTCATTCAGGGTTCGAGAGTTAATTTAAGATATCAGGAATCTACCAGTTCGATCACTGTTCGGATCGCCACAGCTGCAAATTTTTGTTCCAGAAGGAAAAAGTTCAGCCAGTTCCATTATGCTGAACTCCTCTCCTAAAAAAAACTTCATTGCTACTTTTCCCTCGTCTTTGGAGCTGCATCTTTGATGTTGATTTTTTATGGCAGGACATGTCACTGACAGTGCTCGGGAGAAATTACACTGACAATGAGTCACAGTCAAGGCACTCTGTTCTCTACTCGGTCTAGACAAAGTCAGACAGATTGCAATTAAAAATCTTTCCTGAACAACCCGCGGAATAGCAGCAGCATCTGTGCATCTAGCTTCACGCAGTCACAATGGCCCGATAGCAGAAAGCTACATGCTGTTGCACATACTTCATTTCCCACACCACACGTTCCAGTCTCCAGCAGGTCATCGGGGGAAGATGTTGAGTGCAGGGAGGCACTGGCATCAAATAAGTCATCACAAGGGCTTTCACTCACCTGCAGGAGGTTTTGCATTGTCCAAGGTCGATTGTCCAACAGACAACTACACGCCCCCACCCCCAAACCCTCCATGATGGCAGAAAGCCCTAAGAGGGAGGACAATTCTTGGAAACAGTGGCAGCTTGCAATAATATAACAATTTTGTATCATTCAAGGGCACATTCTCTCCTCTCATTTGCAAATAGTGTCAGTACAATCATGTCGTTGTCTTGCATTGATGCGTTCGGGCCTGCCTGCAAGCATGGCAAACCTTTCCCCCCCATGTTTCTCCCCGTTTCTTTCCTATTATCCTGAAGGTGACGATTCACAACACGGTAGAGCTTCACAGGGTTGATACGATTGAGCTGTGTAAGCCTTTCAAAGGTGTTGACAGAGTAGAAAGAGAAAAATGATTTCCTCTGAGAGGGAAGCCCAAACTAAATCAGAGCCAGGCTGCTCAGGGTGATATCAAGAAACACTTCTTCATACAAAAGGTATATGTGGTGCAAACTGGTCATTAACATTCCATATGGACGCTGCCATTTGAAACATTCTAGGCAATTTTTGTTATTTAGCATACTCATTCATTTTGCCAGAGTTGGATGGTACACAGTTTATGCAGGAGAGACAGCAAGCAGATGCCGGGGTATTCCATAAGGCAGCAATTACCTTACGCTGCTAACATCTTCTGCATAAGCCTGGAAAGGAGCCAGAAACATAAAAATTGAGGACTTAGATCTTAGTAATGGCCGTTGGCAGTTCAAGGTTGTCACTGGCAGCTTTTCCTGGGGCTCTCTGTGCAACTGCAGTCATTATGAACAGTACACTTTGGGTGCCTCCCAGATCTCTGGGAGTTCTGCTTTTCTCCTGCTCCTCCTCTACTAAGTGAGGAAGGGGCACTGAAAGCATTATTGTACCATTTCTGCTTCGGATGGTGGTCGTGCAGCCTGTTAACACACTGGAGGAAGCGTTAATTGGCCTGAGGTGGGCCTTCTGCCTTCGCCTGGAGAGGAGGCTCCATCTCCGAGAGCTGTCAGCCAATCAGATCGCTGGCCGCTCCCTGGGCCCAGCAGCGCCACTGGAAATGGTGGCCACAACTATGGCTGCATTTAGTTCTAGACACGGAGGAGCCAGAAGCCAGATGTGAGGCAAGTACCGGGGGTGGAGCGGGGTATGGCCAGGGCCTACCAGCTTGGCCCCAGCAAGAGAAGTGAGGAGAGGGGTGGGAGTGATGAGGGGTTGGGGGCCAAGATCGACAGGCTGGAAGGGAATGATAAAGAGGGAGACAACCTTGGCTGGAGGTCTCTGATGGGCCCAGGCAACTCAAAAAGAATGTCTCCCTACCCCTTGCTCACCAGCGGCAAATGAAGTTAAAGCTGTCAGGCTTCAGACATGGCATGGGCCCCCATCCCTACTGTGCACAGAATACAGTAGGAATGAGGCCTTTAAGTGGCCTCATTAATTGGCCACTTAAGGGCCTCAAGTGGCCTAAGGGCAGGCGGGCTGCCTGACAGCTTCCGTGCTGCACATACAATTGCAGGGGGCATAGAGGCAGGTGGGTAAGGGGTTGGGGGTAACAGTGCCAGGTGGAATTTATGTGATGACCATGCCTTCAAACTGACCGGAAATGGAGCAGCATAAAATCCAGCCCATTATTTACAGTGCTTGCAGAGCCTGGGAACAGATGCATGAAAAGTCAGCTTATTTAAAGAAAGTAAGGCTAACCAGTGATGCCATGTACCCAAGTAAGTGGCTGAAGATTCCAAGTCACCAAGCGTTGTCTATCAACCTGTTGCACATTTATTGCTCATTATGCCAAACCAACTTCCTTGCATCTTTTTTGTTGGCATACCCACTATCAGGAATATTACACAGTGAAGATGTAGATTATAATTTGATGCCGTTACTACACTTGTGTATTTCAAAAAATCAGCCCTAATATCGCTAGAGGAACAGGCCAGGCAAATTGAATGACAGCCTCTTGTATCTTCTTATCACTGTGATTATGGATTGTGATTGGGTCTGGTAGTTACTGTCTCAGGAAATCTTGAATACAGACGTGTCACACTGATGTATTTTCTTCATTTGAAAATGCTGCACCATGCTAGATCAACCAGCAAGAGGCATTCAGAGGTCTAGAGGAAATTTTGAATAGCTGCTTTGCTCCCCAGGATCTCACATGTGGGTCATCAGATGAAACAACCACATGATGAACTGTGATTGTGTTTCTATTCTGCTGTAACTATTTACACTGCTTCTGGGCCCATCATTTGTTTCTACACCTGACACATTATCACCCCCTCTGGTCTTGTCCCTTCATCCCTACTGGCATTTAAACATTCTTCCCTCCACCTTATCACAGATATTTCCCTTTTCCTCCCAGTTCAGCATTTGCATAAAAGCTGTTCATTGCTAATGTCTGCAGGATTTGGTTTCTGTTCATCTCTAACATCTACCAGTTCTCATGAAAGGCCATTGATCTGAAATATTGGGCAGAATTGAATGTCCTCCCACCTGGCAAGTTTAGTGGCTGGGGGCCATTTAATCAGGCAGAAGGGTGGTGGGTGTAGTGCCCACTGCCTTTCTGCCTCTGGCCTGATCAAGTCCATGGCAGGAAGGCTCGAAGACAGCCTTCCTGCCCCCGCTGCTAATTAAGGTCCTTAAGAGGGCAATTAATGCACACTTAAAGGTCTTATCCTGCCACTGCTAGTATTCATCTCCGATTGGCTGGCAACTCTTGGATCCCAAGGTCCTTGATTGCAGGAAAGGCCAGCCACTGGCCAGTTGATTGTCACTTAAAGCAGTGGGCCTAACCCGAAAAGAGGTGACGCAGAGTTCTCACCAGCTCTCCACCCAGCGGGCAAGAACCCATCGATCTACGTTAAATTCTGCCCTAAACTCCATTTCTCCCTTTGCATGCTGCCTAACTTGCTAAGGGTTTCCAGCTGTTTTCTGCTTTTATTTCAGATAATATTCCCACCAGGTATCAGCGCTCACTAGTGCTGCCAAGGAAAGGTGCCCAAATTCAAATGAACATGCACATTGATTGAGCTGAGAATTCCATTGTCCCATTCCCATCTGTTGAATAAAAATTCATATTCAAGAATAGCATTGGCTTGTAAATACTCAATGCATTCAGTAGGATTCTCCGAATTTACCAAATATTTTGCCATGATGGGGCTAGAGAGAGTTCAACTCTATACAATGTACGCTTTTTCCTCACTTACCAGGTGATCCCAATAGGACTTGCACCACATCTTCATACAGCATCAGAGTAGCTGGGCGTTCTGGAAGGAGATAAAGGCTCACTGATGTAAACACTGCAAGGAAACAGGCAAAAGATAGAGATTTAGATCCACTGCTCTATTTATAATCTGTCCCACTTATTAAATCAGAATACATTATATAGAGTGCTTTTCATCTGTGATCCCTTGATACCTAGGATAATCAAAAATGGCACCTAATCGTTCGCATTATGCAAGTACCATGTTAAAAATAGTTAGAAGTCTTAGATGCCAAAGATTGAAGGTGGCATCAAATTAAATAACAAACTAAGTTTTACAGAGGGTACAGACTAAATTTATGAAGATATTGCCAGGAATGGAGAATTTTAGCTGTGAGGAAAGATTGGATAGGCTGGGGTTGTTTTCTGTTGAAGAACAGCTGATATAGGGAACGCAATGGAAAGAGAAAGGTTTCCCTTTATTGAATAGCAAAAACATCAGTCTACACTATTCTCTGTTCAAAGATAAAGCATGTCACCATAACCACAACTACACAGTGCATACGAGTTGCACCAAGTAACATTACAACAGCATTTGCTCACATAACAATTACACTTGAAAAGCAATTCATTGGATGTGCTTTGAGACACCGAGAACTTGTTAAAGTGCTACATAAAGATGAGTTCTTTCTTTCTTCACCATAGCACAAGTAACATTCAAAATAGTATTTCAGTTTTTAAATGTAACTAACTTGGTACACCCTTACTTTTAAAAAATGCTGTTGCAAGATGATGGTGGGAACCCTATATTACATTGAACAGTAGGACAAAAGTACACTGTTCAATTTGCTGGATCTCAATGCAGGTCTGAGAAAGCTGCAAAAAGAAGTGCTGTGTTCTGGTGACAAATGGAGCAGTCAAGAGATGGACTCAGGAATAAGACCATAGGAAAAGGAGTAGGACATTTACCCCCTCTAGGCTGTTCTGCCATTCAATAAGATCACAACTGATCTGTGAGCTAACTCCATATAAACTGCCTTTGCCCTATATTTCTTAATACATTTACAGAGCAAACATTTATCAATCCCAAGTTTAAAGTTTAAAATTGACCTAGTATCAGTTGTCATTTGCAGGAGCGTTCCAAACTTCTACCACCCTGTACAATTAGAAGTCACTCCTGAAAGGTCTGGCTCCAATTTTTGACCATACTCCATTGTCCTATATAGACTCCCCAACCAGTGCAAATAATTTCTCTCTATCTACCCTATCAGTTCCCCTTAATATCTTGAAAGCTTTGATCAATTCACCCTTTGACCTACTAAATTCCAGGGAATACAACCTTAGCTTGTATAATGTAATACCAGGACCAGGAAATAAAAGGCTGAATCATTAGGCAAGTGCTCTAAACATGCTACGCACAACATCTCCAGGGTGCTCAAAGCAAGCCACACGTCATTTGCTAACGTTAGGACCTGACCTTGCTTCCAGGGGATGAGTGATCTGGACCCAAATTCACACATTATGAACAAAAAGACAGCAAAACAACATAGCACTGAAAACAAGGAGCTCTGCCATATTCTCTAAATCTGTTGTGTCTTATGGATGATGTTATGTCCATTATTCTCAGGCATTGGAAACAAAGTTTCATTAACAGGGATATCAGGTATAAACATTCTGCTAGAACACTCCCTGACAAAGTATGCTGCTTAAGGTCAGACCAACAGAAATCCAGGGGAGAAAAAAAAATTATTCTTGGGTCTCTAAAGATACCCTTACAGCGGGTGTGATGGCCAGCATTATTTACATCAGTGAGAACACAATAAATGTTAATGCTCCCATTCATCCAATGGTTTTTAGATTCCATCAATAGCCAGCAACTGTTATGTTTCTCAGTTTTACTCAAGATATTTCTCTCATGTTCAGCACCAACGCCACTTCCATAAGCAATCTCTCACTCCCTATGAACTGAAATGTGACCTTCTACAATGTAGCGTAACCTAAAAAGCCAGATCTCAAACAGAAGCTGACAGACTGTATTTGGCTTACAAGTTACGTCTCAAGACCACTCATGACTTGCTGTACTTCGGAAAGTTATAGACTTTTGTTTCGGCTGCAACCTACAGAACAACAATGTACAGAATACAGATGGTGAAGGAACCAATAAAGAGTGCAATACAGAATGTTTCGCTAGTTCTCTTAGTAGTGCTGGGTTGAAGATAATGGCCCTAAATAATAACTCTGCGAGGCTCTTTGCCTGCTCCCTCGCTGAGCAGCCAGACTTCCTCCTTCAAAAACAAATGATGAACTAGAGTAAATCTGTCCCAGAAATACTTTGTATCCCCTTTGAAGTTCAACCAGTAAGAAAGGAAATTAAATATATTTCTCATCAGGTTGTCAAACATTCTTAGGACTAAATCACATAGGATGCTTGTTGGCAAGGAAATGGCCAAAGATGCCAAAATCAAGGTTGAGCTAGACACTGGCGGAAGCTCACCTACTCCAGTATTCAGATGGTGTGCTGTGTCAAATTTGGGAATGACAGTCCTTCCCCTAAATTGAATAGGCTACTCACGCCTGAAAAGGCTCTCGCAGAGAAGCTGACCTGAAGCACGCTTGGGAATGTGAAAATTGGCAGGGCAGCAGCTCCAAAAGGTTGCAGCTCACTGGAGAATGAATTGTGGGATGTCAGAAAAGTGGAACCTTTGTTCACGATGATACGGGGAGAAAAATGCCTTTTAATGGTGAGATGTTAGTACTTCTACAAGAGGAACTAAAAATGATGCTGCCCATAGTTGGACCTCATTCAACAGGCATAAGTAGCATGGAAGGAGCCGGCGGTAGAGCAAATGCACCCAGGTCCTCAGTGCAGAATGAAGAATAATTTTGCTTGCAGATGGAGCAAAACACACATTTTGTGTGAGGCCCATCAAATATAGCTGAAACCCAAGTTGGGAACTGCTACTCCATGTGGCATATCATTTAAAGCACTGTGCACAAGAATTGACTCTTTTGACAATGGTCAGCACACATGCCCTTCAGGTGCAGACAGAGATGACTGCAACAGCTGAGGACCAGTAAACAGATGTTTAGACTCAGTCCAAGCTACTCTTCTACTTTGAGAGTTTCTCAATATTTCAGAGGGTATGGATGCCACAGTTTGCCTAGTTTTGCAAGAGTCATACGGCATTAAATGCAGCACAGTGAAGGCATAGCAGTATTTCTTGGATATCCAATCATGTGCTTTATATTTATTCTATGGTCAGACATGATGCAAATATCAATTGATTGCAAAAACTTTTCATCTCATGTAGATCTTTGGGTTGATACTGATGTGTTCTATTTATAATGTCCTGAATTTAAGCAAACTCTTTTGATGAAAGCTCTGTGCCTTATCTAGCTGATGCCTCCTTTCCAGAGAAAGTGATTATGTTCTCTTACCTTGCAGGCATAGGTATTTTACATTGCTTAATTTTGGAATGTGCCTTACAGTGACCACCAGAAGTGCCCTGCAATGGCTAGGAATGATCCTGCCGCAATAAAGCTTCATGCTGTGGTAATCATGTATCCTTTGAAGTTGAAAGCTGGTGCATCATAGCAAACTGTCTCTTTCTATACACTGATAGTTCTTAATAATGCAAATATTTCCAAAACTACTTATTCAAAGCCACAGCAAACCTAGTGGATGCGCTGGCTATGGTTTTCCAAAATGTCCTCAACTCTGGAACGGCCCCAGCAGATTGGAAGTTAGCAAATGTAACAATGCTATTCAAGAAAGGAGGGAGAGAGAAAACAGGGAACTGCAGGCCAATTAGCCTGACATCAGTCATCGGGAAAGTGCTAGAATCCATATTTAAGGAAGTCTTAACGATGCACTTAGATAAGCACAGTATGATTAGAACAAGTCACAAGGTTTTACTAAAGGGAATTACTATTAGTTTTATTGAGAATGTGCAAAAGGCATTCAAAAAGGTGCCACACATACAGGATAAGGGCTCATGGAGTTGCGAGTGATGTATTAGCATAGTTAGAGGAATGGTTAACGGACAGGGAGTAAAGGCGGGATAAATGGGGCATTTTCAGTTTGGCAGGTTGTGACTAAGCATCAATGCTGGGGCCTCGGCGATTTCTATATTAACGATTTAGACAAAGAGACAGAGAGATGTATCTACGTTTGCATACGATACACAGCTAGTTAGGAATGCATGCTGTGAGGAGGACACAAAGAGGCTGCAAAGAGATATAGACAGGTTAAGTGAGTGGGCAACAAGGTGGCAGAGGGAATATAATGTAGGCAAGTGTAAAGTCATTCACTTTGGTCATAAGAATAGAGGGGTAGAATATTTTTTTAAAAGGCATAAAACTTGGAAATGTAGGTGTTCAGAGACTAGGGTGTACTTGTACAAGGAACACAAAAAGTTAGCCTGCAGGTACAGCAAACAATTAAGAAAGCAAATGGCATATTAGCCTTTATTGCAAGGGGTTTGGAATACAAGAATGAAGTAGTCATGCTATAATTGTACAGGGCTTTCGTGTGACCACACCTGGAATACTGTGTGCAATTTTGGTCTCCATATTTAAAGGAGGATATACTTGCATTGGAAGCATCAACGGTTTACTGGATTGGTCCCTGGGATGAGAGGTTGAGTAAATTTGGCCTATATTATCTGGACTTTTGAAGAGAGAGGTGATCTCATTGAAACATTCAAGATTATGAAGGGGCTTGACAGAGTGGATACTGAGATAAAACAAAAAATGCTAGAAAAACTCAGCAGGTCTGACAGCATCTGTGGAGAGACAGAGTTAATGTTTCGCGTCTGTATGACTTCTTCAGAGCTAAAGAGAACATTTCTACTCTTTAGCTCTGAAGAAATCATACGGAGGCTATAAATTTAGAAGGTTATCAAGGAATTAACTGTTGCTTGTGATACAGTGGTTAAATATTGCACTTTTATTAGTGTATCATGGGAGCTCTCCATAAAGCCTACTGGTGTCCCAGACCTGAATACTCCAATAGGTTCTTCTAGCACCTTCCTCCTACTCCTGAATATAAAGAAAGAAAAAGGCCTGGATTGCCCACTTCAGCACCCTTAGTGCACATGGGGAGTATTTAAGTGGAAATTCTACACTCTCAACCTTGACTTTCAAAAAATTAATAGTCATTTGGTAGTACAGAACTTAAGTATTGCTGAAAAAAGAGAGACATGCTGTCAAAGCTTTTCATCTTGCACTCATCGGGACAATTTAATTAAAATTAAAGCCGGTATCCCTTTCTCAGGTTCAGCATATGGACACTCTCTTAATCACTACCTTAGAAGAAGGAATTCATCACTGCCTCCAGTGAGCCAGCTCAGCCTTCAGCTGACAGAGAAGAGGAGTGTTCGAGAACCAGGATCTCAAACCCAAGACTAAGGTCATGGTTTACCGCAAAGCAGTGCTCCATGTGCTCCTATATGCTTCGGAAACTTGGGCAACCTACAGCAGGCACCTCAAAGCACTGGAAAAGGACCATCAGTGGTGCCTTCGCAAGATCCTTCAAATCCAGTGCCAAGAAAGACAGCCCAATGGCAGTGTCTTTTCCCAAGCCAACTTCCCCAGCACCAAGGCACTAATCATTCAAAACCAGCTCCAGGCACAACGTTCACATGCCTGGCAACTGACACCAGCCAAAGCAACTGCTCTACTTGTAACTTGGTTGTGGCAGAAGGACAGTGGAAATGCTTTAGGAATGTGCCAAAACATCCATGACAAGGTCAACTCATGCGAGACCCTTTTTATTTATTCTTTCCTGGGAGTGCGCGTTGCTGCAAGCCAGCATTTATTGCCCGTCCCTAATTGTCCTTGAACTGAGTGGCCTGCTAGGCCATTTAAGAGTCAACCACATTGCTGTGGGCCTGGAGTCACATGTAGGCCAGGCAAGATTTCCAGACAACATGGCAGATTTGCTTCCCAAAAGGACTTTAGTGGGTCTTTATGACAATCGATGATAGTTTCATGGTCACCATTACTGAGGCTAGCTTTCAATTCCAGATGTGATCACTGAATTTAAATTCCACCAGCTGCCATGATAGAATTTGAACCCATGACCCCAGAGCATTAGCCATTACTAGTCCATGACATTTCCACTGTGCCACCATCTCCCTGGTTTGTGACTGATCAAAATGGAGAAGGCTCATTCAGGAAGGCACCAAACACATCAAGAGACTTTGTCGGGAACGTGCAGAGGCGAAGTTCAGGCATCGGTGGGAGCGTTCAAACTCCAAACAACCCATCAGCCAAGCACCACCTGCCCCACATGTGGCAGAGACTGCAGATTGCACATTGGACTTATCAGTCATCTCAGAACCCATCTAACTAGAGTGGAAGCAAGTCATCTTTCATCCCGAGGAGCTGCCGAAGACCACCACCATTCCTATTTCTCCCTATTTCATCAATATGCATAACATCATTATTCCTCTACTTTCATCCAAAACTCCAAACACTGTTCCCCCCCACCACACCCTACTTAAACTCATTCTATCTCAGGTCCTCAAAACTGTGGAATTCCTCACCTTCCCCCTACAACGTGCAGGCTTTAAAATTCGTTAGGTGGTTTTATTTCTCAATTTATTTCTTCTATCCTACTCTTTGATTCTTGAACATATTCTGCATTATGGGTCTTGACCTTTCAACTCAGTTTCTGAAAGCAAAATCTTGATTCTAAGTACAAAACAAACTTGCCGATCCCTATGCGTGTCTGGCCCTTTATAATAAAGCAGATGATACAATGCTATGTACTAGTTCTGTTCTAAAACTGTTGCGTTGTGTTAGCACACTAGGTGAGCAAATCCCTCCCTGTCAACGTACATTTGTAAAATTTTCTCTGAAGCAAGATAGCATCAATGAGAATCTTCTTCTTTCTATCTGACCACTGTTCAAAACCCTGATTATCTACAGCAGAATTACCATCTTCAGCTGTCCCAAAAATAAAAACCATGATTTCACCTCGGAAGAATGCTGAGTTGCACAACAGTCCTTTGATTCTCTGCACTCAGATTTCTTTCAGCGGACTTTCCAAATGAGAATTGGCTAGATGCTTCACACCTTTGTCTTCAAAATAGCAAATAGCCACCCCATCTCACTGCTATCACCATCACTTGACTGGAGATAAATCCTACTTTGCCACCCTGCAGGGGTATTCCATGTGTTGATTGTGAAATGGTTCCAATGGGACTATACTCTAGTGCCCTGTCACTTCAAAGAGGATTTATATAAGTACAAAATCTTGCGAGAGGTGATAAAAATAGATTAAGGTTTAGGATAGTTTTGAAGGATTTAACATACGATCACTAAATGAGCAGTTCATTGAAATGTACCTATAAGAAAAACTCAAATGCTACAAAGGAATTCATTCAACTCTTGCTGTGCCAGCTGCGGTAGCACTCACCTCCGAGAGTTGTGGGCTCAAATCCCATTTCAAAGACTTGGGCACAAAATTTAAACTGACGCTCCAGTGCAGTACTGAGCGGACGTTGCACTGTTGGAGGTGCTGTCTTTCAGATGAAACAATAAATCAAGGCTCCTTCTGCCATCTTGGTGGGATGCAAAGGGTCTTGTGCAACCATGTGAAAGAATAGCAGCGCCATTCTCCCCGACTAGTACCCTCAATCAACATCACGAAAGCAGATTATCTGGTCATTATCACATTTCTGATTGTGGCAGCTCGCTATGTTGCTGGGGGAATGTTTTCTACTACGTTTCCCACGTTACAGCAACAACTACACTTCAAAAGTACCTCATTGACTGTAAACCACTTTGGGATGTTCGAGGTCACTACATTTTATTTTTTCCTGGTTCACCCCAAATATATTAGGATCCAATGGGGCACGGTTTTGTAAAACTAATAATGGCTTTGGTACACGTACCGTGAATCAAGAATAAGGTTATTGTCGAATTAATAATCACTTGGTTCACAAGATTTATAATAACATATTTAGCATGTTCAATTTCATAATTACTCTCACAACCATAGCAAAGTTGAATTTAAAATAGCCTAGTGGCAACATTCGGTTTTGACAGTTATGCTATTGCTTGGCCAAGTTAGGCCTTTTCAGTTTATGTAGTGAAATAATAAGGAACAATAATGTTCTTCCTGTTGAAGTCTATCTTGGGCATTAATATAAACATTAATATTATACAGAGCCTCTTTCATTTGGTAGTAGGTGAATTGCTCTTTGGAAACAATGACTTTTTTCTCTATAATGTGCTAGTTTTAACCTCTAGGATATTCTTTTAAAGTCCTCTTTCTGGTTCACCTTCCTTTTCTAACTTCAACTGGTACCTTGAACTCACTTAGACATTTAAATATAATTCGTAAACTGTTACAAACATTTGAGAAAGCTTCTGGAAATCAAAAGTAAAATCAAGGCCAAATTCCTCCTTTTTAGCTTATCAAGAATAAAACATTATCTCTTGATGAACTTTTCACCATATTTGGACTTTCTGGTACAGAAAAACTCGAAAACAAATTCAACAACTTTTATAGAAAATAAAGTTCAACATATTTTCTGTCAAGTTCAGCTTCATATGTCTATTATTAAGATCAATTTTTCCATCTTGAATGATGTTGCTTACCAGGGCCCGTTTATCGTGCAGGCTGAATGCATAACAGCTTTTAAAAAGGGAAGTGGATCAGTAATGAAAAAGGTATGTTTAAAGGGGCAGGGAAATGGGACTAAATGAATAAATCAGATAATCTGATCATTATTTCATAACTGGTTCTTAGATCTTTGTTTGCAAACTGGCTACATTTTCTAACGTACGTTATTGGCTCTAAAGCGCTTTGGGAGTTTGAGAGAGGGTCTATCACTGTAAGTCTTTCAATTGCACTTTCAGAACATCAGCACAGACAAGGTAAGGTGAATGGCCTCCTTCTGTGCTCAAAAAGGCTATGATTCTATAAATGGTCAGAATGGTATTTAATGCTGCTCACTTAATTTAATCACTCCGTATGAGTTGGATTTTACATTTCCTTAGAGACAATCATTAGGTTAGTCTTCAGTCCCATCAGAAGTACCATACAACAAACATTTGGTGACAAGCCAGCAGCTGTACAAACTTCCTGTCCTTTGTGCTTAACTCTCTTCCTGAGGCAGAAGATGCATTGCCCAATTTGGGAAAAAAAATACCATCAGTGAAGGCTGAATATGGAACAATACAGACAATCCACTTGCCTCCTGTTGCTGTAAATATCTTATTTTTAACACTAGTTAGACAATCTTT
Organism: Cetorhinus maximus; assembly: GCF_964194155.1. Taxonomy (NCBI): domain Eukaryota; kingdom Metazoa; phylum Chordata; class Chondrichthyes; order Lamniformes; family Cetorhinidae; genus Cetorhinus; species Cetorhinus maximus. Next base: position 33,098,174 of record NC_135903.1, on the reverse strand, counting down.
GAGACTGTTCCGCTCACTTTGCACTTAAATAGCCACAACTTGACAAAAAATAAAAGAGGCTACAAACAATATTGCAAATGCCCTAGGGACTCTTGAATAAAATTACTTCAAAATGTGGACCAGAATGAGCTGCAGCAGTAGCTACTCCAGTACACTGAAGTATTTCTTCCCAGTTCTTAGCCACTTCCTGTTGCGATACAAACCCATAGGCAATGGCAACTTTTCAAGATTTCAGAAAGACTCTGCACCTCTTCGTTCAGAAGGCTGTAGGTTCAAGCCCCATTCCAAAGACTCGAGCGCAAAATCTACTCTCAGTGCAGTACGAGGGATGAAACATTAAACTGGGGCCTCTTATGTCTGCCCTCTCAGGTGGACATAAAAGATCCCATCGCACTATTTTCAAGAACAGCAGGGAGCTTCTCCTCTATATCCTGACCCAATATCCACATCACAACCAATACCACTAAAACAGATTGTCTATCTAGTTGTTATCACATTGTTGACTGTAGGAGGTTCAGTGTGGGAAAATTGGCTGCCACGTTTCCTACGTTACAATAGTTATTAGACTTCAGTAGAACTACTTAATAGGATGTAAAATATTTTGGGATGTCCTGAGGTTATGAAAAGCACTATACAAATTCCAAGTTTTTCCTTCTCTTAGGTCACATGGCTTCTGCCAAACCTCGCGTCAGGCCAAACAAGTTGACATGGAGCTCGAGTTGTCTGTGACGTTGTTGCCTCCATATCCTATTTGGAAACCTTTCTGCCACAGCAAAAATGACATTGCATTTCCCAATATACAAATCACAAGAACCTTCAAGATCAGGTCATTAATAAACCTGACTGGCCCCAGTTGTCAAATTGCTACAATCAACAAGCCAACATTCCAAAGCCATTCATTCCACAATTTTGTTGGATCATAGATCACATGGAACTATGAACACTGAAAAATATTTTCAATAAAATGGTTCAACATTGACTATGACAGGAGAGGGAGTGGAAATCTCATCCAGTTACACTAAAAACCCATGTGCAACCCAACAGAAATTCCAGCCCTGGTCCTCCATATGTACTTGTTCTCTTCAGCTGAGCTCCCATCATTTTAAAGAAGAGGGAAAAGTGCTCTATCCCCTATGAAAACAAGCAGCTAAGCTGGGGAAGCACGGAAGATGTTCAAAGGCAGAATTATTCAATTCTGTATTCTGTTGCTCCCCATGTCAGGAACTTCCACTGGTGAGAGTTTACTAGCTTGTGTAATTGCAAATACGTAGAGGAAGGTCTCCGGATCCTGAAGCCTCTGGGGTGGTTTTGAATTTTCAAAGGGCTGGTGGGGGTGGGGGAGAAGAGAATGGGGAACCCACTTGCAGTCAAATAACAGCCCATTAAGCTCCTTTAGGAGCTTCTTAAGTGGCTTTTGCAGTCGGAATTTGAATTTTCAATCTTTAATTTGTCAAACCTGAATTGCTTGGTGCACTTTAGCGCAGAGTTGCCGGCTTTGCTGCAGGGGTATCCGAAACTCACTCCCCGTATCATTCAATCTCACCTTTCCTGGACTTGCTTGTACCAATTTGAGCAATCTGCCACCATCTGCCTGCATGGTCACTTCCATCCCCATCGACGTAGCTGGCCCTCTCATTAGCTGCCTGCTCTCTTCGGCAAGGCAGCAGCAACTCCCACCACCCGCCACCCCCCTAATTGGGCACTGAGCTCACCTCCTGCCCAATTAGGACATTTGAATTAAAGTATCGTGTCGCGAGGACAACGTAGCTCAGGCGCAAGGTCAGGGCCTGGAATTCATCTGGGTGTTGGGTTCCTGACCCCACTTGGAAAATCTGGCCCATAATGTTCATTGGAGAAAATCTGTGAACATTAAAATCTGTGAACAAATTTTGTAGTGCCATTCATGTCCCCAAAGCACTTCACAATAAATTACAACTTAAAGTGTAGTCACTGTTTTTCTATAGACAAATGCAGCAACCAATACGCATACAGCAGCCGAGGTTTTACTGACTTCAGGAAGTGGGCTGGGAGGAGGGGAGTTCAGAAAAAAGGGCAGGGGTGGTGATGTGCCCATCATCTTCCTGCCGCCAAAGGAAAGGTGCCGGCCAAGCAAATAAGGGACACCTAAGGGCCTCTTCCCGCCACCACTGATATATTAACAGTGACTGGTGAGCCCCCCACCCCACCACATGAGGAGACCACCTAATAAAACCTGGCAGCCTCCCTGCAGGCTTGGAGGTTTGGTGCCCTCCTAATCTGGTGCCCTGTGGCCCATGAGGGCACCTCCAGCTACATTGGCTGTCCCATGGAGCAACCCCCTCCTCACTGGGGCCTGCCTGACTGGCCTGGGCAACCCAACCCCTCTCACCTGGGTTCCAGATCAGAGTCCAAGATGGGCCAGGCACAGTGCAAGCACTGGGTGGCACTGCTAGGAGCGAAGAACTGCTGACCCTCCATTTACCCAGCTGCTCTTGGAGGTGGGATCTTTCCCCTTAATGGGACAGGATCCCCAAGGGCAGGCAGTAAATTGCCTGATGAGCACAAAATCTTGCTGGGGCTCCCAGAAGCGGCTAAGCTGGCTCCATAAAATTCCAGCCAGCAAGTTCGCACAAACAAAAAAATTAGATTAATAACCAGTTAATCCACTTTGATTATGATGATTGAGCAATGAACATTGGCATTGGGTTGTCAGAACTTGCTTCTCTTCTTTGAAGGAGTGCCATGTGATCTTTTACATCCATGTGAAAAAGCAGACAGTTGCCCTGAAATGTCTTACTCAAAGGTCAGCATCTCCAACAGTGCAGCACTCCCACAGCATTGTACGGAAGTGTCAGTTTAGTTTATGTTGCTCAACTTCTAGAGTGCAGCTTGAATACACACCATCCTGACTTACAAGACAAGAGTGCTGCCACTGAGCTAAAACCTGACAAGCATGAAGAACCCAGTTACAATTTTGCTGTAAACAGCTAACAGGGAATATCTCCCTTCATTAAATAGTAACTCCTCAGTCCCCAGCGGCCCCTTGCCCTCACAGCCCCTTCTCTCTTCTCCTACTAGATCCAGTACAGATCCATTCTTTGGTCAACAATCACAGCACGTAATTCACAACCAGACCAAGAAATGTTGCTCTCTGGCATTAAAAGCAGAACTTGCATTTCATGACATATTTCAAAGGCTGGAACTGTTCCACTTGCTTTAAAAATTAATTCTCAGGATGTTTTGGCATCAATGGAAAGGCCAGTATATATTGCTCATCCCTAGTTGCCCTCGATAAGATCGTGATGGGCCTTCTTCTTGAATTGCAAGTGGACTGATACTACCAACTAGCGTCCTATGTCCCTTCACAGGGAATGTAAGGGCAACTACATTGGTGTGAGCCCAGAATTATACAGAGTTCAGACGGTGTAAGGATGGCAAATTTCCTTCCCAGGAAGGCTATTAGAACACCATTTTCCACCCAACCTTAAAAACAGTAGAAGTGTGACTCGGGCAGGAACTCCACCTTGCCCCATATAATTACCACTAACCACAGGGTTCAGCTAATAGAAATGAGTGTCAGCTGTGCATCAATTCTAGCACTTTCGCCTCTGATCAGATGCTTACAGGTTCAAGTCACAGTCCAGAGATTTTAGCACAACATCTAGGCTGACATTCCAGCGCCACACTGAGCATTCCTCCATCACCATGACGAAAACAGATTACCTGGTCAGTGTTACGTTGCTGTTATGGAAGCTTGCTGTGCGCAAATTTGCCACCGTGCTTTCGATAGCACAACAGTTACAAAATAGAATTGCCTGTTGTTACGAACACAAAGAGACCGATAACTTAAAACAAGTTATTTGAATCCCAAGTGACCGACAAAAGGGTCACATAGCTTTATTTCAAGTTTTAAGGCTTGAGCTAAACTAAAATCAACATCGACTTAACACTATTTAGTCGGCAACTAGGGCTTTTCCGGTGTGCACATTTTTCACTTTGCTTCCAGGAAATCTCTCCCTGGGCCTCCCTCTCCCTGTCGCTAACCAAGCCACCCAGGCTTGGCGTTGGGCAAAATTCGGAATAGATCACATGACTCGCTTCACTATCTCATTTTACCTGGTATTAAAGAGGCAGTCCCAAAACATAATTACCTTATAAAACCTTGCATTCATAACACCTCCTCCCTAGATGATGAAAATTATTACTGCAGTAAAAATTTTCTACAGTACGACCAAGATATGTTTTATTTCAGATCTCCAGCATCCGCAGGGTATTTTGATTTAATTATAATTATAATATTGTAAACACCTTATCAACCGTAACTTATTACATACAGTCCAAAGAATATTCTCTCCCTCGTTGTCACATGCCACCGTCGAACAACGTGGCCCAGATTTTCGTTCCCGGGTCAGGTGCGCAGGAATGGGAGATCTCCCGTGTACGCTATTCCAACCTTTAAAAACGGCCAGCCCCAGGTCGGATTTTCACTCCAGAGGAACAGCTGGATTGGAAGTCGGCCTCACCGCCCCATGGAACAAGTGTGGAGGTTGGGGTGACGTCCGTAAACCCCGTGAACCCCGGCCGGACTCCGTCACTGACCCCACAAAAACCCCCAGCCCGACTCCGCCACCGACACCACAAAAACCCCCGGCCCGACTCGGCCCCCACAAAAACACCCGGCCCGACTCGGCCCCCACAAAAACACCCGGCCCGACTCGGCCCCCACAAAAACCCCCGGCCCAACTCGGCCCCCACAAAAACCCCCAGCCCGACTCCGCCACCGACACCACAAAAACCCCCGGCCCGACTCCGCCCCCACAAAAACCCCCGGCCCGACTCCGCCCCCACAAAAACCCCCGGCCCGACTCCGCCCCCACAAAAACCCCCGGCCCGACTCCGCCCCCACAAAAACCCCCGGCCCGACTCGGCCCCCACAAAAACCCCCGGCCCGACTCGGCCCCCACAAAAACCCCCGGCCCGACTCGGCCCCCACAAAAACCCCCGGCCCGACTCGGCCCCCACAAAAACCCCCGGCCCGACTCGGCCCCCACAAAAACCCCCGGCCCGACTCGGCCCCCACAAAAACCCCCGGCCCGACTCGGCCCCCACAAAAACCCCCGGCCCGACTCGGCCCCCACAAAAACCCCCGGCCCGACTCGGCCCCCACAAAAACCCCCGGCCCGACTCCGCCCCCACAAAAACCCCCGGCCCGACTCCGCCCCCACAAAAACCCCCGGCCCGACTCCGCCCCCACAAAAACCCCCGGCCCGACTCCGCCCCCACAAAAACCCCCGGCCCGACTCCGCCCCCACAAAAACCCCCGGCCCGACTCCGCCCCCACAAAAACCCCCGGCCCGACTCCGCCCCCACAAAAACCCCCGGCCCGACTCCGCCCCCACAAAAACCCCCGGCCCAACTCCACCACTGACCCCCACAAAAACCCCTGGCCCGACTCCGCCCCCACAAAAACCCCCGGCCCGACTCCGCCCCCACAAAAACCCCCGGCCCGACTCCGCCCCCACAAAAACCCCCGGCCCGACTCCGCCACCACCCCCACAAAACCCCCGGCCTGACATCGTCCCCACAAAAACCCCCAGCCCGACTCCACCCCCACAAAAACCCCAGCCCGACTCCGCCCCCACAAAAACCCCCGGCCCGACTCCGCCCCCACCCCCACCCCCACAAAAACGGAACTTGCCATGTTTGGGGGCGGGACTTAGAATTTCTGGCCATTTCTGGGCCTTTCAGCTAAAATATGAGCCCATGTCTTTGGCAGCATTATGAAGCTTAACTTGTCACATCCAAACTCATGTGACAATTAGGACTTCAAGTTCAGTTCCAGCGAATTCATTGCCACAGAAGGCAGTGGAGGCCAGGTCATTGAGTGTATTTAAGACCGAGATAGATAGGTTCTTGATTGATAAGGGGATCAAAGGTTACGGGGAGAAGGCAGGAGAATGGGGTTGAGAAACTTATCAGCCATGATTGAATGGCGGAGCAGACTCGATGGGCCGAATGGCCTAATTTCTGTTCCTATGTCTTATGGTCTTATGGAATTCTTGCTGAACGAGTGTGAATTTTTTCAATTCATTTACGGGATGCGGGTGTCACTGGCTGGGCCAGCATTTATTGCCTTTCCCTAATTGCCCCTGAGACGGTGGTGGTGGTGAGCTGCCTTCTTGAACCACTGCAGTCCCTGTGCACCCACAGTGCTGTTAGGGAGGGAGTTCCAGGATTTTGATCCAGCGACAGTGAAGGAACGGTGGTGGCTTCACTTTCCATTATCTATCTCAGCAGATCTCGTTTTGAATGTACTTTAAAGCTTTTCCATGTCCCGGACTAGGAAAATTGTACACTTGGTCAGCTTTGACAATAACAACATTGCTGATTTCTGATAATCCCTCGCTACAGGCAGGAGTGTATCATAAATCCAGGAGAAATTCTCTGTCATATAGCTTCTCATCCTCTAGATTCAGTAACTCCTTTTGTTCTATAAAAGCCAGAAACTACAAAGGGAATCCTGTGCCCTATTCCGTGGTGAGTGGGGCATTTAATCAGGAGGGAGGATGGTGGGTGAAGACCCGGCCACCATTCCACCTCCATCCTAATTAAGTCTATGGTGGGAAGGCAGTTAATGCCCACTCAAGGGTTTCATCCCACTACCGTTGGTATTAATCTATGGGGGGCTCACCAGGCAGGGAACATGACAAGCAAATCCATGCAGGGTTGCTTGTGAGCTCCTGGGGAGTTGCGGGGGGTAGTCTCTCATTCAAAGGCACTCAACTCCTGATTTAGGAGCCTGGCATCAGGAAGGGGAGAGCCACGCCCCTGCCATTGCTGCCAATCCCCCTCCTTCGTCCCCTACGACCCCGACCCAATGACCCCCCAACTCCCCTCCTGCCATCACTTACATCTGGCCTGGGATCCAGTGACAATCCTAGGTCTTGGGTGGTTTAATTGGCAACAGCCACTGGCTCCCTGGTGGCACTACTGTTCAATACGGGTGTCAGATTCTGGTTGGCTTTTTACAAATTTCTCACCATTGCTTGATGGTACAGAGTGGAAATAAAGCTTTGTGTTTTACACTCATCTGGACAAACACAATAATATGTCAAATTTCAAATGAGCACAATTTAAACCATAGGAAAAAAGGGTGCTGAATGGTTGGCAAGTCGACTCTGATTGGCCGAAGTGTTGCCACAGAGAAAGCAACAGGGAACTACAGGTTCCCCAAACTCCCTGGTAATTCAAAAAAGGTACAAGGTTTGAACATATTCTTTTTGTTGGCAGAGAATGTGTCTCTTTTTGGGTCCTCCTCAGAGCTTACATTCCCAATTTGCTTTATATCATCTGCAAACTTGGATGCATTACTCTACTGAAGAACAGTTCTGAAGAAGAGTCATCTGGACTCAATGTCTTTCTCCCCACAGATGCTGTCAGACCCGCTGAGTTTTTCCAGAAATTTTTGTTTTTGATGCATTACTCTTGTGTCTTTGTCTAAGTTATTAATGTAGATCATAAATAGTTGAGGCCCTAGCACTGATCCTTGCGGCACTCTACTAGTTACAGCACATTATTACCGCCGCTATGCAATAATTGCATTTTGTCACCCATCCCCTTTAATTCTTGCTATCATTACTTAAATTTGCATTGTCTCGACAACTGGTGTAATTAATCGATCACTACTTACTTCATCAGTCATTCTTTAAATGATTTGTGAAAGAATTGATATTAAAGTTTCCAAGTGTTGAAACCATGGCCCAAGTATGACCTTAGCTGCTGACAAGGTGGAAGTTGTGCCCCAGCTGTCACTGCTGCCTATCCCTGAAACAGTGCACCAACTGAGGATTAGAGACACATTGTGTCATGAGGCAAAATAATTATGGTGATAAAGCAAAAGAATGTGGATTATTGCAAAAATGTGGATAAGTAAAATAGCAGTAATACTGTGAGACAGATGGCAGGTTAGGCAGCCTGCCTGCAGACTGCATGGGAAGTATAAACATCTTAGGGAGGGCCCTCTACATTTTAGCTAAGATGAGCTGCTGGGACCAAGGTAGTAGCTTGAGTGCTGACACGTCTACACCCCCATATCCTGTGCCGTTGACATAGAATATCACCCCAAGGTGCAGGAAATAGAGAGGTGGAAGGAGAGAGCTGCAGGAAGTAGAGCTGGTTAAAGGCTTTGCCACCAATGGAGCAAAGGGAAGGAGAGAGAGTGATGTACAGAGGGCCTCAATACAATTAGCACAGGGAATTTAACCCCCACAGTTATCTTATTACTTATGATTCAACAAATGTCAACAGCTTCCAAGATAGGGTGCCCAACTCTTATGAAACAAAATCAGGGACACTTCGATTGTGGGACTGCAGGGGGTAGGTGGGGCATGCTGGTGACCATGGCAACGGGGGGGGTTCAACATGAGAGGGGTTGGGGAGATGCGGGGGGCTTCAGACCATACTAGCAGGGGTGGGGGTGTTTAAAATTAACTAAACTTACAGCTTATCTTGTTGAGAGACAACATTATCTCTCTGCTGGCTGACTCACTCAGTCAATAGCAGTTCTGCTCGAGTCACTCAAACTCACCCTGGAGATGCACAGGATCAGTCTACCACAGGCTGTCCTAGAAATAAAAATATCCCTTAATAGACGTGGGACAAACAGTCAAAATAAGGAGCATACCCTTAAAATATGGGACAGTTGGTCGCTCTGCTTCAAGGGCCTCACTCAAGTTAATATTCTTCATATGTGAACCTAGACTATAAATGTTGGCAGACTATTCCACCATAGAAGGTAGCACAAGGGTCGCTGGGTGACAATCATCAGTGGCTACCCAGGTTGACATTTTCTCCCTGTAGCTTAGGGATACAGAAGCCAATTGTACCAGCCCAAGCCGCTGGCACACCTGGAATTTATGGTCTGTTCAGCTTCATCCTACAACATATGGTGCACTTATCCACTAATCCCTCACAGGACCATTCTACAAGGATTAACAGCTCAATTGATAGCTGGAAGCAACTACAAAGTAATGATCTAACCGAAGGGCTCAGATGATATCTGCAATAGTAGGTGAAGAGGGGGAAAGGCAAAATGCTACTTTTTTACTGGTCGGTGTGTCCATAACTAGAATGCATAAATATTACAAAAGAGCAATGCGAGTGAATAGGAGAATTTATTTATTTTTTTTACACAGCGCTGTTCAGGTATGAATCACCCTATCGGAAATAGTGGATGAAGCAAGATCCATAATAGTTGTTAAAAAGGAAATGGATAAATATCTGAAAAAGAAAAATTTAATATATTGAAAAGGAAAAGAAGATTGGACTGGGACTAGGTGATCCTTAAAGAGAGTCATTATGGACACAACAGCTTAAACAGCATCCTTTTACCCTGTAAAATTCCATGATTCTACAAATTTACAATGGTCATTGGATTCCCTTAGTTGGGTCATTGGTCTGGAATTGTGACCGAGTGCAGGTTATTATAAATAATGCTTCATTTCTAATTTGGTTAATGTTTTAATTCAGTTTTGGGTTGTTTTTTTGTACCAACAGCAGTCATCAGTGAGCTCCATGCCACTAAGACAATACTCACTCTGAAGGATTAATGACTGTAATATTACCTCTGCAAGATTACTTGTAACTAGTTACAGGAGATTATATGGCCTGTATAAATGATATGGCATTTAGTCTGCACACCAGAACTCAAGAAGCTTTTCAATGTACAAGTGGTGGACCCAAAAATTCCTATTGGGGAAACCTGCACATAGGCCCATTCACTACCCAGAATTAGACTTGTGCCCTGTCTGATTACAGCCACTTGATACCTTTAAGTGCCACCCTATTAGAATTGCTTTAATTCTTGCCCTATTATGCTCAATATAAGCGCCACCCTGTGAGAATCACTTTACGTGCCGTCCTGTAAACTCATTATAGGTGTTACCCTGTTTGGCTCACCAAGTGTCACACTGTTTGGCTCAGTTTGAAGTGTGACCCTGCTAAACTCATTATATGCATCGCCCTGTGAAACAGTCTAGGTGTCAAGCTGTTGGGCCTAAGCCGCAATTTAGTTACCTGGAATCAAACAACACCCACACACCACACACCGAAAAGACATGTTACTATTCCAAAAATAGACCTGATCTACACAAAGTACAAACCATATGAATCTGATTACATAAAAGCTCAAGTCACTTGAGGGTTATCTGATGATCAGTGATCTGAAGATGCATCTGGGCTGGATACCCCAAGAGCAATTGTTGCCATTGATTCCTGGCACAGCATTCTGACAGCATTTCTCAAATGTGATAAAGATGCTATTGGGATAAATTTGCCTCCAAACTATAATGCTAGTGGAAAAAATTCAAACTGAGTGTGAAACGGAAAAAATAATTTTTCTCCGCTAACATTAATCAAGATTGAAAAATATACTTCAACGTTCACAGCATAAGAGCAACTCACGTTATGAAAACAGTCGGAGCTCCTCCAACACATTGTTAGGAAAAGGTATGCACGTATCTAAGTTATGCAGGCCTGAAGGTTGCTGGTTTAGTCCTCAGTCAGTGCAAAGGATGCTGATTTCAGCTGGAGTGTAAGTAAAAATGTTACAACTGGCCTGGGGGCCAGGCAACAGGAAGTCAGCCATAGTTCTGGCTGCTGGTTGATCTGCAGTTGCCCTGTTGGAAAGTGTGAACATCACTATTGGTGACCATTGTAGGCCCTCAGCCCTGCATTTCCTTCCTAAATCTCTCCACCTCTGCCTTCCTTTAAGACACTCCTTAAAGCCTGCTTTTCTGACAGGCTTATCCTACTTTGTCCATTTTGTCTGATTACACTTTTTTTTATTTCTTTCATGGGATGTGGGCGTCGCTGGCAAGGCCAGCATTTATTGCCCATGCCTAAATGCCCTTGAACTATGTGCCTTTCTAGGCCATTTCAGAGGGCAGTTAAGAGTCAACCACATCGCTGAGTCTGGAGTCACATGTAGGCCAGACCAGGTAAGGATGGTAGATTTTCTTCCCTAACAGACATTAGTGAATCAGATGGGTTTTTATGACAACTGATGATACTTCATGGTCACGGTACTGAGCCTAGTTTTCAATTCCAGGTTTTATTAATTGAATTTAAATTCCACCAGCTGCCGTGGTGGGATTGGAACCTGTGCAATGGCAGCATTAGCCTAGGCTTCTGGGTTACTAGTCCAGTGACATTACCACTATGCTACTGTCTTCCCCCTAAAGCATCTTGGGATGCTTTCCCATGTTAGAGTCACTATATAAACGCAAGTTGTTGTTGATTGAGGGCAAGTCCAGGTTCAGCTATGATGCACCCTAAAAAAATCCCGCTGACGCTGATTGTCTAAGCTCACACATGAAGGACATAAATGGCCACTTGGGAAACAAGGATAACCATGGGATGATACCCGAGAAGGAATTAGCACATTCAGCAGACTAGGGGAGAAAAAAAACTTTCTGACTCTGCTTGTGTTCGATACTGTGATGAAAATATGACTGAAGCAATCTCCGTATCGTCTCCAAAAATTCTTCATTTGCTGCATTCTTCCACAACAAATTGGGAATATTTCCGTGTCACTATTATTGCTATAAGGGAAGAAAAGAGGGAATTCCATAATCTGTCTTAGTCAGGGATAACGTAGGACTGAAGTCTATGGACTTTTTATCTGCTCCTGGACTCGAGCATAAAAATCAAGATTGATATTTCAATGCACTACTAAGGGAGTGCTGCACTGTTGGAGGTGCCGTCTTTCGTTAAACCGAGGCCCCGTCTTCCCTCTCGGCTGGATGGCAAAGACCCCATGGCACTATTTCGAAGAAGAGCAGGGGATTTATCCCCATTGTCCTGGCCAATATTGATCTCTCAATCAACATCACAAAAAGAGACTGTCTGGTCATTATCACGTTGCCTTTTGAGGGAGCTTCTTCTGTTCAAATTGACCTCTGCATTTTCTACATTACAACAGTGACTATACTTCAAAAGGATTTCATTGGCTGTTAAGCACTTTGCAACATCCTATGATTGCGAAAGGTGCTATGGAAATGCAAGTCTTTCTTTCTTTCTTTCATCCACCCTCATCCCAATTTCCCGGGATGTGCTCCCTATGGACATTGCTGCCCACAGGAATTGCAGAATCGGCCTCCCAAAATGGAACCAAAACATCAATCTCATGACCATGGCTGGCGAGTGGCCCAGTATGCTCGAAAGCTTCATGTGTGGACTCATTAATTTCTTTGCATGAGTTATTACTGTCAAGGACAGAAACAACACTTACCCGCAGAATAAATCTGTTCACCAAAGGGCTCAACAGAATATTAAATCTATATGTCAATCAATGTGCCGCTGCTGCATCAGTTTATACAACCGTCACGCTGCACATACAAGATAGGAAGACAACAAAAGGCAGAGACAGCAAAATGAACTGCTGGCGAAGCTCATTATTGGAGTAGTTTATGGTTTATGGAATTCAGTCTCTGTGCTTATATTCATGAATTCCCTGACTGCTGCTTTATGTAGAACTTGATTTAAATGTTCAAAGCTTGTTTTATAGCGAAATGCTGAGTGAATCCCATCAGGGGTGTCTAACCTACAAACCACGGACCACTTCCAGCCCCTAAGCCCTGGCAAAGATTAGGCATCTCAGTTCTATTTATGTCCTGGCCAACGGTTAACCCTCAACCAACAACACGCATTCTCTGGTCGTTACTGCAGTGTTTTTGTGCAGCCTTGTTATGTGCTGATTGACTGCTGCATTTCCTGCACTACAACACTGACTACACTTCAAAAGGGCTCCAGTGGATTTGCTGAGGTTGTTAAAACGTGCCACATAATTTCATTTAATTGTTGTATCCTCAATGCCACTCAACTGAGATCAGTAGCTCAACATCGATCAGGGACTGAAGCTGGACCATCCAGCCTTTTACGCGCTGGCTGGTGTGTTTATTCACTGAGCCAGGTAAGAGGTGAAGGAGGTTTCCTATTAAATGTGTACTGGCACCCCTGGCAAACCAAGAGTGACAGAAAAGCATCACTTCAAATTGTGATAAGTCACTGCAACGCTTGAGCGATCAACAGTCAGGGCTCACACATGGGCCATTGGTCACACAATGAGGGAGCAGGATGGTCGGAGGGGGGGGGATGGTGGGTGGTAGAAAGAGATATGCTGGCAGCTGTGGAACTGCACCCCAGAATTAGTTAGGGACGAAAATCACACCAAAAAAAAACCCAATAAATGAGCTTCAGAAAGATCCGTGACCCTTTGTCAGCAGCTGATGAATCTATTGGCTGCTGGTTGCAACAGGTAGGCAGCAGTTATTTTAATCATACTGTATTAAAAGCAGGTTTACATAAGTGACTGAACAGAAGTATTTTTCTCTCTTCTTGAGAACCCTGTTCATGAATTCATGGATTTCCAGGTTTATTGCTAACCAAATAAATATGGGGATAGTTAAGTAGTTTGAATTGACCACATTCTAATGGGTGCTGTTCCGCAGAATTTTAGTGTACATAGCAAAAAAATGTTTCTTCCTTAAAATGCTCATTCTTATAAATCAAAATCTTGGTATATTTTTCTTATGAACAAAGGTTTTATTTATGGTTTGTCTAATTCTGGCTATGCCCAAGTCAACAGTGTATGCTGATAATTGTGCTGCTGTCCTAACGGTTTCACTCTGAATCTAGAACCTGTTCACAAACAATGCAGCCTTGGAACATACCACAGCAGAAATTAGGTCTGTCTGTCATCAATGGACGACTCCAGTTATTAAATTTAAATTCCACCAGTTGCCGTGGTGCATTAGCAGAGCATTAGCCTGGGTTGCTGGATTAATAGTCCAGTGACATTACCACAGTGGTAATTACACACCATTCTGACTTGGAAAAATATCACCGTTCCTTCACTGTTGCTGGGTCGATATCCTGGAACTCCCTTCCTAACAGCACTGTGGGTGTACCTACTACACACGGACTGCAGCAGCTCAAGGGGGTGGCTCCCTACCATCTTCTCAAAGGCAGTTAGCGATGAGCAATAAATGCTGGCCTAGCCAGTGAGACCCAATCCAAAGAAAGAATAAAAAAGTAATATGTCTCAATGGTCCAAAAAACTTTCAGATGGCCAAACAATGCATAACTTTCTGGCTTGAACTCATAAGTTAGGATGCATCTTAATTATAATACTGCCAACAGATGACAGGCTGTCAAGCTCCTCACAAATTATACCGTCCAACCAACTGCTGCGAGACTGGTTGTTACAAACACTTCAGTCTTTGGTTTGCCCTTTCTTCTCTGCTTGGCATCTCCACACAATGAAATGGCTCAGGTCAGTAACTCATGGAAATATGAAACCATTGGCATTACTCCTGCATATTTTAACACTCTGCAGTGCAGCTATCTAAACAAATCATTTTTTTTGCTCAGGTTTGTCCTTTCCTCTTCAACGGGAGTCAACAGACAGTAACCAGGAATGGGAAACTGACTTGTTAGCTTCTCTACTTAGACCAGGGGTTCGGATGCCTATTATCAAACTCATCACTATAGTCCTGGCTGAGATCAGACAACTCAGCACAGGCTGAGGATCGAACCAAAGATTTCTTGCTGTGTATAGCTCAGCATTATATTTGTCATCCCAGGGCTCCTTCGACAGCATCTTCCAAACCCACAATCACAACCACCTAGAAGGACTAGGGCAGCAGACAGATGGGAATACCACCACCTGGAAGTTCCCCTCCAAGTCAATCACCATCTTGACTTGGAAATATATCGCCGTTCCTTCAATGTCGCTGGGTTGATATCCTGGCACTCCCTTCCTAACAGCATTGTGGGTGTGCCTACACCACATGGACTGCAGCGGTTCTCAAGAAGGCAGCTCACCACCACCTTCTCAAGGGCAACTAGGGATGAGCAATAAATGCTGGCCCAGCCAGCGAAGCCCACATCCCGTGAATGAATATTTAAAAATAGCTAATCCATCAGGACAGGTGAAAGGGTGAAAGCGAAGGAGAGTTGGAAGGGGACAAGGGGTGGGTTGAAGGGTTACACCTGAGTGCCTCCATCAGGTAAATGGCAAATGAATTAGTAACGAAGAGCTTCTTTTGTGTGCCTGTTTCTTTGCTTGTGTGAAGTCGCCTAATCCCTGGTCACTGTTCCTACCTTCCACAAATTATACCATCCAACCACGTGTGCACCAAGAGATTTATTATTCAGTGTAGTTTCACAACCCTCACAGAGACAACCTCAAGAGTGATAGAAGCAGAGCCAGAAACAAAGACAGGCTAGTCTGTCTTTCCATAGACCAAGTTGAATCCTTTATCACAGGGTTAGTCACAAGCTGCAAGGTCCAGTAAAATTGCTCAAAACAGTGTCACATCAAAACTATTACTATTTTTTAGCAGAATCCCTCCAACTACATTCCCTTACAGGGATTGTTTCCCAGATACTCTGCGTGCAGAATCCTTAATGATAAATTAGTTATCTACAGATGTATGCACTTCTCCTTTACTATTACTGAGAGACAGATTACAATTTGTGTATGAGAAAGAAAAGACTTGCATTTTGTATGACGCCTTTCATGCCCTCAGGACATCTCAAACCAATTTACAGTCAATTAATGATGTCTTGGTCACTGTTGGAATGCGGGAATGATGGCAGACAATTTGCGCACAGCAAGCTTCCACAACAGCAATGTGATAATAGCCAAATGACCTATTTTAGGGGCGTTGCTTGAGAGATAGTTGTTTGCCAGGATACTAGGAGGAATCTCTTGCTCTTCTTCAAGCTTGTGACCCGATGTATTAGTTATGAAAATGAATCTGCAGCTGAACCATTAAATGTTCTAATATTGTACAACTATTTTTTTAAGCCAGGTTCTTGGACCAAAATGAGAATATTTTTAAACCGCATTTAAAAACCAATAACAGTGTTTAACAAATGGCCATTATGACTCCTGTGCAAACAGTTTACAACTATCTCTTAATGAGTTCTACAGAAGGGGAAAGACAAGTGAGAATTTGAGATAGGACTTCACACCCCAGTTCACAAGGAGGCTCATTAAGTTACTAGAATAAACTCCTGTACACATTGGTCCAGGAGCAGGAAATGTGAGCAAAATGCGGGAAAATATAAAGTTAAGTGGCCACATAAGGGGACAAGAATCCTTCTTGGCCTTAAAGCCATTTATAATCATTTGTCAAAAGGCAGCATGGGAGGAAAGAAACAGTAGGTCAAAAGCAAGAGAAGGCAAATGAAAGAGAAGAATAAAATGAAGGTTGTGGGAAAACGGTGAAGCATTGCACATGAACATCTTGGCAAAGTGGGCACGCTGCCTCACGATGTGCATACAAGGAAGATTTGCCCTCTTTGGTGCTATAGTATAAGGCACTGGCCCATGAGACAGCAATATACACATCTGGGAGAAGGCACTAGTCAGGCTCAGTGTTGTGAATAGTACTTGGAAACAGATACAAAATAGAAGCATAGGCTGGAATTTTGTGGCCCTTGTCGTGGCGGGGATTCTAAATTCCATTCACTTCAACGGGACCGTAAAATCCCACTGGCGTAAAATTCTGCCCATAGAATCACAAAATGGTCATAGCACAGAAGGAGGCCAATTTCAGCCCATCATGTCCACGCTGGTTCTCTGCAAGAGCAATTTAGCTAGTCCCACTTCCCCATCCTTTTCCTGTAGGCCTGCATTTTCTTTTCCTTTAGGTGTTTAGCCAATTCCCTTTTAAAAATCACAATTGAATCTGCCTCCACTAAGTTGTCAGACAGTACATTCCGGATTGTAGCCACTTGCTGAGTGAACAAGTCACCTTTGGCTCTTTTGTCAATCGCCTTAAATCTGTGCCCTCTGGTTCTCGACTGTTATGCCAATGGGGATAGTTCCTCTCTATCTACTCTGTCCAGACACCTTTTGCTTTTGAACACTGCTATCAAATCTCCTCTCAACCTTCTCTTTTCTTATCTAAGGAAAACAGCCCCAGCTTCTCCAATCTATCCTCGTAACTGAAGTCCCTCACCTCTGGAATCATTTTTAATAATTTTTTTCTGCTCTCTATGGCCTTCACATCCTTCTAAAGGTGTGGTATCCAGTATTACACACAAAGCTCCTATTGAGACCAAGCCAGTGTTTTATAAGAAGGTTCACCATAGCTTCAAAAGCAAAATAACGCTGATGCTGGAAATCTGAAATAAAATCAAAAATGCTGGAAATAATCAGCAGGCCAGGCAGCCATTGTGGAAAGAAAAACAGAGCTAACATATGAACATACATAGATACAAATTAGGAGAAATAGTAGGCCACTTGGCCCTTTGAGCCTGCTTCACCATTTGCAAGATCTGATGTGATTGTGCCCTCAACTCCACTTTCCTGCCTAACCCCCCTGTACCCTTTGACTCCCTTGTTAGTCAAGAATCTATCTACCTTTGCCTTCAAAATATTAAATGACCCTACCTCCACCGCTCTCTGGGAAAGAGAATTCGCAGACTCATGATCCTTGGTCTCCGTCTTAAATGGGAGACCTCTTATTTTTAAACGGTGTCCCATATTTCTTGTCTCTCCCAGAAGGAGAAACATCCTTTCAGCATCCACCAAGGCACTGCTGTAGCAATAATATGGAGAAGAGCAGGGGAGTTCACCTCCTATCCTGATCAATATAAGCAAATATTTGGATGTGATTACCCAAACTATGTATGCTCTTCCCATTATAGACTGGATCGCATTGTGATCAACGAATACAGTATACTAGATTGAAGGCACATTGCCAGGACTAATCCCAAGGAATTGTACTAGTGTTCATTTAAGTAAGGAATGAACAAACAGACTTGAATCATATAGTGCCTTTTAGAGCCTCAGGTTGTCGCAAAGTACTGCACATCCAAATATTTGTTTATATTGATCAGGATAGGAGGTGAACTCCCCTGCTCTTCTTCATATTATTGCCACAGCAGTGCCTTGGTGAATAGATTTTCATTCCTGGGAACTCAAGGGAAATCCTGGAGGGCTGGCAACCATAATTCACTATGGCATCTCTTGGCTAAAGAAGCCACAGCGACTGGCCAGGATTTTCTGGACCCGCCAGCAACGATGCCAACCACTGACAGGAGTAGAAAATCCAACCCATTACGTTTGTTCACCATAAAACACTTCACAGGAGCTTGACTGGAGTCTAGGTGCCAAGAGAGGTAAATGATTAATACGTCTCCCCTCAGCTGCTGTCAGACCCATCTTGGCCTATTCCAACATCAGCTCTCCAGTAATCCCCCCTTTCATGTTGTATTTCGCAATAACACTGGGAGATAATTTTCTATCAGCCTCCGCTTATCACCATTACACACAGGAAGGTAATGTTAATTTGTTCATGGGCAGTTTGTAGCTCACTGGCTCACATATTTTCTTTTCTGGTGGGTCAATATTCACTCTAACCTTCTTGCTTCCTGAGAGATAAAAATCTCATGATGATCCCATGTGATCCCATGTGATAACAAGGCTTGACCAGCTTTTGAATGGCTCTGTGCATTCAGCCTGTTCCTCTTCATAAATTTAAAGACCACACTGAGCTATCCTTGAAATCTAGGAGTAATTGTCCATGAAGTGCAGCATTTTAATGTTCTCGTTATCAGCGCACAGTCCAGCAGGCTCTTCCTGGTTCACTTGTAGCTCACACAGGACGTTGGACGTTTGGGAAGGGCTGGAAGGCTGTTGTCCTTCTTCCTTCGCCAGTCTTACATCCAGGCTTCATTCCCAATGAGCTAACATTCTTTTGCTTCCCTCAGCCGCTTCTATCAGCCTTCACCTTAAAGCCGACAGGGTTCCTGATCAATTTAATTCAAATTTGACATTAAGCACACAGCAAATACATCCACTCGGCAGATGTGCAGTGTGCCAATGAGCTGTCCGGCTCCCCTTGCATGCCTCCAGTTATCAACTGAGAACACCTTGGTATACCCTTAAACTGGGCATGTTAGACACCATGGGAGCAGATGTAAATTGAACACTGTGTGCATTTTAAAGCCAAAATACCTTTTGAAGCATCTTTTTGTAAAATTGCCTACACAGAGGGAACACATTTGTAAAGGTATATTTGGGTTTGACAATTGGGACAAAATAGTGCACTCTGTATAAAAAAAAAATTATGGTGAAAATAAAAGACCCTTCTGAATCCATGCGACCAGCACAGAACATTGCCCAGCAATAATGCATACTGGAAATTTGGTAAATACTATTTGTGATTTTCCAACTCATGGATGCTGAGGTATTGGCCCGGATCTTCCTGTCAGAGGCATGCTCAGTACAAAGTTGATCTGTAATTGGAGCGGGTCCTATTCCGGCATCAATCTAACTATTTATTTGTGGTGTAAGCCTGTTTGAGAATGCTGTGAATGAGCTAGCTGCTGACCACATTCAAAACTGTGGCCTCATCCTCTTGCATTAGAGCCTTAGGACCTCCCTGGCCCAGTTGCAGCGTGGTACTTCAGCAAGGTGAGTTGTGAGCCCCAGAGGCAAGGTGCAGTGATGCCACGCCCCTTTCATGTCATGAATTGAAGACGCACCTCATGAGGTCTGCCTTCAGTTCAGTGACTTCCAGTGTTTTTAAATGTATCTGTCATCTGTTTTTAATTCTTCACCGCGACCCCCCCACCAACATCAGCACTGCTGACCACCCTCCCCGCATGCCTAGCGCTGCTCACCTCCAGGGGGCCCACCCACATCCCTGGATCACTATTCAAAATCCCCAGCTCCTTAGTCCAACCCACGTCAGAGGAGAGCCAATGGTGCCAAGGTGGGTGGTGGGGGGGGGTGATGAGCAGTATTAGGTGTGCAAGGCAGGGGTGAGGGGAGGAAAGGAGCACAGCTGGGGGTTCAGGGCAGTCGGGGGGGGCGGGGTTTGGTGAGGGGGAGATGTAAGGGGTGTGAGCAGAGCTGGGTGTGTGTGGCACTTGTGGTGAACAGTGCTGGAGGTGCATGGGGGGCAGGGCGCAAGCAGTGCTGGGGGTGCAGGAGGGGCAGCGAGCACTGTTGGAATTTCTAGGGGGGGGAGAGGAGTGATGAACAGCACCCGGGGTGCATGTAGTAAAGGGGTGATATGAGAGAACCTAGCAGATTCAGTGGAGGGAGGTTAAGCAGAGTCACAAGTGATGGGGTTGCAGAGTGCTTTGACACTGATTTAAAGAGCTGCACTCCTAAGCAGGCTTTACACTGTCTGTTCTAAATAAATCAGAGCATAAAAATGTGTTTGAGTACTGGACAAACAGCCTAAGTTTACAGGCTGACAGTTCCTGGCAGGACCATCAGCAGGGTTATCCACAATGCCGTTTCTGACAAACTGGAAGTTCCGGGTTTGGGTGTAAATTGGCTCCCCGGAATTTCCGATCCCATTGAGGCCCTCAGTAGCGGCAAACATCTCAGTGTTTACTGCTATTGAGACCAGAAGATCTAGGCCAATAGCTGGCAGTATGTGTTCAATCTTTGGGATATAAGATTACATCCCGTCGTCCCAATTCACCCACCATAGGAAACAGTTTCTCCATATCTACCCTATCAAATCCTTTTTGCATTTTAAACACCTCAATATGATCACCCCTCAGTCTCCTATACTCAATGTAACTTATCCTCATAAATTAATCCTCTAAGCCCTGGGCTCATTCTAGAGAACCTGTCCTGCACCCTTCCAAGGCCAATATATCCTTCCTGGGATGGATGCAGTACTCCAGATGGGATCTGACCGAGGTTCTTTGTACTTCATTTACAATGTCCTCCTCTTCTTATTCCAGCCTCTGGTCCAGCATCACAATACTGTTCACTAGCACAAGGAAAATTATGGACTACACAAACACTTTTCCAATATGGGATCCCAGTGGGCAAGACCCCACACTGGCAGCATGAAATTGGAAATAGATCCTATGTCACACAAAACACTATGCAGCTCATTAAGTCCCCGGTTAACTCACTGGAGACACTATTTATGCTATCTAGGGAGTTTGATACTGCCAAAAAAGCAGCCCCCAAACCTCCTTGGTTGAAGGCCATTGGTGGCAATAAGGCAAATGGAAACTGGTCATCTTTTTCTGCTAGCTCATTCACAGTATTCTCAAACAGGCTTACATCCCTTCTAAATAGTTAGATTGATGCCGGAATGGGACCCACTCCAATTGCAGATCAACTTTGTACCAGGATGCAATCTGTTTAGAACTTCAGCCTCTGGCTGAAGAGTTCCTGTGCGTGTACAAATGAAAGGTGATATGTTTCTGAGTCATTCATCTCCCCTGCGTGGTCTCCATAAAACTCAGACTGCAGGTATGACGATTTGAAGTAATGCCAACGTTCACAATGCCCCAGGTGGAATGGAAATGTTCAAGGTTTGTGGTTCTGCAAATTGGGCAATAACACTTGGTCAAACCAAACTAGTCTAGGAAATGAAATCTATGCATATTCTTGATGAGCTATTCATGAGTAGAATGTGCTAATAATATTTGCACCAGTAAGATTACTCAAGTAACATTGACAAATAACCAATCAGCTAGTTATTCATCTACATATCTACTCACTATGCTTCAACTCATTTCATAAGATTGCTTTGAACCGTTCCTCAGAGATATGACGAGGTGTTAGGTAAGTTATGACTCCACAATCATTCCATAAGTGACAGACTGAGTTTGAACATTTTATACCAGTCCTGATCACCAATTTCTGTTGAGGTTCACCATTCCCATCAGTAATGTGCTGAAGGGTGACTCCCACCTGATGGGACAGGAGTCTCTGCCACTGACTCCCCAGAGAATGAGCTCCTGGATTCAGTTGTGTTGGGCAGTTGAGTGGCAACCTGGCACCTCCAACAGAAAGGAGGAACTATTTATACGGCCATGGGAACATAGGAGCAGGAGTAAACCATTCAGCACTTTGAGCCTGCTCTGCCATTCAATAAGGTCAAAGCTGATCTGGTTGTGGTCTCAACTCCACTTCTCTGCCTGCCCCCTACAATCCTCGACTCCCTTGTCTATCAAAAATCTATCTAATTCAGCCTTGAATAAATTCAGTAAGCCAGCCTCAAAAGCTTTCTGGGAAGTGAATTCCAGAGACTAAATAACCAGTTAGGAGCAGTAACTCCATCCAAATTCTAGGATCTTGAGAGTCACTTTGTTTGGAAATGCTGTAATACTGTTCCTCCACTCCCAAATAGCTAATAACATGACGGACAGGCAGTGAACAAAAAAAACAACACAATCTCAACTCTGGCAACATCTCACAATCAATTGGGCTTAATGGATGCTTAGAGATAAGTGGATACTAAACTGAGGGCCAAAATGAAGAGAAAAGTTGCATAGCTAGACAGTGGCTTATAAGTATTAACACTGCACACACAGCTACAATCCTCAAAATAACCACAACAATGAAGAATGATTGATCCCAATAGAAGTGCTGCACCTTTTGCAATTCCCAAGCCCCATGACGAATCTTGATCCTCGCTCTTCATCTTGTGTTTAATTCAGAATTAAAATTAAGTTCCCTTGCCCCCATCACTGTTCCATATAATCAAAGATCTAAACCTCAATTCTGAAATAGTGGGCTGAATTTGACATAGGTAACAGGGGTCCCACCACCAGGGCCAAAAGCAGGGAGCAACAATGCTTCAGCCAATTAAGGGGCCGTTGCCCCTATTAAAGATAGCAGCCAGTCACCAAGAGCTACCAGCCCAATCACAGAACTGGCAGCTCAGCAGTGCCACCACTAGCAGTGCCACTGCTTCTGGGGCTCCATGTGCAGGATGCGGGCACATCATTGGCCATGCAATCTCTAAGTCAAATAAGTGAGGTCAAGGGGCACCAAGCCTGTCTGACTGGCCCCAGTGAAGGGGCAGAAAGGGAGTCACTAAGGTAGGGGGCATCATTGCCACAGGGGTAGCCATTACCTCTGGGGACCCCTCCGTGGGCCAAAGAATTCCCAAAAAGGAGGCCCACCCCTCCCCCAGAGCCTGCTGGAAGGCCGCCAGAGGGCTCCCCAACAACTGGTAAAATGCCAGAGGAGGGGGGGAAGAGGCCCTCAATTGGTCATTTAAGTGGCTCAACTGGGCTCCAGCTGGGTGAGCTATTTACCACGTTTCCTATTGCTGGCAAGATGGCATGGCAGCGAGAAGACAACTGGCGTACCACCCACTGCCTTCCCAAGTTATTTTGCCATCTCCCAGCCCATCCCTAAAGTGTTAGAAAAATTCAGTTCATTATCAGTAGCTGTCAGAATCTCAGTTGATGAAGTTATGATCCCAAGTAAACATCTATGGATTTTGATCCAGGAAATCCATGCAATTCTGGTATAAATCCTAATTTTTTCTCACTTATTCATACACCAGACTCACTGCATTGTTTACTGAAAGAGAATGAAGCCCGCCGAAATGTGAGTGACTTCTCTACCAATCGATTAACACACTGGCCTCTGTCGTAGACACTCAAAGATGCTGTAACTCTGATTGAAATGATTTATGACTTCCTCCGTAACAGAGAACCATTCAAAATGGCGTCTCTATAAAACATCCTATATTATTTGTTCTACTTATGACCAAAGAGGAAGTTAGACTTGAGGGCAGAGGCAAAAGCCAAGCATAAGGAAGATATCTATGTATTTGTAGAAACTAAGCATTCATTAGCAAGTTTCCCTCTTTTCTCTATGGTCTGTTTCTCTATTTGAAGACCTAATGCATCACGTGAATAATCTATTCGGAATCTATGCATGGCACCATTGATATTTGTTTAAATTTGACCTTCAGAAGAAATCTTTCTTTGTGAAGTTAAGGAAAGAGTTAACACCACACTTTAGGCATTCACAAAGAGAGAGTTTAGTGAAAAGTGAATTTTTTCTCATATTACTTGGTCCAATGCTTATGCCTTGTGTCTGTGCCATTCACCATCATAGGTCTGCAATGGTACTGTCTTGAAACTGAACATACAAACATAAGCTTGCTTTGAAAACTAAAAGCAAACTTGACACTTGAAGGCCTCTGGCTTGTACCTCACCACAAAACCTCATTACTCTTGGCACAAATCCAGTCAAGTGCTCTAAATCCACTTTCACTCAAGATGGATAAAACAGAATGAGGATCCTTATTCCAATTAATGTTATTCACCAGACACCAAACACGATCGTCCCTGGATTTACATATTCAAAGACACAACAGAACTCTGTTAGAATAAGTGCACAGCTCAAGTACAATCCCCAGAGCAGCCACAATATTTACATAGGATCTAAATAGTTAAACTTTCACTTCAAAGGGAAATAACACATCTGGATATGAATCACACCTGGTAATCCAATATTTTCACTTTCTCTTCAGATTTTGATGTGTAAATCTGGAGTTGATGCATTATTGGGGAAAATCAGGAAGGATGGAAGCTCTGTGCAAACACTACTGTAAAAAACACCAAGTATGGAAAAGGGTTAGTTTCTATGGCCTACTTGTATAATTGTTGGTTGAGGTGTCCTACCTATTGAATTGTAATGCCAGCAAAGGATTCTGATGAAATCATGACCCACAACAATTATGGGGTATGTGGAACATTCCTTGTTCCAGTCCGACTCCTGTCCCCTCCCACAACTCTTTCTCTGGTACATCGATTGACTGCATCATGCTCTCGCCTGGACCTGGAAAAATTTATTAATTTTGCTTCCAATTTCCACCCCTCCATCATTTTCACATGGTCCATCTCTGACACTTCCCTTCCCTTCCTTGACCTCTCAATTTCTGGTGATAGACTGTCCACCAATATTCATTATAAGCCTACCGACTCCCACAGCTACCTACAGTTCCTCACACTCCGTTTCCTGTAAAGACTCCATCCCATTCTCTCAGTTCCTTCGCCTCCGTCACATCTGTTCTGATGATGCCACTTTCAAAAACAGTTCCTCTGACATGTCTTCCTTCTTCCTTAACTGAGGTTTTCCACCCACGGTGGTTGACAGGGCCCTCAACCGTGTCCAGCCCATCTCCCGCGCATCTGCCCTCACACCTTCCTCTCCCTCCCAGAACCATGATAGGGTCCCCCTTGTCCTCACTTATCACCCCACCAGCCTCCGCATTCAAAGGATCATCCTCCCTCATTTCCGCCAACTCCAGCATGATGCCACCACCAAACACATCTTCCCTTCACCCCCCTGGCAGCATTCCGCAGGGATCGTTCCCTCCGGGACACCCTGGTCCACTCCTTCATCACCCCCTACACCTCAACCCCCTCCCAAAGCACCTTCCCATGCAACCGCAGAAGGTGCAACATCTGCCCCTTTACTTCCCCTCTCCTCACCGTCCAAGGGCCCAAACACTCCTTTCAAGTGAAGCAGCATTTCACTTGCACTTCCCTCAATTTAGTCTACTGCATTCGCTGCTCCCAATGCGGTTTCCTCTACATTGGAGAGACCAAATGCAGACTGGGTGACCGCTTTGCAGAACACTTTCGGTCTGTCCGCAAGCATGACCCAGACCTCCCTGTCGCCTGCCATTTCAACACTCCACACTGCTCTCATGCCCACATGTCCGTCCTTGGCCTGCTGCATTGTTCCAGTGAAGCTCAATGCAAACTGGAGGAACAGCACCTCATCTTCCGACTAGGCACTTTACAGCCTTCTGGACTGAATATTGAGTTCAACAATTTTAGATCATGATCTCTCTCCTCCATCCCCACCCCCTTTCCGATCCCCCTTTTTTCCAATAATTTATATAGATTTTTCTTTGCCCACCTATTTCCATTATTTTTAAATGTATTTCCATCCATTGTTTTATCTCTACCTTTTAGCCTATTTCGATCCCTTCACCCCACCCCACCCCCACTAGGGCTATCTGTACCTTGCTCGTCCTTTCTACCCTTAATGTCACCTATTAGCACATTCCTTAGATAATATCACCACCTTCAACACCTCTTTGTCCTTTTGTCTATGACATCTTTTGGCCATCTCCACCTATCACTGGCCCTCTATTCTGCTCTACCTGTCCCACCCCCCCTTAAACCAGCTTATATTTCACCACTTTTCTATTTTTCCTTAGTTCTGTTGAAGAGTCATACGGACTCGAAACGTTAACTGTGTTCCTCTCCGCAGATGCTGTCAGACCTGCTGAGTTTTTCCAGGTATTTTTATTTTTGTTTTGGATTTCCAGTATCCACAGTTTTTTGCTTTTATCTTAAGGTTAGGCACTTCATGTTTTTTCATCAGAATCATTAGATTGCATTAAAAGCCATAATACATTGCATGCTATATATAATGGGGCAAAAAAAAATCACCACTTTTCACCAAAAATTGTTTAGCAAACCTTTTTTATTTGCCAAATGTTCACTGGGGTGACCCAATTTACTCTCTTCAAAAGGAAAGGTAAACAACACTGAAATAAAGGTGTTCTGGCTCTTCTATTTCTTTGAAGCTGAAAACAATGCCTTTTAAATCCTTTTTCTTTTCTAAGTTATTTATTGTGAAATTACATCAGTACAGTCACCATTCCCTGCTAAGCAGGGGAGGGGCATTGGGAGTCTGCCATCCCTCTCGTCCTCTAGTATCTCGATACTTGTCAAGTGCAGCTCACTGCAGGCAATGCGGGATCACAGCATCGCTCCTGTGATTTAGCATCTCATCTAGTGGAGCATGGGCTCAGGTCTTCTGGCGCTCAAGCCCAGAACTTTGCAACACAGAGGTGAGAGTGGCCTGAACTGAGCCAGCCGAAATGCAGGTCTTCTGGCAAGTGCTGTGCATTGGACAACTGAACAGCAGCATTTCTACACCAGATTCAACAAGAACTATCTGACGACAGCTGTTTAAACTGGAAACAAACCTAAGGATTTGTGCCAAAATGCTCAAGGAGGTAAAATTACACTTGGACACGAATGCAAAGCAAACGGTATCATAACTGCCACCATTATACTTCGACTTAAATGGAATTAAATATCGGGCATGTGATCTACACCATCCGTTTTACACCCGGCACAAGCTGTGTGCTGCCAAACCCTATGTGTCTTTACTGATGTCTCCTTTCTGAAAGTCATTGTTCCAGGTTTACAATATCCAGTATGCCCACAGAATTAATATTGTAAGCACTTGCTTTCCTATATTAGCAACCCAACTTTCACATACATTAGTTTTGCAGCTTAAACTTTCCTTGGTTTTTCTTGGAACTGTTTCAAGTATAGTCAGATCAGGTATGACATGGGTTAAGTATAGAGAAGAGTTGCCTTTAAAACTGCATCATATTGCATTCACAGGCCAGGTGGATTAGAGAGAAGAGATAACTTTCCTTCTAATCTGCCTTGGTAATACACCTTTAATGGGGCAGTGTCGTCCTGGTAAAAATCACTTTCCTGTCATTTTACAAATGTTTTTAAATAGAGATAAGCAATGATACATTTGTGTAAAGTCTGATCAAATAAATCATTAGCAAACTGTCTGTGACATGGCCTATTTGTCAGTTCTTGAATATATTCTTTTATGTACAAGTTGGCGATGGAGACAGATTTCAGGAACTCACTCCACAAAGCCACATCTACAGCCCAACAAGCACATTCTGGTTGATAGATAATATAGCAAAATTGACTGGACATTTTGACACAAGCAATTTACATGTGATAAATTGTGACAAAAGAAAATGAGGTTTGTGCTCAGGAAGTACACATTCCCCAACGAGTTTTTTTAAACCGCTTTTGGATATTTTGTGAAAATCACGACCATACTTCACACACGGGGAACGATGCAAACTCTGCTGGTGGCTAGTAGGGCAAGTTTTACCACCAGCTATCTTATATTTCTCCAGGATATGATTCTATATCTTCCCTTTCTCCAGGATATGATTCTATATCTTCCCTAACCAGGATAGTGCAACATGCTCCTTCAACTCTACCTCAGAATTCCATTCTCTATTAAAATTTCCATTGCCAAAATTTGTAACCCTGGTAGCCTCTCTAAAATAGATGATCACTTTATGGGCGAATTTCACCAATACACATGAGCCTGAACATATCAGAAGCTCAAAGTGTGTCCACACATGATTTTACATCTAGATAGTTTCCATTACCAGCAAATAGCATACATTTAATAAAAAAAACACTCAAAAGAATTTTATTAT
Organism: Cetorhinus maximus; assembly: GCF_964194155.1. Taxonomy (NCBI): domain Eukaryota; kingdom Metazoa; phylum Chordata; class Chondrichthyes; order Lamniformes; family Cetorhinidae; genus Cetorhinus; species Cetorhinus maximus. Next base: position 33,070,098 of record NC_135903.1, on the reverse strand, counting down.
TTTTGCAGACACTGTCTTACTTACGCGGTGTTTTGTTGGCATGCCATGGAGCGGAATTTGTCACAAAGCCAGGTTTTGCAGCAGAGACAATCAGCCATGTTCCCAGGCGGTATTGTAACGTAATCAGCGCCACTCCATCCTTATCGGTGGTTCCTGCTGCCAACCAGGACTGGTTTGTGTAAACGTTAACCGCAGCCTCCACCAGCGGTGAGAGGTCACCGTTATCAAAGACTTGCACTTTTATAGACACCTCTGAAAAGAGGAGAAAAAGGGCATGTTAATATTCTCCTACATTTAGAGTATAGTTTACATTCAACGTACGTGAACATCTATAGAGCATTTCAAGCTAGAAGTCCACATTGAAGTACCTGGGAGCTCTGTTACCCTCTGCAGTCACAGTGCATGATACTCTTGTACTAATTATTGACAGAAGCAGAGCACAGGTATAATAAATGTAATAACTGAAATTAGCACAGAACATCAGATCTTAAAATAGTGCTCCAGCTGTCTCAACGAATCAGGGCACATCACAGGGTTTTATGAATAATTGTTATCTGCTTTAGGCTCCATAACTTTGCTCTGCATAACATTGCAATGGAAGAACAGAAGTGAAGAATCATCTCCTGAACCAGAAAGACTGATGCAGCAGACACTAATTCACCCTGGCTTCTAGTGTGCACCAGAGCTATTGCATCTCAACACACCCCCATCTACATAGCAGACACTCCCAAGCCAGTTTTGCCTGTGTGGTATAAAGGGTCAATGTTAAATATGTAAATACATAGGCCAGGATTTTCCCCTCGGCGATTTGGGGGCGGGGCCCGGTCGCCAAGGGGAAAATGACGCGGGATGAATCCCCGACGTCATCCCGGGCCATTTAAATTTTTAGGAAGGCGGACGGACAGCAAAATCAGCTGTCCGCCCGCCGACCTGTCAATGGCCAATTAAGGCCATTGACAGGCTAGTTAAAGTACTTAAAGACCTGCCCGGCCAACCTTAAGGCTGGCGGGCAGGCCAGGAGCCCCAGCCGTCTCTAGATTATTCATGAAACTTCATCCACTGGCGGGATGAAGTTTCGTGTCCGTTTTGTACAAAAATAATAAAGTTTGTGTGTTCTTTATTAACATGTCCCATCTCGTGTGACATTGTCACATGAGGGGGACATGTTAATAATTTTTTAATGTTTCTATTTTTAAAGTTTTTACCACTGTCAGTAATCTCCCTGAGACAGGACTTTGCCTCAGGGAGAAGTGCACTTTTTCGTGCGCATGCGCAAAAGAGCGCACTTTGACAGATGGGGAATCCCCCCCCCCGCACAGGAAGCACATAGCGCGTCCTGTCGGGGATGCCGCTGGGCGGGCCTTAATTGACCTGCCCACTTAAAATGGCGGCAGGCCCCGTTTCAGTGGTGGGGATCGGCTGCCCGCCCGCCGCCAAGCCGGTGGGGCCCGCCCGCCATCCAATGGCAAGATTCTGACAATAGTCTACATCATCAGTAATGTAGGATCACATGACAACAGAGCATGGAGCGAGATAGTTCTATGTAGAGCCTTGTGATGAGTCAATATTGTACATAGTTAATGTTATGTTAAATAAAAGGTAGAGTATCTGTAAATGCGGGTTACGAGCAATTTCCTCTAAGACCCCCAATGATGATAACAGAGCCTGCAATGTCATGCTCAGAGTCTTAAATACCATCTACTCCCATCTAATGGGGTTCCTTTTAGTTTAATCAATGAAAAGTACTCATCACAGCCTCAAGTCATTTGTGTGTCACATGAAGATTGCCAGATTACTTTGGCACAGTGCTGCCCCGTTGCCCTTGTGCTTTGTTTCATACCTGTGGCATCTTAACCTATTATTCATTAAGCATCTGTTATATATAATATATTCATTTAAGCAATTCCTTTGGGGAAGGAGTAAATTAATGGATTGCTGCAGAGTTTTACTGACAGCCATCTGGGGTTCTAGGAGGCTTGGACCTTCTTGGGGTGTACATTGCAAGGCTCATGCATCTGAAGTAATCAGTCTGGTTGGGAACAGGTCTAACCTGCATTTTACTCCTTATCCGGTGATTTAGGAATGGCAGAATGAGGTTGTTGTCAGTCCCAGAAATTGCCTCCCTCCTCTCCCTGTAGCCTTCTGCTCGTGTTTCTAGCATTTGGACCGTGAACCGGGCTTTCCTGCAACTTTCTATTCTTCAGGAGTTTTGCCCAATTAACAGCTGCCCTGGCCTCCCATCAGCTGCTTCAAATGGCTCCTTGTTGCAGTTTGCAGCTGACTGTCAGGAGTCTTGATTCTGCCACATATTGAATGGCCTGGTATTAAATTGCATTTTAATAGAGAGAAGCTCCAAGAAACTGTAAAATGGGGGATGTCCAGGAAGCATTCAAATGACTTTCAAAAATTTAAACTAAGCTCATCTGTGATAGCACACAAAGAGTAAACTCCAAACTATGTTTTTCCTCTGCAACTGAGTACTTCAAGATTCATATGGTGCAGGAGGTCGTCATCGGGCCCATCCTGCACACGCCAGCTCTTTGAAGGAGCTATAAATCCCACACCCTTGCCCTTTCCCAATGACAGCCCTGCTATGCTATGTAGGCTGATATGTAAGAAAGAAATGATTATTTTGCACATCTTTTTGGTTGATCTCATTCTGTAGCTCGTATTTAAGAATGTAATGAGTATACAGAATATCACCAGGGGAAAGAGTTACAGACCCAATGGTTCAGAAGGCAAATTCACATCAGAGGGAAACATTCATTAACTCAGTGTTCTTGTCATTTAATCTGCACTTGTTTAATGAAACCCCTCTGCATGGTCCTAGCTCAGAAAACTCCAGTAAAACAACTCCCTGATGAGGTAATCAGCGACTCATCATCTCAACAAAAATATACAAAGACGGAGGGCAGCTTCATAAAGTGTTATTAATTCAGCAGAAGACTGAAATTCGTGAAAAGCTACTTAACATCTGCTACCATCACCCCAAAAACTCCTTGTGCAAGGAGTTATTTGGAGGAGCAATTCCTACTTTTTGCAGGCAAACATGGCAGTCAATCACCTCAGTGACAACTTACATTTATACAGCACTTTTCATAGAGTAAAATGCACCAAGGTGCTTCACAAAAATGTAACCAAACAACAGTTGATAGTCCAAAGAAGTAGAATAGCTCATTTTCATTGTGATCACTGAAGGTTATGTTTACCTGATCGCATTGGATGCTTTTACACAAATAAAACAAAAACAAATGTCGGCCAAACAATTTTTTCTGGCATGTTCCTTGAGACAACAAACTGGGAAGAAGGGGAATAAGGATACTGGCACCCCTCATAACTCTTTAAAACTATCTGTAAATTGATAGTGATGGATATCCCTCCTCTTTACTCATTTAGATGCTTCCTTACTGAGTGACAATCAGCTGCTGATCTGTATTGGAGGAAACAGGCTTTGAACTTATACACTCATGAGGCTGCTTACACTTATACAGGCCATGTTGTGAATTGAGCTGTTAATGAAGTAATGCTAAGTGGCAATTCTCTAAAGCCATGTAAACTGATTTATTAAAAAAAAATGAACTTGCAATTATATGGCACTTCACACAACCTCAGGACGTCTCAAAATGTTTCAGTCATCAAAGTGATTTTGAAGGGCAGTCACTATTGCAATATGGGGAGACAAAGCCACCAATCTGACATAACAATGCCCTACATATACAGTAGCTCTGAGATAAATGTGCTGTCAAAGGATGCTTGGTGAGTTGCTGCAGTGCATCTTGTAGATGGTACACACAACTGCCAAGTTCTGCAGGGGCTGTAAGGTGTAAATGTTTAAGGTGGTGGACGGGGTGCCAATCAAGTGGGCTGCTTTGTCCTGGACTGTGTTGAGCTTTGTAAGTGTTGTTGGAGCTGCACTCCTCCAGGCAAGTAGACAGTATTCTATCGCACTCTTGACTTGTACCTTGTAGATGGTGAATGATGAGCCTTTGTATCCTGTCAGTCGGATGAAGGGGTTTCTTAAAAATATGCATCGCTGGACTTAGTGGTTTTATAGAATTGAGATGTTCCTCTTTTGATACTCAGTATGCTAGATTTCAGCACACTGCTGTTTAGAGCCTGATTAACTTAAAGTAGCAGGCAATTCGGGAAACAATCTTGCGATAATGCATCAGTGTTGGGATAATCAACAAGATTTAGAGTTATATTTTTGAATGACGAATGATTAGTATAATTTTAGATATATTTATACATAGTTGTAAAGACTGTTCATTACAAATGATTTAAAACCTAATCATACATTAAACTAGAAATTAGATGCAATTTTATTTTTCTACTTTTGTCAAATCAGACACAAACTAACACAGGGTATGACCTGAACTAAGCCTAAAACTCCAGTCCTGGCGCCCACCAATGTAAGTGGATGTAAGAAAGAGGAAGCTCTCCTTTGGTGATTCTATTATTACTGTGGGTAATTTATACTGGCTGCAGCTCCTTACTGAATGAATGGAGGAAAATCTCTTACCTTTTTGATACTGCCGAGGATACTTTCAGTGCACTCCCTATTGGCCTAGCTCCCCTGCACAGATTGTCCTGTCCCAGCCAGGTCTGAACCACAACAACCTCCCCTAAACTTACCTGTAATCACTGTGCTGATTAGCTTTGCATTGTTATCCAAAGCACCAAATAAGGCAAACAAGTAGATTGGCCAAATATAACCCAGAAGTGCGTATTAGCCAAGGATTATTGGCCAGGAGGGCGACAGATCAGGACAACAGATGAAATGAAGATTTCTATTGGCAATTTTTGGCGGAATCCTCAAAACCTTCTCATGTACGTACAGCTGAGAAACTCTGGTTTGAAGGATAAATGTTGCCCAATGTTAATGTTATGTTAATTTTACTGCTAAGGTTTAAGGATAAACAGGTAGAGGGTATTGATTAAAAGCAAAAAAACTGCGGATGCTGGAAATCCAAAACAAAAATAAAAATACCTGGAAAAACTCAGCAGGTCTGACAGCATCTGCGGAGAGGAACACAGTTAACGTTTCGAGTCCGTATGACTCTTCAACAGAACTAAGTAAAAGTAGAAAAGAGGTGAAATATAAGCTGGTTTAAGGGGAGGTGGGACAGGTAGAGCTGGATAGAGGGCCAGTGATAGGTGGAGATGGACAAAAGATGTCATAGACAAAAGGACAAAAAGGTGTTGAAGGTGGTGATATTATCTAAGGAATGTGCTAATTAAGAGTAGAAAGCAGGACAAGCAAGGTACAGATAGCCCTAGTGGGGGTGGGGTGGGGTGAAGGAATCGAAATAGGCTAAAAGGTAGAGATAAAACAATGGATGGAAATACATTTAAAAATAATTTATATAGATTTTTCTTTTCCCACCTATTTCCATTATTTTTAAATGTATTTCCATCCATTGTTTTATCTCTACCTTTTAGCCTATTTCGATTCCTTCACCCCACCCCACCCCCACTAGGGCTATCTGTACCTTGCTCGTCCTGCTTTCTACCCTTAATGTCACCTATTAGCACATTCCTTAGATAATATCACCACCTTCAACACCTCTTTGACCTTTTGTCTATGACATCTTTTGGTTATCTCCACCTATCACTGGCCCTCTATCCAGCTCTACCCTCCCCCCCACCCCCCCTAAACCAGCTTATATTTCACCTCTTTTCTATTTTTACTTAGTTCTGTTGAAGAGTCATACGGACTCGAAACGTTAACTGTGTTCCTCTCCACAGATGCTGCCAGACCTGCTGTGTTTTTCCAGGTATTTTTATTTTTTTAGAGGGTATTGATTGATTAAATATCTTGAGCACATTTAAAAAGGGACTGCCCTGAATGCTATCCTACAGATGCTGACTGCTGGGCATAAAACAACTGATGGCCCCAAAGTTATGGTACCAGTTGGTCACTTTAATCCTCACCCAGATGTCACTAAGATACAGAAGAGGCTCGTCAACCTCTTCCAGGACAAAAGGACGCCCTGGGTCACTGCTGAGGTACTGAGTCTCCCGCTTAGGGAGGGCAGTCAGGCGCAGATGTGCCTTTGCATCTAGGTGGCAGCTTTCCGCCTTCAGACCCTGCAGAGAAACCTTTACGTTGAACCCCACCCCCCTCCCAGATGGTGTGCACTGGCAACGTATTTTTTCCGCCAGGTACACAGCTTCAATTATGACCTGCAGCAGCTGTTCGTAGACCCGAGTGGTCTCCGTAACTATTTGAAAGTTGCCTGTTTTACCAGGAATTGATCAAGGTTTGGAACATGGTTGCTTCCCATCAGAGTTCTCTTCCATCAGGAGTAGCAGCTATCGCCCGAGAGCCATTGCTCAGGAATCTGCACCTCCAGTAATACAGGTTCATGTGGCAGATGGAAAGGAGGGCTCAGGATGCTGGGGTGGCCAGGGTCAGGGATGTGCTGGATGGTGCAAAGGGCTGGATGTCACCAATAGAACTTGTGCATGTGTAGATGTCCAGCTCATGGCCAAAGCCATCCAGAGCCTTAAAAATGTAGTGCTCAGCTTCATCTGCACTTGTGGTGTTGAGGATGACCTGATCCACTTTCCTGTACAGGCTGCTGCTGCACACCCTTCACTTCCTCACCCTTGTCAACCATTCAGACATCCTGTGGTGTTCTGTTCTGCTGTCCTGTCTGGAGATGGTGGGGGCCTCAGCGGAGGGTTCTCTATGTGGGAGACCTCTCCTTTACCACTGGGGATTTGGCATGGAGGGTGTTGTACGCAGCAGTCCCATACAATCTTAGGTTAAGTCACTTCAGGGAGTCCCAGCCTGCCTGTAATTTCTGCAGCTTGAGGTGTCCGTGTTCCATATTTACATAGATTGTGCGAAGTTGCAGCCCCTCTATTATTTGCAGGGGCTGCTCCTCAATTTTTGGCTGCAGTTTAGCCCCATGCCCCTGATCTTTGGCCACCCCATACAGGGAGGAGGGTGCAAATTGGAGGACTTCCTCGTGGATCTTCTCCTGGACCTGGCCAAGGTGGACATTAACAAGTCCAAGCAGCAGGCCCTGGAAAAGGTCATTAGACCCGACTTCCTGCCTCTCTTCCACTGTTAGGCTCAGGCCTGGGTGCCTCTAGGGAGGGAGCACGCTATGCCCATTGATGCTTGAACCTTTCTGCAACTGGTGGCACCACAGGGGCTGCAGAGCATTATTCCCCCAACAATGACATTTTAGTTTGATTTGATAAGTTTCTGTTGAAGTTTTGCTTTTGTTATAGTGCCCCTTTTAAGGGTTGGTTCCTTAGTTTTCTTTAATGACTTAATTAGTTATTTAGTTTTATTTTGCGATGCTCAAAGAGTATAAAAAGGGTCTGCTCTGAATGCTAGTCTACAGGGGTCAAGTGCTGGTTATAAACCAACTGATGGCCCCAAAATTGTGGTACCGGTTGATCACCTTAATCCTCACCCAAAGTCTTTCACTAAGATACAGAAGAGGCTCATCAACTTCTGGGATAAAAAGGATGCACTGGGTCACTGCTGAGGTACTGAGTCCCCTGCTTAGGAAGGACTGTCAGGCGCTGGTGTGCCTTCGCACCCAGGTGGCAATTTTCCACCTTCAGGCCCGGCAGAGATCACATTACGTTGAGCCTCCACCCCGATGGTGTGCATTGGCAATATATTTTTTCCGCCAGGTGTACAGCCTCAATTACGACTTGCAGCTGTTTGAAGACCCAAGTGGTCTCCGTAACTCTTTGCAAAGCTGACTGTCTTTTACCAGCAACTCATCAAGGCTTGGAACACTATTGCCTCCCGCCAGAACTCTCTCCCGTCAGGAGTGGCAGCCATCGTCCCAAGAGCCATTGCTCAGAAATCTGCACCTCCAATACTGGTTCACTTGGCTGGCGGAATGAGACTGCTGGGAAAATAGCGCCTGGGTAGGCAGGAGGCAGAGATTTGTAATGCTGCATTCTGTGAATAAACCTACTAAGAAACGGATCGATGTCTTGTTTCACACTTCACCATCTTAGGTCCATGTCACAGGACACCTGGAGAACTCCACAATTCTTCAAACAGTGCCATGCTAAGGGTACAGTAGCAAAGTGGACATATTACCTGAATAGAAATTACAAGGTTTGGACTAATAATCCAGAGAATGAGAGTTCATTGTCACATTGCTGTGCGTGGGAGCTTGCTATGCGCACACTGCCCGCCACGTCATCCACAATAATTACAACATTTCAGAAGCGCTTAATTGGCTGTACTTTGCTTTGGGATTCCCCTTGTACAATACAAATGCAAGGTGTTATTTCTTCTTCATTTCCACCTTTACATGAATAACCTGAACCAGAGTGCCCATGTGGCCCACTCTCAGCCAAATCTCTGAGGAGAAACATCTTGAATCCTGCTACGTGAATGCTCAATTTTAATTAACACTATTCTGTGCCCACCCTTAACCCAATCCCCTCCCCAACGATATTCCCTCATTTTCTGAAGGAAGTCATGCGGACACATTCTCCAATGCTTAAGTGAACATCCTACCTGGTTGAGTACATGCTGCCCTTAAACTATTCAAAGGCGATGTCATAGCCAAGTTTAATATTGTCCTTTATTTTCATTTCATTATTCATTCTGGTGTGACTGTTAGCTGAATGCAAGCCAAACACTTGCTTCAAATTCAGTCTTCAAAGTGGGACAGTAATGGAAAACAGTGTGACAGCAAGCAGACAAAGGCATGGTTCTTCACCTTCTACATCCATACCTGGCAGGGGTCAATGAGCAGAGATCAGAAAGGCTCCATGTCTGTCAGCAATTGCTCAGGTCCTATTTACATCTGACGTGCTCGGTTTTTAATTAACCCAAAAGCCAAAGCCAACAATTTCAGATCAAGTTTGGAAAGAGCTTTGCAAAACAGGCCCAACCAATGCTCTATTCACTTTAGAGGTACAATCTATAGTGGAAAGGTGAAAAAAGAGCCAACAAAAAGTTGAAGTCGTTCATCTGAAAGAGAACTGCTGCCTTCTTTTAGATGCTGGCCGACCAGTTGTGCACATCTAGGATTTTCTGTTTTTATTTCTTTACTCATCCCTGATTGCGGGCTTACTATGGACCAAACAGTTGATTGGTGCTGAAGAGGCCAGAAATGACCTGAATCATAGCTCCTGATCTCAGTTATGCCATCAAGCAGACTAGGCCACGAGGAAATGAGAGAGTAAAAAGAACGGCGGGCAATCCATATTACGCCACTGTTGAACCTCATAGCAAACATTACTAGAATGATTCAGGTAGAGGACTGAAAGGGGAATGGTCCACAAATTCTAGCAGGGTCCAAGGGGTTCAATGGCCTACTCCTGTTACTATTTGTCTCATTAATGTTTGTGGAACCAGTGAATTGGCCTTCACGTTTCCTACATCATGACAGTACACTTCAAAATTACTTCATTGGCTGTAAAGCACTTTGGGGCTTTCTGAAGTCATGAAATGTACCAAAATAGATGCAAGTTCTCTCTTTCATTGAACTCAAGACTAATTATTCCAGACACCTCACCACATGGACTTTAATTCCAATTGGCAGTTAATTACACCAAACCTATAACAAGTGTCTGTGGAAATGAAACAATCTGGGGCTTCCAGCTGGGTCTTGAAAGCACCATAAAACGCAATTTGATCCCATGGGATACAAACAGGAAAACAAAATTAATTAAAGCAGCAGACCCACTATTGCCCATATATGGGCAGTTGTTAAATAAGCTACCTTCCAAAGAAATAAATTCTTGTACAATTCTTTCACAAAATTAAGTATATTTTGTTTCTAGTTGAAAAGCATAAGATAGAGACAAATGGAAACCTCAAAAGGTTAATGAAAGCCACATGTTCCCACCACAGAACTTGCTAAAACCACTTCCTGGGACTGAACAGATTGAAGACGTTATATACCAAAATTGCTATTTCAGATATTACCTCAAAAAGATCTTTTATAGCAACAGTGTATTTATTTTGAAAAGGAAGCACACAAAATAAATCTGAAATATTGACTACATATGCAGACATGTAAACATACTGACACACTTGAAATAATTGAGGAAATATCAGGTTAGTTTCAAAATGGTTCATAATTTGCAATATTATGAACAACAACTTGTATTTATGCAGCACCTTTGATGTAGCGATACATCCCAAGGTACTTCACAGGATCATAATCGGACAAAAATTAGCACTGCCCCAAAGATGGGGGCATTAGGGCTTATAGAAGTTGATTTTATGGGGCATCTGAAAGGAATGGGGGGAAAGCGGAGAAACAGAAAAGTTTAAGAGCAGATTCCTAAGTGACTGAAGGCGTGGCTGTTAATGGCAGAGAGCTGCAGTAATGCAGATTCTCAGAGGATTATAGGACTGGGGAGTTTGCAGAAATAGGGAGGGGCAAGATAGGATACAAACCGTGGAGGCTGAGCTCAAAGTTTCCGAACTGCAGAAAGGAGCAGGCTAGTAGAGCATTGGAACAATAAAGTCTAGAGGAAGCTGCAGCAGATGCATAGATTAAGGGGTGATAGACATGCAATTTGGAGGTGGTAGAAGTAGGCAGTCTTTTTGATAGTGAGGAGATCATAAGTTCTGCTCAGGCTCAAATGGGAATCAAGGTTGCAAATAGTCTGACTCAGTCTAAAATAGTGGTTCAAAAAGGACTTAAAATCCCACCTACCAAAGATTGAAATCTCTGTTGAATGATCTGAGAAGCGGCTATGTTGACATCTACAGCCCAATTCCCAATGATACTTCCATGACATAAATCTTTGTGCTAGGAGCACTAAATATTTCAAATTTACACTAGGTCAAAAACGCAGAAAATCCATCCCAACTTACAACTGGGTTTGTTTCCAACAATGTCATGTAGCCTAGAAACTTCACGGGGTGGATGGCGTGTGGTTGGGATGATTCAAGAGTTTTCATAGCATCATACAGCACAGGAGGAGGCCATTTGATCCATTGTGCCAGTGCTGAATCTTTGTAAGAGCTTCCCAATTAGTCCAACTTCCATGTTTTAACGTATACCTAGCACACCGCTGAAACAGACTGAGAACCTTACAGTACACTGATACAGCTGAATAATCAGAAGTGCTCCTACAAGTCCGTTACATTTTGTAATTATGGATTTTCTTTGCCCCAAAGTGGCAGTAGGATTCATCAACAGATCTTTCATCATGTTTGACTAATGTCTTACGGCTGAATCATTTAAGCAATCAGAATTAGTCGCTTTGTACACAGCTCCCACATCGTGCCTTAGGCCATTCATGAGCTCAGAAATTATCCTCAAGCTCAAATTGAAACATTTTACCTCGGCAGTAACGATCTGAAGGTTAATCCATTCTTCCAGGGTGACCGATTCCTACAGAAGTGGGACCTAAACACCAACTTGGAAAATCTAAGATCTTCAAAACTCTGGCAACTCAATAAAGCTCTGAATATAGGTTGATGGCTCAGTGTGCACTAGGACGTGGACACTTAAACTACAGGCACACCAAAGAAGAAAACAATGGCTTGCATTCATGTTATGCCTTTCACAACTTCAGGGTGTCCCAAAACGATTTACAGTACTTCTGAAGTGTGGTCACTATTGTAAAGTAGGGAACGCTGAAGACAATTTGTGACCAGCAAGATCCCACAAATAACAATGAAATAAATACTGCACTGATGTACCAGCCTAGATATGTGCACCGGTTAGTGGGAGTTGAACACAAGCTTTTGATTCAGAAACAAGAGCACTTTCTTCTATCCATCATTCTCTCACCTGGTTAGTGGAAGATGGTGGAAAAATTATAGGGACTTTTACCCCATTTCTTGCAGAGTAGTTGCAGCCTATTATGAATATGTATTGTTGGTGGCAGCCTTTCATCTCATAAGATGATGGTTTGCGCCTTGGTGGTCAACTCTGTGTAAAGCATCAGCTGGTGTGGTTCAGGAGCCCCACTCTGGCATAGCAGTCTCTGCCGCATTTGCTGCAGAGGAAGACAATGGGCTGAGAAGGTGCACAATTCACTGGTCTCCATTTTCTCTGGGCCCCTCTTTTCAGCCAGCTCACCTAGTTCTCCGAATGCCTTCCAAACAGGCAGCCTCCAGAGGTCATGGCCATCAGCGGCTGTCTCTCAGTTGTCAATGTCCCCCATCTTCATATCTCGTTTGCAAGTATCCTTGTTGCAGAGGTATGGACGCCCAGGAGGTCATGACCCAGTAGCCAGTTCACTTTACAGAAGGTCTTTGGGTATACAGCCGCCATCCATCTGATGAATGTGACCAAGACAGCACAGGCGTCATTGGCTAAGCATATACTGATGGAATTAACACATCCAGGACTTCAGAGTTGGTGACCTTGCCCTGCCAAGGAGGCGTTTGGGACACCAAAGGTGGATATTGTTCAGTCTTATCTCCTGCCTAGCAAATGTTGCCCAGGTTTCACCACTGTAGAGGAATACACTGAGGACACAAGCTTGGTAGACTCGCAGTTTGGAGTTCTCAGTCAAGTTGCTGTTGTTCCACACACTGTTCCCCTCACTCTTACTCAGATTTGCAGCTTTTGTGATGCATGAGTTGATTTCAACATCAAAAGACAGATCACTGGTGATTGTGGAGCCTAAATATGTGAAGCTACCAACAACCTCCAGCGTCACATTGTCAATTCTGTTAGATGGCGGTTTGGCAACATTGTGCACTATGACATTTATCTTCCTGATGCCGATGGTCAAACCAAATTCTTTACATGCATTTGTCGCAGGTGTTCCTCGATATGGAAGTCTGGTGTGACATCATCAGTGTACAGCAACTGTCTGTCAGTTCTGGTACGCAAGTCGGCACCCTCAGTAGTTGACCTGAAGGTATGACAGAAGAGAAGAATATGCCAAAGGGTGTCAGTGCCAGAAAACAACTCTATATGACCACACTATGGACCTCAAAGTTGCTCAGTCATAGCTGACCTTATACATCATGTTGTCATGCAAAGAGGAGGTCACATTGAGCCACTTCAGTGGGCAGCCAATTTTCTCCAGCAACTTAAATAGACCGCCTCTGCTCATATAGTCGAATGCCTTGGTGAGATTGACGAAGACAATGTAGTGGTCGCCTTTGTAAATGGCATTTCTCTTGCTGCTGCTGGACTGAAGATCATGTTGATTGTATATCTTCTAGTTCTGAAGCCACACAGATTCAGGTTATATGCATCCAGCCAGGATCTGCAGTTGGACGAGGACAGCACGGGCAAATACTTTTCTCATGATGATCAGCAGCGAGATGTCTTGATAAGTTGTTGCAAATGCAGTCGCCCTTGTTCTTGTACAGGATTACAACCTTTGCATCACTCATGTCCTGGGGCACTGCCCCCTCTCTCCAGCAGAGACAGAGAAGTTTGTGCCGATGCTGCAGGAGTGCCAGTTTCCCATGTGATGAGTTCAGGCAGTATAGCATCAGCACCTGAAGCTTTACCCATGGCAAGTCAATAGCTTTGCTAAACTCCTCCACTGTGGATTCGATATTCAGCTCTGTCATGACAGGCAGGCTGTGACTTCTAGAGCTTCCTCAGTTGACAGTGTTCTCCCTCAAGTATAACTCGAGGTAGTGTTCCACGCATCTCTCTAAGTGTTTAATGCAGTCGGTGATGACCTCCCTTTGTTTTCAATTGAGACGTTTTGTTTGCTGATGGACCTATTGCCTTTTTTGATTCTTTCATACGTGCCTCAGCATTGTGTCAAAGGACATCTGGATATTCTGGCAAGGTTGTAACCAGATGGCACACCACCTAGTCTGTTGGACTTTACTTCAAGCGGGTCTTAATGCATTCAGAATTTTCTCTGCCCGCTTGGCTTCAATAAACAGGTTCAATCACAGTGATGTTAACCTCAAACCAGTCAGCACTTTTCCACTCTTGCTTCCCATATATTGAGAGTGCGGTATTGCAGATGGTGGCTCAAAGTATGTTCCATTTAATTTCTGCCCTCTTGTGTGGGTATGCTGGAGAGCACCTGTTCAGTTGAGGAACTGTTGGTTTTCATCTGGGTAGGCAACATGGCTGGCATTGACATGAGAACGCCATTTTTGCTTTGAATGAAAAAAACTGCGAGGGTTGCATCCTAACCCTGGTGCACATCAGGGAGTGATCCATATCACAGTCAGCTCAGCAGTGGAGCATAGCGTTGGAGCATATATACTTATGAGGTTAACAGGCCCAGTTTGAGTTGAGAGGCGGTTGGATAGAGCATGTACTGAACCATTTGTGGGGGGGGGGGGCGGTTCTATCATCGAGAGTAGCGAGTCCCTCAAAGTGAAGTCTATGCCTCGCCCACCTGTTTCCTCTAAACCCTCCCCTGCCAGATGAACGTGTAATATGTTTTTCTTTCAGTGATCCACTCTTGGTGTGCCTGGTCTAAAGCAGAGAAGCTACGTCAATATATCAAGTGCCATGTCAATCGCACGGCTGCCTTGTGCTCATTATCGACCAGCTGCAAGTAGTCTGTCAATCCTGTGCATTTGATCTTGACATTCCAGCTTGCCAGTCGAAGAGTTGGCATCTTTCGTTTTGTTTGTTTGCCTGATACGATGGATTCCGCCCACTGGTTGAGCAGAGACCCTAAGCTCCAAGCACCCATTGAAGCAGATTGACCATGGCAGGTCAGCAGTTGGTGCTGCCCAACCCGAGGCAGGTGGCGGCTAACCAGTCGGTGGTCCCTCCCACCTCCAGAGACAGCCTGTAGCACCCGTTCTCTATGCCAATCATGCTGGGCTTATCACTCATAACTGCTGTCTCTTGTGTTGTATTTATTTATCTGTTTAGTGTGTGCATAGTCACAGGGCCAAGCAATTGCCTTGTCAGTGGCTGGATGGAGTTCTTTAAGCCCGCCTTCAAGTTTAGTCATCAGACACTCCTCCACCATGTGAGTCATAGTTTGGACTGTGCCACAGCTGCAGCCTAGATGGTCCTGGCGACCCCACCGACATTGGGTGGCTGCACAAAGGCCTTGGCCTGTCCAGAAACAGTTTAAAAGGGCCCACTGTTGTTATGGGAGATCAAAGCCAGGTGAACAAGCAGTAGGGTCTATGATGAGAAAGTGGTTTCTGGTGGATGTTTACCCCTGCCAATCATCCTGCCATAGGTCCTCAGCTGTTACTCTGCGGCATGGTGGCTTTAACCATATGGAATAGTGTGAGATAAAGTGGAGATGTTGGCGTAGTGCTAATGTCACCGGCTTAGTAATCTAGAGGCCTGGCATCGAATCCCACCAAGGCAGCTGGTGGAGTTTAAATTCATATGGAATAGTGTGAGGGAAAGTGTACTGTCAACTAAGTCCACAGTCAAATCGTCACCATCTTCCTTTGATGTGGGCATAATTACATTTTTAAGTTCATTTTCTAAACTCAAACATAGTAAATTCTCATTCTGAAACAATAAGTTCAAAATGGCTTCTTTGTGCCAACAACTCGTTCCTTCTCTGATCAAAACCTCTCTTGGCTGGTCCAAGAATGTCATTAAAATGCTTTTATGTTCAAAGAAAAGGGTTTGATAATCCTGTTTGGTTTGATTTTTGAACATTTTAAGATCTTTCAGTTTCTCCTGACCCAATTCAGAACATGTCTTACTTAATTCTTTTCAAGAGCATCAAAAGCTTCCTCCTTTTTTCCCATGTTGTGTTAAAGCTCTGCAGCGACACTGGAATGCCCTCTCCAAGGCACACGCCTAGCCAAAATTTCAGGAGGCCCTGAGCTGCCCAAACGTCAGGGCCCCCCACTCAATCCCCCTGGTTGGGTCCAAAGGAATGCAAAGCACTGCGTTTGGTATCGGCTTTGTTGCAGCAGTTGCCAGAAAGATGACATACAGTCTGCCTTTGGGCTCCACTCGAGATATTTCGTGAAGGTTTACTCCCTCAGCCTTCAACTCTCTCAAGGTATCCACAAGGCGGTGGAACCCCATAGCTGGGAGTTTGGTTCAGGAGTTCCAAGGTCTGTGCACATGCCAGTGGGCCTGCATACAGCACACCGGGGACCAAACCCCCACTCAATTGCTCTGAAGCTTTGGCCTGGGGCCGCATGGAACCCAGTTTGTTCAGGCACAGCTAAGGACTTGCCAATGGAGGGGGGCTGTGTACTGACAGGGGGGGTACTTACACATTTGGCTTTTTTTTCACTTTGCTGCAAACTAGCGATGTGAGCTGAAAATGAGAAGCAAACCAGCACACAAAAACGAAAGCATGCTAATTCTCTTCACACACACACACACTTAGACACACACACACTTAGACACATCACATTGACCTGCTGGACACACTTGTATTGTTACTCTGTTAAATTACCTTTAAATCACTTCTATGGATTTGGTAATGACAAAATATATTTGTCTCCCTCTCCACATTTATTCTAACAAACCTCTTCAAACATAGGGAGCTGTGTTTAAAAATGATCATTTCCAAATCAAAATGATGAGCCATACTTGCCAGGTGTTACATTTCCCAATCACCAATATTCTTCAGTCTGGAATTCTGCAGCAATAAAAAGTTAATAGGCTCTCTATTATAAAAGGTCCTTAATCCAACATTAAAATAAGGAAAAAAGCAAAATACTGCGGATGCTGGAAATCTGAAACAAAAACAAAAATTGCTGGAAAAACTCTGCAGGCCTGACAGCATCTGCAGAGAGGAAGACAGAGTTAACGTTTTAACGCAAAATAAGGAAGCTCTGCCCCTCTGACATTTTTTAATCAACACTATAGCCTTTAAAAAAAATCTATCCAACTGACCCCTTCTTGCTTTTACGCTGCCATAACCAGCATTTTGGAAATCAGACCCCTGCCACTAGACAATTTGAAAGATGAAATTCAGTGTTTAAAAGTTTAAAAACAGATCTTGCTGTTGAACAATTTTAAAGGCGACCATTCAAGCCTAGTTATTAAGGCCAGAGTTAGGCCACAGATCTGAGGCCAACCTGAAGGGTTCTCCTTTAGTCTTTTCCCTTCACTTCCTCCCACTCACTCCTCTCCATCACTTCCTCCCTTTTCTTCAATGTTCCTCCCCAAGGTAACATCAGTACCTGAAGCTATCCATGATGGGATAGTGTGAACCCAAAGCCTTCCAGTTTGATGCGCTGCACATCAGCACACAAAAATCTTGAGACACAAGGCTTCTCCGGGCCACCTTTACTTAATGCTCACCAACAGAACCAGCTCCAGAACAATCTGCGATACAGATCATATACGAAAAAGACAAGAGGTGGGCTGTTTAGGTAGGACTGAACTTTCGGTGTGGCACTCGAGAGTTGTGTTTGAATTGATGGGCCTTGGTTTTATGATAATTATTCAAATATGTTCTAACCTAGAAACATTCAATTCCACAGAGAAGCTGTCAACCTTTCCTTCAGACCATGGGCATTCTTCCCTGTTATAGGTCAATTCAGGGCAAATTTAAATCCACCCTTTCCTCCATGCTCCCCTTACACTCAGCCTCCAATTTTATACTGGGAACCATAAATGGCCTGTCAAGGGTTAACGAAAATAATCTGAATGCTCCAATCTAAAAATATATAATGTCGAAACAGAGTGAATCTCAGAGTGCTATTAATATCCAGCTCCATTAACAATGTCTAGAATTCACTCCTTTTCATTGATTTGTTTCTGCTGCTGAAAACTAGTGGCAGACGGTCTCCACCACTTTGTCTCTGCATGTGTTACCCTCAGGTTAACCTCATCCATCACTGCATAGCCATAGAGAGAGGTGGGGGTGGAGAGAAAGAGAGAGTTTATGTATTAAAAAGTGAGAGAATGTTAGAGAGAACAAGAGTGTTAGAGAGAAAATGAGTGTTAGAGAGAGTGTCAGCAAGAAAATGTGTTAGAGAACGTTAGAAATAAAGTGTGTTAAAGACAGTGTGTTAGAATTGGTGTTAGAGAAAGGGTATATGCTTAACAGCCTGTTAAAGGGAGAGTATGTGGAGAGATAGAGTGTAGAGTGTTAGAAAGACATAAATAGATAAAGATATAGAAAGAAAAAGAGAAAAGACAAAGTGAGGAGATAGGAAACAGAGGGAATAAAAACCTTTCCAACACATTGGCCTCATCTTTGTTGTACTCAATTCCAGCCAGCTTTCCATAAAGATAAATGTTGAGGGGAATTGATTTTGAGCCAGTTTCAATTTATGTCAGGTCATTCTCCAATCAGTTCACACAATCCGAAATTCTGTTTTGTGGGGGAAGAGGAGAGAAAAAGAGACTGTATTTTGTCACTCTGTCTAATCGGGTTTTAAGCGAAAAGGAAACCTGCCTGAATGACAACTCCCACCTGCATTCAATCCTTCACTGTTGCTAAAATGACACCTCAAAAAAACCACTCAAAAGTGAAATAATCATAGTACATCTCTGCCTTTTTCCAGTCAGACTGTGATAATCTTTCATATGTTTTGACTAGGTCAGATTGCTTTGATTTTATTGTCCAGCAATGGTGAAATGTAGAAATTTAAGTGTGATAAGTTATAAAATGATTATATTGTAAATTTATAACGGTATAAAGTAGGGGTCATAGACAGTGCTATCAAGTGACACTTGCTCAGCATTAACCTGCTCACTGACGCTCAGTTTGGGTTCCCTCAGAGCGACTCAGCTCCTGACTTCAATACAGCCTTGGTTCAGAAGGCAACACCAAGGTGAGGAAAGAATGAATGCCCTTGACATCAAGGCAGCAGTTAACCAAGTGTGGTATCAAGGAGTCCTAGCAAAACTGGAATCAATGGGAACCAGGGGGGAAACTCTCCATTGGTTGGGGGCATAAATAAGTAGCACAAAGGAAGTTAATTGTGGTTGTTGGAGGTCAATCGTCTCAGTCCCAGGACATCGCTGCAGGAGTTCCTCTTCAGCTGCTTCATCAATGACCTTCCTTCCATCATAAAGGTCAGAAGTGGAGATGTTTGCTGATGATTGCACAATGTTCAACACCATTCACAAGCACTTATATACTGAAGGGGTCCGTGTCCGTATTTAGCAAGATCTGGACAACATTCAGGCTTGGGCATATGAGTGGCAAATAACATTTGCAGCACACAAGTGTCGGGCAAAGACCATCTCCAACAGGAGACAAACTAACCATCTCCCACTGACATTCAATGGCACTGTCATCGCTGAATCCCCCATTATCAACATCCTGGGGGCTATCATTGCCAGAAACTGAACTGGACTAGCCACGTACTATGGCTACAACTGTTGCCTTGATGTCAAGGTCAGAGGCTAGGAGTTCTGTGGCAAGTAACTCACTTCCTAAATCCCCAAAGCCTGTCCACCATCTACAAGACCCAAGTCAGGAGTGTGGTGGAATACTCTCCGCTGGCCTAGATGACTGCAGCTCCAATAATACTCAAGAACTCAACACCATCCAGGGCAAAGCAGCCCACTTGATTAGCAACTCGTGCACCATCTTAAACATTCCCGGCCTCCACCACCGATGCACACTGCCAGCAGTGTGTACCATCTACAAATGCACTACAGGAATTCACCAAGGCTCCTTAAACAGCACCTTGCAAACCCACAACCTCTACCACCTAGGACAAGAGCAGCAGATGGATGGGAACCGCCACCTGCAAGTTAACCTCCAAGCAACGCACCAACTTGATTTGGAACTATATCACTGTTCCTACACTGTCACTAGATCAAAATCCAGGAACTCCCAACAGCACTGTGGGTGTACCTACACCACATAGACTGCAGCGGTTCAAGAAGGTGGCAGAAAGGGCAATAAAAATGCTGGCCTAGCCAGTGACACCCTCATCCTGTGAATGAATATTTTTTTTTAAAATGGCATGTTGTCCTTTATTGCAAGGAGATTGCAGGAATAAAGAATTCCAGAATTGTTATAGCACAGAAGACAGCCACTTGGCCTGTTATGTCTGTGCCAGCTCTCTGTAGAAGCAACTTACCTAGAGCCATTTCCCCACCTGTACATTCTTCCTTTTCAGATAACAATCCAATTATCTCTTGAATTATGAGAGGAATTGGGCATAAAAGTAAGGATGTTATGCTTCAGTTATACAGGGCATTTGGGAGACCACTTCTCAAATACTGTGTGCAGTTTTGGTCTCCTTATTTAAAGAAGGACGTAAATGCGTTGGAGGTGGTTCAGAGGAGGTTTATTAGATTGATACCTGGAATAGATGGCTTGTCTGATGAGAAAAGGTTAGACAGACTGAGCTCATTTCCACTAGAGTTTAGAAGAGTGAGGGGTGACTTGATTGAAGTATATAAAATCCTGAACAGTATGCACAAGGTGGACATGGAAAGGATGTTTCCTCTTGTGGGTGAGTTCAGAACTAGTGAACACTGTTTTAAAATTAGATGTCGCCCTTTTAGGACAGAGATGAGAATTTTTCTCTCTCGGGGGTTGTGCGACTCTGCCTCAGATGGCAGTGGAAGTGGGGTCACTGAATATTTTTAAGACTGGAGGTAGATAGATTCTTGATAGGTAAGGGAATCAAAGGTTATTGGGGATACATAGGAATGTAGAATTCGAAACAGGACAGTCACGATCTTATTGAATGGCGGAACAGGCTCGAGGGGATGAATGGCCTACTTCTGCTCCTATTTCGTACGTTTGCATGTATGTTCCTATGAATGCCTCGGTTGAATCTACCTGAATTGAGGCTTGGCTCCTCTCTGAAATGGCACCTGACACCCAAATGAACAATTAATGCAGTCGTGTGTTACCCAATGGGGTATGATTTCTGTGTGAAGCTGATTTTCAACCCATTGAAAGGATTAGAGAATTCCCAGTTAGAGACTTAGAAAAATGTCAGTTTTTGACACACCAAGATTCTCAAAATCCTTCACTGAACTTATGCTCTGACAAGGCTTTAGAATTGGAAAAAAGGTTTTCCTTACCATGTTGGTGGGGATGCAGGGGGCCATATCTTCATGTCTTCTGGACATGATCAGTTATTTATCAAATTGCTTACAGACTTTGATATCCAGTCTGATCCCAAACATTTTCTGGTTATCTCTTTTGATAGAGATGTCTCATCACTGCTTCCACAGCCCCCCACCCCGAGCAACGTCACTGAGCCACCTATTATTTATGCAGCATCTCCCAAGGATCTTCACAGAGATGCAATCAGACAAAATATACATAACCAAAGAAGGAATTTATGGGGGATGAAAAAGGTGAGTGGCAAAGGGGGTCTTAAAAGGAAGGAGCCGGGGTCTTAAAAGGAAAGAGCCGTAGAGGTGGAAAGGTTTAGGGAAGGAATTCCAGAACCTGAAGCCTAGATGGCTGAAGGCATCACCATCAATAATGGGACGATGAGTCAGAGGAATGGAGAAAGGAGGTTATTGAGATAGGGGTGGGAAAGGACGTTAAGAACTTTAAACACAAAGTTGAAAAGTGTGAAATCGAAGACTTTGGTTGACCGGGAACAATGTGTGGCTGTGCAGTACTTGGAAGTTACCACACAGGCTGTGTACAAGTCCGCCCCTTTAAGATAGTGTGCATGCAGACTGTGCAAAAAAAAAAGGTAGAGTGCACTTAAATGAATAGGCTGTGCCCGGGGCAAAAAAAGAGGTGATGTTGACTGAGAGCCAATCTATGCCAGTGAGGACTCGAACAGAAATTAGTGTGGGATAGAATATGGGGTGCAGTGTTTTGGGCAAACATTTATGGAGCACGGAGGGTGGGAGGCTGGCCAGGAGAACACTGGAATCACCAAACCTGGAATTTACAAAAGCATGGCCGTAATGTTCACAGAATAGACATGGGCCAGTATGCACCGGGATATTTTCTCTCCAGCCGTTTGCAAGAAAATCGCAACATCTGTTTCTCATTCCAGTTGCTTTGCGAGCACCAAACAGTGGCTGCATCTTTGCTGCCTGACGGAAGTAGGATGAAGTCAGCTCGTCTTCTGAGCAGAGATTACTGTATTATTCCAATAGTGGTTTAAAGCAATTGGTATGTTTACTTGTGAAATAAAAACTGTTAAATAAAGTTTTTTTTATATAAAGTACCTTTACCAAAACACACAATGGAAAACCAATGCTAACTGGATTGCTAGTCCAGTGAAAACAGGGGCCCAGGCTAATGCCCTGGGCACACAGGCTCAAATCCCACCAAGGCAGCTGGTGGAATTTAAAATTTAATTAATAAACCTGGAATATAAAACTCGCCTCAGTAATGGTGACCATGAAACGACCATCGATTGTCGTGAAAACCCATCGGATTCGCTAATATTCTTTAGGAAAGGAAATCTGCTGTCCATACTTGGGTCTGGCCTATGTGACTCCAGATCCACAGCAATGTAGTTGACTCTTAATTGCCCTCTGAATTGGCCTAGCAAGCCATTTAGTTCAAGGGCAATTGGGGATGGGCAACAAATGCTGGCCTTGCCAGTGACACCCACATCCCATGAAAGAATACATTTATAAAAACTGCTGAAGTCTCCAACTTCACATTTTCAACATTGCTGTTAAAGCGTTGCAGGTACAAAATGGCAAGAGCAAGATACCTAAGTTCCACCACTCTCCAGGTTGGGAATTTAAATTGGAGGTACTAGATCCCTTTTCAGACCCATTGACAGCGGCATATTAAGCAATGATATTAGTTTTCTCAGAGAAGAGAAGAGGCAAGTCAACAAGTACTTCCACGCATTCTCACATCCACCAAGTTATATTTGTGTGACATCTTTCGACTAAAGGAACATCCCAAGGCATTTTGCAGGGTTGAGTAAATAGTAAGCAAGAAGTAGGGAGATATTAGAGTCAGAGGAAAATTCATATGCAGGTGTCTTGCTGGGTAATGGTATAAAATGGGAAAGGGGAGAAACTAAGGCAGCAAAAAGAAACTGAGGAAAAATTAAATTAAAAAAACATTTAAATTGCCTGTATCAAGCATTGGAAATGGATGGAGTAGGTTCTGGGCCTTGCTGAACCAGTATGGTGGGCAGGGTTTTCCCAGCCGTGGAGTGGAGAGTTTGGACTGCTTCCGATGTATTCCCATTGCTGGGGAAGTTTCCCAGTGACAGGCAGGGATCTGGATCGGATGTCCACTGAACAGAGGCAGCCAGGCAGCCATTTACCATAATTCAGGCCCCACTTTGAGGCGATTTCGATGGCCAGCCACCATTTTGCCAGCAGCACCCCCACCCGCATGAGGAGGCGGCCATCAGCTGCTTGGAGGTCTCCCCGGTGATCGAAAGAGCCTGCCTGCCTGGACCCTCTGAAATTTTATTTTAACCTTACCTCTCCGAGGGTGCCTCCATGTTGACAATTCCTCTCAATCTCTGACCTGCCTCAGCAGCGCACAAACCCTCCCCACCCCCCTCATCTCACCCCACCCCTCTCCCCTATCTCACCCCTCCCTCATCTCACCCCTCCCCCCCTCATCTCACCTCTCCCCCTCATCTCACCCCGCCCCCTCCTCTCACCCCTCCCATCATCTCACCTCTCCCCCTCATCTCACCCCGCCCCCTCCTCTCACCCCTCCCCCCTCATCTCACCTCTCCCCCTCATCTCACCCCGCCCCCTCCTCTCACCCCTCTCCCCTATCTCACCCCTCCCTCATCTCACCCCTCCCTCTCCTCTCTCCCTCATCTCACCCCTCCCCCCTTCATCTCACCTCTCCCCCTCATCTCACCCCGCCCCCTCCTCTCACCCCTCCCATCATCTCACCTCTCCCCCTCATCTCACCTCTCCCCCTCATCTCACCCCGCCCCCTCCTCTCACCTCTCCCCCTCATCTCACCCCTCCCCCTCATCTCACCCCTCCCCTCTCCCTCCTCTGTCCCTCATCTCACCCATCATCTCACCCCTCCCCCTCCCTCATCTCACCCATCATCTCACCCCTCCCCCTCCCTCATCTCACCCATCATCTCACCCCTCCCCCTCCCTCATCTCACCCCACCCCCTCATCTCACCTCTCCCCACCCCCTCATCTCACCTCTGCCCCTCATCTCGCCCCTCCCCACCTCTCTCATCTCACCCCTCCCCACCTCCCCCCTCCTCTCCCCTCACCCTCCTCATCTCACCCCTCCCCCCCCCCCGAGCTGCCGAGGTTTCAGCAGTGCCGCTCCGAGCCTGCTGTCTGCCTGTCCTTCATTGGACGAGGAGCTCGGAGGCAGCCAATGAGGAAGCCCCTCTCTCTCTCTCGGCGCCGGTCCCGCTGCCTGGCACGTGCGGGTGCGGGAACCCCGCGTCCGGAAACCTGCGGGAAAATGTATTTCTCTTCCAGCTCAGGGCGCTGTACCCAGTTCAGTTAACTCTGCGCGTGAAATGCTCCAACTCAGCCTCCCAGCTAGAAGTACAGGATTGCAGTGTCAGCCCTGACACCGCTTCCATGGATGGATTAATTGATAACAATTTGTCACCAGGTGTTATGAGAGATTTAAAATACGGTAGAACATTGAATGGAGAATTGGCACATTGAGTTGTTCAGGGTCACGTTATCAGATCAACTGGCCTTGAATCAGGACAGACCCTGTGATCAGTCAATGTAGCTGAAGACAATGAACTACAGTTCGCCCTGTAACACATTACATTACCTTCATCTGATGTGTCCATAAATACAGAATATTGGTTTATTACACCGGTCTACTCAATTAAATTTGGGAATTATATTCGTTCTATTAGTGACCTCCATCCAATACCAGCTAAAGAAAGATTTACAAATGGGATAAATGGTAAGAGACGTTTATGGGTGGATTGTATTCAGTTTTTCAACAGGATTGCCTGACTTCCATTCGGCTTGTCATATTCTGCTCTGTGCTTAACTAAGTGGGAGTCACTCAGAGCTGGTATTCTATCAGTTAATTGTCCATCTGCAATAATCACTGGTTTCTCCCAGTTTTCTCTTTGAAAAACAGATGCCTCGATAAAAGTCAAATTCCCCTTTTAATCCTAAACCATATAAGACTAAGAAAGTCTCATGTTCAATTCCTGGTCTTGGTTAGTGGATCTCTTCTGGAATGACAATAGTGAGAAAGCAGGTGCCACAATTGGCCTCAACATCTCCAAATAGGAACGGACGAAGGGGCAATGTCACATGGTTAGATGTTATATTTTCAAACTTGCACCAAAACAAATTTAAGGCATTTGTTTAAAAATGCCACATTTGTAACTGTGTTTTAGTGCAGAATCATTTAAGGGCTCTATTCCTGTGTTCTGCAAACATAAGTGAGATAGTATTACGAGAACAGTCTGCACTGTGTATTTTAATTTAATGGCTGCCTGGGAATGTTTGCACTGTATGCAAACTTCTCCAATGTGGTTTTCAAATTAAATTTTACACAGCAACTTCCAGCCCTGGAATGACTATAAAATTCTTTGGCTAACAAACCTGGGAAAAGTGTCCTACAGTCCACACTTACCAGATGACAGCACCCCATTAAATTTCCACAGGATACTCTACAAAGGAAGGTTGAGACAATACAACAGCCATCGTGCCACTGAAGTGCAAGATGTGCAATTAAAACCTACTCTTAGTTGATGGGCTGTACAGAGGGGTATAGGATTCCACTGCTTCTAAGTGTATTTTTTCCACACCAAATTGTAGTTCTCTTGGCTCTTATAACTTTCCCAATAAAAGTATTTGACTGAAAGCTGTTACCTGAGCTAAATAAACACTTTGTTTTATTAGAATTGTTGAAATGGCCAACAAATTCACACTCTAAAGACTTGTCTTTTAAAAATTCAACAATTGGCCATCTGCCTGTGTCAACAGGTGTAGCTATGGCCCAGCCTTTGATAAACTTCATTCTAGTGGATCAGCAATGCAAATGTCCTCCAGAACTTACCTCACCTGCGTGGGACTGAGGAGGAAATTAAAACACAAGTTTGGCAAAATAAATACAAGTGATTTTGAATACACTGTGATCTTGTGGAATTATGACAATAATTTACAGTGTGTTTTTTGTGGACTCATTCCCATGGACCTCCCTCGTCCACTCAACTTCCATAGCAGACATGCGGCCTTTCCCAGGATTCTAACAACAGGGCCCTTCAGCTGCCCCATATGAGCTTTCGAATTCCTTGCAAGGAGAGTCCAGTATTCTTGGTAAAGTTTGTTGGTACACCACCTATAGTTACTGTGCTCAAGACCAGAACTCTTTGGCACAATACAATTCATAATATTTTTCTCCGTTCTTCCGCAAAAGGCCAAGAGTCGTTCTGCGTTACAGCTTTACAGGTAACCTCAGTCCTTCTGGATTTTGCCCTTGACCATGAATGATACTTGTTTATTTTTCCATGGAAGGAAATATATGTGAAGTTAACCTGTCCACACACAATATACAAACTTTGCAGAAAGGGTGACCGTACAATAATCTAAGTGGCAAATCTGCCCGATTTTCTTCTTACTAGTCCAGGGGTGTTGAGGAATATTGTAATGCCCCAAGACATAGGTCTATTCCTCCTCCCAAGTCCTGCGTTCCTATCACTGACATTAGCAAATACTAGAGATCAATCTAGGACCCACCTTGATCTGTATGACTGCAGGAGTTTTAGTTATCCAATGAGCCACTGGGGAGTTTGCAGTTCCATAAGATACACACTATCAAAAGGCTATCCAGTCGTTTCCTTTACAAATCAATCTTTCCAAATACCTGCAATGCAAGTCACGAATGCATCACTGGTTTCTTATTTTATTCCCAGTTCTAAATAACTAATTAAAAGAAGTCAACCCTACAAAATCTGAGCAATCAGAGGGTGAAAATTGCTTCTGAAGACATGCTGAAGATGAAAGGATTATTACTTGGAATAAAGCCAGCTCAATCAAGCAGAAACAAATCGGCAGAATCTTCCTGTCTCACCAGCAGCGGGAATCATGGCGGGTGGCGGGGGTGGTGGGGGCACTTAATTTGGCGGGAGTCAATAAATCTGTTTTCCGACATCAGGATAGACTGTTGGAATTTTGTTCTCCCGACTTTCAAGTTGAGTTAAAGGTGGGTTGAGCTTCCTGGTGAACAATGTCGTAAACGCCATTTGCATGCCTTGGCGTCCCATGCATGCTCATTAAAAGGCCACCTCACCGGAATTAAGTTCGCCCTCCCAATTAAATTCCCAGCCAGCGGGAATTTAGAATGTTCAGTTTTATGAGTGTATATAAATGGCGTGCTCCTGGTGAGTTTCACCTCTTCCACACCTTTTGGGAGGGCTGTAGATGCTGCTTTCGCCTTCTTGGGGACCTCGGGTAACTTCACTCGTATCGAGTGCTGGTAACAAAATCTGCGCCAAGACCAACATGGGAGGCAGGCTAAGCAGGGGTTGGGGGGCGGGGGGGGAGACGTGTGTCTGGGGAATGTGTTGGGGGGGGGCGGGGGGAGAATGAGAATGTTTTAAAGGGCAGGGTCAGTGGTGTTGACGACGGGGTCCTGGGGGGTAACCTCAGGGTACTAATACAGTCAGAGGGGGGAAGCAGGGTGTGGTAGGCTGGGAGGTCCAGGTTGAGAGTCTGTTAGGTGAGGATGTCATGGGATGGGTTACAAAGGGATACTAGGCAGGTGGCTCGGATAACGGGAGGGGGCAGGGTAGTGTTGGCATGGGGGTGGTACCGGGTGTCGGCTCTGAGGGGAGGGAAGGCATGTGGAGGTGGATCATGATAGGGTCCAGGGAAATGGTGGGGGGTGCTTGGCAGGGGGCCGGGGGAGGTTCAAAGGTGACAGATGGGGGAGGAACGGCGATGTTGGGTGGGTCTATGGTGATGGGGGGAAAATGGTGGGTGACAGAGGGAGGGTAGAAGATGGTGGACTGAGTTAGTGAGGTGACGTGCCCCATTTTTCAAATCTGACTTGATCACAGTCAGTAAGTGAGATCCCTTGAAGCGGGAGGAGGGTCTTTTCAGGTGGGTGGAATTCAAGGTCAGCACAAGTGACCGACTAAAGGGACACCCTAATAATTATGAGGCAACTGGATGTTGACCATGCTCAGTTGTGTTTGCCTCTCTATGGTGAAGCCCACACAGCAGCAAGTTTGCTCCTGACTCGTGCGTCTCATTGCATCGAGAGCCCAGCAGAGTGTGCAGCTGCCATTCATTCTGTGTCATTTGCCGTCGGCTGCAGTCAGAGGCAGGGATGAAGGGAGGGAAGGAGATGGGTGCCCCCAAGGGACACAGCTGAGGGGCTGCAGCCAGTTTGTGACTCCAAACCTCCATTCTCCTGGGGCGAAAGGTCATGGCTGACAAGGCTTCATGTGGTTGGTTAGTCTTTCTATGCTGCCAAGGCAATGGTCTCTCTACAGAATCTTGAGGGTTTGGGAGGCAAGCGGAAGTGTCAGAGGGAGGTTTCTTCCACACGGCTCTCTTCACCCTGGTCACAGATAAATCCACAGTCATGTATGAAATGAAGGAAGACTCATCTCTGGTCCTCCAGGATTTCCTTCACCTGGAAGGGGTGGGGTGAGGATGTCACGTCTGGACAGAGGCCAGGTGAAGGGCTTAGAACTGGCCTCCTGGCTTTGAGATGGCGGGAAGCCTGTAAAGGATACACTCACTAAATTTAATCACTCCAATTCCTTCACAGATCCACTGAGGCATCGATGATGCATGCTGCAGGCAGCTCCGCCTTGGTAATGCTCTCATTTGGATGGGGAGGTGGGCCCATCGCAGGTTGGCACAGAGCTAGGAGGAGCAAGGGCCTGAGCAGCAAGCTGGAGCAGGGCCTCAAGAACAGCGAGCACTGACCTGACCATAAGTATACCGCAGGCAGCGCTCTTATCTAGAAATTAGCGAATAGCAATGCCGGAGGCGCCTTCGTACGTCCCAGGATATGGTTGCTCACATCTGTCAGCTTCACCTTGCAGCTGCGAGGACTCTGGAGGAGTAATGTGGAGCTCCTGGCCTACATTGAGTGATGGCTGACCAGGTGCCATTTAAACATGGCGCCAGGACCTTTGACACTGTGAGGTAACCATCAGGATGGGTGACTTCCTGCCCGCCCCTGCCCAAGATTCACAGTGCTCCACGCAGGTGCATAATTAATGAGCTGAACAGCCGAAGATCTCACATGTTCAGCCATCCCACCACCCAGCGGGAATCACACTGCCCTCCACCGGACTTAGACTCCAGAATGCAAGATTCCGCCCAATGAGTGAGTGGCTTGTAGCGAAAGGTTAAGCCAGGTCTAGACTTGATGTTTAGTGACATCATGACCACTTGCAAGAAGAAGGTGACTCTGAAAATGAGGAAAGACCCTAGTGTGGAAGTAGGGGCTTTCAGTCTGCAGAGAGGTTCACAATTCAGGCGAGTGCAAATCCCCGTGTCATTGTGGACACTGGCATCAGGACCCAAGATAGATTTACATATGGAAAAGTAGGTATAATGTGGGCTTTAGGCTAGACTGCAGGAATCACAGAATCTTTACAGGCCAGAAGGAGGCCATTCAGCCCATCACATCTGCACAAGCTCTCCGTAGGAGCAATTTACCTAGTGTCATTCCCGCACCTTCTCCCCATAGCCCTGCACATTCTTCCTCTTCAGATAGCAATCCAATTCCCTCTTGAATGCATCAATTGAACCTGCCTCCATCAACACTCCCAAGCAGTGCATTCCAGGTCCTAACCATTCACTGTGTAAAAAAGTTTTTCCTTATGTTGCCATTGCTTCTTTTGCCAATTACCTTAAATCTGTGCCCTCTTGTTTTCGATCCTTCCATTCAATGGGAAAAATATTTCCTATCTATGCCATCCAGGTCCCTCATGATTTTGAATACCTCTATCAAATCTCCTCTCAACCTCGTCTTCTCCAAGGGAAACAGTCCCAACTTCTCCAATCTATTTACCCAACTGAAGTTCCTCATCCCTGGGACCATTTTTGTGAATCTTTCCTGCACCCTCTCTAATGCCTTCACATCCTGCTCAAGGTGTGGTGCCCACAACTCAGCTCCAGCTGAGGCTGAACTAGTGTTTTGCACAAGTTTAACATAACTTCCTTGCTTTTGTATTCTATGCCCCTGTTGATGTCTGCATTCAGAATCCTAATTCAACTTGGTCTCCATCATTATGCATCCACCTCACTGGAATTTAGCCTCAGTAAAATGGAATTTATGGAAGTTTCCACTATTATAAGAAAACTAGCCTCATAACCATTCACCTGAAGCCAATCTTTTTTTCCTACTGTGCTTCCATAAGCCTTACCAGAAGCAATGTGTCTCTTCCTTCACAAAATTAATGTGAGCATCTATTGATAGGGGGAATTTTAAGAGGACAAAGTGTCAAGCTTGATAGCTTAAGACAGCATTTACAGTAGGTTAATCTTGCACAGGCAGAGCTTATACCAGTCAGATTCTAGGGGCAGATAAACAAATAACAGATTGCAATCATAAAAGGTTAAAGTAGAAGGCAACAGCTATCAAAAATCTTGACTTAAGCGAACAGCAACATTGAAGTGAACTCTACAATACATCTACAGGGGTTTGTGCAGAGAACAGTCTTTTTTTAAAATCGTTCAAGGGATTTGAGCATTCCTAGCAAGGGTAGCATTTATTGCCAATCCCTAATGGCCTTCAAGAAGAATCCACAATGCTGTTAGGGAGGGAGTTCCAGGATTTTGACCCAGCAACAGTGAAGGTAATGTCGTTCCAAATTGGGATTGTATGAGACTTGAAAGGGAACTTTCAAATCGTAGTGTTCCCATGCGCATACTGCCCTTGGTAGAGGTAGAGGTCATAGGTTTACAAGATGCTATTGAAGGAGCATCGCGAGTTAGGCAGTGCACCTCGTGGATGGTACAGACTGCTGCCATTGTGTTTTTAAAAATTCTTTCATGGGACGTATGTATTGTTAGCAAGGCCAGCATTTGTTGCCCATCCCTAATTGTCCTTGGGGAGGTAATGTCAAGCTGCCTTCTTGAACTGTTGCAGTCCATTGTCCAATGGTGGAAGGAGGGCATGTTTAAAGTAGGGGATGGGATGCTGATCAAGCAGGTTACTTTGTCTTAGATGGCATTGAGCTTCTTGTATGTTTTTGGGGCTACACTCATCCAGGCAAGTGACTTGTGCCTTTCCAATTGCGGACAGGCTTTGGGGTGCTACGAGCGAGTTACTCCTTTACTTTTGTAGCCACAGTGTTTATGTGGCTAAGTTAAGTTTCTGGTCAATAGTAATCAGAGGGTGTTGATGGTGTGGAATTCAGTGATGGTAGTCCGATTGAACATCAAGGGGAGATGGTTAGATTCCCTCTTGTTAGAATTTCCCGTCACATAGGTGGCAAGTAACATCTGTGCCACACATCAGCCCAAGCCTGAATGTTGTCCAGGTCTTGCTGCATGCAGGCACGGACTGCTTCAGTATCTCAGGAGTCATGAATGGAACTGAACACTGCGATCATTAATGAACATCCCCACTTCCATCCTTATAATGGAGGGAAGGTCACCGATGAAGCAGCTGAAGATGTTTGAGCCTCGGACAGTCCCCCATGGAACTCCTGCAATGCTATCCTGGGGCTGAGATGATTAGCCTCTGACAATGACAACTACCTTCCTTTGTGCTAGGTGTGATTCCAACAAGTGGAGAGTTTTGCCTTTGAATCCCATTGGCCTCAATTTTGCTAGTGGTCCTTGATGCAATACTCAGTCAAATGTTGCCTTAATGTCAGGAGCAGTCACTCTCACTTCACTTCTGAAATTAATGCTCTTTTGTCCACAGTTGAACTGATGCTGTAATGAGGTCTGGAGCCAAGTGGCCCTGACAGAATCCTAACTAAGCATTGGTGAGCAGGTTATTGCTGAGTAAGTGCAGCTTGATAGCACTGTCAATGGCAGCTCCCATCGCTTTTCTGATGAGCAAGAATAGACAGATGGGGCCATAATTGGCCAGTTTGGATATGTCCTGCTTTTTGTGAATGGGTCATACCTGGGCAATTTTCCACATTGTTGGCTACATTGCCAGTGTTGTAGCTGTACTGGAATTGCTTGGCTGGGTCCAAGGCTCAGACTGGAGCACAAGTCTTTAGTACATGAGCTGATATGTTCTCAAGGCCCATAGCCTTAGCTGTATCCAGTGGCTTCAGCCATTTCTTGACATCACATCTGGTGCATCGTGCACAATTAACAGAAACAAATTGTAAAATGTCAGAATAATATTTTGTGAGTCACAGCTCTCAGTGCAGCTGTACCAAATTACATTATGATGTTGCAAATATTTAAATATCTTCCCTCAAGGCTCATCAACTGCTTGGCAAGTAGAATAGCCAGGAAGATCTCATTTTCTCATGTTTCAGCTAAACAAAATAAGTGACAGCCATTCACTGACTCATTCCTCAAGGCAATACCTTGGCCAATCAGGGTCAAGCTGCCTGGTTTACATTTCAAACAATGCTTGGCAGTTAACTGTCAGTCACCATCACTGGTGCATTCTCCATGGGAATGCCACTTGCCAACCAATCAGCACTCTCTTTACATATAGTATAAATTGTTTTCCCCCTATATTGGTATTCTTGAGGTGTCTTGACGAGCGCAAGATGAAAAGCTTAGACAGGTCTCTTTCTCAGCAATACTCAAGCTCTGTACTAACAAACGACTAGAAGCAGAGTAAGAACATTTTAAATCTAGCTTAATAAATGATAATATAACACCGTTAATGATTAGGATGATCAGGTGAATACTATAGAGGACTGTCAGATGTTCAACTGAGCTATTCAGACCGGAAAGCCCCAGATTCAATTCCTGATCTACATTCAGTTAACTGATCTTTCATAGGGTTGTGAAAGAGAGTGATAGTCCATCTCTGTACCCCTGGCCAAGAGAGGGAAGACCCAATGAAATTTTGCCTCCCAATGATCCTTAGTAGAAGGTCCGTGTGCGTGGCCAATAGGTGAGGGCCCATTTGGACTGGGCTTCCTGTGCTCAAGAGTGAAAAATCTGTTAAATCTAATTCTCCAATCTCATCTGAAAATTGGCCGCTTGGGTGAGGAACTGGGGGGAGGAGGAGGAGTAGGGCTGCAAGTATCCAGGGAATGAATCAGCTCAAGTTCAAAAAGGGGAGAAAAATGGAAAAATAAGGACCAAAAAAAAAGCACCCTTGTATATATATATATATATATATATAAAAAATACACTGCACCAACTAGATGAAGCAATAATTACCACCAGCAATTCATTCACAAATTGGCAGAAAATTGACCTTAAACCAATTCAGTAACTACATAATCAACCAGTGAAAATGAATTGAAAGCACATTGTATAATCCAAAACGGGATGTTCAGAGTGAAAATGGCTTTGCACACTAGCAGCCAAGTTAACACTGAGGGTCAATTAGTCCAGGCTGAGGGAGGGGGGAGGGGAGAAACAGGGAAATGGAGAATGGGACTAAACGCACTTTGCTCAAGGTGAAAGGATATGAATCCAATTGACAGTTTATCTGAAAGGTCATCAAAACACCAAATAATTCTTGCGTCTTCCTGCAGGCTAAAGCCAGAGGAAAGAATAGTCTGACTGGATGTACACAGACTCTTTGCAGGCCGCCATTACGCAAAAACACAACCGGTTTTGTTAACTAATAACATATTTTGAAAAGAAAAAGGGTTGAAAATGAAAGCCAGGTGGAGCTCACAACTTTACTTCAGCTTGCCAACTATGAAATGTTGGGAAAATTTTTTTTTTTAAAAATTGACACTGCATTAAATCCCTGACCTAACAGCACATTTTAATCGAGGCATTTAATGACTCCTTAATAAAGGCCTGTGTTCAAAAGTTAAAATTCCTCTATCGGCTGTTCCCTCTGTTCATTTGAACTATTCTAAAGGGTAATGCAGGTCTAGGGTTGAGATGATTCAAGAGATTATGGCTGGGATTCCATTCAATCCATGACCTCATCATTGGATTAGTCCATTGATAGCAAGGAATGTTAAAGAAAGGATAGAACTTGCATTTATATAGCACCTTTCATGACCTCAGAATGCCTCACAGCACTTTACACCCAATGAGGTGCTTTTGAGGTGTTGTCACTTTGAAGGAAACACGACAACCAAATTGCACACAGCAAAGTCTCACAAATCTTTGTAAACTGTGTGGCCCAGTACTATAATATTCACTGCAAGTACTCAAGAGCCAATGGAAAATTAGAGCTCCTATAAATTAGGGAATTAAAGTGTGCTTGTGGGGTAAAGTGGAAGGAGCTTTCCTTGGGATCTAACCTGGGAATAGTTTATATGATGAAGGCGAAAGCGTTCCATTTTTCTGCACGGACATCATTCACGTTGAAAAACAAAATGCGCTGCCATAGCCTCCAGGGTTATGGGCCAAGCGCTGGAAAATGGGATTAGAGTAGTCAGATCTTTGTTGACCGGCGCACACACAATGGGCCGAATGACCTCTTTCTGTGCTGTAAACGTCTATGAGTCTAAAATCGACCAAGATCTCGAATTTATTTCCTTCTGAATGAGCATCCCTTTCCATCTCCAAAGCATAGAAGGTTATGAAGGGACAAACTGCAAAACTGCAGAGAATTTTTCTGTTAATTTAAAGCCAATCCAGTAAAATTTACTCAAAGTCAATTCATATTATTTCTGAGCATTCCAAAAAGAGTCAATTTTTTAAAAACAGAGAGTACCTTGGTGAATTAGAGAGCTCTCAAATCCATTTTCCTGTCGATCACCATCCCTCCACCCATTCAGTTCAGATTTTGTTTGGGCATGACTTTAAGGGCATCAACAAGTGAAAAATAATTCACGGCCACCCAAACTTTCTTTTCTGTTTTCCCGGTGTTCTCCCTCGTGCCTCATTTGTGGTCAAGTACTACACCGGTTTCAATATCCTAGGCCCGGAATCAATGTTTCCTGCTCACCCTCTCGGAATTGGGGAATGATCAGGATGCAGAATGGGGAAGAGCTAGTGGGAGAGGGCGACAAAAAGGGAAAAAAAATTATTAAAAAAATAAACTTAATCAGCTTCTCAGGTGGCTCAGCTGATAAATGTACCGCTAGCTGCGATACCAAGCCACACAGAACCAGGAAAATCTCAGTTATCTCGGTGCCGAGTTAGTTGAGCTCAATTGGCCGGCAGGAGAGGTATGAGAGTTCGCCTAACTTGAGGGAAAAGAAAAATCAGCCAGGGTTCTTGCTCTGAAGAAAAATTGGGTCCATTGATGAGGTGAGGATCAGGCCCACTCTGCTGTGCATCCCCATTTTGAAAGAGTGGATACATGGGCAAACCTTCAGAGTGCCCAGCACCTGTGGAACATTATGAGTTAATGTGAGTTAGTGAGGAGTGGGGGGAAAATGGGGCAAAAATAACCCTTTTATAACATCTTCTCTGTTGTCCTGGTATTGATAAAGAAAATTCTCAAATATAAATAGACACAAGTTACACTTCACTCTCTGATTGCCACTCGTCTTTGTCTCGTTGCCTCTTGTTGCAGTTCTTTATCTTTTCTGTTTCTTTCTTGTAGCTTGTGCCTTTCTATTCTGCTCCTCCATTTATTTTTTCTTTGGTTGCTTTTTATCATTTCGTTTTTCAAACCTTTCTCTAGTTACCCACTCATTCTCCCCTCACTTCCACCTTTCAACTTTTTACTTTCACCTCTGAAGCCCTGCATCGTTGCTATTAAATGATGCTCAGGGAGAGAATACTCAGTCTCTCACGCTTTCCCAGGGAATTGCTGTTCAGGACTCATTTTCTTAGTTTACTAGGATACTGAACATCGAGTAAGTTAGGCGATATTGGAGACCATTCTCATGACTCAGGGACATTGCTGGCAAAGAATGACTGCCACAATTGCCTGTGCACCACATTAAAAAAAATAGAAAATTGTTTGTGAAAGATGCTGTATAAATGTATGTTATTATATTTTTTGCCGTAACTGTGCGCTCTCCAGGAATTGCATAAATATGGGGATTCCTGCTCGGGTTGAGTCGACAAGACAGCCACTGACTATATTGTGTCCACTGCTGGGCAAGAAGAATCTAATTCAGCTCCCTTGATGGCAATAATCACTGCAGATAATTCTTATGAATTAGAATCACCTTACAAGCCCCTAATAAAATGCAAGATGTCTTTTTTAACAGGAGTTTTTTTTCTAACTGTATTGATTTGTTTTGGATAGGCCAGTGTAAAGTCCCAACACGTGTTAATAATGAGGTTAATAAAGCAAAAAGCAACTGAGCAAGGCTCCAGCTCAGATTTTACAGTAAACAGTGGGCTATACATATTTTTTACAGATGAGGAAATAGAAAATGAAAAGGAAGCAATTTTATTGACGTTTGTGGGATGTCTCTCCACTGTCGTCTTAATCTCAGCTTCACTGAGCAACAGTAAGGCAGCTCCTGAAAGGAGCAAGGAACATCAGATGGCTTGTTGGGCCCGGATGGGCTTCAGCGCAATCTAAAGATTACTCTGCTGCAATATTAAATCTCAGGTAAGAAACAAACGATGTCAAAAACAAAGGGACCACAATGATAAGATGTGTTTCTTCACTATCGGTCTGTTTCCCCTGGACTGCCTGGTGAGCATCGTTCCCTCTCTCCCTGCATTTTCTTCAGCTGCCAGATGAACACGTCCATAAACGCACTATCCAGCAAAGCTCTCAAGTTCACAGATGTGCTGCAGCGAAGCCACCTGATGCTCAAGCTCTGAAGCCCAGAGCTCAAACTGCTGCAGCTGACAATACTTCCTGCACATATGGTTGTCGAGGACACGGGAAATATCCTGGAGTTCCCATATGGCACAGGGATGAGCACTCGAGCGGTCAGAGCTGCCCTGCAGCTCCATCTCCTCTGTCTATTAGATAATAAAACCTTACGACACAAAAAGACTCACCGGCTACTCACTTCCTTTGAATTGACATCACTTAAATATAGGGAAGCTAGCTGAAATGTTTTACTTAACGCCTATCATTTAAAAAACAAAGTTTTTAATTTACCAGCTCTTCAGACTAACTCCCTATGTTAAGAGATACACAGCTACAATACTCATCAGTCACTCAGCTCAGGCCTTCCTGTGCTGCCACAGGCTGATTTTTTTCTCTTCGCTTTTGCGAACTCAGCCATACCCAGGTCTGCTGCTGCTTTTGACTCCCTCTCCAGGTAAGTGATAGGCCCTGAAACTGGGCCTCAATCTATCCTCTTCCGCTGTCCCCAATTCCTTTCAGGTTCGCTGCTGCTGTTGAGTCTCACTCCAAGTAAGTGATAGGCTCTGAGCCTGGGCCTCAATTTATCCTCTCTTTGCTGTTCTGGATTCCTTTCTCGCTCCAGGTAAGAGAATAATCAATGCAGATTATGCAATTCTCCCCCTACATCCATCCATATAAAAAGTAGTCACCTTGGTTGTGGCTATTGACTGTTAGTGTTATCAGTGAAAGCACCTGATTCACTAAGTGGCTTTACTCTGTCACAGTAAATATGGTAAATAAGCTACAATTTTCAGACTAAAACCATTATGCCTTATTTTGTTTTTCCTTTCTCTCAGGGCACCAGGGGAAATTTCGCACTTCAAGTGCCCCCTGGGCTGATACCAGGTAACTCAATACAGATTAGGGATCAAGCCTGTGGCCTTCTTGGCCTTTTATGTCTCGATTCTACACTGGGAAGAACAGAACCACCTGGGAATCTGCAGATCAAATTTAAAGACCCCTGGGGTTTCAAGCATAATGGCAGTGACTGTGTGTTGTAGGAATAGGCTCTATAGAAATCCACTAGAGTAGATTAATGCTTCACTCTGCAAGCACAAAAATACACAGGGCTGCTTCTTCATACAGATTCTAATAGA
This sequence comes from Cetorhinus maximus, assembly GCF_964194155.1. Classification (NCBI taxonomy): domain Eukaryota; kingdom Metazoa; phylum Chordata; class Chondrichthyes; order Lamniformes; family Cetorhinidae; genus Cetorhinus; species Cetorhinus maximus. The sequence continues at coordinate 33,032,458 of NC_135903.1, read as the reverse complement.
AAACGGCTGTGCTTTGATCGCTCTCATGCATGCCTATGAAATACTGACTACCAGCTTCAACGAGACAGTTTGCTTAATTCAAGCGCTACTCTGAGCAACGTGTAGAAACCCCTAACAGAAGTAGTATCGTGAGTCCGAGAATGCCCTCCACATAGTTAACCCGTTGAAGACTCGAGTAACAAATGATCATCAAAAATCAAAAAAATTAAACAAGGTTACATTTTCTTTGCATTTCTAGGGGGCAATTAAATGATAGCGTTTCTCCAATTTTCTCCATTATTTTACAGAAATTATCCAACGTTACAACAAAGGGAGAGACTATTTGGCCCATCAAATCTGCACGAGCTTTTTTCTCCATGTCTAACCCCATTCTCCTGCCCAAAACAACACCCATTCATATTTCTTTTTTTAAAGAAACTATTCATTTGGAAAGGATATTTGGACTTTGCTTCAACGATGATTTTTGTTGTGGTGAATCCCACATTCCAACTACCCTCTGTGTGAAGAAATTATTCCTAACCTTCCTTTTAATTACTTCTGGATTATCAGCGGGTGCTCGGCTGGTAATAAACTTACATCAGAATCCGAGGTTCCAGGTTCATTTCAGGGCCGGAATCGTCCCAGATTTGCACTAAGTGCGGTAGCAGCAGGGTAAAACATCGTATCATCCCAAACCTGCCACATTAATTATGCATTCCTGGGAAACACACTGTTTCAATGGCAGGCGGGTTCCAATTCACTCGCCACACAGTCACTTCGCCGCCTCATCGCGCCAGGCACCACATTTAAAGTACAGTCGCGAGTGCACCTCTCAGTGCTTCCAGCCCAGGGCTGCTGCAAATAAGATATGGCCCCAAAAGGCAAGAAGACTGCAGCCCCCAGGTTTAGTAATGCATCCCTCGAGCACTTATTGGATGCCATGGGGGCCCGCTGTGATATCCTTTATCCCTGCTCTAGCTGCAGGAGGGGCAGCAACATTATCACTCTGGCTTGGTAGGCGATGGCAGTGGTGGTCAGTGCCAATGCTGCACAGGAGAGGTTGGCCATCCAATGCAGATAGAGGATGAATGATGATCTCCGTGCCGTCGGGGTAAGGCAACTGTCTCATCACTCTAAACTCTAACACTCAAGCCCATCACACATTCACTGGCCTCTCACTGCCAGCTCAAGGGACATCACCACCCATTCTCACACACACACCCTCACATCTCCATCTGGTCTTATCTGCTCTGGAGACTGCCTCCTTAACCCTCACCACCTTGAGGTCACTTGCACAGGTCAATTTGGGATACCCTCCTTCCCCAGTACAGCCCTCACCCTGCAGCCTCTTCCCTTGCCTGAGGCCACTTCTCCCCCTTCCCCAAGCAAGCCCTGGCCCTGCAGCCATACAAAGCCCCGCCTTACGGTCCATCTGGTAGGTAGAAACCTGTCCGTGAGCCCCACTAAAAATGCTGTGGTGCTGTCTGCGAAGCCTGGCGCTGATGACTGCGAGCTGCCTGAAGCAAGATAGACGAACAAACTTCAAAGTCCTGAGCAAAGTGCAGCTCGTCAGGTGCATGTCACTTAAGTGCAGTTGTGAAACATGCCGGCGTGCAATCGCGCCAATGTGGGCAGACGATCCAGCGTGGGGCAATGAGACCAGCAGGCTGGCATTATAATGATATGCAGATGTATTACAATGAGATTCCCGACATCTGATGGTGTGAAATGTGGCCCACCATTGATGGGCTGAGCTGACAATCGCAAACTGGTTTCACGATGTCGTGAAACCGAGTTTTGGCCTTCTTGCCATCTTGCCCGCTCATGCTCCGAGCATGCCCAATGCCAGCAGGCACTGAAAATTTCGCACCAGATCTTGAGCACAAAATTCAAGACTGACCCTCCAGTGCATTACTGAGGCAGTGTTGCACTGTCAGAGGTGCCATCTCTTGGATGAGATGTTAAACTGAGGCCGCATCTGCCTGTCTGGATGGATGTAAAAGGTCAGGTGCTGCTAATTTGAAGATCTGGGGAGTTATCCCTGGTGTCTTGGCCAATATTTATCCCTAAGTCAACATCACAAAAAGGGAACAGGTTACCTGGTCCATTATCACATTGCTGTTTGTGGGAGTTTGCTGAGCACAAATTCGCTGCTACTTTTTCTACATTGCAAGAGTATTATGACACAGCCGATGGTAAAGGCTGCGTTGTTCAAATCCCAGAAGAAAACTTGAAACTGTCATAATCCATTTTTGCAATTTGTATGTTTCGAGATGCAGGCTTTGAATTTACTAGTATTAAGACCACCGTGTCTCAAGAGGATCTTTTAATAAAATAAAATTAAACCTTTATTAATACAAGAAAGATTGTAAACACATACATATATCTACAAAATTACCACTATAATAGCTACAAAAATCCCCTAATTAATCCAACTCTCAGTTAGACCCCTGGTAAGGCAACAGTAAAACACAGATTTAAACAGACCCCTAGCAAAGCACACTCTGGACAGTCACATTCAAAATGAGTTTCTTTCAGCTCTGCTGTCCTTGCTGACAGACTTGAGGCTTACAGGCTGGAGGCTTTAGATCTTAAAAAGCTCTCCTCCTCATCCAGCAGCCTTCTCTTCCTTTATACACATTTTCCTCTTTGAATGCAAATTCTCATTGTCACTAGGTTTTTTTTCTTAACTTTAAATCGTCTAACAATAAAACCCTTTCATAACACCCACTTCAGTAGAAAGCTTTGAAAAAAATAAACACATTGTTTCTGAGCTTCACCTGGTAAGGTGTAATGCTCTATTGAATGGTCTATTAAAAATAAAAATTGCCCCCTTTACACCTCACCTTCTATTTCCCCATATTTATCTAATTACTATTTCAAACCTACTTCTCTTCTATAAATCAAAACCTCTAGACCAGCTGGCTTTAATCCAATTAAGACACACACACACAGACAGACACCACTATTTTAAAATAATTCCCAGTGATATTATAGACATTATATCTTCTTGACAATAGTGACTACACTTTAAAAAGTACTTCATAGTCTGTAAGCACTTTGAGATGTCTGATAGTTGTGAAAAATGCCATATAATTGCAACCCTTCCTTTTATCGTAAATTTGCACTCTCGTTACCACTGGAAACAATTATTTACCTATTTTAGCTCTTCAGAATTCACATTGAAAATTTACATCCTCTATCGTTGATTCAGATATCATGGGAAAGCTGTACACATCTAAAGATGTAAAGGACATTCACCAAACAAAGGTGAAGAGGTAGCACATAGGTTTGCCAACTCTCCACGATTGGCCTGGAGTCTCCAAGAATTGAAGATCAATCTCCAGGATGCTGCTCTGTGCAACTCTGGAGAAAAATCATTGGGACATTAAAAAAGATTGTTTTTTTTTGTCAGTTTACTTGAACATTTCTCTTTACCAGGTACAAAAATATTGAAAATGGGGAAAAAAGCCTGTTTGGCTGACAGTCAAGCATCATCCAATTGGGTAATGAGTCTTTTTGCTTTCCAATTGACATAGGAAGGCAGGTGGACGTGTTGGCCGACTAATGGCTGGAGTGTGGGGGCAAGTCATGTGATGAAAGCCCCAGGAAAAATTTAATCACAGTTGGCAGCCCTAGCAGTGCATCACTCTCTCTTCCATCTGAAATCAGTAGTCCATCAATCCTCCAAAATAGAAAAGCTCATGATTAAAGGTTGGTTATTCCAAAATCAGGAAGGGTTTGTATAAAGTAAAGAGTGGCAGGAGGATCGGTAACCAGAGGGCACAGATTTAAGGTAATTGACAAAAAAACCAGAGAGAAGTTGAGGATATTTTTTTTTAATGCAGCAAGTTGTTATGATCTGGAAAGCACTGCCTAAAAGGAGGTGGAAGCAGATTCAATTGTAACTTGTAAAAGGGAATTCTATATACAGTATCTTGAAAAAGAGATATTTGCAGGGCTATGGAAAAAGAGCAGGCGAGAAGGGATAATTGGATAGCTCTTTTGAAGAAGTGGTGGAGGATGATGGACCAAATGGCCTCCTTCTGTGCTGTATGATTAGAACGGCTTCAAGAAATGCAACTGCAATGTTGCTTAAATGCCCTGGTGCTGCAGAAACCATCCAGATTCTACACCACCAGAACACAGAATCAATCATCAGCACATCTTCCCGCATGGTTGGGCTTTACAGGAGGCCAAGTCACTCAGCAGCCAGTTTGAGTAGCAGTCTCTGTCTCCTTCAATAATGGCTATAACCATCACCAGAGGCAGCTCTGACATTTTAGCACCTGCAAATCCTGCCCCTTTAGGTGGGTCCCAGAGGCAGTGGTGGAACAAAGTCACCTTCATTGATTTTAAAGCCAGTACAACTATGGGTAACCAGGGTGCAAATCCATCCATAAAAATGCTCCATGTAAAGATCATTATCATTGGTTACAGCAGCAAAAAGAAATGATAATAGAATGGACATGAACAGCAGGTGAGATAGCATCACTAACAGCCCCGTTCAAACAGAAGACAAATGAGCATTTGAAATAAATAATTCAAAATTTGAATCAGCTACAATTCCACTAATGGAGAACATCACCAGCCTGTGTAGAGCATGCCTGATCTCAATCAGATGAAAATCGAGCAGCTTTTACAACAAGTGGTCAAACAGACCTGGTAATAAGGTTGGATTGCTCCTATTACCCTTGCCATCAATCTTCCTTTATTCTTTGTGTAGGAACGCCATTATACAAAAGTAGCTCTACTGTGCACTTGCTCCATGACATTGTGTCACTCAAGGTGTCATGGATACACTGGAAGTCCTATCCATGCGGTTCATGACTCCAAATTCACCAATGACTTTTATTCCCTTCCCCCTTGCTGAGCTAACCCAGCTTCCTCTGCAATGAGAAACAGTTGCATTCTCTCATTCTCTGCAGTGAAAACAGAATCCTTCTCTACAACAAGGCAGCCTGGGCCCTTTCCCTCCCAGTATAGCAGTAGAGCAGCTTGACTTGGTGCAAGAAACTGGGGAGACAGTCAATGCATTCATCACTATATGATCAAGTTTTATATGTGCAAGTTAATAAGAGGCCTTTGTTTACATCCCCACAAAGGAGGATCAAAAACATCAAAACTATTATTGCAAATCTGGTATTAATGAATAAAAGATACTCAAATCTGCTTTTGTAAACACAGGATGAGATTTGAAGCCTCAACAATCCATTCAATGTTGCAATTAATAGATTTGTATAAGAATATTAGCACCTGTTTTTATGAATAAAAGCCTAGAACTACATCATCAAATTTATTCATTCACATGCTACTATTCTTACCTTTCAAATATTACCTCTGTCTTGAAGCATTGGCCTCCCCAGGTTAACATTCAATGTGACATTCTGGGAGTGCCGCTGTGTACAACAATGTAATCCAAAACTTAATCCAAAGATGAATAGGCCCTTTCTCTGCAGTAGGAATCTAAACATATTAATCTCTCATGAAAGTTATCCACGCTGCAGGATTTACCTTTCTGTGCACACATTGTATTAAAGCCAACGGAACTGTCAAACAAACACCTATACATAGACTGGCTGATGGTGGGAAGGCCCCCACAACACCAGCTCCTTCATGCAAACAAAGAGTCTCACCATCTCAGCTTCTGCCTTCGAGGCAGGTGCAGTGGAGGAGACCGTCACCCACCTCCTTCTGGAATGTGGCTCCGCAAAGCAGAGATACACTGGTTATTGTTAAGGTTCACCCGAGCAGCTTCATAATATTGTGCTTCAATGGGTTGTTTCCAGGGATGAACACTAAGCTAAACAGTTGCTGGAGGCAATCATATCCTTCAGTAGAGCAAGGCTGTCAAAGATCTTCCTGCTAGGTACAGAGTAGGTCTGATCGGGGTGGATCACGAACTCCAGAGCCAACTTAACCCGTTAGGTGACGACCCATGGGTAGAATTTTGTAGACCATGTTAAGTAGCGAAATGGGCCGCCAATTTCTACTTTCCTCCCTCTCTCCCTTCTGTATATAGCTGAGGGTGACGATGCCTTTCTTCATGGATTTTGACATGATGTCAGCCATAAACATACTCTTGTATACTTCCAGCGGGTCTGGGCTGATTCAGTCCCACAGAGCCAAATACAACTCAGCCAATGAAACATCACTTAAGGGAGTTTTACTCATCTTGAAGGACGGACAAGCCTTTGTCAGCTCATTCAGAGTTAGTTGATTGTCCAGACTTTTCCACTGTGCTGTTGTCTAAGAATTCCATAATAGAGGACGGGAAGGAATGGGAGGCTGTGGGTTTCATGTTGTACAGCCTGGCATAAAAGGATTTGCTGATCCTTAGTAAATCAGACAGCAATGACGTTACCAAGTCATCCTCTTCCTTCAGGCTGCTGATCACAGAGCGTACCTCTGTATACCTCTGGAAGAAAAAATGCAAGCATGTCTCATCCTGCTCCACGGAGTGGACTCTGGACCAGAAGATGATCTTGGAGGCCTTCTGAGGCAAAGAGTTAGTCCTGCAGGCTCTTCACCTCTTGGAGATTCTCTTTGACATCAACCCCTATCGACTGCAGCAGGAACAGATTCTGCATGCGGTTCTGGAGTTAGAACATTTTCCTTGTGTTTCACTCACCTTCCAAACACTGTTGAGCTGAAGAATCTCTTGATGTTCACCTTGATCGCTTCCCACCAATGGGGGACTCAAAAGAGGGGTTGCATGGTTCCGACCTTTATAATCCCTTCTGAGTTCCTCAATGCTTTCTGGAGGATGAAATTTCAAGTTCAGCTTCTATGTTGCTCTGCCAACTCTCTGATCTTCCTGTAGGTGACAGTCAGCCAGTAGGAGACAGCAGTCAGCAAAGTTCTCTGTTGCTCCTGCCAGATCACCCAGCTGCATCAATGACCAGAATGACCAGCCCGGGCGTCACCAGCAGCAGCATCATTTGTGCCAAGTCAATCGTATGAGTTGGTGGATGGCACTGAAGAGTTCGCCAACTCAAGGAATAACCGCTCCACTAAGCCAAAAACAGAATCCAATCTCCTTCCAACATACTACATTTCTTCAATGTTCCACCTTGTGTGACAGAGGAAATCATGCAAGAGGGTTGCGAGGATTGTGAACTGAAACCTTTTCGAATTTTCAAGTCATTTACTGGAAAATCCGACAGGGGTTTATCCAGCCTGTTGGAGTGCGAGATGAAAAGCGATGCTGCAGAAGCACTGACTGCCCTGAATCATTACCAGATGGAAAACACAAATGACCCATATCCTTACACCTTGAAATTCTGCTTTTCCACCATGTCCCATGCATGAAGATCCAACTAAAGTTTGAAGAGGGTTTTCAATTTTCAGCTTTAGTTAATTTACATGGATCATTTCCAAATTGCAAAATAACCTTAGGGCAGGACTTTTAGGTCAGCAGGTGGGCAAGATGCCAGGGTGCAGCTGAGGAACAGACTGCCTCCCGCAATCGGCCCCTGACCGTGATTTCACGCTGGCTGGCGTGAAACATGAGCTGAAATGCTCAGCGCTGGGGGTGGGAATGAGAAGAGGGTGGGAGCTGATGTAGGCGCGGAATGAAAGCCGCCTGAAGGCAGAGAGCTGCCTCAGCTAGCTGAAGAATTTAAAACCAAGAAATAAAGATTTTTAAAAATCTGGGAAAAAAAATGTCCACCCATATCAGAATCGATCACCTGGATATATACCTGGTGAAAATTCTGCCCATTGATTTTTATTTTTTAAAATATATTTAATAACAGAAACCTCATCCCGCCCGTGGATGAGGTTTCATCAAAAATGCAAAGTCCGCCTGGCAGATTCGCCCGCCCGCCAACCGTATGTTTGGACGGACCACGAAAAATCGGGGATAATTGAAACTTTAATGGGCTTAATTGCCCTCTTAATTGTCAGCGGGCACACTTCCAACTTCCCCGCCCGCCTTTCGACCGAAATATCGCGCGAGCGTGGGACGATGCCGAGATGCTCGCCCAACGCCATCAGGCGCTATTTTACGCTCGAGCGGGTCGGGTGCACGCCCAGCTAAAATTCTACCCATAGTGTGTGCCTTGCACCTACTAATTGGAAGATATTTTCTTTGGTCTGTTTAAATTGTAACTTTTTTCAGGATTGTATCAATGTAAAAGTAGACATTCGACTGAGTGGCAGCTGCTGGAGGACAGTCACTGTTTCGAGCTGGGGTGTGCATGTTGATTAACTGGAGTGGAGCGTTTCTGTACATTATGTCAGCTTTGAGGAGGTGACGGCCCAAGACCTCCTCAATTTTGGTGATGGTGAAGTTCCCTCCCCCGCCACCGCAGGATCCCCACGCCAGAGAAACAGGAATCATTTCCTCCTGACCAGAACAATGGCCCACAGGACCACCATCGCGACCATTGTTTATAGGTACTGAGCTACAGTATTCCACACTCTTGCAGAAACAGTAGCTCAGCCTTAACTTTGGCAAGATACCACAGTGTGCACTAAACTTAATGCTATGCACATTAATGGACAATCTCTCGACCCATTAAAACTGTGTCACTTACAAGTCCAGTTGTCGGCACTAGTCCCAGCCCTCAGTCTGTTCCTGTAATCCCATAACATTCACAAACACTTGCACTGTTGTTGGACTAAGAAAACAGTCCTGGTCTACCCTCATTGGGTTGTTCCAATTGTGTGACACCGGAGGAGCTGTAGGCCGGGGGCAGGTGGAGGGGGGTTTGGGTGCAGGATTCATGCAAGCAGCCGAGTTTGGTCTGTCCAATGTTGGTGTTGCCTTTTGCCTCTGTTACTTTTCAAGGATATTTCTGCCCCTAGATTCCTGGAGCAGGAGTGCACTGGGTGTCTCACTACAGTCAGCATTCTGGGGATGGTCCCTTCGCTGTTTCTAGTGATTCAAAGCTGGGCAGTCTTCTCCTCCTGCTCCTAAGTGTTTTGTCACTTTTTTTTGCTGATGTCATCTTTCTTGCCCTTCCTCATCCGATGAGGATCAACCACCCTTCCAATTCTGGCCTCTTTAACTTTCTCCGTCTTAGGCAGTCTCTCGGGATCGAGACCAGCTTGCTTCCACTCCAGTTCAATGCGTTCTGAGATGGCTGATAGCGCATTGGACTTATCTGCAGATTGCCACATTGGGGCAGGTGGGTTGTTTGGAGGTTTGTGTGCTCCCTCTGACGCCTCGACGTCACCTCTGCACAGAGAAGGCGGGAGAATGGGGTTGAGAAACTTATCAGCCATGATTGAATGGCGGAGCAGACTCGATGGGCCGAATGGCCTAATGTCTGCTCCTATGTCTTATGGTCTTATTTCCCGATGTGTTTGGTGCCTTCCTAGATGAGCCTTCTTCATTTTGGTCAGTCACAAGCCAGGGGCTCCCATCAGTTGGCATGGATGTTTGACCTCTTCAGTGATGCTTTGAGGACATCCCTAAAGCATTTCCTCTGACCTCCTACGAGTCTCCTGCTGCGACTAAGTTCCAGGTAGAGTAGTTGCTTCAGGAGTCTGGTGTCAGGCATATAAAGTACACATCCCGCCCAAACGGAGTTGGTTATGAGTGATTAGCGCCTCAATGTTGGACATGTTGGCTTGGGAGAGACCTTTCTTGCCACTGAATTGGGAGGATCTTTTGAAGGTCACTTCTCTAGTGCTCTTTAATCACTCTACCATTGGCAACCCTGCCTTCAGCTCCCTAGACCCTAAGCTTTGGAATTCTCTCATAAATGTCTTCCTCTCTCTCTATCTCTCTGTCTTCCTACATCTTTGATCAAGCTTTTGGTCATCTGCCCTCATACATCCTTGTGGGTCAGTTTCAAGTTTTGTTCAATAACCTCCTGTGAAGAGCCTTGGGACATTTTACTCCATTAAAAAGGTGCTATATAAATACAAGTTGTTGTTGCTGTTGAAAATGATTTGATTTAACTGTTTCACAAATCAGACAACAATGCGGTACACCATAACTTGTTCCAAGATTTGTGGCAGAATGAGGATCAAATAAAACTCAGTTATCTCTTTTAACAGATCAGCACAAAGTCAATCAGTGGCTCAGTTGGCTGTTTTATTGAGCCTTTTGATGATTGGTCAGCTTTTATTCCAGTCACGACTTCATCTGTTAACAGGTCAAGTCAACCGTCAATCTGCATTAGTTCTGGGCTGTGATAGATAGGGAGCACCCTAGAGATCTGTCATCTGATGACTTTTAATGAATTTCCAGCATATGCCAGGCGGCTGCTGGGAAACAATGCTTCAGTGTTCCAGGATTGATCAATCGGATGTGCCCTGGGTAGAGGGGAGAGAATCCACCTTCACGCAGAAAACCTTTAGTCAGAAACTGCCAGATTTCCAACACCTGTCTCGTGTGTGTGTTATCTGAGAAATCCTCAAAAATCACAGAGTGGGGCAATCTGAACCCTCGAAAAATGCGTGGGTTTCAGTCGGGCAGCCTATTAAAAGTCTGAAACTCAAACCTAGCCCACCTCAAATCCACCTCACCTGAGGTTTTAAAGGAGGTGGGATGAGGGTCTCAAATAACTTGCTCCCAGGAGGCAGATAGCTCATTGAAATGTTTTAATGAGGTTGTGTGCCTCAGACTGTACATTTTTACACGTCATCTGGATTTTCAGGACCTCGGGAGGCAAGGGCTATTGGATCCACCAGGTAAGTGCCTTTCCAGCACTGCTTGTGGGCCAAGAAAAGCAGGACTGCTGGCTCCTGACCCACCACCCTCACAGTTGGCCAGCAACCCCTCACCACACCCACATCATGATCTCTCACTGGCCCTATTATTCTGATCTTATCCCCACACCACTCATTCAAATCCTCCCTCCATCCTTTACACTCCTCACTGCACCCTCTCGCCACTGCCTCTGATCTCCCTTTCTCCCCTCCCTCAACCTTTCCGATCTCTCCCTCCTTCCACTTCACTCCGCAGTTATTAAATTCCTCAGGTCCTGAAGGAAGGAAGCCCATTCTTCCAGCTTTCCTAAACACAAAACAATTTTCCTTGATGAGGCCTAGCAGGCACCTTGAAGAAGGTTGGTGCATTTTCATGTGCAAAACCATTCCCAGGGCCCAAGTGCACACCAGATACAGGCCTGCCCTCCAGTTGGTTTTGAACGTGTACATTGGGGAGGAAACAAGGGCAAAGCTGTAGCCCTGAACAGCAGCACCAAAAAGGCCATAAAGCCTTTGGACATTCCAGGATGAAGGTAGATCAGTAACCAAACATGTTAAGATTTGTTCTTGGGACTGGGCCCTTGTGGATCTGTCATACAAATACAGGCCTAGTCACAGGCCTGTGTATAAAACGTCCATTTAGAATTCCTTCTACACCTAACACTTATTTCCCAGGTAATAATTAAGAAAATCTTGCATTTTTATACCATCTTTCAGGACCGCAGGACATCCCAAAGCACTTTGCAGTGAATGAAGTACTTTTGAAATGAAAGCAGTCAATTGTATGCAGATCTCAAAAACAACAACAATTTGATAATGACCAAATAGTCTTGATTTTTGACTGAGGGATAAATATTGGTCAGGATGCTGGGGATAACCTTCCTGCTCTTCTTTAAAATAGGTTCGTCTGACCTTTTACATCCATCGGAGAGGGCAGACAGGGCTTCGATTTAACATCTCATTCAAAAGATGCCATCCCCGACAGTGCAGCACTTCCTCAGCACTACCACCGAGGTGAACAAGCCCAACTTCCTTAATGTTGGCTCTACAGCTTCAATTCCAGATTGGCACAATCAATTTTTGTCACTTGCCCTCATATTCTGTCAAGGACAATAATATAATTCGCAGGATTGACTAAAAACTACTCACGTCTATTAATACAATTCAATACCTTACTTGGATCTTTGCTTTACTGCAACCAACCAAGCACTCTTACTACATTTATCTACTACAACCTCTTAACCTCTTTACTGTACAACAGTTCTATTTAGGAAACATGAATAAATATCAATTTTGGCTTATCAAACTCACCTTATCGTTTAGTTCCAAACGTTGCCATCTTCCATATCTCTAGCTCCTAGGTTCCTGGAAGAAGCTGTCCAGAACACGGCCATGATGCTTATTTTCGGAGAAACCATAAGGCCCAGCAGGCATTTACATCTACTGTAGAATTCAATTCTGATGCAGAGTTTTCAATTTCACTTAAAATATTACTAGTTGGCGCTCCAGGCAGGACTGATGATTGGGAAAAGCATCACCATTCATGCTAGGAACCAAAGTAGCACATTCAGCCTCTCAGGCTTGTCCTGCCATTCAATTAGGTCATGGAAGATCTATATTTTAATTCTATCCACTGTGGTTCCGGATTCATTAATACCTTTACCTAACAAAAATCTATCAATCTCATTTTGGAACTTTCGATTAACCCCCTAACAGCAATAGATTTTTTTTAAGAGGGAGAGGAGGAGGGGAGTTCCAGATTTTCACCACACTTTATGTGATGAAACGCTTCCCAACCTTACCATGATTGGCTTGGCCCCAATGTTAAAGTTATGCCCCTTCATTCGTGACTACCCCATCAGAGGAAATAGTTTCTCTCTATCTTCGCTATTGAGTTATTTATACACCATAAACACCTCATTGAGGTCACCCCTTAATCTTCTTTATTCAAGGGAATACAAGCCTAATCTATACAACCGGCACTCAGAATTTAAGCCTTTTAGCTCCAAACTGCTCTTTCTGCAACAAAACGGATAAAAACCACTTTACTATATGACAGTGCACCTTTAAAAATAGGTTTTGCCATAAATGAGGTCAGGCTTGTAAAGCGTACTTCTGTGAATCAAGTACATTTTTGAGTCAGCTATTAAAGCTGGGCAATTGGGAACATTTTATGTTTCCAATCTGATTTTGTGCTCGACTTATGCCTGCATGATAAGTTCTATACAATGGAAAGCCATCTGGGACATTGGAAATCTAGACTTGGCTCTGAACACTACTTGGATTGGGTAGATGTTTATCGACTTGGTGAGTTATACATTAGAGTTGGACACACGTTTGGAGCATGAAGTAAAAAATGCTCCAAATCTTACTGCTCCCAAGGCATTAAAGGAATGCTCCTAATTGCAGAGATAATCTCCATCTGTTTCCCTCCTTTTGCAGAGTAGCTGTCCAGAAAGCTGTAAACGTCTTTCTAGTTAATGCAGTGTTTAAAAAAAAACTATTGAGAATCCCAGATGAAGAAACAAAATTCCTGGTTCAGGGCACAGGGTTAATAGAGAACACCATTACTGATCAAAGATTAAGTATTCCTAAGCCTGCGTTTAAAAGCATGGAGGCCGTGCAAACGAGGGAAAACTGAGGGCAGAATTTTCCGTGCCCATTGGCGGTGAGTGTGTTTGCTGGCGTGAGCAGACAATATGACAAGGCCGCCAATCACGACATTGTGAAACCAGTTTGCAATCGTCCGCTCCGCCCGTCAATGGTGGGCCGCGTATCCCATCGTCGGATATCACGAACTTCATTGCAATACATCTGCACATCATGATAAGGCCAGCTCGCTGGAATCATCCCCCCCACGCTGCATCATCTGATTACATCGGCGTGCAATGTTTCACAACTGTACATCAGTGACGTGCGCCTGGCGAGCTGCACTTCACTCAGGACTTTGAGGTAGCACTCGCAGTCATCAGCACCAGGCTTCGCAGGCAGCACCACATCATCTTTAAGGGAGCTCACGGCAGGTCTCTACCTACCAGACCAGCCATAAGGCAGCGGTGGCTTTTCAATGGCTGCAGGGCTAGGGCTTTGCTTGGGGAAGGGGCAGAAGTGGCCTCAGGCAAGGGAAGAGGCTGCAGGGTGAGGGCTGTACTAGGAAGGAGGGTATCCCAGGGTGTGTGTGGGGGCACAAGTTGATCTGTGCAAGTGGCCTCAAGATGGTGAGGGCTGAGGAGGCAGTCTCCAGAGATGGGGCCAGATGGAGATGTGAGGGTAAGTGTGTGAGAGAGTGAGTTGAGCTCGTAGTGAGTAAGATGCCAGTGAATGTGTGATGGGCTTGAGCGTGAGAGTTTAGAGTGAGGAGATGGTTGCTTTACCCTGGCGGCACAGAGGAGATCATTCATCCTCCATCTGCATTGAATGGCCAACCTCTTCTGCGCAGCACTGGCACTGATCACCACTGCCATCGCCTACCAAGCCTGAGTGGTAATGTTGCTGCCCCTCCTGCAGCCAGAGCAGGGATAAAGGATATCACAGCTGGCCTACATGGCATCCAAAAAGCGCTCGAGGGACGCGTTACTGAACCGGGGAGCTGCAGTCTTTTTGCCTTTCGGGGCCATGTCTTCTTTGCAGCAACACTGGGCTGGAAGCTCTGAGGGGGTGTGCGCTTGGCTGTACTTCAAATGTGGCGCTCGGCATGATGAAACGGTGAGGTGATGGCGTGGCAGCTGAATCGGAGCCCGCCCCTCATCAATGTGGCGTGTTACCCGGGAATGCACGATTAATGAGGCGGGATTGGGCGACACAACGTGAAAAGCCGCCATTGCGGCCAGCGGGTAAAACGTCCTTTTTCCCGCCCGTTTCTGCACTTAGTGCAAACCTGGGAAGATTCTGACCTGAGAAAAGCAAGAATGTTCCACACCTTTGAGAAACTGGGAAAGAGTGGGGTAGAATAACAGACGCCCGAGATGAACGTTCATTTCAACAGTCAGAATGCGAGGAAGAGGAGGAGCAATCAGGAGACTGTAACTGGGAATTCGTGAGGGGAGCAGCATTGGTGGTAGTAGTGGACACAAGACAGAATTCAACAGAGATAGTGCGGTTGCTTGAGAGGGATCATGTACTTAATTACTTTTCTTACTCATCATTGTTCTAACTTTTCTATTCTTTCATGGGATGTGGATGTTGTTGGCAAGTTCAACATTTGTTGCCCGTACCTAACTGTCCTTAAGTTAAGTGGCTTGCTAGACCATTTCAGTGGGCAGTTAAGAGTCAACCTGTTAAGAAATAGAAATAGTTTAAGTAAGTTATATTGGTATTTGTAGGTGTTGGGAATGAGTTTTAGCTTTAAAGCTTAAGTTTGATTTGTATTTCTGTATGTTTGTGACAAGAAAGGTCAAATGGAGTTTTAGTTTCACTTTAAAAAGGTGCTTGCATTTCTAATGAGGAGTTTTACAATCCTTAAAGAGAAGGTAAACATCCAAGGGTAGAAAGATTGGACTGTTGCCTAGCAACAGGGGCCCAGAGAGGCAGGTCCCTCCCACAGACACACACACACACACACACACACAAGAGAAACAGCAGTTATTTTGGAAGCTGTTCGACTGCAGTTGTTTCTAGAAGTTGCTGCCAGGAGAGACTGGAGCAAAGGGGACAGATGGCCAGACCCAAACTACAGAAAATCCCCTCAAAAAGGCCAGGGGAGTGGAAGAGGACCTTCTAGTCAAAGGAAGGACAGGAACTTGGGAAAAGGTCCTGTTAAGTGAAGTTAAAAGTGAGGGGCAGAGAGAAAGGCTCCAAGCTTCAGATTTAAAGAGACAAAAGCTGCAGAAAGAGATTTAAAGCAAGAACAGCTTGCAAGAGACAAGAAGGTCCAAAGAGAAAACTGAAGGTCTGTAGCTCTTTGCTATGGGCATGTGAAGCAGTGGTGTACTGTTGACGGCTGAGTCAGAGAGACAGAGTGTGTGGAAGACAGCTTGAATGCATGTGGTGACACATGGAAGAGGAACATCAGAAGGAGAGTTTGAAACCCCAGAGGTGAAGCCTTACGGAAGGCGTCTGAGAAAAAGCGTCAGTTTGGGAGAAGATTCCAAGGCAAGGTCTTGGAGAGCGGAGATTGGAAACCCTCGTGTGAAGGACGGAATCCAATGGTTCACGGTGTGACAAGCGTCTGGGGGGGGAGATGAGGAGAGATCCATAGCATCTGGTTGAGGTGGCATCTGTCACTTGATTTCAGAGTGTGGTGTGTCTGACCACAGGGTGCCATAGATTTACATGGGCTGTGTACCTACTGTGGACATTAGAGTATAAGATAGCTTTTGTAACTTGTGTTATCCTTACAAATTTGTATACATCTATAAAGGTATAGTTGTGGGTGAAGGAGTATCGTAATATAGTTCATCTTATTGAATAAATGTTTTATTCTTTTGTTAAAAGTTCATCAGCTGACCCCATGCCTCTGTTCAGTCGCCCCTCTCCACATATCTAAACAAACAAATAAAAGTTAGGATCTATCAAGCTGGGTTCCACCCTGGGACCAGGCTTGTCCAGGAGTAATCTCAGCTGGGATCGTAACATAACCACATTGCTGTGGGTCTGGAATCACATGTAGGCCAGACCAGGTAAGGATGGCAGATTTCCTTCCCTAAAGGACATTAGTGAACCAGATGGGTTTTTAATCACAATCGATAATAGTTTCATGGTCACTGTTACTGAGACTAGCTTTCAATTCCATATTTTACTAATTGAATTTAAATTCCGCCAGTTGCCTTGGTGGGATTTGAACTTATGTCCCTAGCGCATTAGGCGGGGCCTCTGGATTACCAGTTCAGCGGCATTACCAATACGCTATTTGCTTGAACACCTTGATCGGGACAAGATGGCAGGAGGAAAATGACTGCCCAGTCACCCCTGCTGGGAATGTAGGTTCCAGATGACAAGATCAGACTAGACTATCATACCATTTGCATTCAGCCAGCCTGCTCTCAATTGCTATCTAGGCTCATGTGTGAATAGTGCTTATTTGGATAAAATGCTAGTACATAACAGGTTAGTGCTCAGACCAGCTTAAGGGCAGGGGGAGGTGAGTGACTCCACAATGCATGCTGGTTAGCACGACCTCACTCTAGTCACCTTTCCTCCTTGGCTTTGCTTTTGGCCTTTCATTGCAAAGTAAATAAAGACCTGGCAGCGGGGGAAGGAGGTGGCATTCGGGGGTTGTGGAAGAGTGTAGTTAAAAATGATTAATTGAAGCCAAACATCTGCACAAGTATTATTTAATCTGTAGCTTCATAATTAATTTTCACACCAAAAAAACCCATGAAATTAATATGATCCACCTTCCCTGGAGAGGCTACATTAGGCTATCCCAAAGAGAAGGGTTGTTGATATGTTCCATGTTGACACAGATTGTCATGGTTTCTTGATTTGAACGCTATAAGAGCTTTTACTTTGTACACACTTTATACAGTTATCCGTCTGAATGCTTTTTTCTCTCCTCTTCCTCATCATTCCTAAAAGCACCACGACGGGTTTAGAGTTTCATACATACAGACAGTCCTGTGGATGCTCTCTGCTTAGGATCTCCCGCTGAGTTTGTCCTCAAGTTTGTTCAGGGGCACTAAAGTCACAATAGCACTCCCAATGCATCCCTGATCAAGGGGAATCAACTAAGCTAAAACCAGGGGTCAAATATTGACGTTTGTATGGGGTGTTTTGATGGAGGATTGGGACTTGGTTTTACCAAATCCACAGGCCTCATCACAGAGAACAGGGCAGAATCCCAAGCCACAAAATGGTTAGGAGCTGAGAATCGCTAATGGAAACAGAGAGAGAGAGTTGATTTTGTAATTAAAAGGGTTTGGGGATTTTTACACTCAGGATAAAGGTGACCCATGAACTTTCCCTTCTCATCCAGCCTGCAGCCTTTTACCAGGTTGGCCACACCATCCTCCCCCAACACCTCTCCACTGTCATCCACCTGGTGCTCTCAACAGGTTCCACTCTTATCTATCTAATTACAGCCAGAGAACCACTTGCAATGGCTTTGCTTCCAGCTCACACAATATTACCCCTGCTGTCCCACAAGGATCAATACCAGACTGCCTTCTATTTCTCATCTACATGCTGCCCCTTGGCAACATTGCCCAAAAGCACAGCATTAGTTTTCACATGTACACTGACAACACCCAGCTCTACCTCACCACCACTTCCCTTGACTCCTCCTCTGTTGCTAAATTATCAGACTGCTTATCCAACATCCAGTACTGGATAAGAAGAAATTTCCTCCAATTAAATATTCCTTCTGACTCGATCCCTCTCCCTCGGACAGTTTAGTATGAAGGCAGTTTGTTCACAAACTTGATGCAACATTCAGCCCCTAGATGAGCTTCTGATCTCGTATCCGTACCATCACTAAGACTACCTATTTTCACCTCTGTAACATCGGCTGACTTTGCCCTCGTCTCAGCTCATCTGATGCTGAAACTCTTATTCGTGCCTTGGTCACCTCAATGCACATCTGGCTGGTCTCCCACTTTCTCGCCTCTGTAAACTTGAGGTCATCCAAAACCCTGCTGCCCATGTCTCAACTCCCAGCAAGTCTCAGTCCCCTATCATCCCTGTGTTCACTAACCTACACAGGTTCTTGGTCAGGCAATGTCTTGATTTTAAAACTCTCATCCTGGTTTTGAAATCCTTCCATGATATCGCTCCTCCCCACCTCTGTAATCTCCTCCAGCTCCACGATCCTCCAAGATATCTGTGCTCTTCAAATTCTGGCCTCTTGCGCATCCCCAATTTTAATCACTTCACCACACGTTCAGTTGCCTAGGCCTTAAGCTCTGGAATTCCTTCCCTCCTCTCTGCATCTCGATCCCACTTTCCTTCTTTAAGACACTGTTTGAAATCTATCCCTTTGACTAAGCTTTTGGTCATCTGATCTAATATCTCCCTATGTGGCGTGGTGTTATATTTTGTTTTGTAATGCTCCTGCGAACTGCCTTGGGACGTTTTATTATGTTAACAGAGCTATATAAGTTGTTATTGTTTATAACTGAGGTTTATGAGGCAGATACAGCAATTTGCTTTTTGGGCAGTTCTTCTGGAATTCTGATAGGAAACACAAAAGTAACCAAGTTGCTGCTTTGCAGTGACCATGTGATGTGCTCCACTTCACAATGGAAACAGCAGCCCATGAGCTGACCTATTCTGTCTGCTCAGTGAGGAAACAGGTGTGTCCCAGCTATCAGCCAAGCACAGGAAATCCAACTCCTGATCTTGGCAACTCACATTCAAAAGCTCAGCCTTTCACCCGTGCCTGCTCACTGACAGCAAAGCAGTTCGATACGGCAGCTCACATGTGCCATATCATCATCGCCAATTAGACCATGTGCGGAATTTTCAGCTGGCGGGTTTTACAGTCCCGCCGAAGTCAACGGACTTTTGACTGGCTCGCCGCATTTTACAGTCCCTCTGTGACAGGGCTGTAAAATTTCACCTCATATCACACCACGAAAGCACCATCACCAGTGCAATTCCTGTATTCAGCTCTTAAAACTACTAGTTTTTAGGCAAGCTAGCAAAGGCCAATCTTACCAGGCATTCCCCAGGGTATCAGCTGCATGATTATAACCTTCTAATCGACCACTCTTCAAATTTAAGAGTTACAAATAATTAGGATTGAGCCCAAGCTTCTAGTCAAGGACGATGCATGGTAGAACTGTTACCACAGTGCTGGTCCAACCTCAAAGCAATCTCTTATTAAGCACCCCTCATGAAAAATGGAAAAGACTTGTTGCTGCTTTGTTGCTCTGACCACCATCTTCTCCATTTTAATCAAGAAACTGCTTGATGGTTAAGAGACAAGCCTTTGAAGATCCTGAAGAGGCCAAAAGGTTTTCAAAACCTTGAATAAATTCCCAACAAAATCTATCCTTGCAAAATGTTCCAAGGATACCATTCTCAACAACTGAAAATTATTTATTGAAGTTAGCACTTTACAATTAATATTATGGAAATAAAGTTGCAGCTCCCCACTTCAGCTGCAATCAAGATGGTTCCTCATACGGAAGAAGGGAAACTGAAAATGAAGGTGCCAATTCACCCAAACCCCGATCATATCTGAAGAAAACTAGTTAATCACAACAGAGACTGCAGTTCAGAAGTACCTCATTTGCTGCAAAGGCAGTTTGGCATATTCTGAGCACATGAAAGGCCCAATATAAATGCAAGTTTTTCTTCCTTCTACAGGACAGCACTGGTAAAGCAATAGGAACAGGTGCCTTGTCCACTGAATTGAGCTACACACTGCTATGGAAGTTTGCTAAGCTCTACAAATTTTGTTATGTATACAAGGCAAGACGAAAAACTTGCATTTACCAATATCACTAAACAACAACTTATAGTTAATATAGCACCTTTAATGTAACTAAACATCCCAAGGCACTTCACAGGAGAGTTATAAAACAAAGTATGACGCCGAGCCGCATAGGGAGATGGAAGCTAGATGACCAAAATCTTGGTCAAAGAGGTAGTTTTTAAAGAGTGTCTTAAAGGAAGAAAGCAAAATAGAGAGGTAGGGAATCATAGGGAGAGTAGAGCCTGGGGCTTAGGCAACTGATGATATGGCCACCAATAGTGAGCAATTAAAATTGGGGTACACAGGAGGCTGGAATTAGAGGAGCACGGATATCTCGGAGGGTTGTGGAGTTGGACGAGGTTACAGAGATAGGGAGGAGCGAGGTAAGGAGAGGTTTGAAAACAAAGACGAGAATTTTCAAATCAAGATGTTGCTTGACCACGAGCCAATGTGTGGTGTCCTCCAAGCAGCGCACATTGTTGTACTGAGCTTCAAGAACCAAAGTCCCTGAGGCTGAGATACTTCATTTCAGACTGGGTGACAAAACATCTGGGCTCACAATTTGCAGGCTACGGAGGAGAAAACTCCGACCAGGATCTCGAAAACAAACTTGTGTGAGCAACAGCTGAGGAAAGGATCAGACTTGGGTGTGCTTGCTTTGATGATCAAACAGACTACTGCCACACACTGTCTAAGTTCCTTTGTAAAGATTGGCCACTTTAGTGCGTCGCCATCAGGCTACTGGCCCCTATAAAGTGGTGTCCTGGTGAGGCTCAGTGGCCTAGAAATTATGGCACATTAATCTTTTGGGTTTACAGGTGGCATGAATGGTGAGGCCCAAGGTGCACTAGTTATTAGGTTTTGAATCTCATCACCATTGATCCAGCGCGCTGTGGAGAGTGACAGGCAACTCACCAAAGAAGCAAAATTGAAACTTGGGCCATTGAAGATCTCTGACTCCACATTCAGCTAAGTATATGTTTAAACTTTTACCTTGTTTCTGTGGACTAACAGATGGTCCCTTAATGGTAAGTTGGAATTAGTATGAACACCCTTAATGTGTTTATGTCAAATAATTTTATTTAAACGGAGTTGTTGCCCTATTTCACTGAAAATAACATCTTTGAAATAGCGGTGAGGGGAATTAGAAACAAAAAGCGGAATTTTCCATTCCGGGACCAAGTCCTATGGTGGGGGTGGGATCCGGGAGTGTTTCCCGCTGCAGAGGCCGGTGAGAATTTGCGTTGAATCGCGCAATGCCCGCCTCATTAATTATGCAGTCAGGGGTTTCTCGATGTTTTTCATGGCTCTGCTGGCTGAATGGCGCGCACCCTGCCGTCATATTTAAAAGGCACCCGGACATCAACTTACCCACCGTTGAAGGAGGAGATTGCCCCTGCAGCCCCCGAATTCAGTGATGCTTCCCTGGAAGCCCTTCTCAATGCAGTGAAGGCCGTTCTCTACCCAGAGGATGGAAGGAGGCGGCCGAGCCATCACAGCAACCCAGCACGGGAGGGAGTCTCCAGGGAGGTCAGTGCCCAGGGCCTCCACCAGAGCATTGCCCTGAAATGCCAGCAACAGATGAATGTCCTCATCTGTACCGCCGGGGTAAGTGAACCCTCAACTGCTCACACTCACCTCACTGAATGGTAGAGAGGACATGGCAAGGGGACCATCCGTGTAGCCCACACATAAAAAGAGCTACTCAACACGATAAGGTGATGCCTCATAGTCCCACTGCAATTCATCGAGTCTGCAGGTGGAGAGGTCACTGTGGGTCCCTGACCCTTCCACACAGAGAGCTCAGATGTTGTGTGGGAGATGGGGGGGGGAGGCAGGAGGAGGTGGTTAGGCATTAAGGGCACCAGCAACCACTGCTAACGACATGCCTCTGTGAGCCTTACCCTTCTATTGGCATGGGCTCGCCACTCTGGAGGGTGTCTGCCCCAGAACCCTTGCGGACAACCTGCAACCTGCAGTGCACCAATCACAGGGCCCACAATCCAGTGGGTTATTTGAAAGACTGGAATCATGAGAAAGATACACAAAACCCAATTGCTCTGAACCCCATCTTCTCTCATTGCTCAAGAAAAGTTGGGCACAATAGAAGAGAAAGAGAGAAAGAAAGAGAGGGAGAAAGAAAGAAAGAGAGAGAGAGAAAGAAAGAAAGAGAGAGAGAAAGAAAGAAAGAGAGAGAGAGAGAGAGAGAGGGGAAGAAAGAGAGAGAGTGTGAAGACAGGAGGGGGCTGGCCTGACCTCAAAAATCTCACCAACTATGGGGAGCGAGCAGCTCAGCTGGCTGGTGAGGAACCAGACCGCGCCTGCGGTGATGGAGAGGTCAGCAAGCGGCCTCCATGCAGTAAGGATCCATGCAGTAAGGATCCATGCAGTAAGGATCCATGCATGTCACATAGATCCACGTGGTTGATGTTCCACCCACCCACTGCTGCACATGGTGTTCCAAGGTCCACAGTTGCTAGAAGCCTGTTGTTTGGAATATTCCGCCCAAAGACATTAATCATTGTTCCAAGTACCTCACAAATAACAGTTTCGACCCAACAGGGTTATATACAGCAGGAACAATGCCGACACCCATAAACTTCTATTAACCACAAGGTTTTCTGTCAAGTTTAACCCAATGAACAAATATTTGTCATGATGATGTGCATGAGGAATATTAATCTTTAATTTCATTGACTGGTCTGGTATATATCGATCTTCTTTAAAAGGACTTTTGCCAAGCAAAGACACCGACTTTAAAATGGCTGCTAATTTGTATTTATGAAAGCCACATACCCCATTGTGGAGGCGATAAATTTGCAGAGCCCTCAGACAATGGCATTCCTCTTGGAGATGTGAAAGTCCCCTTTCTACATTATTAAGGCAAAACTGTACTATTCAAGGAGTTAGTCATAGAATAGAATCATAGAAAGTTTATGGCACAGAAAAAGGAAACTTGGTCCATCATGTCTGTGGCTGCAGAAAAACGAACCACCCAAACAAATCCCACTTTCCAGCATTTTGTCCGTAGTCCTGCAGGTTACGGTACTTAAGGTGCATATCCTAACGCCTTTTAAATGAGTTGAAGGTTTCTGCCTCTACTTTCCTTTCAGACAGTGAGTTTCAGATCACATAACCCTCTGGGTGAAAAAAGTTTTCTGCATCTCCCCTCTAATTTTTCTACCAATCACTTCAAATCTATGATCCCTAGTCACTGACCTCCCTGCTAAGGTAAATGGGCCCTTCCCATCCACCCTATCCAGGCCCCTCACATTTTGTGCATCTGAATCAAATGTCCCCTCAACCTCCTCTGTTCCAAAGAGAAGAACCCCAACCTATCCAATCTTTCCTCATAGCTGCACTTTTCCAGTCCTGGTAACGTCCTTGTAAATTTCCTCTGTACCCTCTCTAACGCAATTACATCCTTTCTGTAATGAGGTGACCAGAACTGCACACAGTACTCAAGTTGTGGCCTAACTAATGATTTATATAGTTCCAGCATAACCTCCCTGCTCTTATATTCTAATAGCTCAATCATGTTTGGCTATCACTATGGCTAATGTGATGCAAAGGAAATAATCGTCTGACCTATTGGAGGCCATTACTGATCTATAGAGCTTCTAACAACAGGTGAGAGAGATTCCTATTGCCAGAGAGGACAATGACGATGCAGTGGAGGCCAGTCACCTGACACAGCAGCCATCTTCTCTGGTGCCAGTGATAGAAAAAGCAGTAGTAGTAGTCTGCAAATGTACTAATAACACCATCTCTCCCTGCTGCTTTCAAGTTCAGAGCCCTATATCTGTTGCATTTCGGAATATCACAAAGATAGAAAATTTGAATCAAAAGGAACTCTGCCTGTTTATATCATATTGGGGTCAACAAGTGGTGAAGTTCCAGAGGACACTCCAAAATCCCAAAGCATTTCCAGGATAAAAACCAGGACCATCGTTAAAAAAAAAACTGCCTCAGCCATGAACACCAGCGAAGGAATCAAACAGTGGACTCTCTAGTTTTTGCCTTTTATCATTGAATCTTAGTTTGGCTTAAAGTTAATCTCCTCTACGGTACAACTTGTAATTGTGTGTGTGTGTGTGTGTGTGTGTATGTGTATGTGTGTGTGTGTATGTGTGTGTGTGTGTTCATGTTCCAAAGGTCGGGACGTGTTTTTTAAAATAATTTAATTTCTTTGCCTGGGTGGGTTTTTAGCTCAATAAAAACTAACCCCAATCAGCTTGTAAATGATTAAGTACGGACACTGAATTGATACCTTTGTCCATATAAATTTCAAAACCCTGTCACTATCGATTGGGGAGTGGGAAAGAAAGGACAAGCCCTGACATCCGTCCTCACCCAATACAATAACCCAATACAATCATACGCACCTACAGACACAAGCTGAGACTGACAAGGCTTCAATGCCACACAGTCCCACTAAGGAGATCCATTTAGAGAGTAATATTTCTTGAAAGCCAGATGTAAAAACTTCGCCTGGGAGAAAAAAAACGCAAAGAGAAAAAAATATAGGCTGGCTGGAGACAATTTCTTTCCTCTGATGGCTGCAAATAAAGGACCAGCTATCAATCCATATTCTTCCAGGCCAGGAATTTGTACTTTATCTGGCTTTCTGCATTACTTTCTATGAAACCAATTGCTCAGTACATGTAACTCATCAACAAATACCAAGGATCAATGACTAAAACAGGGCTGATTAATTGAAAACATAACCCTCAGGAAAATACATGGAATAATGGATATTCCAAACCAGCATTCAGTTGGACACACAGTTGCTGAATTGAGCAATTTTTGTGCCCTTCCCACATGGATTTAAATTGAAGTCTTCAATTTAGTTTTGTTCCTCATTGAAGTGTCATTATCATTGTTAAAAGAATAAGGAAAAAAAAATTCTACATTGATCAATCAAGTACAGTACAGTATGATGTGACAGCTACCAGCTCGGAGTGAATGAGAGATAGAGAGAAAGAGAAGACAGAGTGTAACTAAGGGAGAGGTGAAGAGTGAGAGTATGTGACAGAAAGCACACACACACACACACACACACACACACAGTCTGAATTCCCTCCACCTGGGACTCACCTAGGAGACGCTTCCAAGTGCTGCTTTTTGCCACAATAACATTCAGTCTGAATTTATTATTCTTTGACAGTTCAAACTCTTTTTTTGCTGAACTTCATACTGTTTTATAACAGGTCTCAGGCATCATACTATGGTTCCCTTTTTTCCAGGACATTCAACATAGCAAATTAATGATGTATTGTCCATTTAGTGAGTTATTCAAACTGAACAGCTTGTTGACAATAAGCTATTTCAAAGTTTCTCTACTTCATAGTGTTTGTGTTTTTACCTTCTTTTCATTTCTACAGACCTCAACCTATTCAATTAAAACAGGCTTCCGCCACCTCCTCTTGATTTTGGGCTTGCACTTCGGACACAATAATAATTATTATTCACTGGCTACAGATTGGCCTAAGAGTTGGTAACATGCCCACTTCTCATGGTAGGAGAATGGAGTGTGTGCATGTAGGTGCATATGTCAATGATTCTCTGTGGCCAAAGTAAAGAGACAAAAAAAAAAGGAAATATCTAAACCACTTTCCACCCTCAATCATTACCATTAATTGCTGTTAACACTGTCATATTAAATAACCCTTTTTCCATGAACTGAATTATGTGACCCAAGGAAAACCTTATTTAAAAGAAAATTGCATCCAAATAGTACACAGTCAGGGGGTGATATAAAATGGACATTGTTATGATCTCAATAGAAACTGATAACTGGAAGTTCGAATTTTTCTTTAAAAGTTAACAGCTCAAAAATGACGTCAAAATTACACATTTTTTAAACTTTTACTGTAAAAAATGACCAAAAATCACCAATAACTAAACACTATTTTCTTTTTGTAGGCAACTTATACTTTAAACCACAGAAAACAGATTCCCCATTTAACTTTTAGTAATACCAAAAATCTCCCACTATGTTACACTGTCCCTTCAGCGAACACTTCATCCTTCATGAACAAGTCTAAAATTATTCTCAGCTCCCAATGGCTTGTTTCTTTTTCACTTTCCCGGCCAGGTAACTTCTAATCCCAGGCAAGTTTTCCAGCATCCTTGAGATCCTCACAAAATCAGTCTTCAATCTGAATGTGAGCTCCCACCCGCCTTCTGCATGGTGAATGATAGAGTCAGCGTTTTTTTTTAAATTTTAAGGTACAGGCCTGGCTGCTTCTATCTCTTGCTCTCTATCTCTCAGATGGCTGAAGACCACACAAGGTAAAACTGCAAACTGCTGTCTATCCGTGATATTTATGGGTTCCCCGCGTTAGTCTTGTATCTAAGTAGAAATGCTAATTAGTTATCTTTGATCCCAACTCCCTTTCATCATAGAAATAAGTGAATAGTTTACAGCACCACTTTTTAAAACTCAATACCTATAACACCTTTCTGGGGCTTTGGGAGATTCGGGGTCTGCTCATGGCATACCCAGAGACTGTGGTCATTGTCTCCAACAATAAATACCTTGCACCTTCCTCTCAGTAAAACAATCTGAGTCTTCCTTTGATCCCTAACAATCAAACCACCCAGGCTTATTGTCAAGAATACTTCAGAACAGGCCACATGACCCCCTTCATTTACCCTAAATTTGTGTAGACAGTCCTAAAATGTAATAATCTTATAAGCCTCATAATTGTAACAGTATCAGCAAGCCGACTGCCTGTTTTATATCGCTCATTTTTATTTCCATTAACTTCAATAACTATAAACGTTAGAAGAGAGGTCAATTGGGCTGCCAATTCACTGTCACCCATTTCACACTATCAAAGCTCAAAGTTACCCCCAGTGACTTTCACTTTATATACTGCAAAAGCATAGAAGATTAACAGTGTAAATTGCTCAGAGTTTTGAGCTGGGTGCAAAAAAACATGGGCCGCATACTGAATATACTAAAATCCAGTATTCTGTATTTAGCACGTACACCCCTTTCAAAGCGCTCAGGCGTCTCTTGCCACCTTACACATTTCTCAGTTTAGATCATGGCTGCAAATCTAAACATTACAGAACTTGTGCAATAGATGCAATAATAAACCCAATATAATTAGATTGTTCACGCAACAAGGACTGAATTCTTTACCTATCTGCAGTAACACTAACACTCTTATTTCATTTAATTTCAGTGGTGCCGGAGTTCCCTGGTCAATTCATTTTGTAATTGGCAGAATGGTATGTTCTGCAGTTCTGAAAATCAGCTAGTGAAACCCACTGATCCATTCTGTGTTAGTTCCCCTCCCATGGCCCATTTCTTATTATCCTGCTCAATTGAGGCATGGACTGGCCCAGTAGTAGTAATTATAACAGACACCATTGCTAATTTTATACCTCGGCCAGCCGTCTACAATACCACGGTGAGCAGTGCAGAAGACATGCCCATCAATCCAATTTTTCTCAACTGTCCCTCAACATGAATTATTTATTCTAGCATCCTTGAGTGAACTCCTCAACACCATTAGATTTGCTTGTACAGACAGAAGGGGAATTGAGGAATACGGTGAAAAGATGGGGAGGAGGGGTTGGTAGCAATCAATAATGAACCAACATGTTGAATGAATGACCTTTACCCACTCCTAACAATTCTTGCATTCAAAAGAGGCAAAATGAAATCTTGATTTTCGAGCTGAACTCAACAGAAAATAACTTGAAGTGATTAACTGCAGCCAATTCCCTTGGGTAGGGAAATGTGCAAAATACAATTTTTTTTTAAAAAAAAGGTTAAACATTAATTTGAAAATTGATATTAAGGTGTGGGGGCTGGCTTGGGCAGACTCATTAAAGAGGAGAGATTTGGGGCAAGGGGCAGTGGTGATGTAATGGTATTGTTGCTGGACTAGTATTCCAGTGACCCAGGGTAATGACCCAAGTTCAAACCCCACCACAGCAGATGGTGAAATTTGAATTTAATAAAAATCTGGAATTAAAAGTCAAATGATGACCATGAAACCATTGTCAATCGTCGGAAAAACCCATCTGGTTCACTAATGCCCTTTAGAGAAGGAAATTTTTTTTTAAATTCATTCACGGGGTGTGGGCTTCGCTGGCTGGGTCAGCATTTATTGCCCATCTCTAGTTGCCTTTGAGAAGATGGTGGTGACCTGCCTTCTTGAACTGCTGCAGTCCACGTGGTGTAGGTACACCCACAGTGCTGTTAGGGAGTTCCAGGATTTTGACCCAGTGACAGTGAAGGTACGGCGATATATTTCCAAGTCAGGATGGTGAGTTACTTGGAGGAGAACCTCCAGGTGCTGGTGTTCCCATCTATCTGCTGCCCTTGTCCTTCTAGGCGGTAGTGGTTGCAGGTTACTTGCTTTGACCTACATGTGACTCCAGACACACAGCAATGTGGTTGACTCTTAACTGCCCTCAAACCACTAAAATGCCTAAAAAGAATGGAACCAGGTGGACCACAAGGCAGTAACCTAGGCACCGGAGATTACAATGGCAAACTCAGACCTGTCGACCCTGCAAAGTCCTAGTGCCAAATTGGGAGAGTTGTCTCACAGACTGGTCAAGCAACAGCCTGACATAGTCATACTCACGGAAACATACCTTACAGACAATGTCCCAGACACCATCATCGCCATCCGTGGTATGTCATGTCCAATCAGCAGGACAGACCCAGCAGAGGTGGCGGCACAGTGGTACACAGTCGGGAGGGAGTTGCCATGGGAGTCCACAACATTGGCCCAGACCTGATGAAGCCTCATGGAATCAGGTCAAACACGCTGATTATCACATACCACGCCCCCATCCCCCCACAGTTGATGAATCAGTACTCCTCTATGTTGAATATCACTTGGACGAAGCACTGAGGTTGCCAAGTGCCCAGAATGTACTCTCGTTGGGGGACTTCAACGTCCATCACCAAGAGTGGCTCGGTAGCACCACTACTGATTGAACCAGCCGAATCCTAAAGGACATAGCTGCTAGAGTGGGTCTGCGGCAAGTAGCGAGGGAACCAACAAGAGGGAAAAATATACTTGACCTCATCCTCACCAACCTGCTTGCCGCTGATGCACCTGCCCATGGCAATATTGGTAGGAGTGATCACCGCACAGTTCTTGTAGAGACGGAGTCCTGTCTTCACATTAAGGCACCCTCCACTGTGTTGTGTGGCATTACTACCATGCCAAATGGGATAGATTTCGAACAGATCTATCAACTCAAGTTTGGTAATTCATGAGGCGCTGTGGGCCATCAGCAGCAGCAGAATTGTACTCGAACACAATCTGCAACCTCATGGCCGGCATATCTCCCGCTCTACCATTACCATCAAGCCAGGGGATCAACCCTGGTTCAATGAAGAATGCAGGAGGGGATGCCAGGAGCAACACCAGGCATACCTAAAAATGAGATGTCAACCTGGTGAAGCGACAACACAGGACAACTTGCACGCCAAACATGCAAGTTTGGCAAGTGACAGACAGAGCTAAGTGATTCCACAACCAACGGATCAGATCTAAGCTCTACAGTTCTGCCACATCCAGTCGTGAATGGTGATGGACAATTGAACAACTGACTGGAGGAGGAGGCTCCACAAATATCCCGATTCTCAATGATGGGGGAGCCCAGCACATCAGTGCAAAAGATAAGGCTGAAGCATTCGCAACAATCTTCAGCCAGAAGTGCTGAGTGGATGATCCATCTCGGCCTCTGGAGGTCCCCAGCATCACAGATGCCAGCCTTCAGCCAATTCGATTCACTCAACGTGATATCAAGAAATGGCTGAAGGCACTGGACACTGCAAAGGCTATCGGCCCTGGCAACATCACGGCATTAGCACTGAGGACTTCTGCTCTAGAATTGCCATGCCCCTAGCCAAGCTGTCCCAGTACAGCTACAACACTGGCATCTACCTGGCAAAGTGGAAAATTGCCCAGGTATGTCCTGTATACAAAAATCAGGACAAATCCAACCAGGACAATGATTGCCCCATCAGTCTACTCTCGATCATCAGTAAAGTTTGGAAAGGGTCATCAACAGTGCTGTCAAGCAGCATTTACTTAACAATAACCTGCTTACTGATGCTCAGTTTGAGTTCCGCCAGGGCCACTCAGCTCCTGACCTCATTACAGCCTTGATTCAAATATGGACAAAAGAGCTGAACTCCCGAGGTGAGGTGAGAATGACTGCCCTTGACATCAAGGCAGCATTTGACCGAGAGTGACATCAAGGAGCCCTAGCAAAACTGGGGTCAATGAGAATCAGGGGGGAAAACTCTCCGATGGTTGGAGTCATACCTATCACAAAGGAAGACGGTTGTGGTTGTTGGAGGTCAATCATCTCAGTTCCAGGACATCACTGCAGAAGTTCCTCAGGGTAGTGTCCCAGGCTCAACCATCTTCAGCTGCTTCATCAATGACCTTCCTTCCATCATAAGGTCAGGAGTGGGGATGTTTGCTGATGATCGTGTAATGTTCAGCACCATTTGTGACCCCTCAGATACTGAAGTAGTCCATGTCCAAATGCAGCAAGGCCTGGACAATATCCAGGTTTGGGCTGACCAGTGGCAAGTAACATCCACACCACACAAGTGCCAGGCAACCACCATCTCCAACAAGAGAGAATCTAACCATCGCCCTTTGACATTCAATGGAATTATCATCCTTGAATCCCCCACTATCAACATTGACCAGAAACTGAGCTGGATTAGCCATATAAATACTGTGGCTACAAGAGCAGGTCAGAGGCTAGGAATCCTGCAGCGAGTAACTCACCTCCTGACTCCCCAAAGCCTGTCCACCATCTACAAGGCACAAATCAGGAGTGTGACCGAATACTCTTCACTTACCTGGATGAGTGCAGCTCCCACATCACTCAAGAAGTTTGACACTATCCAGGACAAAGCAGCCTGCTTGATTGGCACCACATCCACAAACATTCACTCCCTCCACCACAGGAGCACAGTGGCAGCAGCATGTACCATCTACAAGATGCAATGCAGGAACTCACCAAGGCTCCTTAGAAAGCACCTTCCAAACCCACAACCACTACCATCTAGAAGGGCAAGAGCAGCAGATACATGGGAACGCCACCACCTGGAAGTTCCCCTTCAAGCCACTCACCATCCTGACTTGGAAATATATCACCGTTCCTTCACTGTTGCTGGGTCAAAATCCTGGACAGCCCTTCCTAACAGCACTGTGGGTGCACCTACACCACATGGACTGCAGGGGTTCAAGAAGGCAGCTCATCATCATCTCAAGGGCAATTAGGGATGGGCAATAAATGCTGGCCCAGCCAGTGATGCCCACATTCCATAAAAAATGAATTAAAAAGAGAACTGTACTGTTATTCAATGAAATGTCAAGTCACTTTCTTCATCCCAGTAAGATGTCTTCATGCACCTTGCCTGTTGGTTAGCACTACTCATGATTAAAACATCATGGAAATAATCAGTTTTCAATTTAAAACTAAAGTCTACTATATCACCACTGAACATGAAATTTAAAATCCATTCAAAGTGTTCAGGTCCGACCTCATGAAGCACCAATCATGGAGGGTAGCTAAGTGTGTCACTGTTAGTAATGATTTTTATGTCCCATTAATAATAAAATGGAACTCTGACCAGCGTCAATGTAGGAACATTTTCTCACATTGTGATTTTGTGTTTTATTTCCATTTTGATTGCAATAAGAGACCTTTAGCAACATCCAATTCAGTCACTTACTGAGCCCACACGAAGAGGGGTCAGCCGAATGGGAACAGCATCGACAAGATCCATTTTTTTCTTCAGAATTCCACGCTTTAGTGGAAGGTTTATGTTGATTACATTGGTTGATGAAGGAACTATTCATGACCTTCCAGAAACATCATTAGTTTTACTGTCTTGAGGATGAATGTAAAATCTTGGAAAAATCAATCATTCATTGAGGTCCATATTTCAGTTATGGAAAAATAAATTGAAAAGTACAGATTATTTTTCTACTATGCCCATTATATTCCTTCTCATTATTGAGCAATGTTAGCTGTTCATTCTTGTACAGTGAACACATTTCACACTAAATTACACATCGCCATATTTACAGCCCTTATTACATTCTCTACTGATAAAATTCATGGGGTCAGTGGAAGTTCCTGGGGCCAGGTTTAACACCGATGTTGCAGGACGGTGGAACACATGAGTGCCAGAGGAATGTTTTGTTCTCTGCGCTTCTCAGTTCAGGCAGGGAGGCACCAAGCAGAGACTAAGAGCCACTTCTGGAGAGTAAGGTTAAGAACATTGCGAGCAAGATTCATTGTCCAGCCTTCTGCTGTGCACCCTCCAGCATCCAACCCACGGGGTGGTATTAATGGAGCAGATAACCCCATTCAGCCTGGATGCAAGAGGCTGGTGGCCTGGGGAAACCCATCGATCACTAGCTTGACCTCAGTTTGAAAGGCGGCCTGAAATGCAGTGACAGATGCAACTGATTCATTATCATATCCATCAGAGCCCTATCTCACCTAAAACGTAGGACCCTTTGAGTTAATGACACAACACAGCAACTGTTTAAAAAATAACAGTAACGTTCTCTTTCAAAGGTACTCTAATATGTATAATCACTAGCCAGAATATTTAAGGTTAAGTGATAAAACATGTGTTGAAAATGAGGAGCACCAGCCACTGTGCTTTCACCTTCTTCGCCAGTGGTTGATTTTTCCAGATGAAAGCTGCCAAGGAAATTGCTGCCAACTGCTGATTCTGCTGTTCTCTAGACTGGAAGGCAATTAAAGGGGAAGTGGAAAATATAAATCTTCTGGTCATATGGGGACTGGGAAGTGCAGTCAAGTAGCCCTCTGGGAACCTGGTTTGAAACCAGCCCTGACTGAAGGGACAAAAGAAAGCTCTCTCTCTCTCTCTCTCTCTCTCTCTGTTAGCCATAAAGCATCCACTGTGAAATGGGTTTGGGTAATGCCAACCAAGCCTCTGCCTAAAGTCCCGCTATGTGACATTTCACAGGCTGCGTGGCTGGCAGGTGCGCATAATGGAAGTGCCAGTGGTGTAACTGGGGTTTGATTTTAAGGTTGTGGTTGAGGCACACTATCAAGGTAATTTTGAGCCAGCATTATATAGTGACTGGTTCTGCTGTAGCATTATTGCTGGAAATATATATTGTACAACAGATTTCAAAATGCATTTCGACACAAACATTACTTTATAGTGTACAGAATTAGATCAACGATTGGCCTAAAGGTTAAAGGCACCTTGCGGTACTGTGCAGTAAAATAACTTGCATTTATATAATACCATCCATGTCCTCAGGGTGTCCTTAAGTGCCCTCCATTGCTCATGAACGTTGTTATAGAACAAAATGACTCACAATGGCCTGCTAGTCAGAGTACCTGTAATTGACCTTGATATAGTGGGGTTGATGTAGGGGTCAGTGGGGGAGAGGGTTTGGGGAATGGTAGGAATAACAAAAGAGTAAGTAATCAGCCTGTGTTTCCCTGTTCCTGGGAAGATACTGGATGGTGCAAGGGTGTGTGACTTTGAGCAGCAGCAATATCAGGTGAGAGGAGGATTGGACCTGCATGTAATGCGCTCCAAAGTGAAAGAGATGAGGCTGTAAAGTGACACTTTCTGTGACGAAATAGTCACAGCCCCTCATGCAGTTGCCACTTGGAGCACAACCACTTGGCAAAGTACCGGAAGGCTGCCAGTTTCTCTGGCTCTGTAACCCAATACGAATTTCTGGCTTCAGGAATGGAATAGAGAAAATAAAAGTGAGAGGAAAACATAGTCTCATTATTGGACACGTCCCTGGTTCACTGGGTATTCGAAGGGGCTCAGAAATTGAAAAGTTGAAAAGAATATTTGTCAAAACAGGAGATTAAGAGTTATAGAATCAAGATGGGTAGATGGAGCCATGATCTAATTGAATGGCAGAAGAGGCTCAAAGGGGTGAATGGCCTCCTTCTGTCCCCATGTTCCTGAGTGATCAAGTGTGTTTCCATCTCAGTCTTGAATGGAGTGGGTGTGTGAAATTTATTCCAGGGTATTTTACCCCAGTGCCTCAGATCCATCGCATCATCTGACTGTGCTCCAGTTAAACTTCAGATCACCATTTAGAATCTATACACAGATCATTTAAGGATGCTAAACCACAAAGCTAAGCTTCTAAATGGAGATCTGAGCTAGACAGCTGATTGAAACCCTTGTACAATCTACATGACAAAATGAGTTTCGACTTTAATCACTGGCTGTGATCAAGTACAATCCTAATTGCACCAAGTGACTTGCTTTTAATCTGACAGATCATTATTATATACATCAATTTGAAATCACTTTACATGTTCCCCGAATCCCATGATAAACTCCCAAGGCCTTACACTGTCCACAGCCTCCATCAATTAGTTGATTTGTAGCGACAGGCAGGGAGATGACAATTAAAACCAAATTCAAGTTTTAAGTATGTGCAAGTAAATATTTCAACCTTGTGCAAATTAATAGGTTCAGGCAAAGGCTGCTTCTATTGAGGTGGCAAGTCTCAGTGATAATTCGAAACAGCTTACGTCATCAGTATATTGTTATGGGGTCAAATTTAAAAACGTCATGGATCAGCAACGGGTTTAATGTAGTTAGACTCAAACCAGACCTGGCCTCCAAACACTGTCCCTACCCCCCATGGCTTTCACCCCTGATTTCTTCTTAAAAAAGAATTGTTTTTAATATACCATCAAAGAGCTGATGAATTTTCTTTGTCTATGTTTATGAAGGGATCCATCACATCTTGTGTTAAATCCCTGCAGAATGATCAACACCAAGATTCCTTGGGACTGTAAGCTTTACTGCATTAAACTACCTGTACATGAAAGATCTGAACATCTTGTTTAAAATCCAAAAATTACAGATATTAACTTCTTCTGCTTGCAATGCAAATTGATCCATTGTGATATGTCGCCCAGCAAAGGAGACTTCACATCACTGAGTTGCACTGGTACTGCACTTTACGGGACCAGGCTGGTGGGGATTCCATGTCTGAGTTCAAGCAATTTTTCTCGTATGTTAATGGCCAGACTGTAATTCACCCAAGAGGAAATCCTGCTATTCATTCGGCTGACTATTCACATCCCATCTTTTCTCCTTAGTGCTGGAAGCATCGAGTGCAGGAGTGGTTTTTTATGGATAAACTAAGCACCTCGGGGGTCAGTCAGTGAAGCAAAAAAATTGCCAAAACACAGACACAAATGCAGTTGGTATCAAGTAGAAACCAGGCCATATACTGATGCATACATGATGTGTACTGCTCTGTGGAGGCGAAATAGTTACAGAGCCTTGTAAACAACACTGATCTGTGTGGGGATATTTCTGCACCAACGTCATCAGCAACTTCAATAAATTCAATGGAAAATGAATGAATTGATGGTGAACATTCATAAGCATTTTACTGTGTAATTCTGACCAATGGTTTTGCTGGAAACAGCACCTTTTTAAAAATTCTTCCATGGGGTGTGTGTGTGTCGCTGGCAAAGCCAGCATTTGTTGGCCATCCCTAATTTCCCATGAGAAGGTGATAGTGAGCTGCCTTCTTAATCCACTGCCGTCCATGTATGTAGGTACACCCACTGTGCTGTTAGGAAGGGAGTTCCAGGATTTTGACACAGCAAGTGAAGAAATGGGGGTATAGTTCCAAGTCAGGATGGTGTGTGGTTTGAGGGGGAATTTGCAAGTGTTCGCTGCCCTTGTTCTAAAAGATAGTAGAGGTCCTGGGTTTGGCAGGTGCTGTGGAAGGAGGCTTGACAAGTTGATGCAGTGCATCAAAGGCTTAGAAGAGACTTAATAGAGGTGTTTAAAATCATGAAGGGTTCAGGAAGACTAAGCAATGAGAAACTGTTTTCAAAAGGTTGATGTGTTGAGAACAATTGCACAGACTTAAGGAAATTGGTAAATGAACCAGAGGTGTTCACGAGGATAGCCTATAACGCAATGGGCGGTTAGGATTTGGAGGCACTGCCTGATAGGATGGTGGAAGCATATTCAGTAACAGCTATTAAAAGGAAAGTGGGTAAATACTTGAAGGAGAAAAATTGCAAGGATATAAGGAAAGAGTGCAAGAGTGGGACTAACTGGATTGCTCTAAAGCACAGATATGTTGGGCTGAATGGTCTTCCTCTGTGCTGTACGGTTCTGTGATTCTATGAATGAGTATTCCTCCCAACCTTTAATATTATTTTTTTTTAGTGATTTACACTTCCATTTGTGTTTTATTTCATGAGTTATTTCAATGATTCTCAAACACACAATAGTGAAAAGACTTAACTTTACTCATCAAAAAAAAGATACACAAGTGTTCCCTTTGAAATACCTGAGTTACTGCCTTAAAAGCTCAGCAAAGCCCTGGGCCTCAATGGGAAACAATGCATTACACTGTCTGATGGATCAGACTTCCCCTGCAGCATATGGTAATATCAGATTGTGCTACTGAATGGTGCTAGTGACCTAGACCCCACAGCTTATCTCCTACTCCCTGTAACAACAGATCAACGTCCGGGTTCAGCATAGCACAACTGGGCAATCCCATGTTGGTCATGCCATGTAAAATATTGATGAGTGACCAACTGGGTGGACTGTGCATTACAAACGTGGCGCTAAAAGGCTGCAGGCAAATCCGGCAAAACCATCAGATTGAGATAAAGCAACCCATTTTCTATTTGCAGACATATCTTTGCTTCACACATCAAAACAAAGACAACTTGCACTCAATGTTTAAAAAATAAGTCCTAAGGTATTTCACAGAAGGATAAATCAAGCAAAAATTGACAATGAGCCAAAGGGCAAGACAGTAGGATAAAAAGGTTCCTATCAAAGGGATAGGTTTTAAGAAATGCCTTAAAGGAGGAGAGAGAGAGAGAGAGAGGTAGAGCAAGGAGAGGTTCTGGAGGGAATTTCAGAGTTTAGGCTTAGCTGCTGAAGCTACAGCTGCCAATAGTGTGGCAAAGAATAATATTACAACCTGATGATGTGATGCAACATGATTCATATTAAAGGCATGGTAGGTTTGTAAGTAAGCAGATAACATTTTGCCAAGGGCATTTCATGAAGACTATGCCTCTTAAAAAATGCAGATTATATGAGGCAGCAAAGAAAATAGGAAGTATCTGGCTTATTCCATAATTAAAATCTTTCCTTATGATCCTTACCCTAACACAGAGTCTAAACCACATTCATAAAAATTTGATCAAAGGACCTTAGAGAAGCAATATATTTCTGGTCAGTAATTATTTAGCAGAGGACGGTTTTTGAACGTTCTCAGAAACGGCACCCGTCGGAGTGCACCACAGAACAAGAACCAAAAGCAAGAAACAGACTTAAAGCTGCTGCAGACAGCGTGAGATCTGGGAGTGGCTGATGTTCAGAGCTGGAGGACACAAGAGTTCTCGGAGGGTTGTAACGCTGGCGGCGTTCAAAGAGATAGGGAATTGTGAGGCTGTGGAAGGATTTGAACAATTTTGAAATTTAAGTGGTGACCAACTGGGAGCCAATATACAAAAGCAAAATACTGTAGTTGCTGGAAATCTGAAATAAAAACCGTAAATGCAGGAAATATTCATCAGGTCAGGCAACATCTGTGGATTTATTTTCGCGGGCTCATGGAGACTCCAGGAAACTACCAAAATGGTGGGCAGGGCCCAGATCGGGAAGTCTCACCCCCATTTCTGACAGATCCTACTTTCACCGGGAGGGGAAAGGGGTGGGACATGATTGAATGGCAGAGCAAACTCGATGGGCCGATCGGCCTAATTTCTGCTCCTATGTCTTATGATCTTATGACATGACTCCCATATGTTAGTGCATTACAGCCACGAAGATGTCACTTGAAACTTTGATCAGGACCATTTGTCAGAAGATATAATAATTTGCATAATGTTATTGGAATTTATTGTAAAATAGAGTAAAAGTGGGATGTGTCTGTGTGTGTGTATGTGCACGCGCACGCGTGTGTGTGTGAGGGAGACTTAATTGGATTAAAGGCAGCTTGTCTGAAGACTTTGACGTAAATACGGTAAACATGGGAAAAGCTTAGAATGTACGCTACAAAAGGACATTTGCATTTGTAAATAAACTAGACTAGCTTGAATTCAAAAGAGGGAGTGAAATATTACACCTAGCCAGGAGAAGCTATGAAACTGTATGTTTATTTTTCCCCAAAGATTGCTGGTGAAACTTAGTGCTATGAGAGATTTCTATCAGGATGGTAAAGTACAAAGACGTGGTGAAACAATGGGTTCAAAGGGGAAAATATGTATTAAGGAGCGAAGGCTCTTTAAGGGTAGGCATTTTAAGGTCTTACAAGTGTTTAAAGCCTTCAGCATCTATGCCTCAATCTGCTGTTTTCAAAGAACTGAAGTTAAGAAAACTCACTTTGAATTCAACTTGTTCAGGGTATCACGTTTCTTTGCCTAGGTCTTTAAAATCTCTGTACCTTACTGTTGCCTTAACGAAAGTGTAACTGGGCGTTAGATTGATTAGGGGATTTAGAAGCTGTCATAGTAGTAATTTGTAGATCTATGTATGTATTTAAAAATCTTATTAAATGTTTAATCTAGTTTTGTAAAACCTATAAAGCTTGGTGGTCTTATTACTACTGAATTCAAGACACGCATCTCGAAATTTATACAAACTGCAAAACAAGTTGTGGCAGTTGTTTCAAGTTTCCCTTTGGGATTTGAACAACTCAGCATTTACCATCGGCTGTGCCATAACACATTTCAGTGCTGTGGTAGGAGCCAAAACTTGAATGGAGCAGCTCAAGTTTTGGATTGTGGAAAAGGCACAAATTTGAGAGGTGAGAACACATTTAAGCACTTTGAGAGGAAAAGGCTGTTGGAGATCAAGTGGTAGCTTGCAAGGGCAAAGTGATTGAGGGTGGGTTTTTTGAGGCAGGAAATGGTGACAGTAGTTTTGAAAGGAGGGGCACAGTTCTGAAGAATGGGAGACCAATATAACATCAACTAGCAAGGGGCTGGGAAGGGAAGTAAAACAGGAAATGCTGGAAAAACTCAGCAGGTCCGACAGCATCTGTGGAGAGAGAAACAGAGTTAACGTTTTGAGTCCATATGACCCTTCATCAGAGCTAAAGTGAAGTATAAATAGGACAATATTTATACTGTTTAAGGGGAGGTTGAACAGGTGAAGCTGGATAGAAGGCCAGCGATAAGTGGGCTCTAAGGAGAGATTGACAAAGATGTCATGGACAAAAAGGCAAAGGGATTAGGGTAGTGGTAAGGACTAAAGGATGTGCTGACAGTGGCATAAAGGTAAGAAAGCAGAATGTGTTAAAAGCAGAACCAGGGTAAGCAACATGGAAAGAGTAACAGATGGCCCCTTTGGGGGTGGAGTGGGGGGAGGGGCAGAGGTTGGGCAAAAAAGGGATAAAAAGGGGGATTAAAAAAGGGGATAAAATAATGAATAAATGAATAAAAATGAAAATAAAAATAAGTAGATAAAGAATAAAAATACATTTTTAAACGCGGGATTTAAAAAGAGCTGAGGATAGAGGAGAGAGCTCATGGTCTGATGTTGTTGAGCTCAAAGTTGAGTCCGGAAGGCTGTAAAGTGCCTAATCAGAAGATGAGGTGCTGTTCCTCCAGTTTGCGTTGAGCTTCACTGGAATATTGCAGCAGGCCAAGGACGGACATGTGGGCATGAGGGCAGGGTGTGTGTTGAAATGGCAAGTGACAGGAAGGTCTGGGTCATGCTTGCAGACAGACCGAAGGTGTTCCGCAAAGCGGTCACCCAGTCTGCGTTTGGTCTCTCCAATGTAGAGGAAACCGCATTGGGAGCAGCAAATGCAGTAGACTAAATTGAAGGAGGTGCAAGGGAAGCGCTGCTTCACCTGAAAGGAGTGTTTGGGCCAATGGATGGTGAGGGGGGAAGGAGGTAAAGGGGCAGATATTGCACCTTCTGAAATTGCATGAGAAGGTGCTGTGGGAAGGGATGAGGTGTTGGGAGTGATAGAGAAGTGTACCAGGGTGTCCTGGAGGGAATGGTCCCTACGGAATGCTGATGGGGGGGTTGAGGGGAAGATGGTGATGGCATCATGCTGGATGGCAAAGGGCAATCCTTTGAATGCTGAAGCTGGTGGGGTGACAAGTGAGGACAAAGGGGACTCTATCACGGTTCTGCGAAGTGGGGGGGAAGACATGAGGCTAGAGGTGCGGGAGAGGGAGATGGGTCGGACATAGTTGAGGGCCCTGTCAACCACAGTAGGTGAGAAACCTAGGAAGGGAAGGGTAGGTGGTTCAAGCTCGGTATAGGAATAGAGTTGGGAGAGCAGGAGCTGGGTCTCATGGACAAGATGAGCTTGGAGGAAGCACAAGGGGAGGTAGGAGAACAAATGAATGGGTAAGAGCCAGGTTCATGGTAGGGCAGTGGAGGGGCAACCTGCGGCCCATCAGGGCTCTGAGTGCGGCCCGCGAGGCATTTTGGTGACTGTTCACCCATGCGCAGGTTGCCAGATTCTGCTTGTTTCCGTCCACGTAGTTTTTTTCCTACCGTTTTTACTGAAAGTGATACACAAACAAGTCAAGGGCACGTGAAGTGAGGTATGTGCTGATTCACACAACACTGACTGAGAGAGCCCTGCGCTCCCTCTGCGTCCAATCAAAGTGCTGCTGTGGTTCAATCAGCAAATTCTAGGTGTGCAAGCGCAGTTAGCAAAATTACCCCAATCTCGGGAGACTGTCTTGCTTACAGCGCTGGCGAACATGGCCGGATGCACGTTTTTATGTTACTTTTGCCGGTATTTTTGCAGGTCATGGTTAGTACACATGCCTTCACTGAGATGAAGGAAGGCCACTCATGCAGCCTCTCACTAGCCTAGGTTGCCCATCACTGTGGTAGAGTGTTGGGAAAAGAATATGCCAGTGAACAGTCTGTATCAATCTTAGTGACAAAGAATTACAGGAAGCCTACACAAAATTCAGTTTATTACAATTCAATTTGTTACAGTAACTACTTAAGATAGGCTAACCTTTTTTGAAATAGGAAAACTGAAAGCAACCCTCACTACCAGGCTCTCTCACTGCACAGGTACAGCGAACACACTGCACAATTTCATTCAGCAGCCTATCACAAAGCCCCCAAGCAGACCAGTGATTAACGTAAATGCAGGTTCACAAGGATATGCATTTGCTTTGGGTCATCAGTCAAATTTCCCATGAGTGGCACCCTGTGCATAAACAAGCACTGAAAAGGATGCTGTTCAATGATGTCTTTTAGATTCTCAAGTCTTCCATTTCCTCGCAAGCGTGTCAGAAAGCGAACCATGAACTCCGGCAACCTGGAAGGTCCTTCCTGCTTATACAACAGCAGGTTTAAAAACAGGAAAGGTTGTGGCAGACAGCCAAGTCCATCAGCAGCAAACTCAATCGAGAACAAGCATTGTTTAGGACAGACAGACTCAGTGGAGAAGTCTTTCACCTAAATGCCAAGGTCATACAAAACTGTTTCTTTTAAAATCACAGCAAACCAGAAAAAGATATTTTGCTAATAATAAACAGGCTGTAGAGCAACAAGGATCTTGAATGCTGCAGACATATCAATAGATTCATCTTGCTTTTTGTAAGAAAGTTGCATTAACAGAGGAACACCCATACAACTAATGCTAGTCGTAGGAATCCTAGCCTTGCAGGATTGCCCTGGTGTCTCCAGGAATTACAAGTTAACCTCCTGGACTCTGCTTCAAGCAACCAGGGGAAAAAAAAATCATTGGGTATTTGAAAAGAGATCGGCTTGGCTGGCAGCTCCAGAGGGCAGGACTTCCTCCCCATTGAGGGGCAGAAGTCCCACTTAGCCGCTCCGCAAAACATTACAGCTCCACGCTGAGTTTACTTCCAAGGAGGCCCCCCCGAGCCCCCACCATATTATTCAGCCCATTGTATTAGAGGCTAGTTACAGATAAGTACACTACTTACCTTAAGGAATATCTGTAATCAAAATAAAAGGCCATTCAACCTGCCTAGCCAATTCCACTGATGGAAACTGCTCAATGCACATCCCTACTGGTTGAGCTTGTCCCCCCTCTAGTTATAATGGAAACCACGCTGAGCCCAATTTCACATTTTACTCAGCTCAGAACAAGGATTTGTCAAACACTTCCTTCAAACAAGTCTTTGTCTAACACATTCACCGCAATATGTGGAAGCTTATTATATTTTAATCTATGTATTTAAAATTAAGTTATTAGAACGCTAAGGTAAATAGCC
This sequence comes from Cetorhinus maximus, assembly GCF_964194155.1. NCBI lineage: Eukaryota > Metazoa > Chordata > Chondrichthyes > Lamniformes > Cetorhinidae > Cetorhinus > Cetorhinus maximus. Next base: position 32,990,196 of record NC_135903.1, on the reverse strand, counting down.
AGAACAATAGAACTACAGAAAATTATGGCACAGAAGGAGGCTTTCAGTTCATCAGGTCTATGCCAGCAAAAACAGCTATTCAGTCCAATGCCACTACCCAGCTTTTGGTCTTTGGCCTTTAGGTTATGACACTCCAAGTGTACATCCAAGTACTTTTTAAATCTTATGAGGGTTTCTGCTTCTATAACCCTTTTAGGCAATAGAATACCCAAGTCTACGGAGATTGGGCTGGGGCTTTACAAACCATTGGTCAGACCTCACTTGAGTTAATGGGTTCAATTCTGGTCACAATACCAAAAATATATACATGTTCTTCAAAGTATTTTTTTTTACTCTTTCATGGGGCGTGGGTGTCACTGGCAAGGCCAGCAACTTGTTGCCCATCTCTAATTGCCCTTGAACTGAGTTGCTTGCTAGACCATTTCAAAGGGCAGTTAAGAGTCAACCACAACTGTTGTAGGGAAGAGCAAGAATAAACTGAAGGGGCTGAAAGATTAGAGAAAAGGGAATGGTTTAAGGAGAAACCCTTTCTGAGCTATGTAAAGTACTAAATACAGTCAAGCAAAGCACAGAATATTGCTTTAAATAAAGCCCAGAAAAACCTAAATTCACATCTGTGAAAAGTAAACAGATATTAGGAAGAACAAAAAGAGGGATAAACATTTGGAAAAACCTGTCACAGGGTAATAGAGTGAAAAACATTTGGGACTTGTTGATACAATGGCAGTGTTAGCATATCAGAGGGATGCGCTGGAATGGGCTAAATAACCTCTTATCCTTCAATTTTACTTTCCTATTCCCCTTGCTCAAACACAGCTGCAGTATTAAATGCTGGCACAATAAAGCTGTAATAATTAACAGCTTACATGCTCGCTGTTTTCATCACAAATGTTTGCTGTGTTTCATTAAAAAGATCCATTTAGATAAAGAAAATATGACATGATTTAAACATATGGAGATTGTATGCAAGCAGACCAACTCTCGGCTAGCTCTCCTGACTCATCCCTCCCTTCCACGGAATTATTAGGCTGGTATTCAGGCCTTTCATGTACAAAAACATCACACACATAAGTTATGCGCGTATGAGGCAATTTACTCTGAGGAAAAGTCGAGAAAATACCAAAGCTGAGGATTATTATTGTTCTCAACCAGACAAATATGGACAAAGTTCTACAGTCTCATGGACATGCAGCGTGACAGTCCATAAGCAAAGATTTTCCCAATGTCCTAAGGGTAATATGCCTCATACTGTAGTCAGTCTGTACAGGTCAGTACCAAAGGCCCTATATAAACATAAGCTGTTATCCCAGCTTTGTGAGGTTGTGAGATTCGCCTCCGGGACTCATGACTGAGGCAGAAACAATGTCAACATTCAAAATTAAAATGGCCAGAATGGATAGAAAGGATATGGCAACAAGCTGGGTAAATGCAATTAGAACTATTTGCTTGTTTAGAGGGTGAACAGCAACATGGACTAGTTAGCATCATAAATTCTACACATAGCTCTGGCTCATGACCAATTAACTGGCCTCAGTCAATGTGATGGCGGAAGCACTACAGATAATCTCTGGGGAATAAAGGAAATAAACCTAAAACATGGGGCTCATTGACTCAATGAGCAACTGAAAAATCTCCTTTTGCATGGCAGTGGGCACTTCCAAAGACTTCAGAAGACTTTTAATGATTGCTAACAGATCCCCTTTGATGTTGTACATGGTGAGGATAACTATAGGCTGTTTTAAGTCATGTAATCCATTAATGGTGTTAACACGCTCTATTTATACTGAGTTTTCCAATGACTTCAAAACTATTAGCAACAAGTTCCTAATATTGATGCAGTAGTAGTGCTGCAGGAGGCACCATGTCCAATGAAAGTAGATGGTTTTCAGTCATGTCTCAACTGGTAATGGTGCTGTTTGCTTGCAAAATGGCCAGTGAACCGAGCACCTGAAAGGCTCTTACTCAAATCTGTGCCATTCTGTGAAGCAGTGCTTTGATCACTGGCCTACATGTATCATCCACAGCCGTTGTTGTACCAGCAAAGCACTCAAGAGGACTCTAAAACAGCAGCGAATTACAGACTAGCACATGTTTGGTTATTTTAAACAGGGCCTAATTACTTTCACATGCATGAGAGGTTACGCCAAGGACTCACATAACCTGACAGGTAGACATAAAAGATCCCACGGTACTATTTCAAAGAAGAGTAACGCAATTTTCATCAGTGTCCTGGTCAATATTTATCCCTCTGCCAATGACCAAACAATCTGTTTTAGCATCACACTGTTGCTTGTGGGTCATTGCTGTGCGCAAATCGGATGCCACATTTCCAACACTGTTGTGTTGTTCCAGTGCCATAAGAGTGACTTTGTTACAAAAGTACTCCACTGACTGTAAAATGCTTTGGGGTGTTGTGAGAGAGTGGAAGGTGCTTTTTAAATGCAAGGTCTTCATTCTTCATCCTGCAATATAAACAGGGCGGTGGGAGCTGATCTTCAGTATAAATGCTCCATTCCTCTTTATTTCAAACCAGGAAAAATGAAAGTGCCAGTATGACTGAATACATCATTTTCTCAGATGGGAAAGAGTCAGGCAGATGGACACAGGGCTTCTACTTGAGGCTGCATTTTAATATCAGCTTATGCCAGGGCAAATTTGGAGCCCCTTGTTTGTGTTTTAATAGATTGGGGCAAGAGGGTTGTAAAGGGGTTCTGAAGCAGCCCACAGGATCCCAAGAGTTCTTAATCCAGTTTTGGAGATACCACTTGAACATGACTGAATAAAGAGCTTCTGTTGCTTTAAGACAGGATGGTGACAGCTGTGAAGCATCACTTACAGTGCTATGCTAGCCAGGGAAAGGAACTTAATGGGGTTGATTATTATAGTATTTATTTTGTGGCTCAATGTATTTGTACGGGTTTATTCTGCATAAAAACAAAGAAAAATAACCATTAAACTTCTGTGGTATCTCCCTCCAGGTAGCTCCCTGGGCTGTCAAATAGAATAAGGGTTTACAGGTTTACCCCTAACATCTCCTGAAGATCTACTGCCACTTAGCAGGTTTTCATGGTTAATGGCTTTGAGCTGCACTGTACAGAACATTTGTGAGACATTCGTTCTGTGGCAACTGCTGCGACTCTTTCCTTTGAAGTTTGCAATGTATAATCGGGAATGAGGCTGAGGGGTTCATGAGCCAAGATGGTTTGTTTACGCCTGGGAAGCAGCTGCACCAGTGCTGATATTGTACATAAATGCTCATTTAGTAACGGGCAAGCACAAACTGAAGACTCTTCCTACAATGGGCTTTCCACTTGGTATTGCAAAATGTCAGTGGTCCATTAACACAGTCACTGAAACACACCTGCTCATCTCCATGTAAGTGTGATCACTTTACAAATTGGAGAAATCTCATATTTTCAAATCCCACAATTCTAAGCCCCTCCCCCCCCAATTTTCCATCTATCTCTCCTGAAACTGAAGATTCATCTTAGTGCACTGGCAACCCTTCACAAGGTAGCCATGTCCCATGGTTGAGTCTCATTCATGACTGTCAGGCTTTTTGGCATCAGTGATATCACAACCTAGTCTCATCCCATTCTCACCCATATTTGCACTTCCCATAAAGGCTCATACAGCAAGACATTAAACAACACAGTAGGTTGGTTCCTGGGATGAGGGGGTTGTCCTATGGTGGGAGGCTGAGTAAAGTGGGCCTATACACACTAGAATTTAGGGAAAATGAGAGGCGTGATGTCGTTGAAATGTTAAAGATACTTTCATGGGTTTTACAGTGTTAGGACTTAGAGGTTGTTTCCCCTAGACACAGGGGCAAAGCTTTTCAAGTTAAGGGGTCAATCGTTCGGGTCTGAAATGAGGAGAATTTTCTTCACTCTTAGGGTTGTGAATCTTTGAAATTCTTGACCCCAGAGGATTGTTGATGCTCCATCGTTATGGGGAGAGGGCAGAAAAGCAAGGTTCAGGCAGAAGATCAACCATGGTCATACTGAATGGTGGAGCAGGCTCGAGGCAGTGTATGGTCTATACCTGCTCCTATTTCTTATGCTATGTTCTTACAATACTTGCACAATAGAAATGCAATCAGTTCACAAGAGGTTAAAAAAAATGCCCTATTCAAATGCAGTGGCCCCTAGTCTCTTCTCAACACATTCTTGATAACACAGTCTCTGGGTGGCGATTTACCAGGGCAACTGTCAACAGAGTTTCTATTCAATACATCTCATAAAGATGAGGTAAATTAAAGGCTGCAAGTGGGTCTCAGGATTAGGTAGGCATCTTTGAATATCTCCCTTAACAAACAGTATCCAAGCAGTAACACATTACAGCAAACAGTTCATTAATGGTTCAGGAAACGAGTCTCTTGTTGGTTAGACTGTCCTTATACTCAACAGAGGTAATCACACTTTGAGATCGCCAACACTCAAGAGAAATACCCAAAATAATTTGAAGGAAAGCAAAGGACCTACATTTTTATAGTACCTTTCATGATCTCGGAACACACCAAAGTGCTTTACAGCCAATGAAACACTTCTGAAGTGTAGTCGCTGTTGTAGTAAAGGAAAAGCAGCAGCCGATCTGAGCACAGCAGAATCCCACAAACAACATAGTGACAATGAGCAGGTAATCTGCTTTAATCACATTGGCAGAGGGATACATATTGGCCAGGACACTGGAGAGAACTTCCCTGTTCTTCTGTGGAAGTGAAACCCAAGGTCATTCACAACAGATTGTATATTGTGTACCCAGGCCTGGACTAAAACAAAGTTTCAATCCAGGTCTTGGAAGAGTGAACTAGCTGAGCCATTCTCCCATATTTAACCTGATGCACACTGGAACAGTTTTGGTGTAAGCTGGCCGCACTCGAGGCTGGCAATAAATTTTCATCCAGCGCATGCGTGCGAAGTACTGACATCATGACATTGCTTCACAATGGCCGGAATTTTCCAGCCCCACCCTCCCCCGTGGTGGGTTCTCCCAACGCGAGGCCAGTGAGCCACTGAAATCTCAGTTTACATCGGCAGGACCAGAAGATCCCACCAGCGTGAGGAGCTGGAAAATTCCAGCCAATATCTCAACAATGACTTGTATTTACGAAGTAGCTTAATGTTGTAAAGCTTCTAAGGTGCTTCACCAGAGCATTATCAAACAAGATTTGACACTGAGCCACATAGGGGGATATTAGGGGAGATGTCCAAAAGCTTGGTCAAAGAGATAAGTTTCAAATAGCATTTCAGAGGAGAAAAGAGTGGTTTAGGAAAGAAATTACAGAGCTTAGGGCCTCACCAGCTGAAGGCTCAACACCCTCCACAATGTTGGATGAATTAAAACAACAACTTGCATTTTTACAGCACCTTTAATATGGTAAAACATCCTAAGGTACATCATAGGAATGATTATCAAATGAAATTTGATACCAAGCCACATAAGGAGATATTAATACTCTTGGTCAATGAGGTAGATCTTACGGATGATTTAAATGAGAGTGGTATAAAGTAGCAGGGAAGTTCAGAGAAGGAATTCCAGAGGGAGGTTCAGAGAAGGAATTCCAGAGCTTAGGGCCTAGGCAACTAAAGACATGACTGCCAATACTGGAGAATTGAATGTCAGGAATGCACAAGATGCCAGTATTGGAGGAACACAGATCTTATGAGTATTGTAGGGCTGGAGGAGCTTACAGAGATAGGAAGGGGACCACAGAGTAATCTGAAAACTGATTTTAAAATTGAGGCATTGCTGGATCAAGAGGCAATGTAGGTCAGTAAACACAGTTTAATTGCTGTACAGGACTCAGTGTGAGATAGAATACGAGCAGCAGAGTTTTGGATGAGCTGAAGTTTACAGAGGGTGGGAGATGGGAGGCTGGCTGGTAGAGCATTAGAACTGTCCAGTCTAGAGGACAACAGCATTTTTTTTTTCTTTGTTCTTTCATGAGATGTGGGCATCGCTGGCAGGGTTAGCTTTTGTTTCCCATTCCTATTTGCCCTTGAACTGAAATGGCCTAGAAAGCCATTCAAAGGGCAGTTGAGAGTCAGCCACATTGCTGTGGGTTTAGAGTCAGGGGTAAGGGTGAGAGATTTCCTTCCCTAAAGGATATTAGTGAAAATGATGGGGTTTTAATAACAAAAAAATAATAGTTTCATGGTCACCATTACTAGCTGGTAAAGAAAGTATATGGAATGCACTCTTTTATTGGATGAGTTATTAAGGTATTGAATATAAAAGCAAGGATGTAATGGTGGAGCTGAATTAAACGGTGGTTAGGCCACAGCTGGAATTGTGTGTACAATTCTAGTCACCACATCACAGGAAGGACATAATTGCTCTGGAGAGAGCACACAGGGGACTTACAAGAATGTTGCCAGGGCTGGAAAATTGCAGCTATGAGGAAAGATTGGATAGGCTAGGGTTGTTTTCCTTAGAACAGAGGAGGCTGAGGGGTGACCTAATTGAGGTGTGTACAAAATGATGAGGGTAGACAGGAAAGACCTGTTTCCCCTAGCTGAGGGGTCAATTATCAGGGGGCATGGATTTAAGGTGGTTGGTAGAAGGGTTAGAGGGGACATGAGAAAAACGTTTTCACCCAGAGGGTGGTGGGTGTCTGGAATTCACTGCCTAAATTGGTGGTTGAGACTGAAACGCTCAACTCATTTAACAGGTACCTGGATCTGCACCTGAAGTGTTGTAACCTGCAAGGCTATGGACCAGGTGCTGAAAACTTGAATGAAAAATGAGCGGTTAGTTTTTTTTTCAGCTGGCACAGACACGACGGGCTGAATGGCCTCTTTCTGCATCGTAACTTTCCTATGATTCAAGATTCGCTAATTGAATTTAAATTCCACCAGCTGCCATTGTGGGATTCAAACCTGTGTCCCCAGATTACTAGTCCAATGACATTATCACTGTACCACCCTCTCCCCTCCGGTGGAGCATGGATCAGCAGTGGCAAAGGAGCTGAGGCAGCAGCCGAGATGGACAAGGTTACAGACGTGGAAGCGATTTTGGGTCAGAAGGACAGCTCCGGGGCAGAAAGGCCACCTAGGTTTCGAACAGTCTTGTTCCGCCTCAGAAAGTGGCCAGGGAGAGGCCGAGAGTCGGTGGCTAGGGAAAAGAATGTGTAATCGGGTCAGAAGAATGACTTGGATTTTCCCAAAATTGAATTGGAGGAAATGTCAGCTCCTCCAAAACGGGATGTCTAGAAGCAGAGTGACAAGTGAAAGAAAGTGGAGACTTCAAGGAGAGGTGGTGGTGAGATAGAGCTGGGTGTTGTCAGCGCACACGTGGAACCTGACGTGTAAATTTGGTGAGAGCACACTGGCATGAGTAAAGTCACAACACTGCATCATGAAATCACCATCAAAGCATACCATTGCTGGCAGAAACATACAGGCCCCAGTGAGCCTGTGACAGTCAAGGAGGACAAGTAAAACAATGGATCTTTCTGATCTTCAATCAAAATGATCCAGCAAGTTTATTTATTAGTACACAGAAAGGACACCTGTGCAAAAGATTTACTAAATATTAATAAGCCCAGCAGCTATATTGAACAATGGAAAAATTCCAACAGCAATCAATGCTAATGAGATGCCAATTGCTTAGGGCAGCATAACTGGCCTGTTTGGTATCAATTTATTAATGACCCACAGATCACGTCCCAAGGGGAATGGAAATATCAGCAGAAAACAATTGGCTGGATTTTACAGCCCCTGCCGGGTGTGTTTCTGGTCGGTGGTGGGGGGGGGGGGGAATACCAAGGGGCAGCAAGCCCACCCATGAGTTGTCTCCCATAATATGGTAGGTGGGCAGACGCCGAAATCAGCAACCCACCCACCATATTTTTAAAAAATTAAGGGTCAATTGATCTTGTTAACAAGGCAATTGACCATTATACCTCCCACACCCAAAAACGGTTGGCATGTGCAGTCAGTCGAAATGGGCTCTCTCTCCCCCCCCAACAAACCCCTCCCTAGGCTGCCCCAATCCCTACCCATCCAGGACCCCCGACTTACCCTGGGTCTGGATGGCATGGCATCGTGGGCCTGCTTGCAGCCCCAGCAGTGCCCACTCCTCAGTTCTAGCGCTGCTGGAACTGCTAGAGCTACCAGCCAATCAGTTCCCCCCCTACTCTGTAAAATCCCGCCACAATGATTTCTTCTTCCTTCCTGCTAATTGCATAAATTAAGTGTCCGTAAGCAGTGGGCACTCACTTGTGCACAATTGGTTTAACTGTTAACTGATACTCAAAGGAGTATAAAGAGACACATATTGACACTTGTGGTGAGTTGTAGAGTTGGGAGCAATAAATTTATAATGTCTCACTTTATGAATAAACCTGAAAACTGAGTAAATGTTGACTTCTGGTCTCCTCCTTCACCCACTGCTGATAAGAGATAACACTACCCAACACAGCCCCCCCTCTACAAATGTTCCCCCACTCACTTCTGAAGTCACTGACTCATGCCTTAGCACAGTTCCACGGGAAGCAGTGACATCCCGAATTTGTTCAAAGGGCCAGCGAGGAAGATAAAAAATGTAAATGATGCTGAACATTGTGCAATCATCAGCGAACATCCCCACTTCTGACCTTATGATGGAGGGAAGGTCATTGATGAAACAGCTGAAGATGGTTGGGCCGAGGACACTACCCTGAGGAACTCATGCAGTGATGTCCTGGGACTGAGATCATTGACCTCCAACAACCACCACCATCTTCCTTTGTGCTAGGTATGACTCCAACCAGTGGAGAGTTTTCCCCCCCGACTCCCACTGACTTCAATTTTACTAGGGCTCCTTTATGCCACTCAGTCAAATGCTGCCTTGATGTCAAGAGCAGTCACTCTCATCTCACTTCTGGAGTTCAACACTTTTGTCCATGTTTTGGCCAAGGCTGTACTGAGGTCAAGAGCTGAGTGGGTCTGGCAGAACCCAAACTGGGTGTCAGTGAGCTGGTTATTTCTGAGTAAGTGCCGCTTGATAGCACTGTTGAGGACCCCTTCCATCACTTTGCTAATGATCGAGAGTAGACTGATGGGGCAGTTATTGGTCAGGTTGGATTTGTCCTGCTTTTTGTATACAGGACACATTTGAGCAATTTTCCACAATGTCAGGTAGATGCCAGTCGTACAGGAACAGCTTGGCTAGGGGCATGGCCAGTTCTGGAGCATAAATCTTCAAGGTGCTGCTTGGAGGGTCGGGTATTTTTCCTACGAATGTTCCTTGATTAGTTAAAGATAAAGCTGAAGGACATGATGGAATCTTAGTAGACCCAATATTAACTTATTCAGTCATTACCAAGCAGCAATCAATGAAACAATTAGGAGCGCAGCACGAGTCTCATGCTTAAACTGTACAGTGCCTAGGTTAACATGTCCATTTCTTTATCAACAAGACACATGCAAGGCTGAAGCCAGCGGGAAATTAACCCCCCAGCATCAAAGGACAGAGTTATCAAATAAAAATAAAAACACTGGGATTTTCTATCTTGAGTTAAGAGGTATATGAGTAAACCATATAGAAAAGATACATCCAGAACACAACTTCATAGTAAACCATGACAGTTGTACAATGGTACACAGGTTCAAACCAGTGAAAAGCAAATTGTGGTGGGTGTCAGGAAGTATTCTTCACATTAAGAGTGATCAATAAGTCAAGTCAACTTCTTGTTAGGATAGTGGAGGCAAAACCTTAGAAAGAGATGTCACAAAGAAGCACTAAGTTTTTTCTGAATGGACGAGCTATGGTGGCCTAACTCACTTTAACCAGCTGGACCTATCTTGATGATAAGACAATCTAGTGAATGTCGGCAAGTCATTTGATTAATGAGGTCATCATCATGCTAATCCTGTGTTCACCTAATGTGCAAATCTGCATGCTTTGCAAGAGAGCTTACTAGACAATAATCAGAATTAGGAGCACTGGAAGATATTTTTATCTGTCTAGCTCGAAGATTGATCAAGAATTATTGGCATCCATCAGCATTTAAAGTGCTTCAGCCCATGGGTTAGTTTGTTTCTGTTTCACAAGGGATGTCAGCTTTTACCACAGGGCTTGGATGTTGTCAGTATCAACTATTCAGGTCAGTTGGCAGGGTGACAGAAGGCTGTTACCACCAATCAGATCGCTTGGAAGGTGACAGTGATCTGTCAGAACCAATTAGGTTAGGTGATGCCTTTCAGAATCAATTAATTAATCACATTTATTTCAGCAACAATTTGAGTTCATATCACTCTATTAAAATAGTAAAACATCCCAGGGTGCTTCACAGGAATGTTATCAAAGTTTGACAGCAAGCCACATAAGGATATATTAGGACAGGAGATGACAACTTTCAACAAAAACTTGTATTTATATAGCACTTTTAACATAATGTCCCAAGATGCTTCACGAGAGCATTACAAGGCAAAATTTGACATCAAACCACATAAGGTGATACGAGGGCAGTGATTTGGTCAAATATAGGTTTTAAGGAATATCTTAAAGGAGGAAATGGAGGTAGAGAGGCAAGGAATTCCCAGAGCTTAGAACCAAGGCACAATGGTGGAGCAATTCAAATTGGGGATGCTCATGAGGCCAGTAATAAAATCAACACAGATGTCTCAGAGGATTGTGTGGCTGGAGAAGATTACATAGACAGGGTGGGTCAAAGCCATGGAAGGACTTTTTGGATGATCTCAACTTTCAGCGGATACCATGAGACACCAATCAGCAGCGTGGTAGAATAGTCACACCTAGAGGTAATGAAGGCAGAGACAAGGGTTCCGCAGCACATGAGCTGAGACAGGGACAGAGCAGGGCAATGTTCTGGAGGTGGAAACAGGCAGTTTTAGTGATGCTGCAGATATGTGGTCAGAAGCTCACCCCAGAGACAATTTCGATACCAAGGTTGTGAACTATCTGCCTCAGGCTCAGATAGTTGGCAGGGAAGACTGATGGAGTCAGTAGCTAGGAAATAGAATTTGCAGTGGGAAGCATAGACAATGGATTCAGTCTTCCTAATATTTAATCGAAGGAATTGCTGCTCATCCAGTACCGGATGTTAGACAAGCAGTCTGATAATTTAGCAAAGCTGGAAGGGTCAAGAGAGGTGGTGGTGAGGTACAGCTGGGTATCATTAGCATATATGTGAGGAGTAATACTGTGTTTTTGATAAATATTGCCATGCGGTAGCATTTCAATATTAAATAGAAGAGGGTCTTAAGCAAAGAGATATGTTTTCAGGGGTGACCTAAGAGTAGAGAGGTAGGGAGAGACAAAGTGATTTAGGGAGGGAATTCCAGAGCTTAGCGCCTAGGCAGATAAAGACACAGCCTCCAAAAGCGAAGCAATGAAAATCGGGAATGGACAAGGCCAGAGTTTGAGGAGAATAGCGATCCTGGAGGGTTGTAGAGCTTGAGAAGATTACAGAGATAGGGAGGGGTCAATTCATGGAGGGATTTGAAAACAAGGATGAGATTGTTAAAACTGAAGCGTTGCCAGACTGGGAGCAAATATAGGTCAGCAAACATAGGAGTGATGAGTGAACTCAGCCCCTAGTATCAGTTAGGATATTGTCAGCAGAGTTTTGGTTGAGCTCAAATTCACAGGGAGGGGTGCATGTTGGGTGGTGGCCGGGAGAGTGTTGAAATGGTTTAGTCTAGAGGTAACAAAGATTATGGATGAGGGTTTCAGCAGCAGATGAGCTGAGGCAGGGTGATGGGTAATGGGGCCAAAGAGTACTGAAAATTAGTTTATGGTTAACAGTCAGAGCAATAAGGTATTTATTTCACATTTGTCCCTGAAGTTTTTTTTTTTAATTTTGATATAATTAAGACCAGTAATGAAGCTTTTAAAATGTTTTCATTTTTTCTCAAGTATCTTCTGGGGCATGCCTAGCAGTTACCTTACTTGAAATTTTATTTGTTTCAAAAACAGCTACAACCACTTAAGAACATAAGAAATAGGAGCAGGAGTAGGTCATTCAGCCCTTCAAGTCTGCTCCGCCTTTCAATGAGATCACGGTTGATCTACTTCAACACCATTTTCTTACACTATCCCCATGTCCCTTGATGTTTTTAATGTGTAGAAATCTATTGATCTGTCTTGAGCTTATTCAATGACTGAGCCTCCACAGCCCTCTGGGGCAGAGAATTCCAAAGATTCACCACCCTCTGAGTGAAGAAATTCCTCCTCCTCTTAGTCCTAAATGGCCTGCCCCTTATTCTGAAACTGTTTCCCCTGGTTCTAGAACCCCCCAGCCAGAGAGCAGGGGCATCTACCCTGTCGAGCCCTGTAAGAATTTTGCATGCTTGAATGAGATCACCTCTCATTCTTCTAAACTGCAGAGAATAAAGGCCCAGTCTATTTAATCTTTCCTCATAGGATAATCCCTCCATCCCAGGAATTAATTTAGTGAACCTTCATTGCACTCCCTCTATGGCAAGTATGTCTTTCCTCAGGTAAGGAGACTAAAACTGCACACAATACTCCAGGTGTGGTCTCACCAAGCTCTATATAAATTGCAGTAAGACATCTTTACTCAAATCCTCTTGTAATAAAGGCTAACATACCATTTGCCTTCTTAATTGCTTGCTGCTTCCCGAGATAAGAAAGATGCTTCTAGTGAGAGTCGGGCTGTATTTGTGCCTTTCTGTAACCATATTTGTTGAATTGCCAGAGTGTGGAATAACACAGCGAATGCCAAGAGAGAGATAAGTTTCACATCATTTTAAAAGTTACACTGATACGTGATTGTATTTCTGTGATGTATGATGAGGAATGTTGGTTTGACTGTGTGAGTACAACACTATAATATGCTACGTTTAAAAACTATTTTCAGATTGCTAGTGATTGAAGGTCCCTATGTTATTGTGTGGTTCCAGGGACAGAGCCCATTCCGCTTACATTAATGGTCAACATCTGCGGGAAATATGGAGTGTCCTGGCCAATATTTATCCTTCAATTAACATCACTAACTCATGATCTCATTGTTATTTGTGGGAGCTTGCTGTATGCAAATTGGCTGCCACTTTTTCTGCAATACATTAGTGACGACGCTTTAAAAGTATTTCATAAGCTGCAAAATGTTTCAAGACATCCTGAGTCATGAAAGACCCGATGTAAATTCAAATCTTTATTTAATAATCAGTAAGACTGTAACAGATTATAAGCCCTATCCTGGAAATAGGCCCATCCTATACCACAAATGTCAGCTCCCCATACTTGTCCCCATTAACCATAGGATAAGTCTGCACCTTTCAGCACTGGCAATGCAGAGCTTTTCACGCCAGAAGCCTACAACAGAAATCCAGGATTTCTATCCAGGAAGCTCCGCACTAAAAGGGATGAAGTTGAAAATTTGCCTCCATATTTATGCACCTTACATTTCAGTCACCATGTCATAGGTAATCATTTTTATTTGCAGTATACTGAAGCAACCATTTTGACAGGGTCACGAGCAAGACACGTTAGAAGTCACTATTGGTAATAAATGTTGATGAGTGCTTAACACATTTGTCTGCCATTCCTCTGCCAGCAACTTTAATGGAGGCACTTACAAGTTGGCATCACCTTAAAATAACAGACAGGAGATTGCCGTACAAACCTGTTCCCCATTCGTCCACTATGATGTGGTAACTGCCACGTGTTAATCCTTTTAAAAACAAAAACGTTTTAAAATACACAGAGGCATCTAAAAAAGGAGGAAAATCTAGGCTAATGCTTCATGTGACCCTTCATCAGGAAACTTGGTTCTCAAATGTTATTTTGACGATATTGGCACATCCCTATCTCTTCTGCAGCAGTGTAAAATATTTAAGTCCGCATCCCCTTAAAACAGCTAGGCCTGGTTGCTTCAGGGCTGCCATGGGGTCAAACACTGGCACATGATAATGAGGAATCTACTGTCGGTTGGGATTGTTGGAGGTGTATGTTGTAAATATTTTCATATTCACAAATGAATGTTGTACACCTGGAGTTAGGTTCCCAGCAAAAATGCCTGAACCATGAAAATTTGGACTGAAATCTACCCAACCAGTTTCATTTTCATACTCAAAACTATCTGGAACTCTTCAAGGAGAAACTATTTTTAGCTGGAATGACAGAATTGCAGAGAGTGCGAAAAGCTAGAATCCGCACCAAATAAAGTGCTAAAAACAAATTTCTGTGGAAAGAGGGGTTGTTCCCAAATTCCCCAGAAAAATAATTAGGAAAAAAACCTCAGGAAATAAAGAGGGGAAAGATGTTGGAGGATTGTTTGAAATAAGACTGATGATGTTCAGACAAAACCTTGTTTACACTGAATCCCAAGTATCTAAATCTAGGCTCAATCTGTGCAAACTTATTCTGCGGTTATAAAGAAACCGAATCATTTCTAAGTAGTTTTTCCACACAGACCTTAAATCTGATTCACTCTTTCTGGCCTTTTCCATGCTCAGGGCATCTTCACAGCAAGAGACACAGAATAGAAGCAATAGGCAGAATGAGATCAACAGCAGATTCACTGCTACTTCTTACTGTCTTTGCATTGGTTTTGATACGAATACACAAAGAAAAAACATATTCACTTTCTACTGAGGTGGATTTGAAGCCTTATTTACCAAATTTACATCCTCTCCAAATTGCAGCATAAACTAAACACCAAACACTGACACCAAACTGGTTAGTTTCTTCAAGACTACTATTGGTTGAGGTCCTGCATGGTGTGTTTTTCAGTCACATCTGCTAAGACGACCATGGGCGAAATCTACTGCCCTTCCCTGAGATGAGTTTGGAGGTGGGGAGAGACATTTAACCAGGCTAAAGGGTGCAGGGTGGGGACCCCGCCACCTTCTCCCCTCCACCCTGACACCAGTTGAGGCCTTTAATTAATTAATGCCCACTTAAGGGTCTCATCCCACATATTCAATGGGCAGAGCAGTCGCCTCACGGGAGCCCAAAAAACAAACCCTTCTCGGGTTCACTTGCAGGCACGGTCCCTTGTCATCAGACACTCAGTGCCTGATTGAGGGACCCAGCATCAGGAAGGAGAGACTTGCTGAGAGCCACCTTCCTGCCCTTTCTTCAGACCCAACCCCCCCCGACCCCCCGCACCCCCCAGCACCCCCACCCCGACCCTCCTCAGCTAATCCCCTCCCCACGACCCCCATCCCACCCTTATTCACCATGTGGCCACTGTCCCTCACTGATCCCGGGCCTCTGGTGGGTGCTTTGCCAACAATGGCCACTGCTCCCCTGGTGATGCTGCCTGCAATGGAGAGCTGTCAGCCTCTGATGGGCTGGTACCTCTCATTGGCCAGGATTACCACCCTGGGGCCCTTGATCCTGAGCAAGGCCCCCATCACCTGGATTAAATTCCACCCCATAAATGTGATCCCTGCTTTGTACTGTTTGCCAATCCCAAGCAGGGTGGTGGTAGAGACATTACAATAGGCCCTCTCTGACCAGCCACTTCCAGTCCTTTCATGGGTGGAAATAAAGACCGGGTTCCCTTCCTCCCTGCTGGGAAATGTGAAAATTTGGATGGCTAGTACACGTAATCCCCGTTTAAAGTACATTCTAATAGCGTGTTCTCATTTTAGCGCAGTTTGAAAATAATGGAACCAAATAGCGCTGCCTCTATTTTCGTTGTAGCACACGTGCCAAGAGGCATATTGTAACCATGCATAACTCAGTCTGTTTTTGTAAACACACTGCCACTTCTCCCGACCCCCCGGAACCTCTCAACTCTCTCACTACCTTCAACTTGCCACCTCTCTCACTCCCTCCCACTCAACTCTTCTCCCAATCCCCTCACCATCGCTCCCTCCCGCTCCCAACCCCCTCACCGTTGCTCCCAACCCCCTCACCGTCACTCCCTCCCACTCCCAATCCCCTCACCGTCGCTCCCTCCCGCTCCCAGTCCCTCACAGTCGCGCCCTCCCGCTCCCAGTCCCCTCACCGTCGCTCCCTCCCGCTCCCAGTCCCCTCACCGTCGCTCCCTCCCGCTCCCAGTCCCCTCACCGTCGCTCCCTCCCGCTCCCAGTCCCCTCACCGTCGCTCCCTCCCGCTCCCAGTCCCCTCACCGTCGCTCCCTCCCGCTCCCAGTCCCCTCACCGTCGCTCCCTCCCGCTCCCAGTCCCCTCACCGTCGCTCCCTCCCGCTCCCAGTCCCCTCACCGTCGCTCCCTCCCGCTCCCAGTCCCCTCACCGTCGCTCCCTCCCGCTCCCAGTCCCCTCACCGTCGCTCCCTCCCGCTCCCAGTCCCCTCACCGTCGCTCCCTCCCGCTCCCAGTCCCCTCACCGTCGTTCCCTCCCGCTCCCAGTCCCCTCACCGTCGCTCCCTCCCGCTCCCAGTCCCCTCACCGTCGCTCCCTCCCGCTCCCAGTCCCCTCACCGTCGCTCCCTCCCGCTCCCAGTCCCCTCACCGTCGCTCCCTCCCGCTCCCAGTCCCCTCACCGTCGCTCCCTCCCGCTCCCAGTCCCCTCACCGTCGCTCCCTCCCGCTCCCAGTCCCCTCACCGTCGTTCCCTCCCGCTCCCAGTCCCCTCACCGTCGTTCCCTCCCGCTCCCAGTCCCCTCACCGTCGCTCCCTCCCGCTCCCAGTCCCCTCACCGTCGCTCCCAACCCCCTCACCGTCGCTCCCTCCCGCTCCAAACCCCCTCACCGTCGCTCCCTCCCGCTCCCAACCCCCTCACCGTCGCTCCCTCCCGCTCCCAACCCCCTCACCGTCGCTCCCTCCCGCTCCCAACACCCTCACCGTCGCTCCCTCCCGCTCCCAATCCCCTCACCGTCGCTCCCTCCCGCTCCCAATCCCCTCACCGTCGCTCCCTCCCGCTCCCAGTCCCCTCACCGTCGTTCCCTCCCGCTCCCAATCCCCTCACCGTCGCTCCCTCCCGCTCCCAATCCCCTCACCGTCGCTCCCTCCCGCTCCCAGTCCCCTCACCGTCGTTCCCTCCCGCTCCCAATCCCCTCACCGTCGTTCCCTCCCGCTCCCAATCCCCTCACCGTCGCTCCCTCCCGCTCCCAGTCCCCTCACCGTCGCTCCCTCCCGCTCCCAGTCCCCTCACCGTCGCTCCCTCCCACTCCCAGTCCCCTCACCGTCGCTCCCAACCCCCTCACCGTCGCTCCTTCCCGCTCCCTCCCGCTCCAAACCCCCTCACCGTCGCTCCCTCCTGCTCCCAACCCCCTCACCGTCGCTCCCTCCCGCTCCCAATCCCCTCACTGTCGCTCCCTCCCGCTCCCAATCCCCTCACCGTCGCTCCCTCCCTCTCCCAGTCCCCTCACCGTCGTTCCCTCCCGCTCCCAATCCCCTCACCGTCGCTCCCTCCCGCTCCCAATCCCCTCACCGTCGCTCCCTCCCGCTCCCAGTCCCCTCACCGTCGTTCCCTCCCGCTCCCAATCCCCTCACCGTCGTTCCCTCCCGCTCCCAATCCCCTCACCGTCGCTCCCTCCCGCTCCCAATCCCCTCACCGTCGCTCCCTCCCACTCCCAATCCCCTCACCGTCGCTCCGTCCCGCTCCCAATCCCTTCACCGTCGCCCCCTCCTGCTTGCCGCTTCCCTCTCCCAGCCCCTCACTCCATCAATCCTTCCCGCTCGCCACCCCTCTCCTGAGCCCTCGCTGTGAGAGGGAAGAAGGGGGGGGGGGTGAGCGAAGCAACGAGTGGGAGAAAATTGGGGCGGGGTGGGGGCAGAAAGTGGCAAGCAGGGAGGGTCAGGAGAGACAGCGAATGGGGGGGGTGGGAGTCAGAGAGCTGAAGGTGAGTAGAGCAGCTTAGTAAGTAAGAGTAGTTAAGCTAAAAGAGGATTTATGGACCAGATAGGTTCAAGGCAGCTAATAGGCTTTAAATGCAAAAATTACAAGTCAGGAATGTAACCCACCCTTATTACAGATACAGTGTCTCAAATCCGCTGTCCGAAAACCAGACATTTTTAGAGAATGTGCCACGCGTCCAATTTAATTGAGGTTTAAAAAAAAAACTAACTTACCTGGACATTTCAGCTAGGTGCTGCATTAGTGCACCGTGACCCAAACTAGTTATCCTTTTCACCGCTTGCACCCTGATCTGTTCCTGCACGTCAAGTGACGCTTGACCCCACCCGACCGGTCATGGCCCGAACCGCTCAACCCGAAAGCCGGGAAGATCCAAAATCCAGTGTGGCCTCGGTCCCGAGGTTGCCGGGTTTGAGACACTTACTATGCATGGTTTCTTATGGGAAAGTGATTTCCATCTAGTACACTGCTTTTTTTTAGGAACACATTAGGAGTGGTAAACGAGTGAAAGCTGTATTATGGTCCTTTCCCTCAATGAGTCAATACTTATCGCCACAGCTCAGAACTGACTAGACATACGGATATCAGCAGTTTCATGGCACAGTTCCTGTACAGTTTGTAGGTTCATAGAGATGCGTTCTACCTACAATTTGCAACAGATCCTTGTCCTGTAATATTATACTTAGAAACTGCAATGTGCAGAAAAGCACGCTTCAAAAGGGATGGAAGGTTGTGTTTTTCCCATTAGCGAGAAACACAGACAATAAAGACGATAATGAAATCTGCCAATATTTCACAATTTTAGCACAGTGCTCAAGTTTTCCCCAGCCAGCTTTCAGCACCATAATTAATGTGCGTCATTTCGTGATTTACCTCTCGACAGTCTATTCCCTGTATAAACAGTGTGCTACCAACATTTGCAATGTCTACACTTCCCACTTGCTCAATCACTGGTACAAAAATACACATATTGGTTTCACCTAATAGCTTTTGGAGGTTTGCTTTTTGTATAGCAATGAGATAAAAACCTTTATGAGCCACATGTTATCTTCCCACCATCTAATCTCATCATGGATCAGTAGTAGTACACTCACTTTTGAGGTCAGAAGATTATCGATTCAAGTCCCAATCCAAAATCTAGACTGACACTTCAGTGCAGCACTGAGGGAATGCTACACTGTTGGCAGTGCCATCCTGCGGATGAAATATTAAGTGAGGTTTTGTCTTCAGTCTGATCGTTGCATAGGATCTTTTACCTAAAAGATCCTATGCAACTATTTCAAAGAAGAGAAGGGGACCTCTCCCCAGTGTCCTGGCCAATATTAATGCCGCAATCAACATCATTAAAAATCTGGGTCATTACCATATTGCTATTTGTGAGATATTGCTGTATGCTAATTGGCTGTCACATGAAAGCTATTATATTAATGCAAGTCTTTCTTGTCATTTCCGTTTGGTTTTGAAATGTCAGTGGTATCGGTTTGTCTCAGGCGTGATTCAGAAAATGAGAGGTCATTCTAGTCACTAATGAAAAATAAAATGTGATAAAATCATGTTTAACAGTGGTCATGCAAAATTCTTCTGAACTGTTACCTTATTATCTCATCTCCCCAAACAGAAGCAATAGCTCAAATGATGGCCTCATTTCTACCCGAAAACTGACATTGCAGAAAATTAAAGGTAATCATTCATGCTACACGTACACAAGAGTCAATGCGTTTTAGTCATGACGATAGAGGCTGTGATTTAATCTGTGTTTACATCTGGTACAATTCAGTTTATCCCCAGGTGGCATTACAATGACTCATCCTGTGCAAATATTCTTAAATTCCTAAAGATAAGCATAGATTAGGGAGATCACTCGGCTCATGCGATTTATCCTGCACTGAAATCTAGGATTCTCCCCAAAATAGCATCGAACTGTCCCTGCAAAATATAACAGATGTTGCAAAAAAATCCATAAATGTTGGAAACACTGGGCAGGTCAGGCATCATGGAATGGAGAGAGAAAGACCACTTCTTACAAAGTGGTCATCAACCTGGAGCACAAACCCGACCTCTCTCTCTAAAGATGCCGCCTGGCTTGCTGGGCATTGTCAGCATTGCCTGATTTTATTCCGGATTATTCATTCATTGTGTGAAGTGTTTCCTGAGGTCAGTCCTGAGAGTCAACCTCGCAATTTGTCTTTTTCTGAGGCTGATATACCAACTTCTGACTAAAAGCTTCAATTCAGAAATTTCCAAGGAATCATGATGATCACTCTCCTCTTGCCCACCCTCCCAGTCAAGGCTTGAACCAATAAAGAATTTGCATTTATATAGCAATTTTCACAGCTTCAGAGTATTTAAGTTTTGAAGGCAATTCTGTACTTTTGAAGTATAGTCACCTGTTGTCACATAGTGAAATGTGGCAGCCAATTCACAGCAAGAAAACTCCCATAAACAGCAATGAGATACATCTGTTTCTGGATGTAGGATGAGGGATAAATATTAGCTGGGAAACCAGGTTAACTGCGCTGTTACAGTTGTGGGATCTTCTCCATCCACCTGAAAGGGTTAGAAGGGGCTTCAGTCTCATTGAAAAGTGCCAGGGTAGCATTCATTCAATACTGCTCTGACTGTCAGCCTGAATTATGTGTCAGGTCCCTGGAGTAGCATTTGAACACATGAACAAGGCAAGAGTGCTACCGCTAAGCCAAGACTCATGCATCAAAGATCCTTTATTCAAGAGAAAAGAAATAGAGAGGGATACACACTGGAAATGGACGGAGCTAAGGCAAGCTGAACCTGAACTGTAATGGGACTAGAGTCTAGCAGAAAAGATAAATGGGGCTGCGAACAGAACTTTAAACTAGTAAAACAGAGGGAGGGATCTGGTGAAAATAACACTGAAGATAAAAGCAATAGCAGTTGAGAGCAAAGGTCAGACAAGGGTAAGGAATAAAAAGTAGAGAACAGATATAGAACATATGCTAAAAAAAATGACTGGAACAATTCATAAAAATGAAGTAAATTGCCTGTACAGCAATCTGCACAGCAGCAGAAGCAAAACAGGAGAACTGGAGGCAATAATTTGTCAAGAGGAGGCAGATGTAGTTGGTATAACTGAAACTTGCCATGATAAAGAATAGGACTGAAAATCAAATATTGCAGGTTATAAACTATGTAGAAAGGAAAGAGAAGGGGAAGGGAAGGGGTTGGGTAGCTATCCTCATTAGAGATAAGAGCAGTACAAAAAGGGGACACAACTAACATTGAGGTAGTTTCAGAATGCATATGGATTAAGGTAAAAGGTAAAAAAGGGTCGATTACGCTAATAGTGTAAGGGGAGTGGAGGAAGAAATGTATATCCACAAATCTATAAAATGAATAAAAGACACAATAATAATGGAAGATTTCAACTATCTATAAATAAATGAATAAAGGGGAAAAGGGAATAGGGTTTTTACAGTGAAATCAGGACTGGTTTCTTACCTAGTATAAAGAATCCCAACAAGATAAATCATTGGTAAGTCTAGTAATAGGAAATATAACAGAGCAGGTAAGAGACGTAAATGTAGGGGAACATCCAGGTACAGTAGAGAGTCTCAAGACCAGTAACCTGGAGACCAAGGGTCTGTGCCAGATTTTGGATCTTGCTGGTTTTCGGGTCAGGCTGAGCCAAGTCGGGTGAGCTCAAGAGTCACTCAGACCACAGGAAAAGACAAGGCACACAAAGTTGATAACTAGTTGACAAGCCAATGCAGCAGCTCCTCAACCAAGCAAGTTAAGTTATTTTACACATCTAAAAATAATTGAAATTCACGCATGCCAGCTTAAAAAACTGTCCGGTTTTTGGACATTGCCAGTTTTCAGGTAGCGGATTTAAGACACTGTCCCTGTTATAGCTGTCATAATATAATAAAGCTTAAAATAATGATCAAGACAAATACCAAAATAATAAATTGGGGGGAAAAAAGTAATTGAAGGGACGAGAATAGAATGGGAGAAAGTAAACTGGAAAAAATGATATAGACAGCTGTGGGAAATACTTCTAAAAGCTGCTCAATAAATTTCAAAAGATACTGTTTAAAAAAAACCTAGCCAATAATGAAACAACATGGATGAATAAAGAGATACGATCAAAATGGAAACCAATCACAATGTCTACACTAGAGAATAAAGAGGATGCCAAAAGGAAATAGAAGAGGCTAGGAAAGCAGTCAAAAAACAATTAGACAAGCAAAGAGGAACCACAACGTTTAATTATCAAGGGATAGAAAAATAGTAGTGTCTATGGACGCAAAAAGAACAAAAGAAAATCAGGATAGGAAAAGGGCGATTAAGGCATGCACAAGATAAACTCATGGGTAATGGCAGAAAATTGTCAGAAATATTGAATAGGCACTTAGTCTTCCTAGTAAACACAGAGGCAAATAAGACCATAAGACATAGGAGCAGAAATTAGGCCATTCGGCCCATCGAGTCTGCTCCCGCCATTCAATCATGGCTGATAAGTTTCTCAACCCCATTCTCCCACCTTCTCCCCATAACCTTTGATCCCCTTACCAATCAAGAACCTATCTATCTTGGTCTTAAATACACTCAATGACCTGGCCTCCACAGCCTTCTGTGGCAATGAATTCCATAGATTCACCACTCTCTAGCTAAAGAAGTTTCTCCTCATCTCTGTCCTAAAAGGTCTTCCCTTTACTCTGAGGCTGTGCCCTCGGGTCCTAGTCTCTCCTACCAATGGAAACATCTTCCCCACGTCCACTCTATCCAGGCCTTTCAGTATTCTGTAAGTTTCAATCAGATCCCCCCTCATCCTTCTAAACTCCATCGAGTATAGACCCAGAGTTCTCAAACGTTTCTCATATGTTAAGCCTTTCATTCCTGGGATCATTCTCATGAACCTCCTCCGGACCCTCTCCAGGGCCAGAACATCCTTCCTGAGATACGGGGCCCAAAATTGCTCACAATATTCTAAATGTGGTCTGACCAGAGCCTTCTAAAGCCTCAGCAGCACATCCCTGCTTTTATATTCTAGTCCTCTCGAAATAAATGCCAACATTGCATTTGCCTTCCTAACTACCGACTCAACCTGCAAGTTAACCTTAAGAGAATCCTGGACTAGGACTCCCAAGTCCCTTTGCACTCCAGATTTCTGAATTCTCTCTCCATTTAGAAAATAGTCTATGCCTCTATTCTTCCTACCAAAGTGCATGACCTCACACTTCCCCATGTTGTATTCCATCTGCCACTTCTTTGCCCATTCTCCTAACCTGTCCAAATCCTTCTGCAGCCTCCCCACCTCCTCAATACTACCTGTCCCTCCACCTATCTTTGTATCATCAGCAAACTTAGCCAGAATGCCCTCAGTTCCTTCATCTAGATCATTAATGTATAAAGTGAAAAGTTGTGTTCCCAACACTGACCCCTGCGGAACTCCACTAGTCACCGGCCGCCATCCCGAGAAGGACCCTCTTATCCCCACTCTCTGCCTCCTGCCAGACATCCAATCTTCTATCCATGCTAGTACCTTGCCTCTAACACCATGGGCTCTTATCTTACTGAGCAGCCTCCTGTGCGGCACCTTGTCAAAGGCCTTCTGGAAGTCCAAGTAGATAACATCCATTGGCTCTCCTTTGTCTAACCTACTCGTTACCTCCTCAAAGAATTCTAACAGATTTGTCAGGCATGACCTCCCCTTGATGAAACCATGCTGACTTTGCCCTATTTTACCATGCACTTTCGAGTATTCTGAAATCTCATCCTTAATAATGGACTCTAAAATCTTACCAACGACCGAGGTCAGGCTAATCGGCCTGTAATTTCCCATCTTTTGCCTCACTCCCTTCTTAAACAGGGGGGTTACATTAGCGATTTTCCAGTCCTCTGGGACTCTCCCTGACTCCAGTGATTCCTGAAAGATCACCGCTAACTATCTCTTCAGCTATCTCCTTCAGAACTCTGGGGTGTAATCCATCTGGTCCAGGTGATTTATCCACCTTCAGACCTTTCAGTTTTCCTAGCACCTTCTCCTTGGTAATGGCCACCATACTCACCTCTGCCCCCCGACTCTGTTGAACTTTGGGGATGTTACTCATGTCTTCCACTGTGAAAACTGACGCAAAGTACCTATTCAGTTCCTCCGCCATTTCTTTGTTCCCCACTACTACTTCTCCAGTGTCATTTTCCAGCGGCCCAATGTCCACTTTTGCCTCTCTCTTACCCTTTATATATCTAAAAAAAACTCTTGCAATCTTCTTTTATATTACTGGATAGTTTACCCTCATATTTAATCTTCTCCCTTCTTATTTCTTTTTTAGTTGTCATCTGTTGGTCTTTGTAGGCTTCCCAATCCCCTGGTTTCCCACTGCTCTTCGCCGCATTGTATGATTGTTCTTTAGCTTTTATGCTGTCCCTGACTTCCCTTGTCAGCCATGGTTGCCTCGTCCTCCCTTTAGTATACTTCTTCTTCCTAGGGATGAATTTTTGCTGTGTCTCCCAAATTACTCCCAGAAACTCCTGCCATTGCTGTTCCACTGTCTTTCCTGCTAGGCTCATCTCCCAGTCAATTCTGGCCAGCTCCACCCTCATGCCTCTGTAGTTGCCTTTATTCAACTGTAATACCGTTACATCTGATTCCAGCTTTTTCCTCTCAAATTGCAGGGTAAATTCTATCATATTATGGTCACTTCCTCCTAAGGGTTCCTTCACCTTAAGCTCCCTTATCAAATCTGCCTCATTACACATCACTAAATCTAGAATTGCCTGTTCCCTAGTGGGTTCCACCACAAGCTGCTCCAAAAAGCCATCTCGTAGACATTCCACAAATTCCTTTTCTTGGAATCCAATACCAACCTGATTTTCCCAGTCTACCTGCATATTGAAATCCCCCATGATCACTGTAACCTTGCCTTTCTTACACGCCTTTTCTATCTCCTGGTGTATCTTGTGCCCCACATCCTGACTACTGTTCGAAGGCCTGTACATTTAACTCCCATTATGTTTTTTTTACCTTTGCAGTTCCTCAACTCTACCCACACAGATTCTACATCATCTGACCCTACGTCATTTCTTGCTATCGATTTAATTTCATTTCTTACTAACAAAGCAACCCCACCCCCTCTGCCAACCTGCCTATCTTTTCGATAGGATGTATATCCTTGGATATTTAGCTCCCAGTCCTGATCCCCTTGCAGCCATATCTCCGTGATGCCCACCACATCATACCTGCCAATTTCAATCTGCGCCACAAGCTCATTTACCTTATTTCGTACATGAACATGACATTAGAAAATCTCCAAAAAGTGACATTTGACGTAAAAAGGGAGAGATAATTGATAAACTAATCAAATTGAGAGAGGATAAAAGCCCAACTCTAGATAGGTCGCAACCATGCATATTAAAAGAGATAGCAAAGGCATTTAACATATATATACACATACACATACATACATTTAAAGGAAAAGGAAACAATCCCAGAGGAATGGCAGGCAACTATGCTATTCCTAAACTTAAAGAGGGAGATAGAAGTAGTTCAGGAAACTTAGACCAATTAGATTATTATTGGGTCATAGAAGGGTTACTCAAAACATTAACTCTGTTTCTCTCCCCACAGGTGCTGCTAGACCCGCTGAGTCTTTCCAGCATTTTATCATCCACAGTATTTTGCTTTTATATTATTATTTTGCTTCTTTATTAAATTATTATTGGTGGTAGGAAAGATAATGGAATCTTTACTCAAAGATTAAATAAAAAAACATCTAGAAACAAAAAAAGAATATTTGTACAGATTTCAAAAGGAAAGGGCATGCTTGGCCAACCTTACTGAATTCTTTGAAGAAGTAACAGCAAGAGTCAATGTAATATATTTGGCTTTTCAAATAGGGCTTTGACAAGATACTGTGTAGTAGACTAATGATTAAGGTCAGAGCAATGGCATGTGGAGTCAGGAGACAAGTAGCAGAATACATAGCAAGCTAGCTACAAAGCAGAAAACTAAGTGGGGGGTAAGTTGAGGTCCTCAAGACTGGTAAAAAGTGGGAAGCCATGTTCCACAGCAATCAATGCTGGAAACACTGTTTTCACAACTGAACAATTTGGGCATGGGATTTAAAAGGCTGAAGGGTGACTTGATAGAGAAATTCAAGATTGTGAAAGGGTTTGATAGGGTTGGCATGGGGAAAATGTTTCCATTTATGGGAGTGTCATAAAATAGAGGTCATAAATTTAAGATCGTAACCTACAAGTCCAATGGGGAAATCAGGAGAAATTCCTTTAGCCAGAGAATGGTTAGAATGTGGAAAATTCTACCTCACGCAGTGGTTGAGATGACCAGCATAGGTGCATTAAAGGGAAACTAGATAAGCACGTGAGGTAGAAAGGAATTAAAGGAAATGTGGATAAGGCAAAGAGGGTGGAGGGCGCTTGTGTGGAGCAAAACACTGCCACAGACCATTGAAACAAATAGCCTGCTGTAGATTCTACCTAACATTGGAATTTGCTTTGGTTTACAGGTGAATATCCTGCTTCGTAGAAGAGTTCACATTGTTTGCACTTTTGGCATAACTGGAATACACACCCACACTGTTAATTACTTCTGCATGCAGCCCCTGAAGTTGTAATAGTAAATTTGGTCTCCAGTTTGCAGTGGGACCTAAGACAGGAAAGTTCAATGTTAAATTTATTCTAATATGATTTTATACATACGGAATAAAAGCAGAAGACAGACTTGTCTTTACATAAAGCCACTTACACCCACCGGACATTCCAAAGCACTTTACAGCCAATGATCTATTTTTGAAGTGTAGTCACTTTTGTAATGTAGAAAATGTGACAACTAATTTAGAAATAGCAAGTACCCACAGACAGCGATGAAATAATCTGACTAGATAATCTGTATTAGGTGCTGGTTGAGAGGTAAATTTCAGACAGTACCCCAGAAGAACTTTTTTTTGCATCTACTCAAGAGGGCACACAGGGCCTTGTTATAATGTGTCATCCAAAAGACAGAACTTCCTACAGCACAGCACTCCCTTAATATTACACTGAAGTGTCTGCCTGAAGTATGCGCTCAAGTCTCTGGAGAGGGCCTTGAATTTCCAACATTTTGACTCAGATGAGTGTTACCATTGAGCCACAATTGACACAAGAAGGATGTGATTTATTCAGGAAAGGTTTCTACACTGATGCAGTTGGGTACAGTAAATGATGGGTGTGTAGTGATCTCAAAAATCAGTCATTACTAAAGAGCTACTTCCTTTCAATTAACTGTTTACATCCCAATTGATTCCGGCTACAATTGTGCAGGACTTTGGTGTGACCACACTTGGAGCACTCTGCACAATTCTGGGCTCCATATTTAAGGATCAATATACTTGCTAAGGAGATGGTGCACCGAAGGTTCATTAGATTGGTCCCTGGGATGAGAGGTTTTTCGTAGGGTGAAAGGCTGAGTGAATTGAGCCTATCCTCTCTGGAGTTTAGAAGAATGAGAGGTGGTGTCATCAAGACATACAAGATTCTGAAGACGACTGACAGGGCGGATACTGAGTGTTTTTTTCCTCTGGCTGGGGAATCTAGAATACAGGACTCAGAATAAGAGGTCAATCGTTTAGGACTGAGATGAGGAAATATTTTTCCATTCAAATGATTGTAAAGCTTTGGAATTGTTTACTCCAGAGGGTTGTAGATGCTCCATCATTGAGTATATCCCAGGCTGAGATAGATATACTTTTGGTTTTTCAGGGAATCAAAGGATGTAGGGACCAGGCAAGTAAGTGGAGTTGAGACAGAAGATCAGCCATAATCATATTGAATTTTGGAGCAGGCTCAAGGGGGCATATGGTCTATTCATGCTCCTATTTCTTATATAAGATGCCAGATTTCTTTGAATGGGCAAAAAGGAGGGTTGATAATTCTGTGTCCTGCGGATGGAACACATGTGCCATCTATTCAATATGACATACACTGCATGGGCTCCAATGGGTCAGCAAAGTGTAACCTCATCATCTTGGGCTCACTACTTTTTTATTCTTTTAAGGAATGAGGGCATCACTGTCAAGGCCAGCATTTGTTTCCCATCCCTAATTGCCCTCGAGAAGGTGGTAGTGAACCGTCTTCTTGAACCGCTGCAGTCCATCTGGTGTAGGTACACCCACAGTGCTGTTAGGGAGGGAGCTCCAGGATTTTGATCCAGTGACAGTGAAGGAACGGTGATATAGTTCCAAGTCAGGATGGTGTGTGACTTGGAGGGGAACCGGCAAGAGATGAAGTTCCCATGCATCTGCTACCCTTGTCCTTCTCGATGGTAGAAGTTAAAGGTTTGGAAGGTACTGTCTGAGGAGACTTGGCAAGTTGCGGCAGTGCATCTTGTATATGGTACACCATGCTGCCACTGTGTAAAGGGATTGCGTGTTTAAAGTGGTGGATGGGGTGCCGATCAAATGGGGTGCTTTGTCCTGGATGGTGTCGAGCTGCTTGAATGTTGTTGCAGCTGCACCCTTCCAATTTCCATTAAGGCTGTTATTTAAAATTAGTGAGTGGAGAGGGGGAAGGGTTGATAGGGAGGGGTTGGCGAGGAGGTAGATACACCTCCTCAAACATTGAAAGGAACATCAGGTCAGTGTGAACCAAACTGCATGAGTACAAATGTCTTGTTGTCCTTTATCCAGGGTTTACAATATCAACAGCTGAATGTAAATCATGCATATCAAATTACATATTTGCATAATCCATTGGATCCAACCTGCTGAGCTGTTGCTGAATGACAAACTCCTTTTTAGGTAAATCTTGGCTGGAAGCACCAGAATTTCATCAGTAGATTTTCACTGTACAATTTCTTTAAAGAGCAACTACAGTCAACCAGTTTAATTTTTAATTGTAGGAGTCAGGATAAAGGTCATTTTATAATTTCTTTGATGAGATTTCCTATTACTTGATGCCAGGCTGTTGTATAAAAGAAGGCTTTCCCTATGGGACTGAGCCATTCAGTTCAAAAAACTGCTCCAGCCTTCAATTTCTGATTAATACCAAATTATTTGCTCTCAGGCAGAACTGAAGTTTGGTGCAGTACAACAGACATTCAATAGGATGGGGACAATCAGGCTCCTGACACACTGACTTCTGTTGGAGAATGCACACATGCAGATATTTAAATTTGTTTCCATTATATGGGCATTGTAGGCAAGACTGTCATTTATTGCCCCTGGTTTGATAGAATTTAGTCATTTGCTCAATGACTTCAAAGCAAACAAGTTGATACAGGACTGGAGTCACATAGACCAACCTCAGTTAAAGTCAGAAATTTCCCTTCCCTGAAGGACATTTGTAAACTTTCTATGGCAATCTGACAATTTCACAATATCAGTTTATTTCCAAATTTAAAGAAAAAAACAACT